>NC_056667.1:78290000-78927500 GCF_018350195.1 Panthera tigris
TTTTAAAGGGGCCTAGAGAAGAAAAGACTCAAAGGGCCGTCTTTCTTTGCACACGTAAGACAGTATCTCTAAGGTCACCCATACACACCTTGAAAGCAATCACCGTCAGTAGAATCAACTTCCAACAGAACGAATGAAGGAATCCTTCCATATCTTTGCATATATGTTACACACAAGTCCAGTTCTGTGAGGGAAAAATATGTGTAAAGTGCCTACCACTGTGCCTGGCACATGGTAGTAGGTGCTCATTAACTTAGAGCCATTATCATTGCTATTATCCAAGGGAAGGGGCACCACAAAGCCATTTCTCTGATCTGCAAATCCAACTCTGGGGTCATGCATACAGATTAGAAAAAATACACTTGTTTCCAGGACCTAGGACCATCTCTCTCACGTTCTTGCAATACTTGCTGGCAGGTTCTTTTCACCAATCATCTTCCTTCTCCTTTCTCACCCTCAAATGCCTACTTTTTCTTCAAGGCCTAAGACAAATGCCAACTTTTCACTGTACCTACACCTCACTGCATTCCCTGTAGACATCCACTTTCTCCTCTGGGTGCCCATAGCACTTTGCTTATACACATAACATAGCTCTTACCATGCTGTAATTTATTTATGTGCCACCAACTACAAAGACAGTGAGATTCTCTGGCTTAAAAATGATTTTTTTCTTTATCTTTGCATTTTCAATTATTAAAACTCTGCCTGACTGGATAAATTGTACATCTATCCAAGGGGATATTACTCACAGATAAAAAGAAATAAACTACCAAGCCACAAAAAGACTAGGATGAATCTTTTTTAAAAAAATATTTCTTTATATGAGAGAGAGGGAGACAGAACATGAGCAGGAGAGGGGCAGAGAGGGAGACACAGAATCCGAAGCAGGTTTCAAGCTCTGAGCTGTCAGCACAGAGCCCCACGTGGGGCTTGAACTCATGAATCATGAGATCGTGACCTGAGCCGAAGTCAGATGCTCAACTGATTGAGCCAGGCACCCCAACAAGGAGGAATCTTAAATGCATATTACTAAAGGAAAGAGGCAGTCTAAAATGGTTACACACTGTATGACTCCAATTATAGGACATTCAGGAGAAGGCAAAACTATAGAGACAAAAACAGTGGTTGTCAGGGCTTCGGGGTGGAAGGGTGGGGGTGTGAAGCACAGGGGACATTTAGGGAGGTGAAACTCTTGTTAGGATACTTTAATGGTAGATGCATATTGTGCATTTATCAAAACCTGTAGAACTATATGTCACAAAGAGTGAAGGTTAATGTAGGAGGATTAACATAAAATCATTCAGGAGGTCAGAGGACTCCAGGAAGTAAAGCAGACCATGATGTCCCTGTGTTAACAATGTTCTGAAACAACTTCACTGAAGGAGATGGGGGAAGTGGTGCTGACCTTAAGTAAAGTGGGAAATGAATGGAATCTATAAGACTGAAAGCAAAAGAAATTGCATAAAGGAACACTATCTATTTGATAAAGTTGTTTTACTTGGGAATATGGGGTAACAATACTTCTATACATGTATACTGGAACTAGACAGTTGAGTAAAGGGATGGCAGGTGGTGGGGGCTAAGTAACTTGTTGGAGTGAGAACTTCTAGATAAGCAAGACCAGGAGGCTAGAATAATCCATGTGGTAATGTACTAGAGTTGAAGACATCAGTAGGAACTTAGGTTTAGCTAATATAGATGCATATATTGTATGCCTATTATATGTGTGCGTGTATGTATATATATACATGCGTGTATTATATGTGTGCGTGTATTATATGTGTGTATGTATATATATACACACATATATATATACATACACACATATACACATACATATATATGTTTGTATGTGTATACATATATACACATACAAACATATATACATATATATATATATATACATATATATATATTGATAACTATACATATATTTCTTTGACCTGTTAACTGAGAGGTCCTAAAAGAAATGACACCCTTAACGTGAACACACCTAACACCCAGATCTTGGTTTCTAATATCATTCTCCAGTGAAAGGAACTAGGGCTCTTTGAAGAAATGACTGATTTGAGGACTAGGGCAAGAAATATACAGGGTGAGCCTGGAGCATGTTGTAATGCCAAAAAGTAAGTATATGATTTTATTTTATTTTATTTAAAAAAAAATTTTTTTTTTACATTTATTTATTTTTTGAGAGACATAGAGAGACAGAGCACAAGTTGGGGAGGGGCAGAGAGAGAGGGAGACACAGAATCCGAAGCAGGCTCCAGGCTCTGAGCTGTCAGCACAGAGCCCGACGCGGGGCTTGAACTCACCAACGGTGAGATCACGACCTGAGTCAAAGTCTGACGCTTAACTGACTGAGCCACCCAGGTGCCCCAGTAAGTATATGATTTTAAAAAGGGGCAGAGGAGCCAACTGAAAGAATTTCCTGTAGCCAAAGGTGGAAAAAATTTGGCAAATAAATAGATAGATGAAAGTAATATTAAATAATAATCCAAAGAATAAAATAAATATTTATGAGTCAATACTGATATACATAATTATATAAATTAATAAATGAAGGAGAAGAGACAAATTGTCCATGCAGAAGAATTTCAAATAATTTACATAGACTGTCTGCCCTCAAGGAGAGGGAGCATAAATCTCTACTCCCTAAATGAGGGCTGCATATAATGACTTCCCTTCAAAGATTATGGAAAGGGAGGAAAACAATAACCATACGGTAGAGAAACCTGACAAAAACTACATCAGCCAGGTGATCAATGTCAACACCAACAGTCATAAACCATGATGATACTATACACCCTTGATATGATGTGATGAAAATGGCACTTTGCCTCTGTGATTTTCCTCTCCAAATCCCGTAACTCCAATATAATCACGAGAAAAGTGTCAAGTTCCAATTGAAGGACATTCTACAAAATATTTGACCAGTCCTCCTCAAAATTGTCAAGGCCGTCAAAAACAAAGGAAGTCTGAAAAATTGTCATAGTCAAAAGGAGCCTAATGAGACCTGTAAACATAAATGTAATGTGGTATCCTGAATGAGATCCTAGTGTAGTGAAAGGACATTAGGTAAGAACTAAGGCAGCATGAATAAACTATGAACTTTCGTTAATAATAATGTATCAATGTTGGTTCATAGATTGTAACAAATGTACAATATGGATATTATATGGTAATAATAGGAGAAACTGGGTGTAGGGTATATGGCAATTCTATGGATTATGTTGTCAATTTTTCTATAAATCTAAAGCTGTCCAAAAAAAGAAAGTCACACATTGAGGCACCTTTGTGGCTCAGTCAGTTGGTTGAGTATCCAGCTCTTGATTTCAGCTCAGATCATGATCTCAGGGTTGTGGGATTGAACCCTGTGTCAGGCTCCACGCTGAGTGTGGAGTCTGCTTAAGATTCTCTCTCTTTTTCGGGGCACTTGGGTGGCTCAGTTGGTTAAGCATCTGACTCTGGCTCAGGTCATGATCTCATGGTTCTTCGGTTCGAGCCCTGCGTCAGGCTCTATGCTGTTAGCTCAGAGCCTGGAGCCTGCTTCGGATTCTGTGCCTCCCTCTTTGTTCCTCCCTGCTCGCACTCTGTCTCTCTCTGAAAAATAAATAAAAAACTTTTAAAAAATGATTCTCTTTCTCTCTCCCCCCCCTTTCTCTCCTTCTGTCCCTCTTCCCCACTCATGCTTTCTCTCTAAAATTAAATTAAATTAAATTAAATTAAAATTAAATTAAATTAAATTAAATCAAATCTTAAAAATATAGTCACACCTGACCAAAGAAGATATGCAGATGGCAAATAAACATGAAAAGATGCTCTACATTGTATATCATCAGTGATATGAAAATATCAACAATGAGATACATACCTATCATGATGGCCAAAATTCACAACACTGACAACACCAAATTCTGGAAAGGATTGGAACAGGAACTCTCATTCATTGCTAATGGGAATGCAAAATGGTACAGCCACTTTGGAAGACAGTTTGGCATATACTGTTATGCTCTTAACATACTCTTATATGATCCAGCAATCATGGTCCTTGGTATTTACCCAAAGGAGTTAAAAATATATGTCCACAAAAATATGAACATGTGTATTTACAGCAGCTTTATTCACAATTGCCAAAACTTGGAAGCAACCAAGATGTCCTTCAGTAGGTGAATGGAAAAATAAACTGTGTTACATCCAGACAATGGGATATTATTCAGCACTAAAGAAAAACAAGCTATGAAAAGATATGGAAGAACTTTAAATGCATATTACTAAGTGAAAGAAGACCATCTGAAAAAGCTACTTACTCTATGATTTCAACTATATGACCTTCTGGAAAACATTTGTCCAAACCCATAAAATGTACAACATCAAGAGTGAATCATAATGTCAACTATGGACTTCGGGTGATAATGTTGTGTCAACGGATTCATCAGTTGTAACAAATGTTGTCTCTGGTGGGGGATGTTGATAAAACTCTAAGAGTCTTAAATACATATGTACATAGTCCATTTTAAAATTTTTCTTGGCATACAATTATTTACTATTATTAAATTTTTTTACATTTATTTGTTTATTTTTGAGAGAGAGAGACAGAGCACAAGTGGGGGATGCACAGAGAGAGAAGGAGACTCAGAATCGGAAGCAGACTCCAGGCTCCGAGCTGTCAGCACAGAGCCCGATGCGGGGCTCCAACTCACAAACCGCGAGATCATGACCTGAGCCGAAGTCGGACGCTCAACCAACTGGGCCACCCAGGCGCCCCTAATTATTTACTATTAAAGGAACTTAAGCCCAGAGAAGTTAAATAGTTTTCCCAAGTTAGCAAAAATATAAATTATTGTAAACTTACATATAAGGATGATCTTTATTGTCATTGTTGTGATTTGTTTTATTTTATTTAGCAAACATTTATATTATGCTTATTGTGTGATAGGCACTATTCTAAGTGCTTTACAAATACTAGCTAAGTTAATTATCATAACAATCATGAATACAGTACTATTATTATTCCCATTTTGTAGACACCTGGAAAGATTAAGGCTCATTTGCCTGCCGAGGCTCAAGTAAGTGGCAAAGCTGGTGCTTAAATTGAGGCAGTGTACCTCCAGAGATTATGTGTTAACCACTATACTATGTGGCCTCTGTTATTCAAAGAAAACTTTGAAAAGTAGTTTTAAATTAAAATTTTCCCCATTGTTTACAGCATCAAAAGTTGTTGCAAACAGTAAATTCAGACTTTCCCTACTATTATTACTGGCCACTAGGGGGCGTCAAAACTCTTACAAACTTGCCAAATGACTGGTCATAGTTTCTCATTTGCGTTGATGGATCATGAATATACAAAAGTATACAAATAAAATTAGTACAAAGATGTGTGCGTGTCATAAATTTTTTCACTTGCCTTTTTAATTAACCATATCCTGCAAATTTTCCGTACTGTACATTTTAGCTTCATTATATACTTTTAAATTTTCAGGTTGTTTCATTTGCTTGTCTTGTGCCCACAACTAAGATACAAGCTCCTTCTCAGTAGGGAAGACTGCTTATATTGTACTTATTATTTAAAAAAATCATATAGCACCTGGCACAGTTAGGTACTTTATAAACACCACTTGCTAATTGGTTGAATGCATAAATTTTACATATTATTTTTACATATTATTTTACATCATAGATGTGTTCTTGGGGCCAGCATAAGCCACTTTAAAATCCAGTATGAAACCCAGATTTTAAGGCAGTCCAATAGTGAATCCTTTTTTAACATTTATTTATTTTTGAGAGAGAGAGACAGAGTGCAAGCAGGGGAGGGATAAAGAAAGAGGAAGACACAGGATTTGAAGCAGACTTCAGGCTCTGAGCTGTCAGCACAGAGCCTGATGCAGGGCTCGAACCCATGAACCTAAATATCATGACCTGGGTTGAAGTTGGAGGCTTAACTGAGCCACTCAGGCACCCCGTGAATCCTTTTAAATTAAGTCGATAAGCACTCCATAATTTAGCCTAGTATAAATCTCTATTTTCAAATGTGGTTTGGCTTAAAGCAGATAGTACCTGGGTATTGTTGGTTGAAAAAAATCCATTTGCAGGGACACCTGAGTGTTTCAGTCGTTTAAGCAACTGACTTCAGCTCACGTCATGATCTCAAGGTTTTTGAGTTCGAGCTCCGCATCAGGCTCTGTGCTGACAGCTTGGGAGCCTGAAGCCCGCTTCATATTCTGTGTCTCTTTGCCCCTCCCCCGTTCATGCTCTGTGTCTCTCTCTCTCTCAAAACTAATAAAAACATTTAAAAACAGACAAAAATCCATTTCTGTATCTTATGCAAGGTTTTCAAAAGGCTTACTTTCCATTCTGTCCTCTCTCCTTGCTGCAGTTGATGGTAAAAAATTGGGGGACAAAGAGGCTGGGTGGTCAAGGGGCCAAGATACTGCCTGAGGCAGCAAAGACCTGAGATTCCAGTCCTGCTCTTCATCACTCACTAGCTGGGCAAACCATTTGAACTTTCTGGGCTCTGTATCCTCATTCATAAAATCTTAGGATGAAATAACTCTGAAGGTCAGCATTCAGTTTCCCAGGAAAGGGAGCAGGTAGATCGTAGATAAGCCTTCACAGATGCTCCCACCAGACACAGCACCTGTTTTCTTTACCTTTGTTAGATGCCATTGACATTGGAATAGTTTTCAATGATGTAGTCACTGTCTACAAAGTGTTTAATATTTCCATGATCCTCCCTGGTCATCCTAGACACTATATAAAGGTAAGGGCAGGTACCATCCTTATGTTCCGGTTTCAAAGAGCAAGGATGTTAAGGGACTAGTAGGTAAACTGGCAGTTGCTGAACCCAACCTTCTACTTCTCTCCAAAACTAACTTACAGAAAACACGCAGAAATTTTTTTCTGACAAATAATTATAAACATTTAAACAGTATAAGATTAATCAGATATTTCATGTTTCCACCAAGGAACACTGTGGTTCATTTAACTTTGAACCCATCATAGGCAGAGAGGTTTGGGGGGCATTTGGGAGGGGTTTATGAGCTGTAAATTGAGTGCACTGAGAGCAATTAAGCATTTAAATTAGAGCAATGTGTAAATTTAACAGCTGGTAAGTGTTGTCAGTTGCAAGCTACAGACCACCTGCTTGGCAGAATCTGCATACAAACTGAAGAAAATAAATTGGACAGCGGAAAGTAGAATCTGGGTTTGATAATTTGGAGCATAAATTTAGATTACACATACAGCTGGAGTACCTTTAAGATTAATGCAGAAGTACAGCATCTCCTCTAGGGATGCTTGACTGGACAAAGATTTGTTAAGCTATTTAAAGTGTGCTTCAATTACAATTTAATTACTCTTTCAGTTAATAGCTTGGGATTGTTTCAAGAGAATCTGACCTTGGAGACTGATGTCTATTTATCTTATCATTTTCTGATGCTAAAAAGAATGATTGTAACAAAGACCTAGAAGCTTCTAGTTACACACATGGTATTTACAAAATGTATTAAAGCAATGTTTTCACCACGTTCCCAAGATCCTCTCTTAGGACTTGCCAAGGGGAAACAAAGAGTTCCTGAGACATTGGTCTCCCAGCCTTCTATCACCAACCAACTTCTCAGTGAAATAGATGTTTTAATCCTCCATAAGTATTAATAACTGTTGAAGGAAATAAGATCAGGGGATTTGGATTTTTTTTTTTAAGATTTTATTTTAAGTACTCTCCACACCTAAAGTAGGGCTCAAACTTACAACCTCGAGATCAAGAGTCGCATGCTCTATTAACTGAGCCAGCCAGGAACCTCATGGATTTATACTAGTATTTATTACTCCTCTTTTTTCATATCAAAATCGACTTATCCTAGATCTGCTGCTCTTTGAATTTTTTTGGTAATTTCTGATAAATCAGGAGACATAAAAAATTATTCTGTTAATTGAAAAAGGGGAAATTTTGAAGTCTGAAGGTTTTTTTAAATGTTTGTTTATTTTTAAGAGAGAGAGCAAGCACACATGCACAAGGGAGAAGCAGAGACAGAGGGAGAAGACACAGAATCTGAAACAGGCTCTAGGCTCCGAGCTGGCAGCACAGAGCCTGACACAGGGCTCAAACCCACGAACCGCGAGATCATGACCTGAGCCTAAGTTAGACACTTAACCGACTGAGCCATCCAGGTGTCCTGAAAAGTCTGAAGATTTTAAAATGGCAGCTATAGTTGGGTTTTTTTTTCTTAAACTGCTTACCTTTGTCTTAGAATAGATGAGATCCTGAAACACATACTCAGTCCTTCATGCATTCATAAGCTTATTCAACTAGTATATATTTAGCACATATATGCCAGCCACAGTGTCAGAAGTTAATGATACAAGGATGAACAAGACTGTTCCTGACCCTCAAAAAGCTTCCATGGCCAAGCAGGAGAGACAGAAGCAGAAATAACTGGAACAAAATAATAGTCTTAATATTTGAGCACTTACTCAATGTCAGGCACTTTACTGGATGATTTATATATGATGTGTCATTTAATCCTATCACCAACCATAAGAGGTCAGTGTACATCTCCCCAGTGAGAGATGAAGAGACCAAGGCTTTGGAGAGTTACCTTGCTGGTTTCTCACTCATTGGTATATTTAATTCCTCTGCCTGAAATTTTCTACCTGCCATCATCGAATTCCTGTTTGTCCTTCAAAAACCTTTCCTTGACCTAAAGAAGGGCCAATGCTTTGTCCAGTGCTCCCTGGACATATCTCTAGCCATGCATTTGTCTCTCTAAATTGTAATTTACTGTTTGAATCCTCAACTAGATTATATTGGGATTGAATTTCTTCCAGGGTGAGCAAGCTTTGTCCTCTTTGTACTCCTAGAACATGGCTCAATGCCTTTCATGTAATTTATATTCAATAAAAGCTATTTGACTGAATGAAACATGGCAGTGTCAGAAGTTGACCCTATGTCTGCCTAGCTCCAAAACACTGGCCCTTTTCACTCTAATTTGCTTCCCAGTCTCATGAGATAAATGCAATTGTAGATAAGTATGCAAAATATGGGAGCACAGAAGAGAGATAGCCAAGAGTGGGGGGAGGGAGGCGGTCACAGAGAAGGTGCTATTAGGCTGGGTTTTGAATTATGTGTTGTTAATTTGTCAAGTTGGGAAAGCATCAAAGGTGTCACAGCTGGAGAAACAGTTCACACAATGGCAATGAGAGAGCAAGGTGTGTTTAATGAGGGGGGTGATTCCGTATTGATAAAGCATGAGGCTGGAGGAGGTGAATGACAGTAGGTGGAACGGGAAAGCTAGGACACACTGGAATGTGAAGGGCATGGTATGCCATTCTAAGTAAGGAATGTGGACACTGATGATTTTTAAAAAGAGAATGTCCCGCTGGATGGAGAGGAGATGGAGTCAGATTGCTTAGGTTCAAGTGACACCTGGATGGCTCAGTTGGTTAAGCATGTGACTCTTGATCTCAGTTCAGGTATCGATCTCATGGTTATGAGTTTAAACCCCACTTTGGGTTCTATGCTGGGCACGAGCCTATTTAAAAACAAAACAAAACAAAACTTAGCTTCAAGACCTAGTTTTGTCATTTACTATGTGATCTTAGGGACTCCCACGTCCTCAATTTCCCAACTGAAATTTATAACCACCTCAGAGTTGTTATGAGATTCAAATAAGATATGTAACTGAAAGTGCTTTATAAACCATAAAGGTAACTACTATAAATGTTAGTTATTATTAACTTAGAATAGCTCGTTAGAGATGCCATAACAAATGCCACAGACTGGGTGGCTTAAACAACAGAAATTTATTTTCTCACAGTTCTAGGGGCTACAAGTCCCAGATTAAGATGTTAGCAGAGTTGATTTCATTCTGGGACCTCTCTCTTTGGTTTGTAGATGGCTGTCTTCTCACTGTGTCTTAACGTGGCTTTCTGTCTGTGTCCTAATCTCTTTTTATAAGAACATCAGTCATAATGGATTAGGGCCATCCTAATGACCTCATTTTAGTTTAATTACCTCTTTAAAGGTTTCTTACTGGAGCTTAGGATTTCACTGCATGAATTTTGCAGGTGACACAATTCAGCCTATAAGTAACAGTATATAAGAAAAAAATGTTAACAACTCCATAATGTCTACTCAGGTAATGCCAAAGGCCAAATGGAAAACCCAAGTTATTTTCTGACTATACTATTCAAACAGAAAATGGAGTCATGGACTCATTCTCACATCTTCTTCCCCATGAAATGGATCCCCTGGTCAGAGGCCATGTTGAGTGGGATTTCCTGTCTGTGGATCAAGCTTCCCATAAGCTTTCAGAAAATGGTGTTGGTTGTGGATCTGTGAACAGGAAAGGCAAACTCATACTTGGAATAAATATTGTTACCTGTGATGACGAATTACTGGCTCTTCCAGGATAGAAAAGACACTTAAGCTGGTCTCTGAAGAATAGTTCCATATGCAGACCCCAGTGTTGGTCTATGCTGCTGACATTCAGAGGTAGCAATAGTTAGACTGGTCCTAGGAAGTGGAAGTCCATGCTTTTGGGCCAATTCATAGCCTCTATCTCTGTCACCATAGACAGTCTGTTTCATGTTTCCATCATGTCTGTTCCAGGGTTGACAATGGCAATGCTGGCTAATATCAACTAGTAGCTGAGAAATTTTGTTTACTTTGTTCAGCACTTGTGTTGGATGCTTGCAGCAGGCATTAACAAATGAATCAAAAATCCTCACGCTCAGTGCCTATTCTCTATGACTTGCCACATGCCTCTGTTCTTTGCCTCCAATCGTCTAGTCCCTTTCTTTCTATATTCCTGACTAGATGATCAGACCATGGGCCACTGCCAAGGGTCTGTATATATTCTTACCTCAGATCATATTTCCTTCCACACCACCCCATAGAGTGTGGAGTGAATTACTGATTGGTAAATTTGAAGAAGATGAGCATGCTCCTTCCTTGATTCTCTTTGAAATCTACCTTTCTGCTGAGAACATACCTTCTGGGCTGTTCCTCTATGCTGTGAATTTTACAGGGATAGCATAGGGTCAGCTGGTACTGCCTGTGAGTGGGGAAGGCAGTTTGTCCAGTTCTGCTGCTAAACTACATCCTCCAATCAGCCTTTGTCAGTAATTGAGGTGATGTTTTGATCTCCAACTGCCCACTTCTTACATCTTTCTCTTACTTAGCTCCAGGCCCTAGAAAATGTTACTGATTATGCAACTGAAACCCCAACAGAAAGTATCAAAGCTGGGGTTTTGGCAAGCAAATGGGCATTGTTTCTTTACTCTAACATCTGTCCAGAGAGGCAGGCACGTCCCTGGGCCTAGGGAATTATAGGAATATTTGATGTCATGGTGGACACAAGGGCCAAAGAAGCTCAGAAGAACACTATCCCTTGACAGAAAGTTTTGAGTGACAGTGAGGTCTGGGTAAGATGCAGGCAGGTGCAGTGTGGGCACCTCATCTTCTCAGCCCCCTGCAGGCCTCCTTTCTAGGAGGCTGAAACGAAAAGAGCTAAGGCCAGTCTCCTGCAGCAACCCAGATTCTTTGAACTCATACCCATAGTTCATTTGGATCACATCATGGAGAGAACTTTGCAAGAATCAGAGTGAAAATATTTTTCCTAATTCTCTTTGAAAGACCAAATATTTTTCTTTACATGCGTTTTTGTTGATGGTTATAGAAAGAGTCCTTCTATACATTCAGTGCTACACAAATATTAATTGCCTATTGCATTTGAGGTGTTTACTAGGCAATAGAGAGAGAGAGAGAGAGAGAGAGAGAGAGAGAGAGAGAGAGAGATGCAGTTAAGCCTCTCACATTTTTTACAAGTATTTCTTTAATGACTAGTATGGAACAAATAACTTTTTTCTTTTCAAACCAATGTTGAAACACTTTTGCTCAAGGCAATAATTTTTAGGAAAGAAGAAGTTCACATGTGAGTGTGGGAACCTGAGCACTTGTTTTCACCACAAAATGCAAGTGACTTGTGTTTTTGTTCTAAATAAAAGAAACAGAATGCATTTGATCTTCACTCTCTTAATTTTCCCAGTACCAACAGTTTCCCCACATCTGGCGTTTTGGTGGCTACACCTGGGGCATCATAAAACTGAAAACAGATGTCTGGGCTCCTAAAAAGCAGAAGTAAGTGTCAGATTCAATCAGAGAAGCAATGGGAAAATCATAGGGCAAAGCCTGTGTTTAACCACAAGGTGCCAAATTTGATCAAGGGATGCTGCAGACTAAGAGAAGCCACAGATGAATAGTTGGGAAAGGAAGACAGGCAGAGGAGAATGAAGATGGAGGTAAGAGATAGGAAAGCAGATCTAGATCAATCCAGTGTACTTTGGCTAGATGTGGTGCTTTGGGATTTGGGTTGTTTTGAGTGAGCACTTTGCCAGTATTGTTCCTCTCACCTCCCTGTACTTGCCCAGTGTTTGACGCCTGTAACATGCATGCATTCATAGGGCAAATACTATGGCAGTTAAAGCCTGAGCTTTGGAGTCAGGAAACCTGGTGTCAAGACTCAGCTCCATTATTTAGCACTGTGTGACCATTAATTAACTTAACAGTTAATAGCAGCTCTGACTTTTAGTTTCTTTGCCTGTAAAATGGAGCTAATAAGAGATTCTTTCACATAGAAAGGTGGGGTGATGGTTATATGAGATAATATATTACAGAGTTCTTAGCACAATGACTGGCACAGAGTGAGTTCCAAAAAACTCATTATTAATCTAGGTTAATTAACTGAGCTCTGGAAAGACCTATAGGGGTGTGGAAGTGTCTTTGTTTACTTCTTGCCTTCACCAAAGCCATTCTGTTTCCATCTATTTTATATATTTGTCTTCCGTAAATATTTGGAGTGGAGCTATGCTTTAAAAAATCCCTTTAAGGGGCGCCTGGTTGGCTCAGTTGGTTAAGCGTCCGACTTCGCTCAGGTCATGATCTCACAATTCGTGAGTTCGAGCCCCGCGTCAGGCTCTGTGCTGACAGATGAGAGCCTGGAGCCTGCTCCGGATTCTGTGTCTCCCTCTCTCTCTGCCCCTCCCCCACTCATACTCTGTTTCTCTCTCTCTCTCTCAAAAATAAATAAACATTAAACATTAAAAAAAAACTTTAAAATAAAATAAAATCGTGATCTAAATCATTGCTATAAATCTTGAGTTAGGCAACTCAAAGAACTGGCTCAGGATACTCTACTAGAAAATTCCCTCCAGACTGGTAGAGAATACCCTTTGGGTACAATGTCCTGTCAACTGTGAAGACACTTGTAATACCATCATGCTGCCTACACTTTAACATCTTAAAGGGGACCAAGGGAAATTTCTGTCAACTGCCCTGCTTTAGTCAAGAAACATTGCAGCAAGAGCATTTCCTTGATCTATCAGCCTGCTTGATATAAAAAGAAGCAACATTTTTCCCAAGGCAGCTTCCCAGTTCACAGATGGTCAATGCTGGCAATGATCATTTACAGATTCTTAGATTACTAACACAGACTTATTTTCTTTAAATAAAGAATCTTTTAGATATAGCTTGGATTAATGTCATCCATGATAAAGGTGTACCCTGGATAAGGACTCCAATACCATGGGAATTTATGTAAATCAAATAAAGGAAATGGAAAGTGGGTATAGGAAAAGCTTTGATTTCCATAGTTTTATGCCCAGGAAGTTTAATCAAAAGGGAAGTTTAAAATTTTTTTCTTTCTGGCATTAGTTATATAGTAAAAAAAAAAAAAAAAAAAACTAGGCGTGCCTGGGCAGCTCAGTCAGTTAGGCGTCTGACTTTAGCTCAGGTCATGATCTCCTGGTTTGTGAGTTTGAGCCACAAGTTGGGCTTTGCGTTGACAGCTCTGAATTCTCTATCTCCATCTTTTTCTGCCCCTCCTCTGCTTATTCTCTCTCTCTCTCAAAAATGAATATTAAAAAAAATGTTTTAACTTAAAAAAACAGCTAAATGCATCATTATTTTATTTTAAAGTTTGCTTATTTATTTTGAGAGAGAACAAGCAGGGGAAGGGCAGAGAGAGGAGAGAATCCCAAGCAGGCTCTGCTCTGATAGCACATGTGGGGCTTCATCTCATAAACTGTGAGATCATGTCCTGAGCTGAAATCAAGAGTCAGATGCTTAACCGACTGCATCGTTATTTTAAAAGGTTGGATTGGTGCATCTATTCACCCACTGAGTATTCTTAATGTAGAAGATGATCCCAGGTGGGCCCTCTGATTGTTCTATACTTGAACAATGCCATGAAAATTGGTCTGGGATTGTGTTTTCCCTACCTGCACCTCCTTTTACCAAAAGGTAGTATATCAACCATCTGCATAGGGATAAAATTTACACTTGCATCATGCAGTTTTGTTTTGTTTTTTTAAAGGATGTTGTTTTGATAGCAGGGCTTGTGACACAAAAGTGAATTGTATAACCTTAAAAGGGAAGGCATCTAGAAAAATAATAAATTCATCAGATTTATTTGACAAGATGAAAATAAGGTTTTTTTTTTAAGAAGCAGAAATATGTCTTTGATGGTATATAGAAGAGACTGGGAATCTTACTCTAGAAACTAAGTAAATAAAATACTTACATTTGGTCAGAGAATAGTGTATATTGATAATCAAACACCACATGCACTATAAATACCAGTTCTGGGAATTAAATCTTCAAAGCACTCAGAGCTCTTCAGTTCTAAAATCTTCCTTCGAAAGCCTCTTACTTGAACCCAGACCAAAGCACTCTCATCGCCTTTGTTCTAAATATTCAGATAAAACTTATCACCAGTTCAGACTTTTCATAATGAGGGAGATCATTTGCCTACCTTATAATAAAATGACACAGTGCTTATGTTTAAAACTGGATTTGTAAAATTGCATAGTATAAATAACAATAAGAAGTGAACCACTTTTTACGGACACCCTGTAGCTTTATAGTTTTTAATCCAAACTTAAATTTTTATATTTCTTCCTTATGGCAAAAATCACAAGCCACCATATACACAGACGACACAGTGCGTAGGGTTGGCTCTCCCATAGCCTTTGAGGTGTATTACAAGAGTCCCAGCCATTATCATCTTTCTCCTGATTTGTTTTGAAAAAATTTTTTTGTATATTTTGGCTGCAGTATTGGTGGTAGAATATACTATATTATGGATCATCTCTATTTCTGTATTTATTTATTACTAGACCTCAACCACAGGCTTCTTTTTCCCCTTCTACCTCTTTGCCTGTAGGATGTACTGTATGTAGTCGTGTACTTTGTATTAATATATTAGAAATCTACAAATCTGTTTTCTACTTTTTCTACTGTTGGATACTTATAATCAAGGCTTTCATGAGGGTGTTGAATAAATTTAGTTTTATTAGAAAATTTTTAAAAATCTCCAAAGCACTGAAATGTAATGTTATTAAAATAAAATTGAATGTAATGTCACCATTTAAAGATTTTGAATTACTGCTTCAGTCCCAGGGCTATATATGAAACTCCATAATCATTACATAGTAGGTTAAAAAGGGAAGTGTCAAGGGCACCTGGGTGGCTCAGTCCGTTAAGGGTCTGACTTCGGCTCAGGTCATGATCTTGTGGTCCGTGGGTTTGAGCCCTGTGTTGAGCTCTGTGCTGACATTTTAGAGCCTGGAGCCTACTTTGTATTCTGTGTCTCCTTCTCTCTCTGCCCCTCCCCACTCACACTCTGTTTCTCTCTCCTTCAAAAGTAAATAAACATTAAAAAAATTTTTTAAAAAGGGAAGTGTCGATTAATAGGTATTTCTTACTAATAAAATCATGGATAGTGGAATTTACTGCATTCAATGACACCTTAGGGGCCCATCACGTAGGCTTAAACAATTTTTTTTCAAAACAGGATTATTTTTCATTTAATTTTACATTCAGTAAACATTTTGAGTTCCTATTATTGTAATAGTTATAAAATAACCTGAAAGTGTTCTGTGCTTTAGTTACATGAACGCTGATGAAAGTATTTTTCTGGTTAAATGGCATTATAAATACCTTACTTGGATATTTCTATTAGACAATTTGTATAGATGACATTTATTTATTAATGGCCTTATTGAAGCCATTAAATTATCTATGCATAAAAAGCTATTTAAAATTTATCATTGAACATCTGCAATTTTAATCTACAAACTACCTTTTTATGTATTTATTCTGGAGAGGGTTGAGGGTTGATGAGCTCTTTCTTAGACCTCTCCTGGTTTATCTGATGCACATTCAGACTAGATACATGCCCCAATGAACCATGATACATGCCCCGACAAACCATAACCATGTTCCCCACAATGTCCAACTTCTCACCCCTACCCTTGTTCCTTCAATCAACAACAGCCCTCTCTTGGGAGTTAAAACCTTTTGTACAGGGCAATCTGTTCCCCAGTCAGACTCATGCTTAAATATCCAAGTAAGCATGGCATACATTTTTACCAAACTTTTCTTTAAACTGAATCTGGAAAAACTGAGCAAAAGGATGTAGTTAATTCACTCTTCTAGCTTTTTTAGGTCAAGACAGAATAAAGGAAAGATGAAACCATCCAATTAAATTCTGAGAGCCTGCAGATTAAAATATCATTTGCTCAAAGTCACTCAGTTGAGAAAAAAAAAAAACACTAGAATTCAGGAGATTTTATGTCCTCAGATGCATCGCTTATCCAAATATGTATCTAAAATCATTTAGAAGTAGACTATTTCAATCAGAGTCAGCTTCATGGGTGTACAACCTGTGCAGTTACTCAGGGCTCATGCTCAGAAGTGCCCCCAATTTGGTTTAATGCTCTGCTGTCTCCATCTGGAAATTTCTAATTATTTTATCTTTGAACTTGTATTTTGTAAGTAAAGTCTGGTGGCATAATGTGGCATGGACAGAGATAAGAATGTCCTCCATTCTTTGCTGCTGAGTTTGCATATAACTTTCTATATTGGACTCTATGAACACAGAATTCCAGTGGAGATCCACAAAGCCTGGGAGTGCAGTAAGATGCAAAGCAAGTACAAGGTAAGCATGTTACATCCAACACAAACTGGAGCCTGAGCAGCCATCTATTCCATTCAAACCAGAACTTGCTCTGAAGGCAGAAAGCAAGCAATGGCATCCTTAGAAACAAAAATGACTTAGGAACTCCATCGTATCCTTTCTTACTCATGCTTCTTCCCTGTGTTAGCCAACTACTTATGCTGAAAGTGATGACATAGAAGGAAAGAGAAAGAGAACAACCTATGGTTCTTTTCCTTTCAGTTCTTCCTCACTCATCAGTAAGCTGATGACAGTGCTAATATAATAATGTGAATAACAAAAAGGGAAATAAAAACAATTGAGTTTGTTTTGTACAGTGTTTTCATTTTTCTGGTAAGAACAGAATACATGCACATCTATGAACTATGATATATAAATCATGTAATTTTGGTAACTCTGCATGAGTTAAATGCTCTTATATTTACATTTGAAACCGGTATTGCATAATACAAAAGTGAGCATTAAAATTCATGCTAATAATTTTAAATTTTATATTTTTAAAATTTAGAATAACATTAAATATCAAATAAACAGCATCAGTGCTAGTCCAGAAAGAGATTTCGGAAGAAAGGAAAAAACTTTATATTTTAGTACCTTTTTTAAACAGTTTTATTAAGATATAGTTCATGTGCCATATAATTCGCCTGTTTGAAATGTCCAATTCAATGGTTTTTTATATATTCACAGTTGAGTATAGTCATTACCATAGTCAATTTTAGGACATCACCATCTCTTCAAAAAGAAAACCCATCCCTTTTCCCCTGCAACTCCCTCTCCCCTATTCAGCCCTAGGCAATTACTAATCTATTTTCCATCTCCATAGATTTCCCTGTTTTGGGTATGTCAAATGAATGGAATCATATAATATATGATCTTTTTGTTATTGGTTGCTTCTTTTACTTAGCATATTTCTTTCAAGGTTCATTCACATTGTAGCATTCCTTTTTATGGCCAAATAATATACCATGTATGAATATACCACCTTTGTTCATTCATTTATCAGTTGATGGACATGTGTATTGTTTCCATTTTTTGGCTATTATGAATAATATTGCCATAAACATCACATTTTAGTACTTTTAAGGCAACCTGGTATTTTCATTTTTTCTCCATTGGGCTTTGCAAATTATGTAGCCAACCCTGGTTTCAATGAACGTAATTGAAGAAGTATTTGTTAGGTCTTACCCTGCCCAAGGTATTTTAGTTGACAGTGCTTGCCGTTAAGTGGTCTATAGTGTGGTAAGCAAGTATAAATCCAATACATGTCATACTTGAATCATTAATTTCAAAGGAATTATAGTATCATTATTATTGTTATTTAAGATTTTATTTTTAGGTAATCTCTACATCCAGTGTGGGGCTCGAACTCACAACCCTGAGATCAAGAGTCACACGCTTCACTGATGGAGCTAGCCAGGCGCCCTGGGAATTAAAAATTAAAAAAAAGTTCTTAGCACTAAAACACTTTAATACATAGAGGACAGTTAGACCTGGACAGAGTGTTCTCCATGGAAGAATGTGACTCCAACTTCTGGAATCAGCATTGGTCAATTTCATGAAAATGTTGTCTTCCTGAGGGCTATTAAGCAGAGGACCTTTTCCCCAAAATAAGCGGGAAATAACAGACATGCTGATAAAGACCGGGGAAATCCAGCTTCTGAAGCTGCCAGGTGTATCTGTCTATAGTAGACAGGGGAGAAAGGATTTAATCTTTGGCAAAAACCATTATAATAACTTTATTCAATTGTGTCTTTCTGTTGCAACTAATATTTACCATTAAAATAAATCACAGTTGACTTGTGAATAGTCCAAATGAAAAGAAGACTAGGACATCAGTCTGAATCACAAAGTACCTCTATGCCTTAATATTAAGGATAAGTCTGAAGATGCCTTCATACTTCAGAATTAAATAAAGTGGGTGGGGACTAAGGAAGGATGATCTTCAGGACACTCTAGAATACAAGTCCTGGGTTTCCTATAGTTATAGAAGCAGGGAAGGAAAAACAGTATTCTAAGAAAGAAACATGTAACAATCCACATTATGTTTTCCTGCTTCTCTGTGAGTATATGTAGACTAACTCTAATGAAAAAGCATTTCACTGAAAAGGCAAAAAAGAAATTCTGTTAAAAAAAAAAAAAGAAGAAAGCTAATGCTGTTCTTCTAATTGTTGATTCATCACCTATTTATAATGCGAGCCTGCTCCATAATAAGACACAGAGGGAAAAGACATAGTCCTTTCTTTTCAAAGACCCCAGACTAAAAGGAAGAAACAGATACATCAATAGCTAAATAAGTCACAACGTGAGCAAGTGAAATATGGAAATAGGAGTAAAGTAAAGCATAGAAGGAGCTTTCGACGTCAGCACTAACGGGACGAATATCTAGAACATCTGAACTGATCTTTTAAGGATGAGGAGGAGCTCACCGTGTAAACAAGGAAATGCCCATTTTTACAGTAGTAACAGATGAATGAAAAGTTCAAGTCTCCCAGGCCCTTACTCCCAAGTCACAAACTTTTCTTTGCTTGCCTCTATCTCTAAATTTATATTCTCCTATTCCCAACACAAACTCCTTGTTCCAGTTAGACAAACCCACTCACTATTCACTGCACAACACTTTATTAGAGGGGTATTGTATGGTTGCCGTCCGTCACCCTCACTATTTTATTTCGTTGGAGGTAGAACCCCCTCCCCCATACACTAATTTCACTTTGCTCTTACTCTCTTCTTGCACAAACTTAAAGGCTCTTCCTCTTCACATAATCCTGTTCCTATTTCTATTATAGTATTTAATTTCTATTGCAATTGTTTACTTATTTTTTTGCTTCACTTAACTCTGAGGGTGGGATTCATAAAGGCATTTTGATTTCTGTATCTCCAGCTTCTAGCACTATTCCTGGCACAGAAAAAGCACTAAGTTAACCTTCGTTGGAAGAAAGAAGAAGAAAGGGAGACAGGGATTTGTATTTGCTCCTGACCATATTCTGTATTTTCATATCTCTGCATCAGGCACTGATCTTCAAGTTATACTTCAGTCCTCCTCGATTAACATATATTTGCATTTTAAGCAATTGGTTTTGTACTCTATGTTTGTTCTAACAGTTTCCGTGTCTACCTCCAAATATACTAATTAACTATGGTAAAGTGTTATTCTTCTAGTCTAAATTAATAAATATATTTGGCTGATTATCAGTATAGCATATTCAGTTGTATCTCTGTGTGTGTTAGTGACCAGAAACTCAAGGTATGATGAAAGTCCTACTCTTGCAAAAAACAAAAAACAAAACAAAACAAAAAAACAGAACCCAAAACATACCCATGTCATCATATACTTCTTTCATGATCTTGTGAATATTTGATGTTTCATATGAGACTGTAACTTTCATGCCAAGTGAAACACTCATATTGTGTTATCCAGATACCCTTCCCTTGAAAAGCTCTAGGAAAACACCAACGAAACCACCAACTTCACTTTTTCTAGATCGTTTGAGACTCAGTTTCTTTTGATGATATTTTAAAACTATATGATCAGTCTTTGTCCATTTCAACAGGTTTTTGTTTTGTTTTGTTTAAGTAGGTTTCATGCCCAGTGCATAGGCCAATGCAGAGCCCAGATCAAGACCTGAGCTGAGATTAAAAGTTGGATGCTTAACCAACTGAGCCACCTACACACCCCCATTTGAACAGGCTTTTTAAAGTATAATTCTCTATTTTATAAATTATTTCATATATATAATATTTATATTTTATATTTATATATTATATAATATACATTTAGATTTGTCTTTATTATTTTATTATTATATTATATTATTTATATTATTATTGATTACATTTATATTATTGATTATATATTATATATATTTATATATATTTTTTAAGTGGATGCTTCTTAGCATTTATTATTATATTATATTATTATTATATTTTTGTTTATATTATATATATTATATATAAATAAATATATATATTACATATACATATTTTTTTCAAGTGGATGCCTTTTTTTTTAATGTTTATTTATTTTTGAGACAGAGCGAGACAGAGCATGAACAGGGGAGGGGCAGAGAGAGAGGGAGACACAGAATCTGAAGCAGGCTCCAGGCTCTGAGCCGTCAGCACAGAGCCCGATGCAGGGCTCGAACTCACAGACCGTGAGATCATGACCTGAGCCGACGTCGGACGCCTAACCGACGGAGCCACCCAGGCGCCCCTTTAAGTGGATGCTTCTTAATGACCTAGCAAGAGATACATTACTATCAACACTAAAAGCCTATTTCATGGGGTGCCTGGGTGGCTCAGTCAGTTAAGTGTTGGACTCTTGATTTTGGCTCAGGTCGTGATCTAATGGTTTGTGGGATTGAGCCCAGCGTCAGGTTCTGTGCTGACAGCCTGCTTGGGATTCTCTCTCTGCCTACCCCAACCCCTGACTCTCTCTCTCTATCTCTCTCAAAAAAAAAAAAAAAAAAAAAAAAAAAAGAAGGAAAAAGCCTATTAACATGAAAATGTAAATTTTATTTATTTAAAAAAATTTTTTGTTAACGTTTATCCATCTTTGAATAAACACAGCATGAGCGGGGAAGGGGCAGAGAGAGGGAGTCACAGAATCCAAAACAGGCTCCAGGCTCTAAGCTGTCAGCACAGAGCGCAACACTGGGCCTGAACTCACCAACTGCGAGATCATGACCTGAGCCAAAGTCGGATGCTCAACCAACTGAGCCACCCAGGCGCCCTGAAAATGTAAATTTTAAGATTTCAGGACTGAAATCTTGTTTCTTGTAGACAACAAACCCCATCAGTGTTTCCACTCAGTTTAACAGGTATTTTGTGAAAGCAGAAGAGTAAGTTAGGGTCTAGTTCAGAGCTTGATTATCATGAACTGAAGTGTTTATTATTGTCTATGCTCCTAGTACCATACTTGTTAACAGGACAATGCAAAATTGAGTAGTACATATTTTCTACCCCCGCCCCCCCATAAGTCACAGATTAGTGAAGGAAGTAAGCAAAACATGCAACTAATGACAATATAAGCCAGACTGTGTGGTGTTTTTTTCCTTTTTTAAAGCCCCGATTGTGATTATAAGCAAATGGTGAATTAATGCAACTGTTGAGTCAGGAGAAGCTTCACAAAACTAATGACATTTGCTCTGGGACATTTGCTTAAAGATTGAATAAGATATGGAGGGGCACGTGGGTGGCCCAGTCAATTGAACTTACGACTTTGGCTCAGGTCATGATCTCACAGTTTGTGGGTTTGAGCCCCTCATCAGGCTCTATGCTGTCAGCACAGAGCCTGCCTGGGATCCTCAGTCCCCCTCTCTCTCTGCCCCTCACCCGTGCTCATACGTGCATACTCTCTTTCAAAAATAAACATAAAAAAAAGAATGAGTAAGATATGGAAAGATGAAATGAAGGGCAAGGGCATTCAGACAGATTGGGAAGTAAAAATACAGCATATTTATCTGATGTTCTTGAAATGGAAAATGGAAGTAAGGTAGAAAATGGTAGAGGTATAGCCAAGATGGGAACATGGAGAGTAGGTATCTTCAGTGGAAGAAAGGAAGGAACTAAGTGATAAGTGATAGATGATAAGTAACAGTTGAAGGCATGGAAGTGGATGAACTAACTTAGGAAGAGTAGACGAGAGAAGAAAAAGAGGACTGAGGAAGGCGTGTCATGGTTACTAGTTAAGGACTCAGCAGAGGAAGAAGAATCAGCAAACATACAGGTGGAAAATCCATCAGAAAAGTATTGAGGTTTGAAGATTTGTATTATTTTATTTTACTTCTTTTTTCATTAAAAAATCAATGGACTTTATTTTTTAGAGCAGTTTTTGGTTTATAGAAAAATGGAGTGGAAAGTACAGAGAGTTTCCATATACCCCTTTCCCCCACCCCTTAGATTCTCCTATTATTAGCATCTTGCATTGGTGTAGTACATTTGTTAAAATTGATGAACCAACATTGATACATTATTATTTACTAAAGTCCATAGTTTACATTAGGGGTCTCTTTGTGTTGTACAATTCTATGGGTTTTGTTGTACTTCCTGATGTTCTTCCTCACATTAGAGATATATCTCAACAATGAGTTTATTCATCTCTTATTCTTTATGGTGATATTTTATAATTAGTCATATGTAAATATTTTTTGAAGTTTTCTTGAGAATGAAATTACAGATATATCCCACCCTGTCTTCACTTCTGATTTCATAGAGCTATTTATCAGTATCTCCACAATAGGTATTAGAAAAGAAAATATTCACAAATATATCTAACCACATTTCTCGCATTTCCCACTTCCAATTTAAATGAACCATTGATGGGGGTGCCTGGGTGGCTCAGTGGGTTAAGCATCTGACTTCAGCTCAGGTCGTGATCTCACGGTTTGTGAGTTCGAGCCCTGCATTGGGCTCTGTGCTGAGAGCTTAGAGCCTGGAGCCTGCTTCGGATTCTGTGTCTCCTCTCTCTGCCCCTCCCTAACTTGTGCTCTGTCTCTGTCTTTCAAAAATAAATAGATGTAAAGAAAAAAACTTTATTTATTTTTTTTTATATTTAAAAAAAATTTTTTTTAACGTTTATTTATTTTTGAGACAGAGAGAGACAGAGCATGAACGGGGGAGGGCCAGAGAGAGAGGGAGACACAGAATCTGAAGCAGGCTCCAGGCTCTGAGCTGTCAGCACAGAGCCCGATGCGGGGCTCGAACTCACGGACCGTGAGATCATGACCTGAGCCGAAGTCGGACGCTTAACCGACTGAGCCACCCAGGCGCCCCAAGAAAAAAAATTCAAATGAACCATGGATGTCATATTTCTTTCTTCCTTTTAAAAGGAAATATTTTATATGGGACTGTGAATACCAAAGTACTAATGGTGTTTTTATCTATGTGGATTATGAATACTTTTTATTTCGTGCTTTGTACTTTCCTATATTTTTCCAGAAATAATACTAATACTTTGTAATTGGAAAAAATATGTGTTAGAGACAACTATTGACTTGTACAAAAACTTTTTTTTTTTTGCTTTCATGAAGATATAGAGGAAACATCAACATTATATTACAATGGTAATGTGTTATATGTTAACAAAAGAACCCTTTTGTAGAAGTCCTTAGAAATAAAAGGCCAAAAGTTCTTTTTAATAAAAGGCTTAATTTTAAAGCCAAATTTAAAGTCATGTCATGACTTAAAAGCACTTTACTTCTAAGTATACAAAATCTATTAACTTAAACAGTGAGACTATTGTCCATAAGAGTACCAAATATTCTGATGGATAGAAGCCTCTAGCTGTAAACTTGATGGACTTTTGTGGTCTAAAAGCAGTTGAGGGTTTCTACCCTTAAGAAACCATTTCTCGTGTTACAGCAGTTAAGATTGTGAAAATGTATAGAACAGATTGTGTTTCACTCTCTTTATTTGCACAGCTTATTGAAGGTACATTAATACTGTGAGAATCCTTATTCCATTCACAACTCTGAATACATACTTAAGGTATTTTTACATCTGGAGTTTAACTGATAACTCTTTTGCCACCATCTGTACATGGATAATTTTTACCCTAACTACTGGTTCCAATGTATTGTTTTGACATTAGACACTATAGTTAATTCAAACAGAAGTAAATACCACAACAATTGGTGCTCTAAAACAAAATTCAGCCCAGTAATTTTCACATTATTGTGAAATCTAATATACTCATTAACTGAGTTCACTATACTGATTTCACTACATAGTCAAAGTAAAAGCTTGAGAAGTAAGAATGAGATATAGGTAGAAATTCTCATCATTTACATAACAAAAAATTTCAGTAAAATCAATTGAGACTACTAAGTTCAATTTTAGAAAGTTACATACTTAGACTTCCCCAAATTTATCAACTATGACTATTGACTGATATCCATGGTCTCCCTTTCCATTCATATTGTTTCTTTTAAATCATAGTATAGTATAGTATAACTTTTAAAAAAATTTTCAAAGACTTAAGATTCAAAAACAAAACTGAACAATTTATTTTTTTCAGTTTATTTTTATTTATTTTGAAAGAGAGAGTATGAGTAGGGGAGGGGCAGAGAGAAAGGGAGAGAGAGAGAGAATCCCAAGCAGGCTCCACACTGTCAGCACAGATCTCAATATGGGGCTCGAGCTCATGAACTGTGAGATCATCACCTGAGCCTGACCTGAGCGAAAACCAAGAGTTGGACGCTCAACCAACTGAGCCAACTAGGCACCCCAAAACTGAACAATGTAAAACCAGAACTTCTTGGGTATTATAAATAAACCTGAAAAGTATAAACATGATATGGGAAATCTTTATAGTTTATAATATTTCAAAAATTTTAAATTTTTAATGCTTATTTTATAATATTTCAGAAATTTTAATAGCAGCCTCAGTATAATAGGTACCAAATGATGCAATTGAAACTACAAAAGATTGTTTGAAAACTCATTTTAGAAAGTTTAATGAAGTTCTTCTACATAATCATAACACTTCCCAACAGCTTAAAAAAAGAGTAAGGGAAAAGCACATGGATTATAGAAGAGAATTGTTTTTAGACATAATTGATGCTATTCATTTATAAGATTCATGTGTTTCTAAAGATCATCATAATTAAAGTTTTAAAAATATTTCATTATTTAAGTGTAGTTGACTTACAATGTTATATTAGTTTCAAGTGCACAACAGAATGATTCGATAATTCTATACATTATGCAATGCTCACCATGATAAGTGTGATTACCATCTGTCAATGTACAACATTACAATATTATTCACTATATTCCTTATGCAGTACTTTTCATGTCTGTGACTTATTTATATTACAACTGGAAGTTTGTATCTCTTAATACCCTTCACCTATCTCACCTATACCCCCATCCTCTTTTCCTCTGGCAATAACCAGCTTGCTCTCTGAATTTATGAGTCTGTTTCTTTTGTTTGTTTTGTTTTTTCTAGATTCCACGTATAAGCGAAATCATATGGTGTTTGCTGTGTCTGACTTATTTCACTTGACATAATACCCTGCAGGACCACCCATGTTGTTGCAAATGGCAAGATCTCATTAGTTTTTATGGCTGAGTAATATTCCATTGCACGTGCACGTGTGTGTGTGTATACACCACATCTTCTGTATTCATTCACCTGCCAATAAACACCTAGGTTGCTTCCATATCTTGGATACTATAAATAATGCTGCAGTAAATGTAAGGGTGCATGTATCTTTTTGAATTAGTGTTTTCATTTTCTTTTCTTTGGGTAAATATCCAATAATGGAATTATTAGATTATATGGTATGTCTATTACTAATTTTTTGAGAAAACTTCATATTGTTCTCCACAGTGACTGCACCAATTTACATTCCTACCAACAGTGCACAAGGGTTCTCTTTTTCCACAACTTTGTCAGCACTTGTGTTTCCTATCTTTTGATACTAGCCATTTTGACCAGTGTGAGATATTATCTTGTGGTTTTGATTTGCATTTCCTTGGTGATTAGCAATGTTGAGCATCTTTTCATGTATCTGTTGGTCATCTGTATGTATTCTTTGGAAAAATGTCTATTCAGGTCCTCTGTCCATTTTTAAATTGGATTATTTGGGTTTTCTTGGCGTCCAGTTGTGTAAGTTCTTTATATTTTGTGGATATTAACCCCTTATCAAATATACCATTTGCAATTATCTTCTCCCATTAAGTAGGTTGTTTCTTCATTTGGTGGATGGTTTCCTTGCCTGTGCAAAAGCTTTTTATTTTGATGTAGTCCCAATAGTTTGTTTTGCTTTTGTTTCCCTTACCTGAGGAGACATACCCATAAATATGTTGCTAAGACCAATGCCAAGAGATTACTGCCTATTTTCTTCTAGTTTTATACTTTCATGTTTCACATTTAGGTCTTTAATCCATTTTGAATTTTTTTGTGTGTATGGTGTAAGAAAGCGGTCCAGTTTCATCCTTTTGCATGTGGCTGCCCATTTTGGCAACACTGTTTATTGAAGAAACTGTCTTTTCTTCATTGTGTATTTTTTGCCTCCTTTGTCATTGATTTTTTAAAAATTATTTTTAAGTAGCTTTCATGCCCACCACAGAGCTTAGCGCATGGCTCAAACTCATGACTCTGAGATCAAGACCTGAGCCAAGATCAAGAGTCAGACACTCAACTGACTGAGCCACCCTGGTGTCCCATCCTTTGTCACAGATTAACTGACTAAATATGCATGGATTTATTTCTGGGATTTCTATCCTGTTCTATTGATCTATGTGTCTATTTCTGTGCTGGCACCATACTGTTTTGATTACTATAGTTTTATAGTATATCTTGAAATCTGGGATTGTGATACCTCTAGTTTTGTTCTTTCTCGAGATTGCTTTGACTATTTGGGGTCTTTCATGGTTCCATACAAATTTTAGTATTATTTGTTCTAGTTTAGTGAAAATTGCTATTGGTACTTTGGTAGGGATTGCATTGAATCTGTATATTGCTTTGTGTAGTATGGATATTTTAACAATATTAATTCTTGCAATCCATGAGCATGGTATATCTTTCTATTTGTTTGTATTGTCTTCAATGTTTTCATCAGTGTTTTATAGTTTTTGGAGTATAGTTTTGTATAAACTCTGGTGAAGTTTATTCCTAGGTATTTTACTCTTTTTGGTGCAATAATAAATGAGGTTTTTTTTTTTTTAAATTTCTCTTTCTGTCACCTCACTATTGTTGTATAGAAATGGAACAGATTTTGGTGTATTAATTTTCTATCCTGCAACTTTACTGAATTCTTTTTTTAAGTTTATTTATTTATTTTGAAGGGGGGGTAGGAGCAGAGAGAGAATGAGAGAAAGAATCCCAAGCAACTTCTGTGTTGTCAGCACATAGCCCAACATGGGGCTTGAACTCATGAACCATGAGGTCAAGAGTTGGATGCTTAACCAACTGAACCACTGAGGCACCCCTTTACTGGATTCTGATTATGGGTTAAAAAAAATTTTTTTTAATGTTTCTCTATTTTTGAGAGAGAGAGAAGCAGAAGTTGAGCAGGGGAGGGGCAGAGATAAAGGGAGACACAGAATCCAAAGCAGACTCCAGGTTCTAAGCTGCCAGCAAAGAGCCCAACATGGGGCTTGAACTCACAAGCTGTGAGATCATGACCTGGGCCAAAGGTGAACATTTAACCAACTGAGCCACACAGTCCCCTGAATATGGATTTTTGCAAACATTATCTCCCAATCCTTGTCTTTCTTTTCATTATCTAAGTCATGTTGTTCATAAAGCAAAAATCATTTTCACGAAGTTCAACTTACAGTGTTCTTAATTCATGGAACATGGTTCTGGTGTTGAACCTAATAATGAATTGCCATACCCAAGTCACCTAGATTTTCTTCTATATTATCTTCTGGAAGTTTTATAATTTTGCATTTTACATATCTGTTTACACTCCACATTATTTTTCAAACAAATTAGTGAAGACTAATAGTAGTAGAAATGAGACAGATGAGTTTAGGTGGGAAGAAAATTACTGCTATAAATTTTGTAGGCATCAGCATAAAATTAACAGTTAAAGCCTATTGGGAACTCACTCAGAGAACTAAGTTGCCAATTAATACAGAATTGAGACAGCCAGTTAATCAGAAGGGCAAGATTCAATGTAGACCAAGGGCAAATGGGTCAGAAGAGAAACACAAGGATCTGGTTCACTGGTCAGAATTTCAGGAGAGGCAGTCCAGTACCCTGGAGAGCTCCCCAAGGAGCCCAGGTTTTGAATGCCTTGGAGCTTTCCAATGCCCCAAACTGACAGCATCTAAATTTTCTCATGGGTCACATGACCAAAATCCTATATTGCTGCACTGTATGAGTTTTAAATAACATTTCAAATATTAGAAGAGTAGGAAAAGTAGGAAATAGAGACAAGCACAAAGAAGAAAAAAAATCTTACCACTTAGAGCTAACCATTAACTCTACATTTCCATACACACACTCCTGTCTTCCTATCAGCAATCCTGCAAGCACTCCAGGTTAATACAAAAATTTTGAGAAATTAAATTGATTACCCAAGATTATATAATTTTATTTTCCTTCAGTTATAATTTTTATTTGTGCCAATCCCTCATTCCTGGTATAGGAGAGTCAGGGAAGAATACTAATGAAGCAGACTGGATTGGAGTACTAAGGCTTGATTAGGTGTTTAGTTTTCCATCTAATACCAGCCCACTCCTTTCTCTTGGGAAAATTAAATAATATTTGTAAAGTACTTTTCACACATCTTGGCAAAGGGTAAACATTCAACAAATGTTATTATCAATATTATCATTACTGCTTCCGTTGTTATAATGGAAGTACAAACTTCATTGCATGTTAGTAGACTTAAAGTATTTTGGCAGCCCAGAATAACAACTCTTTCTTTGGGGAAGCACCTTTTCTCCCACTCCAGTTATGTGCTTCTTGTGGTGGCAGCTGACAAAAAAAACCCTTCACTTCTTTGGCTGCAGGGATGGGCACTGATTCAGTTTCTGTTGAGTGTAATAATTCATCTTCTTGCCTGTAATATTTGGTCCAGTTTGGGTATGTGACCCAAGTCTAGCCCATCAGAATACTTCCCTGGGATTTTTTTCTTTTTTCTTTTCTTTCCTTTTCCTCCTTTCTTTCTTTCTTTCTTTTTTCTTTCTTTCTTTCTTTCTTTCTTTCTTTCTTTCTTTCTCTTTTCTTCCTTCCTTCCTTTCTTCCTTCCTTCCTGTCTTCCCCCCCCCCCCTCCTCCTCCTTCTTCTTCTTCTTCTTCTTCTTCTTCTTCTTCTTCTTCTTCTGGCTAGAACTGTAAAGGTGGGGAATAAGGATGGGGGAAGGCCTTAGAGGGAGAAAATTCCCTTTTCTTAACTGGTTACTATAGTAATATGTAGCCTTGCTTAATACCCTATTTCCTACTAAATGGAAAAAGCCATCTGCAGAAGAAGAAAGTGAAAATACCATTCAAAGAGGAGCAGAAACAAGAGAGGGAGAGATGGAGAGTAAGAAAAGGGGAAAGGGAGAGACTGAGAGAGATTGAGATGAAAGATCCTTATATTTTTCTAGTTTCTGTTTCCAGAAAGATCTTGATATCTTTCTAGTTTCTGTTTCCAGGCAAGACCAAAGGGGTTCTGCCCTTCCAAAGCTTGTTCAAGTTGCAATTGTAACCCTTGCAATCAAAAAAGTCTTGCCCAATATACCACTTTTCATATGAGATTTCTCACAATAAGACCCAACCATCTTTCTATCCTTGATTATATCTTTCACATTAGTTCCATTAAATTTGTTCTCATTCTTAGGATACATCACACCTTTTCACATATTATAGATTTGCATTTTGTTTTAATTGCTTATTAATATCACTATCTCCAGACCCTAAGCCTTCCAGCCTGCTTTGTGAATAATGTATTATTGATGCTTGTATCTTGTCCTGAGTATACAGCATAGTTCTCCCCATACAGAAGAACATCTTTAACATTGTTAAATATATATCCATTTTTAATTTATTTAATGTAAGGGCTATCCTGTGGTCCAGGTGTTTCTAGGAACAGGGAAATAAAGAAGAATAATGCCCTCCAACCCTCAAAGAGCTTGAAGTTGAATCAGGGGAGTCAAACATGTAATACTTGCTGTAAGAGAAAAAATAAAGCACTTTTACACAACTGTTTTATTTAGTCCATTTGATGAAGCCTTAATGTTGATATTCTAAGCTTCCCCACTGAGCTCACACACACACACAAAAACTCAGACTGTGTGAGAGTTCAGTGAGCTTGCTCAAGATCACTCAGCTAATAAAGTGACAGGCTGGCTAGCGACTGAGGTCTGTGGTCTTCCGGGATTCCTATTTCAGTTTCTCTTCCTCTTACCTCATGCTGTCTCTTTTACCTTGTCCACATCTTTGAATGTTCAGTGGGCCAAATAACAGTGTAAACATAGATAAGAAGGTTAATCTTTCTTACCATTGGATATAATTCTGTCTCTCAATTTTCCTCCCTCACTCCCTTCCTCTCTCTCTCTCTCTCTCTCTCTCTCTCTCATCCCCCTCCTCCAAATTTTGGTAATTTAATCTTCCACAGCTTGTGTTATAAGCAAGGTATGTGCAAATGGGAATTGGAACCTAGCTCTTATGACTCTTGAGTGATTTATTTTGACTGCACATACACTTTTCAATCACTCGCCTTAAATTTTTGACTGCCAAGACAGCACAAATATCACTTAATGGCAGCACATGCAAATTCTTCTGGGGTTGGGATAGAGAAAAGATGATTTGACAAGTCTGAGGAAGGTGTATGTTCTACAGGATCCCAGTTCTGGGGAAGCTGTGCACACTGCAGGAGGCTGCAGAGAATGCACTTTAAAAAAAGAAGGAAAACTGCTTTATAACGAACGCATGGTCTCTTCAGCATTCACCTTTGATGACACTTAATGTACTGCTAGCTGGTGAAGAAAAAAATATTTAAAGGGCCCATGTCCCTTTTCACAAAGCAGGTGATGACGAGTGAATTTGGAAGTGATAGGCAAAAAATTGATAATGGGCACATCATATGCTAAGGTGTATTATATGAGGGGTCTAAGTTTGCTATACAGTTGACCCTTGAACAACACAGGTTGAACTGCACAGATCCACTTATATGTAGATTTTTTTGATAACTACAATACAGTACTGTAAATATATTTTCTCTTATAATTTTCTTAATAACATTTTCTTTTCTCTAGCTTACTTTATTGTAACAATACAGTATATACTACACATAACGTGTATGTTTTAATCAACTGTTTATGTTATTGGTAAGGGTTCCCATTAGCAGTGAGCTAATAGTAATTAAGTTTTCTGGTATGTGTGCTGCAGAAGCAAGAACAATAGTTAAGTATTTTGAGAATCAAAAGTTATACATGAATTTCCCACTGTGTGGGATGGGGATGGGTTGGTATCTCTAAACCATGCATTGTTTAAGAGTCAACTGTATACACTTTTACAACAAATAACTGGATTTAAAAGCAGTGTTCTTGCTATATACGGACACTAAAGCTTTGTATAAAAAGGAGAGATTTTAATAAATCCTTTTGATTTGATTATTATGGAACATTCATTTTTCTTTTGTTGTGTCACTTCTGTTTCCCTTTCCAGACTTATAAAAGCAAACTACAAGGACACAGAATGTTTTTCTTTGACCTCTCTGACTCATCTGATGATTTCTGTTCCTACCTCTGCACCATAAACAATGTTAAAAATTCTAGCCCTTTTCGATGAGAGAATAATGGCTAATGATTGGGAGCTTTTAGGTTTATAAATATTGTATTTTATAACATTTCCTGTGACTTTTCATTATTAAATATTGAGAATTCCCTAAATTTGAATTTTCTGCTCAAATTTTCACATTTTTTATTTTTGGTTCTCATATGTTAGAGAGTTTAATGCTATTACTGACTTCTGTTCCATATTAACATATCTAGGTTGTTTCAGTCAGAATAGACTAAAATATCCTGGGTAGAAGACAATTCCAAATCACAGTGGCTTCACACAACAAAATTTCATTTCTCCAATTGAGTATGTGTATGCGAAAATATGAATATAGGCCCATACCTCATAGTGTACCCCAAAATTAACTCAAATGAATCATACACTATGTAAGAGTTAACTTATAAAACTTCTAGAAAAAAGCCATAATAGAAAATGTTTATGATCTTGTGTCAGGCAAAGAGTTCTCAGATATAACATCTAAAGCATATGGCATTCAAAAAATTGCATTTAATAAAAATAAAAAATCTTTTGAGCTTTAAAAGACACCATTAAGAAAATGAAAAGACAAGCCACAGAGTGGGAGCAAATAATTTCAAATAATGTGTCTGGTAAAAGACTTGTATCCAGGATATATAAAGATTTATTGTAACTTGATAATAAGAAGACAAACAGCCCGGCTAAAAAATGGGTAAAATATATGAATGTATGCATCACCAAAGATATAAGAATTGCTAGCTAATAAGCACATGAAAAGATGCTCAACATCATTAACCATTAGGGAAATAAAAATTGAAACCAAAATGAGAAACCACTTCACTCCCACTGGAGCCAATAGTTCTTTGATTCTTTGTATAAATAGAAACATGACTAAAAAAACAAGATGACATTCATTCAGCATTTAGGTAGTAGAGAAGGGACAGAGAGAGAGGGGGGGAGAGGGCTTTGAGTTCTGTTAGCAAAAAGACGACAGAGTCTGTAAAAAATGATGAAGGAATTTCGTAAGAGGCAGGAGAATTATACATTTGGGGAAAGGTTTTGCTAGGTTGAAGATAGTACAATTACAGTACTTAATCTTCATTTAAAAAAAAAAGATAGACCATATCAAGTATTAGTGAGGATGTGGAGAAGTTGAAACCTTCACACATTGTTCACATTTTGGAAAACAGTTCTGCAGTATCTTAAAAAGTTAAACACAAATGTACTATACAGTGCAGCAATTCTACTTCTAGAAATCTATCCACGAAAAATAAAAACAAGTATCTACACAAAGATGTACACACATTGTCATAGCAGCATTACTCATAATAGCTAAAAATTGCAAATAATCCAAATGTGCATCTGGTGACAGTTACATTCATACCATGATCATGGTACATTCATACAATGGAGTACTATTCAGCAATACAAAGGGAAGAACCACAGACACGTGGTACAACATGCATGAACTTCAAAAACATCGTGATGAGTATAACAAGCCATATCAAAAGACTATATTGTAGGAGTCCATTTATATAAAGTGGCCAGAAAAGACGGATATATAGAGGCAGATAACATTGCCTGGGGTTCCCAGTGGGATTGATTACAAATGGGCATAATGAACATTTTGGGGGTAGTAGAAATGTTTTAAAACTGTATTGTGGTGATGGTTGCACATCTACTTTCTGCTTATTGTAGTTATTTAGGAACCTGAAATGACAGTTGTTCTATTTCAACACATGGTTCCATCATCACCACAGCAGAGGGGAAGGGGATGTGCCTCTGCCTCTTAAAACTTTTGCCAGGAAGTGATACGGATCACTTCTCCCATTTCATTGGTAAAAGTGAGTTACATGGCCATACCTAACTTCGAGGATGCAAAAGAGTGCAATTTTGCTGTGTCTGGAAGAAAGGAGAACCAGAACAATCCTAATGACTACTAGATCATGACTATTATGTAATGACTATTACATAAATAAATAACAGCAAAAGGTACGTTGCTGTGTACTTCTGAGGTACTTGACATTTCTTTTTAAAGTCCTAATCTGGGGTACCTAGGTGGCTCAGTCAGTTAAGCATCTGACTCTTGATCTCAGCTCAGGTCATGATCTCACTGGTTGGTGAAATCAAGCCCTGGTTCAGCCTGCCTGGGATTTTCTCTCCGCCCTCCTCCCCATGTGGGCGCGCATGTGCTTGTTCTCCCTCTCTCTGTCTCTGTTTCTCCTCTTTCTCTGTCTCTCACAATAAACAAACATTTAAAAAAATGTCCCTGGGGCACCTTGGTGGCTCGTCGGTTAAACGTCCGACTTTGGCTCAGGTCATGATTTCACGGTCTGTGAGTTCGAGCCCCGCGTCGGGCTGTGTGCTGACAGCTCAGAGCCTGGAGCCTGCTTTGGATTCTGTGTCTCCCCATCTCTCGGCCCCTCCCCTGCTCACGCTCTGTCTCTCTCTGTCTCTCAATAATAAATAAATGTTAAAAAAAATAAAAATAAAAAAAATGTTCCTACTTCGTTTAAAAAAAAAAAAGTCTTAATCCAAGACTTCTGGGGAACATGGCAGAGGGAGATCCTAGGCTCACCTTGTCCTCACATGTAAACCTAGATAATACATCTATGTAAAGTCTTAATTTATTGCACGTTTGTTAGTTAACAGAAATTTCTAAGACCCCAGTTATAGGTGTTCTTTATATTTTACTGTGGCTCCCTTAGTGCCCTTGATTCTCTGAACCTGGTTTTGTTAAATTACATTAATGCACTTTTGTACCTGTGCATTTACATAGGAAAATGATATGCTTTTTTTTTTTTTAAATAGTCATTATTGCCTCTGTCATGTATAAAGGATTAGCATACTTTTGGCTAAAGAGGCCAAAGTTAAACTAGTAAATGGGAATTTCATAGGAAGGCATAGCACATTTATAGATGGAAGAATTTTCTAATTATTAGCATTTATGAAATTGAAATGACTGTCTCTGAGCTATTGAATTACTACTGAGGATGTTAAATCTGTGATTTGTTGACCCCTTGAGAGAGACATTGGGGAGAGCTTACACCAAAATGTTCTTCAGAATTGATGTTCTATGATTAGGCTTTGCTGCACCTAATAAATACACCTGTTGGTGTAATATCTTTATCCGTTTTGGGACTGTATCTACTTTTTTAAATTCAAAACTCTTCTCAACTAAAAGTGTTAAGGGCATGGAAGAGGAATTTATGAGAGACTACTTTATAATAGAATTCAGAGAAAGTGAAACTTGAAAGGTAGCTGATAGAGGCCATAGCAAGACAGACTTAAATTCAATTAGTATTATTACTTAGGAGAAGCAAAGGTATGGAAGGTGTGGCTACTGAATGGTGTGGATAGACTAAATATTTATTAGCCAAATCCTGAGATTATGGGCTGAGGGAATCCCTTTTGAAATATGAGCTAAGTGAGTTTAGGCCCAAGAGGTACTTTTTCAGAGAGGAAAAAAAATATATTAATTTGTCCTTGTATTTTACTCCTGTTATATAATGAGACAAAAATATAAAATGATTTTTAAATTATTTTGACAAAGCTACAAAGGTACCCAGGTGGCTACTAAGGGGAGCTAGGTTGTATGTAAGCGTAACTCAGAGACAAGCATGCACACTTCCAGTTTGTCACTTGGGACTCCGGTCGGCAGCAGGATACTGGCAGGCTATGGATCTGCCCTAGTGTAAAAAAGTTCTGTATTCCTAAAATAAATCACTTTGTACAGGATATTCTCAGATTTCATCGTAATTAGGAATGATTGCAAAGCAGATACACCGAAAAACCTTTCAACGTCTAGGAAAAAAAAAAGTTCGAAAATCTTCTACACAAGGAGCTCCCGATAAGGAATTTGGGACTGTACAAGCATCGCCAAGCAAAATTTAATCCTGACATCCAGGGTTTCCTCGCTGAAGGAAATTCGAACAGCAGGCTTCAAGTGAAGATAGAAGAAACGTGTCTTATCTAAGGTAATGAAAGGAAATTGGCAAGGCAAGATGTAGAGATCACGGTCGCATTTTTCAGGGAAAAAAAAACAAACACCCACGCACGGTGAAGACTGGACACGACGCTCTTCTTTATAAGAGAGGCACACTTAACACAGCCGACGGCCGGGAGCGCAGCGATCACTATTGTGTTAGCGCCGGCGGCGGAAGGACTTAGCCCCACTGCTACGTTAAAGAGTCCTTCTTTGTTCAGCTTCGGCCAGGGACGCAGGGCGCGGTGTTCTTCCGCGCTCACCGCACAGTCCCCGCCCCCTCGCAGCCCTGGAGAGCTGCCATTCGGCACCAGAGTCGCTCCGCGCTCCCAGAATGCACCGGCAGTCCGCGGGAAACCAAAATGGCGAAGGGCTGTAGCGAAGTGGTCTGTGTTTGAGGCCGGTGTGAGAAGGCTCACTCTTCTCAACCCTCGTCCCCAGGACCTCGGTTTGTGCGTGTGCATGTGCGGGGTGCCCGGTGGGGCGGGTGCCCAGTAAGTACTTGGACTCGCAGGGGAAGCGCCCAAGGGGACGTGATTGGTTGTTTTTTCCTGTATGAAGCGGTTGGCACCACTGAAGTGACCGAATGAGGTGAGAGACCTTGGCCTGGGAACCAGGCTCTTCCGGAGGAGGTGGGGGCGGGGGGAAAAGGAAGAAAGGAAGCAAGTATAAAAGGGAAAGATGGAGGATCGAGGTGGGGGTGGGATCTCTAGTGTGTTTATTTGGGTCCCTTGCGTTTATGTATACGTTGAAAAGAATGGATAGAATGGAGTGTTCAGTTGGGTGTTGGAGAAAATAGGGAGCGAACAAGGCATTGGGGAAGTCGGTTGGAGGACCAAGATGAAACGTTGAGACGGGGAAGCTGTGTTTGGAGGGGAAGGAAGGAACCTGGGGGCGGGAGACGGTTGGAGGGGCAGGATGAACCTGGTGATGAGGGGGTGGGGAACCGAGGGGAGGAGCCGTTAGGAAATGCGGACTGTGGGAGACGTGGGGAGCTGAATGAAGGGGCTGCCTGGGACCTTAGGGGGCGCAAAGGGAAGTAGCAGCTTGGAACGAGAGGGTGGTGGAATTGTATGGAATTGGAGTAAGGGGCTAGAGTAAGAAGAGCAGGATGGAGTAACGAGGATAAGGAATTAAGTGGAGGCTGGAAGCAAACCCTGAAAGCTTTAAAGGGGAGAAGTAGGAGGGAAAGTGTGAGATGGGGGAAAGACACCTTATATTTGGAGCACACAATAAATTCTAACTCCTATCCCTGCTCGGAGGTAGATATGTATTATTCATGTTTACAACTGAGGTAATACGGTTCAAGGGATTTTAACTAATTTGCCAAGATTTCTTAACATATTTTGGTAGTGCCAGAACTCTTAACTCTGAGTGTGTGTTTTACAATCTGGTGCCTTTGGTTGCTAGAATTTTTCTTTGGAAGCAACTAGAGGGAACAGATGGATTTATCGGGGTGATTTGACGAACAGAGAAGAGGGTTCGTGAACAATGGGGAAGGGGATACTGTATGTTATTCTGTGCTTTGAAACATTTAACTTTGGTTAAAGATAGAACCACTTACAAATTCAGATATGCAGACCTAGGTAGGCCTGTGTATAATGTAAGAAAGCTCCATGTGAGGTCAGTACAGAACTAGAAATATGTAATTAGTGCTTGATTTAATTTGACTCCAGATGCTCCGGTAGTAGTAACTTTCTCCTTCATATTGATTCCATGTGACTCTTCTGTATACCTTGCCTACAGGCTGGTTTCAATTTACAGGTTTTCATTCTGTCTTGAGAATTCCTTTTGGGAGGGGAGCAGTGGACTGCAAAGACTGAATTTAAAAGAATTTTATGAGGATAAAGTAAAATGTACTTGCATTCTTAAGTGACCTTTTCAAAGGCTTGAAAATGCTTTACACGGAGCCATTTTGACTAAGAGCTTTAGGTGCCCAGTAGTCTTGGCAAGGAAAGAGTTGATTTTGATTTTAAATTTCTTAAAAAAAAGTATTCTGTTCTTGATATTTAGAATGTTATTCACACTCCAACCATTTGCAGTGATAGCTTGAGAAGGAATACAAAGTGAAATTTTGTTTTTGTGTTTTTGGGTCCTAAATATAAAAACATTCCAATTCACATTTTAAGTTTGCTCACCACTTTTTTGTAAAGTACTAAAAATATTCTCAAATATTTGAATTAAGAGTGCACCTGTTTCCTGATACTGCATATTCATGTTAGTGGGCATTAACGGAAATCTATACCTAATCAGGATGAAATGTGCACACATTTGTAGAACGAGAAGTACAGAAATCATCTGGTTAAACTTCTTTTCTGGATGAAACAAAATATATTTAATAATCCTTTTAATTATGATGTTTGCCTCAAAGCTCAGTTTGGAAGGGAATTTTATTCTGTGTATTTTGCTATGGATCATAAATTCTTTGATGTCATTGATTACACCTTTCATTAGATCCTTGACTGGAAGGGTAATTTGCTTTATTCGTATTTCAGCATAATCTTTATATCTGACTTTAGGAAACTGGCAGTATAGTAATAATCTATTTTAACAGATGGGGAAATTTGCCTCTGAGGAGTTGTCATGGCCAACATCTGTAGCTGGGTGGTTCTGAAAGTGAAATTTAACTGCTGTTTTAGTGTAAACTTCCATGAATGATATTCTTTGGTCGATATTTTTATGCTTTGTTTTCCTTGTTTTTCAGGATTTGGTTATTGCAGTAAAATGCAGTATAACAACCTTAAGTTGGAATGTGGAAGTTTCCTTGTGGATATTTTTTACGTATTCATGTAGTGCTGTTCAATAGAACTTTCTCCACTGATGGCAGTGATCTATATCTGCTCTATCCACTATGGTAGCCAATAGCCACGTGTAGATGTTGAACACTAGAAATATAACTGGTGTGACGGAATACTGAATTTATAATTTAATTCATTAAAACTAAGTTTTAAATGGCTGTATGTAGCTAGTGGCTGCTGTACTGGATAGCATAGTATTAGGAGTTACTACACCCATTTATTAGGAATTGTCTCATGTATTAACCATGAAAACCACAGGAACTCAAGAGTAAGGAACTGTTTTGAAACTTAGGATTGAAATTCTCTTTGTACATTTTTAAGATGAAGTACTTTTCATTTTTGTCTCACATGGAGTCTTCGGTCCTATCTGCAAAAGAATGAAGAAGGTAGCAACTTCTCGATTCTATTTCCTTTGTCAAACAAAGGAAATAAAAATACAGTTTACTTTATTTTTTAAAAACTTTTTATACATCAGTTAAAGCTTTTTATTAAGGAAAATGTAGAAACATACAAAGTGAACAGAATACTATAATAAACTTTTTTGTATCCATGCTTGTTTCATCTATACTTCTATGCACACTCCACTCCATAATTATTTTAAGAAGCTTTTTAAAGGTGAAATTTACATATATTAACTGTATACTTTCTAAGTAATAGCTTTATTGAGTTATGCATATATTGTATTTATATGTATGTAATTCACATGTACGCTTTTAAGGTACAATTAACTGATTTTTCAGTATATTCATAGAGTTGTGCAGCCATCACCATTGTCTAATTTCAGAACATTTTCATCAGCCCTGAAAGGAAATGTGTGACCATAAGTAGTCACTTTCCATTATTCCCTCCTACTACCCCTGGCAACCACTAATCTATTTTCTGTGTTTATATTTTGCCTGTCCTGGACATTGCACATTAACAGAATCATATAATATGTGGCCTTTAATGTCTGGCTTCTTTCACTTAACACAGTGTTTTTGGCTACAGCCATGTTGCAGCATGTATCAGTACTTCATTCCTTTTTATGGCCAAAATATATTTCATTGTATGGATATATATTCATTTTGTTGATACATGCATCAATTGATGGACATTTGGGTTGTTTCTACTTTTTGGCTGTAGTGCTGCTACACAGTGCTGCTTTGAATGTTCATTTACAGGGTTTGTGTGGACATGTGTTTCCATTTGTCTTGGATACAAATCCAGGGGTGGAATCGCTGGGTCACGTGACACTTCCGTGTTTAACATTTTGAGAAATTGTCAAGCTGTTTTCCAAAGACCCTGCCTATACCCTTTTACAGTTTACCAACAACTATGAGGGTTCCTGTTTCTCTACATCCTTACCAATACTTGTCTGTCTCTTTGCTTCTAACCATCCTGGTGTGTGTGCAGTGGTACCTCATTGTGGTTTTGGTACGCATTACCCTGATGACTAATGATGTTGAGCATCTTTTCCATGTAGTAATTGGCCTTTTGTACACCTTTGGAGAACTGTTGATTAAGGTCCTCTGCCCATTTAAAAAAATTGGATTATTTATGTTTTCACTACTGAATTCTAAGTGTTCTTTTTGTGTTTTGGTGATAAGTCCCTTTTTGGGTGTGTGATTTGCAATTATTTTCTCCTTTTCTTTGAGTTGTTCTTTCACTTGATGGTGTACTTTGAAGCACAAAAGTCTTTAGTTTTGATGAAATCTAATTTATCCCTTTTTCTTGTTTTGCTTGTGCTTTTGATGTCATATCTAAGAAAATACTGCCTAATGCCAGTACAGTTTTGACAAATGGATATACCTGTGTAACCTATACCCTTATCAGGGTATAGAATATTTCTTTTTTCCCAGAAATCTCACATGTAGTCTTTTTTAGTTATTTTCTGCCGCAACAATTTCTGATTTTTTTTCACTTTAGATTTATTTTGTCTAGAACTTCATATAAATGGAATCATTAAGTGTGCATGTCAGGGGGCGCCTGAGTGGCTCAGTTGGTTGAATGTCTGACTCTTGATTTCAGCTCAGGTCCTTATCCCAGGGTTGTGGGATCGAGCCCTGTGATGGGCTCCGCACTGAGTGTGGCACCTGCTTATGATTTTCTCTCTCTCTCTCTCTCTCTCTCTCTCTCGTTCTTTCTCTCCCTCCCCTTTCCTGCCCCTCCCCCGCTCATGTTTGTTCTCTTAAAAAAAATTAAAATTAAAAAGAAGTATGCATGTCAGTTAAAATTTTTTAAAAATTTTGCTTCATAAAGCTACAACTGGGGTCTTACCTTGAAAATTCCATTCTGCAAGGGATATTGTTATAGTAGTAGCCTAAAAATCTTGTGTTGTAACAATCCTGACCACCAGTACTTTGTGAGATAAAGTTTTTTTTCATGGCTTCCGAAGATATTTCTGGTATTTCGAATGGATAAAATTGAGTAAGGGCTTAATGATTATATACTTCCAAATAATGCCTAAGATCAGGAATTTAAAAATTAGGGGAACAGGGCAATGCAAGGGATCCTTGTGATGATGGAAATACTAGTGTCTTGACTGATTTGATGTTAATATTTTGGTTCTGATATTCTGAGATTTTTTTTTTTAATGTTTATTTGTGAGAGAGAGAGAGAGAGAGACAGAGTGTGAGTGGGGGAGGAGCAGATAGAGAGTGAGACATAGAATCCGAAGCAGGCTTCAGGCTTTGAGCTGTCAGCACAGAGCCTGACGTGGGGCTCGAACTCACTGCGAGGTCATGATGTGAGCCGAAGTCGGAGGCTTACCGACTGAGCCACCCAGGCGCCCCTGGTATTCTGAGATTTTTAAAGATGCTATTGTTTGGGCAAACTGGGTATAAGTTGCACGGAATGTATTTTTTCTCACAGCTGTGTGTCAATTTACAGTTATCTCAAACTAAAAAAGTTAAGTTAAAAATAAGGGGAAAAAATTGGACCAGGACATGCATCGCAAGAATGGGTTGAATTTGTTTGGTTTCAGTCAGCCAGGTGATAAAAACAATCCAAATATGAGTTTTGGGTTTTCTCCATCCTTGCTAGTAAAGTTTATATTTCAGAAAAAACTCTCAAGAACTTTTTTCGTTGTGCTGGGGTATTGGTGAAATGGGAAGACAGTAGTCTAGTGGAGAGAGTACTGAATATATACTCAGAAGATAAGGATATACTTTTTTTTTTTTTTTTTTTAAAGTAGGCTTCACACCCAGCACGGAGCCCAATATGGGGCTTCAACTCATGACCCTGAGATTAAGACCTGAGTTGAGATCAAGGTCGCTTAACTGAGTGAGCCACTTGGGCGCCCCAGGATATGCTTTTAATCTGGTAACTCTGCAGCAGCTTTAGTTTTTTTTTTTTACCTATTAAATGGAGATGTTACTTGCCCGTATTGCTCACAGGATTGCTGCAGGGTTAAGAAGGAAAATAAAGAAGAAAATACTTAATAAACTCTAGGTATAATATAATTGTATAATATTTATTTGAAAATAATTTTGCAGGAGAGTTGTTTGTTACATAGAACAAGAGACCCGCCCACCTATGATGAATCTATGCACTGAAAACACCCTGGGATGTTTGATGAATTGCTGATCTGTCCTAATAGTTCTAATTGATGTTTGATAAGTACCAGAATTGACCTGTAGAGCTGAAAAACCCAAACCCAAACCAGCCAAACCAGTTTATTAGAACTCATACCCTAGAGATTCCAAACTCCAGGTTCAGGGTGGGTTTTATATATTTTTGTGTTTAAAAAATTTTTTTTCTTGATTTTGTTTTGTAGCCAGGGTTAAGAAATGCTAAATTTTGTTCTAGGGTCAAGATTAGAAATTTACCAGTTCTTGCTAAAACATCACTAAGAGCTGTACAAAGGGAAGACTAGTTAATAATAGGCATATTTTTCATACTTGAAATGAAAAAGAGAAATATTTTAGTACTGTTCTCATCACACTCTTAAGATATTTTAAATTGGTGGCTAATAAAGTAGTTAGTGGAACTTTGTAGTCTGGGTAACTTGTGGACTGTTAAAGGTTGTATAAAATTGCATTTAGGCTGGAAAACAGTATGGAGGTTCCTCAAAAAACTAAAAAAGAACTACCCTACGACCCAGCAATTGCACTACTAGGCATTTATCCAAGGGATACAGGTGTGCTGTCTCAAAGGGACACATGCACCCGCATGTTCATAGCAGCACTATCAACAATAGCCAAAGTATGGAAAGAGCCCAAATGTCCATCGATGGATGAATGGATAAAGATGTTGTATATGTATATATAATGGAGTATTACTTGGCAATCAAAAAGAATGAAATCTTGCCATTTGCGACTATGTGGATGGAACTGGAGGGTATTATGCCAAGTGAAATTAGTCAGAGAAAGACAAAAATCATATGACTTCACTCATATGAGGACTTTAAGAGACAAAACAGATGAACGTAAGGGAAGGGAAACAAAAATGATATAAAAACAGGGAGGGGGACAAAACAGAAGAGACTCAAATATGGAGAACAAACAGGGTTACTGGAGGGGTTGTCGGAGGGGATGAGCTAAATGGGTAAGGGCACTAAGGAATCTACTTCTGAAATCATTGTTGCACTATATGCTAACTAATTTGGATGTTAATTAAAAAAAAATAAAATAAAAAATTGCATTTAGGTGTTGTGAGAGAAAAATTCTCTGTTCAGGGAAGTGTTTTAAAAAGAGGCTAGATGATCATTTTAGGGATGTTATAAAGAGGGATTTTTTTTCATTATCATGAAAGTAAATGACTTTTCAGGTGCTTTATAAAACTAAAATAAGGATTCTAGATTGTAATCAAAGTTAATGGGCAGTGTTTTTCCCTTAGGTTAATGATGAGAATTGTTAGGGAGGATGGAATCCTTCTCACAGTTGAGTTTCTTCTGAGTTTCCCTTTTTCTATTTTTCTCTAACTTTCACAGTCTTTTCCACTTTTGACAGTTGTCTAAATCCATCTTTCAGATTTTTGTTTCTCAAAAACAGGCTGAAGAATATGAAGCTATTTGAAGTTTTAGTTTTAAGAGTTTTATTGCTGCTCGTTAGAGAGGAGCAAACAAAAGTGGCTATTTGCAAACTTAAAAAATGTTTAGGGGCTGCCTGAGTGGCTTAGTCAGTGAAGCATCTGACTTGGGTTCAGGTCATGTTGTGGTTCGTGAGTTAGAGTGCAGCCCCGTGTTGGGCTCTCTAGATCCTCTGTCTCCCTCTCTCTGCCCCTCCCCTGCTCTCTCAGGCTCGTCTCTCTTTCTCAAAAATAAATAAACTTAAAAAAATGTTTAGGTTTGTCTTACAGTATGTCCTGGTGCAGTGATTCTCAAACTTTCTGGACTCAGGACCCCTTTACATTCTTAACTATTGAGGATCCCAAGAACTTTTATGTGGGTTATCTCTCTCAATATTTACTGTATTAGTAATTGAAACTGAGAAAATATAAAAACAAGAATACACATGTTCACATACCTTTAGTCTTTAGAGTGAAATCATCAGATATTATTTAGTCTCTGGAAAATCCCACTCTAAACTTATGGGGAGAATGAGGGTGAAAAAGGCAAATAAAATTTCTTAATATTATTTTAAAACTAGCTTGACCTTGTAGACTTTGTAGATTCCCAGGGACCATACCTTTAGATTGCTACTGTAGTCTACTGTTTCTTTAGGGAGTTAGGATTGTTTCATGCATTACATGATGTTTAGCATTCCTGGCCTCTTCTTAAGCAGATTTTTTGTCTCTTCATAGAAAAAATTTGTGTCTCTCAGACATGACCTGCTTCCAGTTCTATCTTCACATCTACCAACTTAATTATAAATGAATCTGTCTTCACATCAGAAGACACTGACATCACTTTTGAGAAAAGTTTCAACTTACTAGGCTCCCATTCACAGCTTTATCAATAAGATGTATTTTTTTATATACATACACTCTGTAGAAAATTTAAATATTAAAATTTAAAAGGTAATCTATGTCACCCAGACAGCTACCAAAAATGCCTGTTTCATTGTCTTCTTTCTTTTTTTTTAATTTATTTATTTTGAGAGAGAGAGAGAACATACACGCACACATACGTGCACACGCACGCAAGCGGGGGAAGGGCAGAGAGAGAGAGAGAGAGAGAGAGAGAGAGAGAGAGAGAGAAAGGAGAGCGAGAATCCCAGGCAGACTTTCTGCTGTTAGTGTGAGGTTTGAATTCACAAACTGAACTGTGAGATCATGACTTGAACCAAAATCAAGAGTTGAGTACTTAACCAACTGAGCCACCAGGCACCTCTCATTATCTTATTTCTAATGGTAGTTTTAATTTATGTTAAACACTTGAAAATTTCCTTTAATAATGCATGTATTTGACTAAAAATACCGAAGAATACAGAAGGGGAATGGCTTAAAAGGAACAGCTAGACTTCAGGCCTCCTGAGTCCTGCTTTGAGAAAGAGTCATTACTTTAATTTTTTAAAAAATTTTATTTGTTTATTTTGAGAGAGAGGGACAGAGTGTGAGTGGTGGAGAGGCAGAGAGTGAGGAAGAGAGAAAATCCCAAGCAGGCTCCATGCTGTCAGTGTGGAGCCCGACTTGGGGCTCAGTCCCACAAATGGTAAGATCCAAGCTCTGAGTTGAAATCAAGAGTAGGTGCCTAACCGACTGAGCACCCAGGCACCTGTACTTTAATTTTTAAGTGTTATGTTCCTTTGTTCTGGTCATTACCTCTATAATATTAAATAATACCTTTACACTACTGTTATTCATTTTAGACATCTTGCCATGTAAAGGCTTTCTTGCTGTGATAAAGATTCTGTTAAATATGCCCTATATCTCTTTTCCCCTTTCCAATTTTTGGCTTTTCTATTGGTTACTTTTATAACTTTAAACTTAGGTTTTTTTTCTTATTCCATCAACTCTAGATTTTATTTCTCCCCTTTATAAGGTGAGTATTAAAGTCCCTGCCTTTGCCTTCATTTCTCTTCCTCCTTCCATCTCTCAATTTTTGTCATCTGTACTTGTATATTTTTAAAATTTGATAACTTTGAACATTCTGTTCTTTTTTTTTTTTTTTTTTTTTTTTTAACATTTTGAGAGACAGTGGTGGAAGGGCAGAGAGGGAGACAGAATCTGAAGCAGGCTCCCTGTTGCCAGGACAGAGCCCGATGCAAGGCTCGAGCTAAAAAACTGTGAGATCATGACCTGAGCCAAAATCAAGAGTTGGATGCTTTACTGAGCCACCCAGGTGCCCCTTAAAATTCTTAACTGTAATTTTCCATGCTTTGTTTATAGGTTGTTTCTAAAGGTTGAAAATTAATAAATAGCTTTTTCATTATTTTGACCAAGTTAATATTATTCTCCAAGTAGTATATTACAGAGCCAGATAGTACCATGATTGCAGTTGCTTTCTTGTAATACTTTATCTCTGCTTTTGTCTCGTCTATACATTTTTCTACTGTCTTACACTGTCTAGTTTTGTTAAATCCTTCTTTTCCCTCAAACATCTCTCACTGGGAGTCTTCTTTCTCCTTTTAATCCAGATTGGTTGCTCTCTAGGTCTTTTCCATAGCTGTCATCTAAGACTTCCCTATGTTAATCTCTTGTGTTGGATACACTATTTCCTGCATCCCATGTTTTTTACTTTCTTAGAGGGTACTTCATCATTTTGCTAGAGCCAAACCCTCAAGTTTTGGCTTGACATCTTAAAACTTATTTTAAATGCTTTCCTTTTTAAAAATTTAATTTGGTTGGTATAGGATTCTAGTTTGCATGAAGTGTTTCACAATTTTGAGGCATTACTCTATTGTCTTCTAGAATCCAGTGTTGCTTTTAAGAAGTCATAGAATTATAAGTCTGGTTTTTTTTTTTTTTTTTAATGTTTGTTATTTTTGAGGGGGGTGCAGAGAGAGGGAGACAGAGGATCTAAAGCAGGTTCTGTGCTGTCAACGCAAAGCCCAATGTGAGGCTTGAACTCTTGAACTGTGAGATCATGACCCTAGCTGAAGTCAGATGCTTAACCGGCTGAGCCACCCAGGTGCTCCATAAGTCTGATTTTTTGTAGGTAACTTGAATTTTCTCTTTGGAAGCTTGTGCTCTTCTGTTTTTAGTGTTATGCAATTTCCTGTGAATTTAAGGTTTTTAAAAATCAATATTTTGGAAATATAGTTGTTTTGAAGATTCCTATTTCCTTTTGGCCTTGGGAAGTTTTCTTTTATTATTATTAATTAAAAGTAATTTTTCCTCACACCTTTTGCAATGGCTGTTATCAAAGACAAGAAATAACAAATGTTGGTGAGGGTGTGGGGGGAAGGGAACCTTTGTGTACCGTTGATGGAAATGTAAATTGGTTCACTTACCATGGAAAACAGTATGGAGTTCCTCAAAAAATTAAACATAGAACTACCAAATGATCCAGCAATTCCACTTCTGGGTATTTATTTAAAGAAACGGAAAACACTTAACTCAAAAAAATATGTGCATCCACATGTTCATTACAGCATTTTTTGCAATACCCAACATAGGGAAACAACCTAGTTGTTCACTGATGGGTCAGTGGATAAAGAAATGTGGTATAAGTGTACAGAGCAATATTATTTAGCCATAAAAAAGAATGAAATCTTACCACTTGCAGTAACATGGATGGATCTTGAAAGCATCATGCTAGGTGAAGTAAGTCGGACGGAGCAACAAATACTGTATGATCTCACATGTGGAATCTACTAAAACTGCCGCAACAAAACCAAAGAGAACTAATGCCCTGTTAAGTTGCTGTTATTAATGGAGATTTTTAGGAGGTTGGGGCCAAAGTGGAAAAAAAGATTGAGAAGTACTTGTTTATAAATTCCAGTCATTACAGATAAAGCCCTTTATGATCTGTTTCTTGACGACCTCATCCTTCAGGAATAATGAGAAATAATTAATTGTGATTGGAGTATTGGGGAGTGAGAATGAGATTGTATGAGAGAGGTTAGCTTGTGAAAGCATTTCATATTTTGAAGGGTTTTAGATTATATTCTTGACCTATATATTTCCTAACTTAAGTAATTTTGTTGCCAACATTATTTCTTGCCATATTGGATTATCATCTCTGTTATTTATTTTTTTAATATGTGTTAACTTTAATGCACTTAGCTTCATTCTAAGCAGTAACCCATCAGTTTAGGGTTGAATATATTCTTAATATTTACATTAAAATAATTACATAAAATGAAAAACATTTCCTGCCAAGGTACTCATTACAGCTTTATGGGAAACACTATATCATATCAAATACAGATGCCATCAGTTGCAAGATATACTATTTGTTGTATTACTAAGAAATAAAGAACCCTGCTAATTAAAGTGGAACACTACTTACCATGTAAAGTTTTTATTTTATGCCACTTGTAAGGCAGCTTTTTAATATGTCATTCTTATAAAAAGGAAAGTATAATTGAAATACATTGGGTTAAGGTATTCTTAAGATGACTTCTTGTTAAAAGTCTTCTTTTGAGTCACTAAAAAAAATAAAACTTTTATTGAGGTATTTCATATGCCATTATAATTCACCCTTTTAAGGTATACAATTTAATGATTACTCCTCCCCCCCCCCAATATGTAATCATCACTACTGTCTAATTTTAGAACATTTTTTTACCCCCTAAGAAATTTCATACCACTTAGCATTCATTCCCCATTTCCCCCTTCTCTCTCTCCAGTCCCTGGCAACCACTACTTCCTGGTTATATTTTGCCAGTGGACATTTCACATAAACAGAATCATATAATATGTGGCCTTTTGTGTCTGGCTTCTTTCACTTAACACAATGTTTTCATCTATATCCATGTTGCAGCATGTATCAGTATTTCATTCTTTTTTCATGGCCAAAATATATTTCATTGCATGGACATATATTCATTTTGTTAATCCATCCATCAGTTGATGGACATTTGGGTTGTTTCTACTTTTTGGCTGTTATAAATAGTGCTGCTTTGAATGTTCATTTACAGGGTTTGTGTGGACATGTGTTTCCATTTGTTTTGGATACAAATCTAGGAGTGGAATCGCTGGTCACATGACACCTCCGTGTTTAACATTTTGAGAAATTGCCAGATTTTTTTCAAAGAGCCTGCCTGCACCCTTTTACAGTTTCACCAACAACTACGAGGGTTCTAGTTTTTCTACATCCTTACCAATACTTGTCTGTCTCTTTGCTTATAACCATCCTAGGGTGTGCAGTGGTACCTCATTGTGGTTTTGATATTCATTACCCTGATGACTAATGATGTTGAGCATCTTTTCCATGTAGTAATTGGCCTTTTGTACACCTTTGGAGAACAGTTGATTAAGGTCTTTGCCTATTTAAAAAATTGGATTATTGGGGCTCCTGGGTGGCTCAGTTGGTTGAGTGTTGGACCAGCTCAGGTCATGATCTCATGATACATGAGTTCGAGCCCCACATTGGGCTCTCTGCTATCAACGCAGATCCTGCTTCCAATCCTCTGTCCCCCTTTCACCATCTCTCTCTCAAAAAATAAAAAAAATTGGATTATTTATGTTTTCATTATTGAGTTGTAAGCGTTCTTTATGTGTCATGGTGATAAGTCCCTTTTTGGGTGTGTTATTTGCAATTTCTCCTGCTCTTTTAGGTTGTTCTTTCACTTGATGATGTCCTTTGAAACATAAATATCTTTAATTCTGATGAAGTCTTATATATCTCTTTTTCTTGTTTTGCTTGTGCCTTTTATGTCATACTTAAGAAAATGTTGTCTAACACAGAGTGACAGATTTACTCTTGTGTATTTTTCTTTTTTTTTTTTTTTACTCCTATGTATCTTTCTAAGAATTATATAGTTTTAGCTCTTATATTTAGTTTGTGATCCATTTCATTTTTTGTATGTGAGGTAGGTGTCCAGCTTCATTTTTAATTTTTTTTTAGATGTGAATACCAATTTCTCTGAACCATTTGTTAAAAAGACTTTTCTTTCCTATTGAACTGTTTTGACAGTCTTTTTAAAGGTCAGTTGAACATAAATGTAAGGATTTGTTTCCGGATTTTCAGTTTTATTCCTTTTATGTGTCCTTTACACCTGCATCATGTCTTGGTTACTGTTACTTTGTATTAACTTTTGAAACAGGGAAGTCTGAGTCCTTTGGTTTTCTTCTTTTTTAAGGTTATTTGTGTATTCTGGGTTTCCTGTTTTTCTATATGAATTTTAGGAGCAATCTGTCAGTTTTTGCAAAAAAAAAAAAAAAAGGCAGCTGCGATTTTGACAGATACTATAATGAATCTATAGATTGATTTGGGAAATTTTGCCATCTTAACAATATTTAACATCCAGAAACCTGAGACGTTTTTCCAATTACATAGGTTGTATTTAATTGCTTACTCTTTGTTACGTAATTTTCATTGTACAATGTTTACTTTTTTTGTTGTTGTTAAATACATTCCTAAGTATTTTGTTCTTTTTTGGTGATATTGCAAATGAATTTTTTTCTTAATTTCATTTTCAGATTATTCATTGGTAGTATTTAGAAATGCATTTGATTGTCGTATATTAATTTGTATTCCAGCTTTGCTGGTTTCTTCTAGTAGTTTCGCGTGTGTGTGGATTCTGAATCACTTTTTCAGTTTTGTAGCACAGTTTCCTCATGGTGTCAATTTTGTGTCATCGTGAGTATTGGTGACAGTATTTCTTGAGCTAATCTGTGTGGGAATTAAAGTAATTGTATAAAAATTGGTGCTGGGCTCTATTGCAGATTTATAGTTAACTACAGCAGGTCTACCCTCGATTCTCACTGTGGGAAACCAGATGAACATGTCTCATTTACTGTGTACCTCACTTTCTCTTGACAATCATTTGGTTTCTGTAGGAATAAACATTTTTTTAAAAATTTTTATTTATTTTTGAGAGAGAGCACAAGTGGGGGAGGGGCAGAGGGGGACAGAAGGTCTGAAGCAGGTTCTTTGCTGACAGCAGTGAGCCCAACGTGGTGCTTGAACTCCCAAACCACAAGATCATGACCTGAGGCGAAGTCAGATGCTCAACCGACTGAGCCACCCAGGTACCCCATGGTTTCTGTAGGAATAAAAGATGTCTCAGTATTTTCTTTTATTTTCTTTTCTCTTTTCTTTTCTTTTCGAAAAAGAGGGGAAGTTTTTATTTTTTTATTTTTTTAGCGTTTATTCATCTTTGAGAGACAGAGACGGAGCATGAGTGGGGAAGGGGAAGAGAGAGGGAGACACAGAATCTGAGGCAGGCTCCAGCTCCGAGCTGTCAGCACAGAGCCCGACGCAGGGCTTGAACTCATGAACGGTGAGATCATGACCTGAGCTGAAGTCGGACGCTCAGCCGACTGAGCTACCCAGGCGCCCCCTCAGTATTTTCTTAAATATTTCCTCCCATTGGCTCCAGCACCCATTATCTAAATTTTGATGCTGGTGCTTTTAGTGTAGTAATGAGTGCTTTGCTCCTGCTGCTTGGCTAGTTGGTGCTTTTAAGATACCACCAATTATAATACAGATCTACATTTCATAGAGTTAAAAATGTGAAAATTATCCTTTAGTTAATGACTTGTCTAAGTAGTAGGACCAACCAATTGGAGCTATTTAAGCAAAAGCGTGATTAAAACACATTTTCCATAGTGCAAACTGAAAGTGCATTATTTAAAGGATGTGGTCAGTGGCAAGAACATCAGTTAGGAGACTATATGGTAATAGTGCAGGCAAGAGCTGATAATGATCTGAAATAAGGCAGTGGAGATGTTTGAGAGGTAATCTTTAAGATATAATTAGCAGGAATTGGTGAATATTTGGAAGGTCAGGGAAAAGGGAGGAATCAAGGATTACATTTCTGGATTAAGAGCTGGTCAGACAGTAATGGCATTAATTTAGTAGTGGCATTAACTAGAAAAAGGGAAGGAATTTGAAGAAAATGTCAGTTTTGTTAAGTTAAAGGTGCTGGGGGAATCCAGGTTGAGATGTTTAGTGGGCAGTTGGCTATCAGGGTCTGAAGCTTGTGAGATAGGATGGGGCTGGAGATTTAGAAATTGTTAACATATAAAAATTAACTGAACATTAGGAGAACATGACTGTTTAAGACAAGCAGAACATGTAGGACAAGAGGAGGGATCCCTAGACAACTCCAACATTTAGAGGGTTGGCAGAGGAAGAGTCAGTACGGAAACATCAGAGAGTTGGGAGAAGTAATTACAGGTGAATAGCTATCACAGAAACCAGAGGAAGTAAATTTCGAGTAAAAGGTCATGACTATTAGTTATTACACAAAGATTGGGTACAGTGAATACTAAAACTAGAGCATTGTCTTTATTTGGTCATTTGGAGGTCTTTGATTCAGTTGTTAACACTAATCAGGATAGTCAACTTATAATGGATTTAATGGAATGTGCTTTTTTAAGTTTATTGGTGAAAGGATGAGAAAAATTAAATAATTTGTAAGAACCGTTTTTGTTTTTAATTTGATATTGGTTATGGCATGTTTGCATCAAGGAAAGTTAAGATTTAAAATTAAAGAAAAAAAAATAAAGGAAAGGAGATACAGTAATTGATAATGTGAGATTCTTGAAGTGAGATTTCTCTCCAGTACTGGAAAGAAGAGGCATGTCTTCTTTAGAGGAGCAAATTAGGTACATGCTTTTGTGGATAGGTTTAGGGGAAGCAGGGGTGGGGAGACAGATGAGGAATTTCATGTTTTTATAGCTTCTGTCCTTTCTGAAATGAGACCCTACCTTGTGAGTGAAGAAGTTGAGTGCCCCAATAGATCTTCCACCAAGTTTGTCTTTCTGAAGGTTTGTATATAACGAAAGTGATTAATTTTTTTTAAGAAAACGTTTTATCATGCATATCATAACTTTGCATGTATGTCTAGGTGTTAACACTTAAGCTTTTTGAAAATTTTGTGTCTACTTTCTCCTGATTTCAAGTTCCCAGAGACCAGGAGATTAGGTCTTAATCATTTTGAACTTCCAGCTCTTTGAGGAGTGACTGATGTGTACAACTTTACTATTCCTGGAGAGGTTTTGTTTTGTTTTGTTTTAGAATGAGTTTTCTAGGGGCACCTGGGTGGCTCAGTCGGTTAAGCATCCAGCCAGCTCAGGTCATGATCTTGCGTTTGTGAGTTTGAGCCCCCGCATTGGGTTCTTTGCTGACCGCTCAGAGCCTGGAGCTTGCTTCCAAATCTGTGACTCCCTCTCTCTCTGCCCCTCTACTGCTCATACTCTGTCTCTTAAAAAATAAATGTTAAAAAAATATTTTTAGAATGAGTTTTCTAATACTAAGATGCTTTAAACATATAGAAACAAAATACACCAATTTTCACTGTGAAGAGAGAGTGTCATTTCCTCCTGTCCTCAACATTAAGATTCCTTTATGAGTGGTTGAATGCCTTTATTGACTGAAGACATTTTTTTTTTTTAAATGTTTGTTTATTTTTGAGAGAGACAGAGCATGAGCAGGGGAGGGGCAGAGAGAGAGAAAGACACAGAATCTGAAGCAAGCTCCAGGCTCTGAGCTGTCAGCACAGAGCCCAATGACAGAGCTAGAACTCAAAACTGGGAGATCATGACCTGAGCCACGCAGGCGCCCCTGATGGCTTTTTGATAGCAAGTCACAAATTCTCCATTAGAAAGATAGTATTTTATGCACCTCTGGTTAAGAGCGCTCACCTAATAGAAGCAATCAACAAAACTAAAATGCAACCTTTGGAATGGGAGAAGATAATTTGCAAATGACTTATCTGATAAAGGGGTAGTATTCAAAATCTATAAAGAACTTACCAGACTCAACACCCAAAAAGGAATAATCCAGTTAAATGGGTAGAAGACATGAATAGACATTTTTCCAAAGAAGACATCCAGATGACTAACAGACACATGAAAAGATGCTCAACATCATTCATCATCAGGGAAATAAAAATAAAGATCAAAACTACAATAAGACATCACCTCACACCTGTCAGAATGGCTAAAATAAACAACACAGGAAACAACAGGTGTTGGCGAGGATGTGGAGAAAGAGGAACCCTCTTGCACTGCTGGGAATGGAAACTGGTGCAGCCACTCAGGAAAACAGTGTGGAGGAGGTTCCTCAAGTTATAAAAAGAGCTACTCTATGATCCAGCAGTTGAACTACTAGGTATTTGCCCAGGGGATTCAAAAATACTGATTTGAAGGGCACAAACACCCCAATCTTTATAGCAGCATTCTCAACAATAGTCAAATAAAGGAAACAGTCCAAATGTCCACTGACTGATGAATGGATAAAGAAGATGTGGTACATATATACAATAGAATGTTACTCAGCTATCAAAAAGAATGAAATCTTGGGATACCTGGGTGGTTTATTTGGTTAAGCGTCTGACTCTTGATTTTGGCTCAGGTCATGTTTGGTGAGATTGAGCCTTGAGTTGGGCTCTGTACTGACAGCTTGGAACCTGGTTGTGATTCTCTCTCCCCTTTGTCTCTGACCCTCCTCCACTCTCCCTCTCTATCAATAGAAATAAATAAACAAACATAAAATGAATTCTTGCCATTTGCAACAACATGAATGGAGCTAGAATATATTACGTTAAGGAAAGCAAGTTGGAGAAAGACAAATAACATGATTTCAGTCATGTGGAATTTAAGAAACAAAATAGATGAATGTGGGAGAAAAAAAAAGGCAAACTGTAAAACAGACTCTTAACTGTGGAGAACAAACTGGGGGTTCCTGAAGGGGAGGTGGGTTTGGGGGATGGGTTAAATGCGTGCTAGGTATTGAGGAGGGCATTGTAATGAGCACTGTGTGTTATATGTAAATGATGAATCACTAAATTCTACTCCTGAAACTAATATTACACTCTGTGTTAATTATCTAGAATTTAAAGGAAAACTTGAAACAAAACAAAAAAGCACTTACCCAGTACTGAAAATACATTCATACTAAATTTCAAAACAATTTCATAGTATAGTTTTGGATCCTAACAACATTATCTCTTAATCATAAGTTAAAATCAATAATAAATATCAATTGGTTATCCATCTTGAAGAAAATATTGGTACTATATGTTATGGAGAATTCGTTTTCTTATTCAACAAGTATTATGGAGGACCTCCTATGTGGGACATAGTCTTAGATGCTAGAAATACATTGTTGAATAACATAGCCATTTATACTGCCCTTGTATGTGGTATTTTGGAGGAATCACACACCCTCAACACAAAACAAGTAAACACAGCATCACCTGTATAGTGTTTTTGCTAGAATTGTTTAATCTGACTTTAATCATGAGGAAACAATAAGGCAGATTCAGAATGTGTAGCATGTACCATTCAGCTTGGAAGTCAAGACGGTTGACTTCAAAAAATATCCTTTTAAAACAAGGATACAGTTGAGATTAAAGGAGACAGAAGGAACATGACAAATGCAGTGTGTGAATTATGAAAGGATTCTAGACTTTGAAAAACTTTGAAGAACATTTTTGTTTCAAATAGAGAATTTGGACTATATATTATTAGGCACTAATACTAATGTTAAATTTGCTTGGTATGATAATAATCTTGTGACTGTACAGGAGAAAGTTTATTTTTCTGAGTGGGTATATGCTGATACTTACAGGTGGAGTGCCATGATGTCTGTATCTTTCAAATGGATCAGCAAGAAATGTGTGCATGGGGGAGGGGGAGAGAGAATTGTGAAACACTAATTGGTGAATCTAGGTGAAGAGTATGTTGACAGTTTTCTTTTTTAGGTTTATTTACTTGTTTTGGTGGGGGGAGGGGCAGAGAGAAGGGAAGAGAGAATCCCCAGCAGGCTCTGCACTGTCAGCACGGAGCCCAATGCAGGGATCGGACTCATGAACCTTGAGATTGTGACCTGAGCCAACGTCGGATGCTTAACCAGCTGAGGCACCCAGATGGTTATTATTTTCTTTTAATTATATTTGGAAATTTTCAAAATTAAGAATGGGTAACAAAGGTTATAAGTGCTTTAAAGAACAAAAGTTCTGTCAGAGAATACTGTAAAGTGCAGCTACTTTGATAGAGTTACTTAGAAGAATCAGCTATGCAAAGAATGGCGAAGTGGGGAGGGCAGTTTTGTACTAGGTACAGTATGTATGGATGTCTTGGGTGGGAAAGGTCTTGGTTTTTGAAGAACTGAAAGGAGCTTTGTATGACTAGATCTTGAGGTAGAAATATGTAATAACTCCTACCAGAGGAAGAAACTAACTTTATTTATGCTTTATTTGTAGCCTTTTCAGCCTAGTAAGCAATATTTTAAAAAATTCATTATGGAAAATTTATTTTTAATTAAAAAATTTTACTCTTTTATATTAATTCCAGTATAGTTAACATACAGTATTATATTAGTTTCAGGTATATAATATGGTGATTCAGTAGTTCTGTACATTACCCAGTGTTTGTCACAAGACAAGTGCACACCTTAACCCCTTCACCTATTTAACCCATTCCCCTGCCCACCTCCCCTCTGGTAACCATCATTTTGTTCTCAGTAGTTTCTTGGTTTGTCTCTCTCTCTCTCTCTCCTTTACTTTGCTCGTTTGTTTCTTAAATTCTACATATGAATGGAATATGGTATTTGTCTTTCTCTGATTGACGTATTTGCTTAGCATTATCCTCTCTAGCTCCAGCCATGTCCAGCCTAGTAAATACCTCAAATGTTTTAGTTTTGTTGGTGTTTGAGGTATTTATTGAGTCCTTTTATATTTATCTGTATGAGACTTAAATTCAGAGCTTTGAAAAAGTAAGCTAGAGACAGTGGTCCTTGAATTTTTGTGTCAAAATCAGGGGCAGCCAGCTATTCCTAGGAAAGTTAACCAAGTTGAACCATCTCTAGAAATGCATTTTATTACTGGTAGACTTAAACTAGGCCTGTAAAAAACCTTGTAGCTAAATATACTATGGACGAGAGGCTTGATAGTGGCAATGAATCTCCTTTTACCACTAGTTAAGTCTGAAAATATTTTTGGCCTTACCACTGTATTTTATGACTGGTTAATAATTGAGATCCCAAATAACAAATACCAAGAATAACTTTGTCTAAAAGACAATGTGGCCTGCTAGAGTTTACCATATGTTAAGAGTAAAGAGTTTTGGGATGTAATCCAGGATTTCCTGACTTGTTTTAGAACTTCAAGACAATGATTTTACTTCTCAGTTACTATCTTATTTATTAAAGGGAATAGTATTCTCTCCTTCCTATCTTCTCACATTGTTATTAGGAGAAAATGAGATAGGAATGCTGTTGAGAAAGTTAAACACTATAGTAAGGTGAAGTTTTTAAGCCCTTTTAATGTGTCAACTCTACTGCCCAAGATCCAGTTCATACTTTCAGAAATTGGAATGGGGCAATGTTAGTGCCCATTGTCATAGTAAGTAAGGATACCTCAGTTTTATTATTTCTTCCTCCCTGGTCTTAAGTACCAAATTCTGCAGGATTATTCAAAAGAAATTTTTTTTGATGTTTATTTTTGAGAGAGACAGACAGAAAGTGGGTGGGGGAGGGGCAGAGAGAGAGGGAGAACAGAATCTGATGTAGGCTCTAGGCTCCAAGTTGTCAGCACAGAGCCCCATGCCATGGGGGGCTCGAACTCACAAACTGCGAGATCATGACCTGAGCTGAAGTCAGACACTTAACTGACTAAGCCACCCAGGTGCCCCATACTTTGTAGGATTATAATAAAATTCTGAACTTTCCATTCAGTTCATTTTCTCCTGAATTGTTAGTGTAGTGCCATTTGTGTATTGTAATCAACCTTAACCAGTTATAGATGTGAATACTTGGGCAGTTATCTATGGTTTTTATGTATATTATTAGCATTGTTGGTTTTTGGTATTTTAAATCTGTAGTTATTTTGCTATCTATTGTATATGCAAGATAACTAGTCCTCTCACAACTAATATATCATCAGGAATCTACAAACTTGCATTATTAGCTAGTATTAAATTGTCATTGTGGAGACATTCTATTTTCCATTTGCACAATAAGTTTAGATGACTGGATATTGTGTTGAAAGGCTTATTTATTAACCAGTCATCTTTTTAATCCAGCACATTCCAGAAATCTAATACCGTCTCTAAATGCTTGGTATTCTTTGCCATTCTGAAAATACTTGATATGTTATATTCAGCAGTGTCATTTACAATTTTTAAAAAGTTACTCTTTTTTTATAGTTCATAAAAATCTTTGTGATCACAAAAATACTGTATACTTGTTGCAAAGGCCTAAATATACAGAAATGTTCTATAAAGCTGATATTTTATACTAAGTTTTAAGATGTTTTATATAATTTTGTGAAAAGAGCCAAAGCTACACGTACTGAAACTAAACATCTTAGTCATTACCTGACCTGTTAGGTGGCTAAACTGCTTTTAATTCTAGAGGTCTCAGGCTGAACTTGAGGTATGGGTGGAGACTCTGCTTGTTTGCCTCTGCTTTTAGTTTCAATGTTCAAGTGAAATGAAATTCAGTACAATTTTAGAAGACTTTTTGGCTTTTTATTTCTGCATTTAAATACATGAACAAATTTGGAGCTGTGTGTAGCAGAATATGTGCACCCATAGGACACATAGCATCTGCATTCATTTTGCTTGATGGAAATTTAGGATTTCATTGATTTATTCAAGAATAATTAAGTACCTACTTTGTGTCAGACATTATGAAAAGTTTTAGAGATCTAGTGAAAAGCAAAGTATTTTCTTCCAGTTGTAATTTGAAATGCAAATCCCATTTGTTAACATGGAGTTACTTAGGTAATAAACTTCTAAAAGATTGTTTGATTCTGCCATTAATATGTTTTACACAGAAGATTCAGACTTAATCATCAGTGTATGCAAGTAAGAGTAGGTTTCTTAGATTATGAATGTTTATGGCTGGGTTATTTTTCATTAGTTTCAACAACTTCTTCATTCTTGTAACCAACCGTATTGTATTAATGTTCAGATTTTTGCAACTCTAAAACCTCCTTTGACTTCTTTGAGGAGCTAAAATTTTAGAAAAAGTAAGTTTAACTCAGCCTATTAGTCTTTTCTTCTAAATGCCATGTGGTCTGGCATTTGAACTCTGTTCATAGATGACTTTGGAATTATTAACTTCAGTAAACAGTTCTTATTACTCATTTTACTTAACCTATTAGGTACATTTTATGTATTTCTACCTCCTTTTTCTTAATTGTCTTTCCTTGTTTTTTTATGACACTCTTTTTTCTGGGTTATCTTTCTATTTCTGTGGTGACTTCTTCCCTCAGAGGATTTTTTTTTTTTTTTTTTTTTTTGGCCTATCATTCCAATAAGGTTTTTCCAAAGATTCTCTGATTTGACTTTCATGAATCATTGGCTGTTATTGGCAGAATGGGGATAGTGGACTGACATAGGGTTGCCAGCTTTTTATTCTGGAAAGAAAGAATGTTTTAAAAAATTGCCAGTTACTACCTTCATTTCACTAAAGAAAGGTATTAAGACTGTAAGAAGGGCATGCTCTCAAATACGGAATGGCTTAAGTTGATTAATTTTAACTCTATTAAAACTCAATACATTGTCCTTGGTTTTCTTACTTTGCTATAGATTGGCATTGGTCTATGGACTTGATTACATTTGAGAACCACTGCCTTAACATTGTAGTTTCTTTTTTTTTTTTTTTTCAAGTGTTTATTTTTCAGAGAGAGAGCATGAGTTGGGGAGGTGCAGAGAGAGAACCTCGGATAGAGGATTTGCAGGCTCTGCACTGACAGCAGAGAGCCCGATGTGGGGCTTGAACTCAAAAACCATGAGATCATGACCTGAGCCAGAGTTGGATGCTCAATGGAGTGAGCCACTCAAGTGCCCCCGAAGTGCAGTTTCTTGAGCTGATTCAGGGGGAGGAAGTGGAGAGTTCTTGGTGGTTTAATGTTAGGAAAAAACTATGAAGTGTGTCTTAACGTATAAAAGGCTCCAAGGTAGTTCTGTGAAAAACCCTGTAGTTTACCTGGTATTAGAGCACCTTTTCACTTAGTAGTTATTATTTATTTACTTACTTACCTATTTATTTATTTATTTATTTTTAATTAAAATGCTACTTTCTAAGAGTGTGAAACATCAAGCTCTAGTTATAAAATTCCAAAAAGATAGGTTTTTTTTTTTTTTTTTTAAATCAGTTTCCTCTACCTTTCTTAGAGGCAACTACTTCTTAACTCTTAGTTGTTTCTTTATATGTCTAAGTAAAATATTGCTGTGTTTGGTCATCAGTTTTAGACTTTTTTTCTATAATGTTAAATGAGTAATTTCTCTCATAGCCTTTTCTATTCTTTTGATGTGCTTATACAGAAAATTTCCTTTGTATGATTATATAAACATCGAGTATGAGCCACACAGAATATGATATGGCAAAATAATGGTGAGAGTTAAAGGAGTTATTACACTCAAGGTTCTTAGAACAGTGTTTTTAGCTGTTATTTGTAGGATTACATCTCTTTATTACACAACTGGATTTAAAATTTGCCTCATGGTCTCTTGAGTGGCTCAGTTGATTAAGCGTCCAACTTCGGCTCAGGTCATGATCTCATGATTGGTGAGTTAAGCCTTACCACATTGGGCTCTCTGCTGTCAGCGCAGAGCCTGCTTCTGATCCTCTGTCTCCCTGTCTCTCTGTCCTTCCCCAGCTTGCATGCAGGTGCTCTCTCTCTCTCTCTCTCTCCCCAAAATAAACATTTCTTTTTCTTTTCTTTTTATTTTATTTTTTTAATGTTTATTTATTTTTGAGAGAGACAGACAGAGTGTGAGCAGGGTAGGGACAGAGAGAGAGGGAGACCCAGAATCTGAAGCAAGCTGTAGGCTCTGAGCTGTCAGCACAGAGCCCGCCTGACTAGGGGCTCCAACTCACGAATCACGAGATCATGACCTGAGCTGAAGTTGGATGCCTAACTGAGCCACACAGATGCCCCCCCCCCCCTTTTTTTTTTAATGTTTATTTTTGAGAGAGAGAGAGAGCACGAATGGTGGAGGGGCAGAGAGAATCCCAAGCAGGCTCTGTGCTGGAGTCTGACACAGGGCTCAATCTCACCAACTGTGAGATCGCGACCTGAGCTGAAATCAAGAGTTGGGTGCTTAATTGACTGAGCCACCCAGGCACCCCAGAAGTAAACATTTAAAAATTTTTTGCCTCATTAAAAAAATAAAATGTGCTTGGTTTTCTTTGAACATTGAAATTTTCACACATCTTTCTACTCTTCTGTAAAATGTCTTGCAGTGTACTTTTCCATCCACTCTCCATGTGTCCTGTAATTTATCAGTTACATTTATTTTTCTTAGAGACTCTCCTGGAGCTCTTCTGGAGTTCTTCTCTAATCTGGACTTGCTTTCTAGACTTAACTGGATAGATTTAGTCTTGGGACTTGCTTTTCACAATCATCCTGGGAATTCCCTTTGTATCTCCCCTGTGTTGACTGACTCCTTTGCATCCCATGTCTGCCTTTTATTTGGTTTATTGCCTCTCTCTTCTATCAGGCCCAAAGAAAGTGTGTTTGGGTGATAAAACTTTAAGGAAAATGTCCTTATTTTACTGTAACTCATGATCAACAATTTGGTTGGTTATAAAGTTGATTTTCACTCAGTTTATTTTTTTACTCAGAATTTTAAATGAAGTTTCACTACCTTCTAGCTTCTAATGTTGCTGTAATAATAATTGTCATTACAGTTCTCGAGTCTTTGTAAATTGCCTTTTTTTTTCCCCCTTTGTAAGCATAGTGTCTTATTTTTATCCTTGATTTTTTTTTTGTATGAGTCTTTTTCATTCAATTTACTAGACACCTGGCTATTTCAGTCTGGTGACTCCTGTCCTTCAATTCTGGGATTTTTTTCTCCTTTTTATTTTCTTTTTCCTTTCTTTCTTTTTGAAGATTTTGTTTTTAGAGAGAGGGTGTGAGTTGGGGAGAGGGGCAGAGGGAAAGGGACAAAATCTCAAGCAGGTTCCACACTCAGCATGGAGCCAATGTGGAGCTTGATCCTGCAATACAGGGATCGTGACCTGAGCTGAAATTAAGAGGTGGGTGCTCAACTGACTGAGCTACCCAGGAGCCCCTCTACTTTTTCTTGGACAAATTTCTACTTATCTTTTTTTTTTTTTTTTCTGTTTACTCTTTATTGTCCTTTTACTAGTTACTTAGATTTCTTACTAGAAATCTTACTAGTTACTTAGATTTCTTTTACTCGTTACTTAGATTTCCCCTGATTTTACTTATTCTGTTATTATCTGTCTTTGGTTTTTGTCCTTTTTTTTTTTTTTTTTTTTTTTTTTTTTAAGTTTATTTATTTTGAGAGAGAGAGAGAGCAGGAGGGAGAGAGAATTGCAAGCAGGCTCCGTACTGTCAGCACAGAGTCCAGCACAGGGCTCAAGCTCATGAACTGTGACATCATGATCTGAGCCAAAACCAAGAGTCAGGCACTTAACTATCTGAGCCATCCAGGTGCCCTGGTTTTTGTTCTTTTGAATTTTTTATTTTGTCTATAATTTTACTCCAAAGAGCTTGTTACTATTCTCTTGTAGAGTATCTTAATGGATGGATGCAATATTTTCTCAGATTTCGAGGATATTACAGTGTTATAAAAATTTTTTTAGTAATCACAGTTAGGTTAAGCATTGCGTAATGTGTAGAGTTGTTGAATTCTTTGTTGTGTACTTGAAACCAACATAACATTGTACATTAATACAATTTTTTTAAACTGAAAAAATAAAATGTGCTAATTCCTTTAAAACTTTTTAAAAAGTAGGACAAAGCACAGATATCGACTGCATGAGATAAATTTATAGGTGAATAAATTATTATAAGGTGAAAGCCTTTGTAACCAACCTAGGGGTCAAGAAACACAACATTGCTAGCCAACCCAGAAGCCTAAATTTCAACTCTTTTGTTTCCTCAAAGGTAAACTCCATTCTGACTTTTAGGATGATTACTTTCCTTTCTTTATAGCCTTTCTTTTTTTTCTTTGTTTTTGTTTTTGTTTTTGTTTTTCTTTTTTTTTTGAGATAGACTGCAAGCAAGCACTCGCACCAGTCAGGGGGTGGGCAGAGGGAGAATCTTAAGGAGCCTCCATGCCCAGGGCAGAGCCTGATGTGGGGCTCAGTCTCAAAACTGTGAGCTCATGACCTGAGCTGAAATCAAGAGTTGTACGTTTAACCAACTAAGCTACCCAGGTGCTCCATCTTTATAGTCTTTTCTATGTAAGTGTGTATCTTAAAGATTATAGTTTTAATATTGTTAATTAAAAAATTTTTTTTTCACTTAAAAATTTTAGTATACTTGATACACAGTGTTAACATTAGTTTCAGGTGTTTAACCTAGTGATTAGACAAGTTTATATATTGTGGTATGGTCACCACAAGTGTAGCTACCATTGTTATTAGCTATTATAGTGTTGTTCACTACAGTCCTTATGTTGTGCCTTTTATTCCCATGACTTAACTCATTCCATAACTGAAAGCCTATATTGCTCACTTCCCTGTACCCATTTTGCCCAACCCCCACCCTTCCCCTCTGGCAGCTATCCATTTTTTCTGTGTCAGTAGGTCTGATTCTTTTTGTGTGTTTGTTTTTTCTTTTTCTTTTGTTTTTGTTTTTTTGTTTAGATTCCAGTTTCGAGTGAAATCATATGGTGTTTGTCTGTCTGACTCTCAGTGACTGTTTCACTACTCAGTGAAATCACTGAGTAAAAGACCCTCTGGTCACCTCACATGGCACAGTCTCAACTGTTTTTATGGCTGAGTAATATTTCATTGTGTATGTATACCACTTCTACTTTATCCATTCATCTGTTGATGGACATTTGGGTTGCTTCCATATCTTGGTTATTGCAGATAATGCTGCAATAAACATAGGGGCACAAATCTCTTTTTGAATTTGTGTTTTCATTTTCTTTGGGCAAATACCCAGTGGTGAAATTAGTGGATCACATGGTATTTTTTAAATTTTTTGAGGAACCTCCATATTGTTTCCCACAGTGACTACACTGATTTATGTTGCCATCAGCAGTGCAGGAGGGCTCCTTTTCTCCACAGTCACAACAACACTTATTTCTTGTCTTTTTTTTTTTTTTTTTTAATGTTTATTTACTTAGAGAGAGAGAGAGTGCATGTGTGTAAGCAGGGAGAGGCAGAGAGTGTGTGTGTGGGGAAATCCTAAGTAGGTTTTGTGCTGTCAGCACAGAGCCCTACAAGGGGCTCAATCCCACAAACCATGAGATCTTGACCTGAGCAGAGATGAAGAGTCAGATGCTCAACAAATTGAGCCACCCAGGAGCCTTTTGTCTTGATTTTAGCCATTTTGACAGATGTTAAGGTGATGTCTCATTGTAGTTTTGATTTGCATTCCCCTGATGATTAAGGGTGTTGAGCATCTTTTAAAAATGTATGTTTTTAGGGGCGCCTGGGTGGCTTGGTCGGTTAAGCGTCCGACTTCGGCTCAGGTCATGATCTCATGGTCCGTGAGTTCGAGCCCCGCATCGGGCTCTGTGCTGACAGCTCAGAGCCTGGAGCCTGTTTCAGATTCTGTGTCTCCGTCTCTCTCTGCCCCTCCCCTGTTCATGCTCTGTCTCTGTCTCAAAAATAAATAAACGTTAAAAAAAAAAAATTAAAAAAAAAATGTATGTTTTTGGGGGTGCCTGGGTGGCTCAGTCGGTTAAGTGTCTGACTTTGGCTCAGGTCATGATCTCACAGTTTGCGGGTTCAAGCCCCGTGTCAGGCTCTGTGCTGACAGCTCAGAGCCTGGGGCCAGTTTCAGATTTTGTGTCTCCCTCTCTTTCTACCCCTACCCCGCTTGTGCTCTGTCTCTTTCTCAAAAATAAACATTAAAAAAAAATTTTAAATGTATGTTTTAAGTCTTTTTCTTACTTTCCTCTTTTTTTTTTTTTTTTTTTTTTTTTTGTGGTGCCGATTATTGTAGAAGAAACCAGGTTGTTTGACATATAGATTTCCCAGCTTGGATTTTGCTGATTACATCCCAGTTGTGCAGTTGAACATCATTTCCTGCATTTTCTATAAATTGGTGGCAGATATGGAAGCTTATTCAATTCCAGATTGCTTTTTTGAGGGGGGGCGATCAAGACTACTTCATATGTGTGGTGTGTTCTCCCACCAAGAAGCGTATAGTGGTTGTTTCTCTTATGTTCCTAGAAGCCATTGATACTCAATGCATAGATCCATTTATTCATTAGATGTTGCAAAATGATTTTTAAAAATTCATTCATTTCTTTTTCATTGATTGGCTTGAATATACTTATAAGGAGAACTCACCCCATTTTCAGTAGGCACTTCACATATTCACTCTCTGCTTTGTGTTTCCCTTGATTAAGTTCCTTGAACAAACTTTCCATCTTCTGATCGGATGTACAGATAAAAGATGTGACTAGTGATCCAACTGCCCTTTTTTACAGACTTCTACATATCACTCTATTTTTCGAGCTCACTTGACCTCTGGTTTTTTTTTTTGAGTCTGGTGCCACCAGTTCTTCAGTCTTTTGTACTGTGGGACAAGTGGGTTGCTTCTTGTTTTTTTCTGCTGGGTGCTTAAGTTTAATCTTCCTCATTTTACCAGTGTTTATTATTCTTTAAGCTGCTTTCCCTTTGCATATATTGTGGTTTAAGTTTCATGTGTACTCTAGTGTGATTTAAGATGGTATTTTAAGTTTTTCTTTTCTCTTTGTTTTAGCATGAGAAGGAACAAAGAAATCTTCACTCTACTTTCTTACTATAATAAAGTCCTCATCCCATTTCTCTTCTATCCAGGGCTCTAAATACCATCACTATGTTTATGACTTTTAAGATTTTTACTTCCAAGCCTGATTTTCTTTCCTTTTTTCTGTTTTAAAATATTTTTTAATGTTTACTTTTGAGAGAAAGAGAGCAGCATGAGAGTGGGGGAGGGGCAGAGAGAGAGGGAGACAGAATCTGAAGTAGGCTTGGCACTGTCAGTGCAAAGCCTGACGTGGGGTTCAAATTCACCAACCGGGAGATCATAACCCACCATGAGATCATGACCTGAGCCTTAGTCAGATGCTTAACTGACTGAGCCACCCAGGCGCCCCAAACTTGATATTTCTGAGGGTTGTATCTTTTTTTATCAAACTACTTTCTAGGTTTCCTGATTATCTTCCCCAGATATTTGCTAGTTTTATCAGACTTTTCAAAGGACAAATTTTTAATGCCGTTGGTTTTCTGGTGTATGTTTTTCTTTCATTGATATCTTTTTTTACATATATATATATATATATACACACACACACACACACATATATATACATATATATATATATATATATTTTTTTAATGTTTATTTTTGAGAGAGCACAAGCAGGGAGGGACAGAGAGGGGACAGAGGATCCCAAGCAAGGCTCTGCACTGTCAGAATGGAGCCTGATGTGGGGCTCAAACCCACGAACTGCAAGACCATGAGCTGAGCCAAGGTTGGATGCTCAGCCAACTGAGCCACCCAGGTGCTTCATATTTTGATATATGTATTATATATATGTAATATATATAATACATACATATATATATAATATATATGCATTTTTAAATGTTTATTTATTTTGAGAGAGCACATACGTTTGGGGACGGAGCAGAGAGAGGGAAAGAGAATCCTAAGCAGGATCTAGGCCCAGTGTGGAGCTCGACAGAACTCAGTCCCATGACCACGAGATCACAACCTGAGCCAGTATCAAGAGTTGGAGATTTAATTGACTGAGCCACCCAGGCACCCCTCTGTTTTTTAATTTTTCTTTTACTTTCCTTGGGTATATTTTCCTCCTGCCTCAACATGAGGTAGATCCTGAATTTATTAACTTTCAGCCTTTTTTTTCTTTTCTTTTCTTTTCTTTTCTTTTTTTCCCCCAGGATCTGTGCTCCACCTTTTACTAGTTGAAACCTTAGTCTAACTGGTGAAATAAAAATGACATCTAGGATTTTTCTTATTTCAGCCCCTGATGTGACCCTGTATTCACTACAATGCCTTTTGTAAAATTGAGCTATAATTGATCTATAACATTATTTAGTTTAAGGTATACAACATAATGATTCAATATTTTTATATATTGCAAAATAATCATCACCATGAGTTTAGTTAACATCTTTTACCATACATAGTTACAACGGTTTTTTTTCCCTTGTGATAAGAACTTTTAAGATTTACTTTCTTAGCAGTTTTCAAATATGCAACACAGTATGATTAGCTGTAGTCACCATGGTGTACATTACATCCCTATGACTTATTTATAAGTTTGTCTTTTTCCTTCACCCGTTTCACTCCCCCCCCCCCCCCCCCCCCCCCCGCCCGTCCCTTGCCTCTGGCAGCCACCAGTCTTTTTTGTCTGTGAGCTTTGGGTTTTTTTGTTGTGGTGGTTTTATTAGACTCTACATATAAGTGAGATTGTGTGGTATTTGTCTTTTTCAGTCTGACTTATTTTACGTAGTATAATGCTCTCACAGTCCATCCATGTTGTCACAGATGGCAAGATTTCATTCTTTTTTCTGGCCGAGTAATTTCAATTATATATATATGCTACATTTTCTTTATCCATTTATCCATTGTTGGACACCTAGGTTGTTTCCATATCTTGGTTATTGTAAATAATATTGCAATGAACATGGGTTGTATATGTCTCTTCTAGTGTGTTTGGTTTCTCTGGATAAATACTCAGAATTGGAATTGCTGGATTGTATGATAATTTTTTAAAAAAATTTTTGAGCAACCTCCACTGTTTTTCATAGTGTCTGCAGCAATTTACATTCTCAGCAGCAGTGCACAAAAGTTCCCTTTTCTCTACATCCTTGTCAGCACTTGTTGTTGTCTTTTTGACAATAGCCATTTTGACAGATGTGGGGTGATACCTCATTGTGGTTTTGATTTGCATTTCCACGATTATTAGTGATGTTGAGCATCTTTTTAGGTGCCTGTTCACCACCTGTATATCTTTGGAGAAATGTCTATTCAGATTCTCTGCTTATTTCTTTTTTTCTTTTAGGAAGAAAGAGAGAGAGCGTGAGCTGGGGAGAGGGGCCGAGGGAGAGAGAGAATCTTAAGCAGGCTCAACTCGGAGCCAGATGCAGGGCTCAATCCTAGGAGCAGAGCCAAAATCAAGAGTTGGAAGATCAGCCCAGTGCTCAACTGACTGAGCCACCCAGGTGGCCCCCACCCCCCTATTTATTAATTAGATTATTTTTTCTTGAGTTGTATGGGTTTTTAACATATTTTGCATATTAACCCCTTATCACATACATGATTTGAAAATACTTTGCCCCATTCAGTTTTGTTGATGATTTCTTTTACTCTGCAGAAGCTTAGTTTTGATATAGTCCCACTTGTTTATTTTTGCTTTTGTTGCCTTTGGCTTTGGTGTCAGATCCAAAAAACTCCTCACCAAGACTGATAGCAAGAAGCTTATTGCCTATGGTTTCTTCTAGGAGTTTTATGGTTTCAGATATTATGTTCACATCTGTAATCCATTTTTAAAAATTTTTTATTTTATTTTTGAGGGAGAGAGAGACAGAGTGTGAGCTGGGGAGGGGCAGAGAGAAAGGGAGACACAATCCGAAGGAGGCTCCAGGATCTGAGCTGTCCACACAGAGCCTGTTGCGGGGCTCAAACCTACAAACCAGGAGATCATGACCTGAGCTGAAGTCAGATGCTTAACTGATTGAGCCAGATCATGACCTGAGCTGAAATCAGATGCTTAACTGATTGAGCCACCCAGGCGCCCCATGTCTTTAATCCATTTTTAAGTTAATTTTTGTGAATGGTGTAAGATAGTGGTCCAAATTCATTCTTTTTCATGTGGCTGTCCAGTTTTTCCAACACCATTTATTTAAGAGATTGTTTTTCTCCATGATATATTCTTGATTCCTTTGTCATAAATTAGTTGACTAAATATGTGTGGGTTTTTTTCTGAGCTCTGTTCTGTTCCATTGATGTATGCATCTCTTTATGCCAATACCATAGTCTTTTGATTACTATAGCTTTGTGGTACAGTTTGAAATCAGGAAGTATAAGGTTTCCAACTTTTTTATTTTTCTCAGGATTACTTTGGCTATTCCAGCTTTTTGTGGTTTCATGCAAGTTTTAGGATGGTTGGTTGTATTTCTGTGAAGAATGCCATTGTTATTTTGATAGGGGTTGCATTGAATGTGTAGATTGCTTTGGGTAGTAGGGACATTTTAACAGTATTGTTTTAATCCATCTTTATGAAACAGCTTTATTTGTGTCTTCTTCACTTTGTCTCATTGATGTCTTGTAGTTTTCAGTGTATGGATATTTCAGCTTTTTGGTTAAAATTTATTCCTAGGAATTATTTTTTTGATGCAGTTGTAAATGGAATTGTTAATTTTTCTTTCTGATAGTTTGTTATTAGTGTATTGAAATGTGAGGATTTTCATATATTGATTTTGTATTCTCTACCTTTACTGAATTCATTTATCAGTTCTAACAGTTTTTTGGTGGAGTCTGGTGGATCTTCTATGTATAGTATCATGTTGTCTGCAAATAGTAACAGGTTTACTTTTTCCTGTCTAATTTGAATGCCTTTTATTTATTTTCTTGCCTAAGTGCTGCAGATATTGCTTCCAATACTATGTTGAATAAGATTGGTTAAAGAGGGCATCCCTGATCTTAGAGGAAAAATTATCAGCTTTTCACTGCTGAATATGTTAGCTCTGGGCTTGTCATATATGGTCTTTATTATGTTGAAGTGCGTTCCCTCTATACCCACTTTGTTGGGAGTTTTATCATAAATGAATGTTGACTTTTTTCAAGTGCTTTTTCTGCATCTGTTGTGATGATCATATGATTTTCGTCTTCTTTTTGTAAATGTGTTGTAGCCATTGATTTTTGTGGATGTTGAGTATCTGTGGAATAAATCCCACATAATCATGGTATATAATTCCTTTAATGTATTGTTGGATTCAGTTTACTAATATTTTGTTAAGGAATTTTGCATCAGTGTTCATCAAGAATATTGCCCTGTAATGTTCTTTGGTTGTGGCATCCTTGTCTGGTTTTGGTATCAGGGTAGTACTGGCCTTGTAAATGAGTTTGGAAGTGTTCACTTTTTTCTATTTTTTGGAAGAGTTTGAGAAGATTCTTCTTTGGATGTTTGGTAGAATTCACCATTGATGACATCTGGTTTTGGACTTGTTTGTTGGGAAGTTTTTTTGTTTCTGTTTTTTAATTTTTTTTTTTAATGTTTATTTTTTGGAGAGAGAGAGTGTGAATGTGGAAGGGGCAGAGAGGGAGACACAGAATCCTAAGCAGGCTCCAAGCTCTGGGCTGCCAGTGCAGAGCCCAACATGAGGCTCAAACTCACAAACTGTGAGATCATGACCTGAGCCTATGTCTCTTAACCAACTGAGCCACCCAGGTGCCCCTGTTGGGAGTTTTTGATTACTGATTCCATCTCCCTACTGTTAATTGTTATGTTTAGATTTTCTAATTCTTTGTGATTCAGTTTTTTTTTTAATGTTTTTATTTATTTTTGAAGGAGAGAGAGACAGAGCATGAGCGGGGGAGGAGCAGAGAGAGAGGGAGACAGAATTTGAAGCAGGCTCCAGGCTCTAATCTGTCAGCACAGAGCCCGATGCGGGGCCCGAACTCACGAACTGTGAGATCATGACCTGAGCCGAAGTCGGATGCTTAACCGACTGAGCCACCCAGGTGCCCCAATGTGATTCAGTTTTGGTAGGTTGTATGTTTCTAGGAGTTTATTTTTTCTGGGTTGTCCAGTGTGTTGGTTTATAATTATGTATGGTCGTCTCTTAGGATTCTTTGCATTTCTGTGATACTAGTTTTAATGTCTTCTTTTTCATTTCTGATTTTATTTTATGGTTTTTTATTGTGTAGTTGACACATAATATTACATTAGTTTCGACACATAATATATCACATTAGTTTCGGGTGTACAACAGTGATTCCACAAGTGTATACATTATGCTGTGCTCACCATAAGTTGTAGCTGTCACTGTACAACACTATTACAATGCCATTGACGCTATTCCCTATTCTCTACTTTTTATCTCCACGGCTTGCTTAGGTCATAACTGTTAAACCTGTATTTCCCACTTCCCTTCACCCTTTTTGTACATCCCCCACGTCCCTCCCCTCTGGCTACCATCAGTTTTCTGTATTTATGGGTTTGTTTCTCCTTTTATTTGTTCATTTTGTTTTTAGATCCACATATAAGTGAAATGATAGGGTATTTTGTCTTTCTCTGACTTATTTCACCACTTGTGATTTTAGTTCTTTCTTGGTGAGTCTAGTCAGATTTGTCAATTTTGTTTATCTTCTCAGAGAACCAGCTCTTAGTTTCATTGAGTTTTTTTATTATCTTTTTAGCCTCTATTTCATTTACTTCCACTCTGATCCATTTTTTTCCTTTTTTAAATTTTGAACTTTGTTAGATTTTTTTCCCTAGGTTTCTGAGGTTTAAAGCACTAGGTGGTTATTTGAGATTTTTCTTGATTTTTGATGTAGGCATTTATCACCTTCGAACTTACATCTTAAAACTGCTTTTGTGGGGAGCCTGGGTGGCTCACTCAATTAAGTGTCCGACTTCAGCTCAGGTCATGATCTTGCGGTTCATGAGTTTGAGCCCTGCGTCAGGCTCTGTGCTGACAGCTCAGAGCCTGGAGCCTGCTTCAGATTCTGTGTCTGCCTTTCTCTCTGCCCCTCCCCTGCTTGTGCTCTCTCTCTCTCTCAAAAATAAATAAACATTAAAATAAATTAAAAAAAACGGCTTTTGCTGTATCTCCTCTAAGTTCTGATATGTTGTATTTCCATTTTCATTTGTCTCCAGGTATTTTTTTTTCTTTTTTAGTGTGTTTGTTCAGTAGCATGTTGCTTAATCTTGATATAATTGTGAACTTTCCAGTTTTCGTCTTATAATTAATTTCTAGTTTCATACTGTTGTGGTCTGAAAAGAGACTATAATGTAGTAAGAGACACAGAAGAGCATTACATATTGATAAAGGGGTCAATAAAACTAAAGGCTGTAATATTTGTAAATTTGTATGCATTCAGATAGAAGCACCCAGTTATATTCATGACCTAAAGAGAGAGAGAGAAATTGTAGTAATAGTAGGGGACTTTAATACCCCACTTTTATCAATGGTTAGATCAGACAGAAAAAAATAAGGAAAATTGGCCTTATATGACACTTTAGACCAGATGGATTTAGCATACATTGCATCCAAGCCTGACATTCCACCCAAAAGCAACAGAGTACAGATTCTTTTTTTTTTAAAGTTTTTATTTTAATTTCAGTTAACATAGTGTTATGTTAGTTTCAAATGTACATTATAGTGTTTCAGCAATTTCATACATCACCTGATGCTCATCAGAAGTGCTCTCCTCAATCCCTATCACCTATTTAACCCATCCCTTCCCTCCTCACCTCTGGCAACCTTCAGTTTGTTCTTTGTAGTTAAGAGTTTGTTTTAGGTGCCTGGGTGGCTCAGTCAGTTGAGCATCAGGTCATGATCTCATGGTATGTGGGTTCAAGCCCCGTCTTGGGCTCTGCTGACAGCTCAGAGCCTGGAGCTTGTTTCTGGTTCTCTGAACACCCAGCATAGTACCTGGTAGATAACAGATATTCAACAAATATTTGTTGGGTAACCACAGCCATAGAATTTAAATAAGATCGTCTTATTTTCCTTAATTTTCATGGGAGTCTTGTTAAAGTGGTTTGGGCAACAGACTGTTTTGGTTAAAATGTTCCGGTTAATTAAAAAATATATTTATTCTGAGATACTAGTTTTCAAGTATTAACATCAGGTTGGGAGACAAAACTATGTAAGTTGTTTATAAGGCTACATTTTTGCATATAAGCCATTATAAGTGGAAATTAGGATTGAAGTCAGGCAGTTCATAGTCTTGTAGTTTAACTTACTTGCAGTGTTTCTAATATTTATTACCCATTGTGATGGTTTCATAATATAACCTTGTACTGTTATGTGTTTCTTCTCAATGTTGTCCATCTGCTAATTTTGAGCCACTAGTAGTAACCCAGACCAAGGATCCAGCAAGGTGAGGGATGAGAGGATAACATCTGCAGATAGTAGGAGTGAGGTGTTTGTGTCTTAAGCAGGTGGAACATTACCCATCCACATCCACTTGTTTGCTCTTCAGGTAAAGAATGTGGAGAAAATAGTTACATTGATAAGTCCCCAAGGAAAGACTTCTATATGTTGGCATTTAGAAGTTTTCAACCTAAGTGTTGCCTTGCCACCTAATCACCCCAAGACAAAGTTCAGCACTGTATAAAATCTGGCATCACATATAAAGAGTTCCTGTGTACATTTTTATAACTTAAAATGTTAAGTATCAGTGGACAGCTAAGGATCACTAAATAGTTGAGGAAAGTCTCCTGCATAAAAGTAGAGCCCAAAATAAACAGGAGAAATGATTCCTAAAGAAATAGATAATGGACGGGGTTTACTGAGAGCTGAACAAGTATGACTGAAAGAAAACCTTCCATCTAGACACATCCTTATGAAATTTGAAGACATCAAGGATAAAGGAAGATCCTAAAAACGAAATGAGGGGGTACCCAAGGAATAAAAATCAGAGTGTATCAGATTGGAGTACCTACAGAGTAAAAATCAGAGTGGTATCAGATTTTTCATTATCAGTGCTGAGTGCTAAATGTAGTATAGGAATATCCTCAAACTTCTTAGGGAAAATACTTTCAACATCAAATTCCATATCCAGGAAATTGTCAGTCTGTTTTGAATTTAGGATTGAGATAGGTTTAGATACTTAAAGGCTCAGAAAATGTACGTGTTTACATCTTTTAATTGCAAGCCATTGCTTCAGCAAAAGAATGTACAATCTAGAAAATAGAGTAAGAAGAGAAACTTGGAGGATGATAAGGCCTAGGGGGTAATCCGTGCAGAGTGGTGCAGGAATATGGAGAGCTGTAGAAGCAAGAGTTACCTGTGGAGAAAAGAAAGGTTTAGAATTCTTGACAATTTGAAACAGAGAAGAGATAAAGGAATGCATTAATAAGCAATTCCAGGAAAAATAAAAAGTGAATAAGAAAAGTTGTTTAACGAGAGTATGCCATTTAGCTTTGCAGTGATTAATGTTTACAGTTTTTAATTACTTAAAACACATTATTGATTTAATGAAATTAGTGCAATAAGATTGTACAGGATGGAAGTTGGTAATTATAATTTTTTATAAAAAGTCAGATCTGAAATAGATGAATTAAAAAGAAATATAACACATTATTTAGAAATATAGAGGTATTTTCTAGAAGAAATAGCTGAGAGAGTTAAGAAAGCACCTGCCTCTGCAGAACAGGATTGGGATATGGAAAGGGATGGGTGGGCAACTGTTGTGTTTTGTTTTAAACCTTTCTATGTACATGATTTTTAAAAAGTATGTAGTGTTATTATTATTATTATTATTTTTTATAATTTATGAATCTAAGGATTAGAGTAGAGCCAGCCATTAAGCTGCCTGCTTTATGATTTTTATTCTCTAGGTCTGACCCTGGTCCCCTTTGATGTTCTACTTTCAAGGAAACCTCAAACGGAAAGAATTCAGCCAGCCCCAAGCTTCGTTTTACTTATACCTTCCTCAAGAGATAAAAGAGAATTCTTACCCCATAGCTTTAATGCAGAGCCAAGCTTCAGTAGATTGACTTCTGCTTGTATCTGGGCCCTACTTTGGCCCTGCGTGGCCTCATGAATTTGACTGTATCTTTGTGAAAAATTTGCCACCAAAAGTGGCACTGTTGTGTAGTTACATTATATCGTTCACAGGTGATTCACTCACACATGTTGTGCTTTTTTTCTCAGAGAAGGGAAGAAATTGTGGGAAAGAGTCTGGGATAGATAGCAGCTTTTGCTTTTTAAGAGATGAGATTAGTCAGGACCTGTGACAGATAAAAGATTAGGATAGCAGTAGAATTAGGTATTTTATTTTTTTTCTCTCTTAGTAGTGCCTGTCATTTCCTGCAATTGCATACTCTTTTGACTTTGTGGATTGGGGTGAGTCAGAGAGAGAGGAGTCCTCCAGTGGAGGGTGGCAGTGCGAAGTGGGACTAGGTTTTCCTTCCTTTACTTCCTTTGCTGCCAAGTGGAACTGTGTGGGCTGAAGAGTAGTGGCAGGGTTACTAGAGACATGGTTGTGGTGGATCAATCGTGGCTGATTGGGTTATCAGAGAAGCGGAGAGAAATTCAGCAGCACAGTAGAGGGATGAAAGTTCCTCCTGGGAGACAAGTCCTGTGATGGAATAGTGGTGTTTGATTCTTTAGAGATTGCCTTTAATTAAATTGCCAGTTATTACTGGTATATACTGATTATTTATTGTGTTCCTAATACATTCTGGGCACTTTGCAAAGTTCTGGGAAAGTAATAGGAAGCAAAATGGGACAGTTTTTTTTCCTTTTCAGAGTATAAACTGTTTAGAGAGTGGGGAATAGATGAAGATAACTAGGCAAATGAAGCACAGTGTGAGAAGTATAATATGGGAGAACTATTGCATACCCCAAGAGAGCATCTAGCCTGAACTTGGTGGGTTGGGTTGAATCAGGAAAGGGGCCTTAAGAAGGAAGGTCTAGCTGAATCTTTCCTACCAAAATCTTGGGCCCTGAACATAGGGACCTTGACTGTCTTATTCACCAGGCCTAGAACAGATACTTATTAAATATTTATTGAAGGAAAAATAATGAACCTGAAAGGGAGTTGAATTTCTTGATATTTCTTCTACCATTTATTGAGAAATTATACTGTATCAAGTTCTTAACCCATGTTTTTTAATAGTGGCTTCATATAAATCCTCAGAGATTATTGCAGACAGATGAAATCAACTGTCCTTGGTCTCCCATATAATATTCAGATAGTTTTCTTGTTAGCTGGGGGAATAAATTGGGGAAGAAAAAAGGCCACATTATTTGAATTATGCATCCAGTTCCCAAGTTCTTGAGTTAGGGTGTTATTTATTGTGGGAGTAGTAAACCAAGAAAGAAGAAGCAGCTTGACCCTTGGTCTCCCATTTGGTTTCAAGGGAGGAAACTTCATTGTTCAGGCAGTCTCTCTCAGGATGGATATCTGTAGCAGTGAAGGAAAAATGCTTCTCTAAATAGTATTATGGATAGAAATACTCTATGTGTGTGTGTTGTCAAATAGTAGAAGCATATAGCAAATAGTGATCATGGTTGTGACCATTCTTGAAATGTGACTTGATTTCTGCTACTTTGTCATCTATATTGTGTATTGTGAAGAGCTGATGTATTGGGTCAGATCTTAGTAACATAGAAAAAAGTATACTACATCATCCCAAGTTTGTGGTCAGGATATGTCTAGTTTCCCCAGTCCTCAGATATACACTCTCATTTACCAATTGTCTTAACATACTGACTTGAAAGTATTTAATATAAGTCCTTGTAAAATACATGGTATTATATATTTGTGTTTTCACTTTGCATAAATGATCATTGTGGTATAAATTTTGTTCTGTTTCTGTTCTCAACAACATATTTGCAGGATATTTCCATGTATGTGTGCTTTACTTCCAAGATTATAATGATATTCTATGTTTTCTAGTTATATTTCAATTTCTACCTTTTATTTTTATGTCTTTAATCCATCTGTAATTCACCTTTTTGTGTATTGTGAATTAGGAGTGCAACTTTTCCATTTAAGTGAATCAGTTTCCCCAATACTCTTTACTACATAATATGTTCTTTCTGTACTGATTTGTGGTGTCATTTTTGTCATATATCCATCTACTTCCCATAAGTGAAACTGTTTTGGAGATGCCTATTCTGTTGTAATGATGTTCTTATGTGTTCCTTACCTGTTCAGAACAATTTTCTCTGGAATATGTCACAGTATCTGGTAGGGCAAGTCTTCCCTTCTTTGTTTTTCCTTTTAAAAGTTGACTTTGGGCGCCTGGGTGGCTCAGTCGATTAAGCTCTGACTTTGGCTTGGGTCATGATCTCCCAGTTCGTGAGTTCAAGCCCCATGTCGGGCTCTGTGCTGACAACTCAGAGCCTGGAGCCTGTTTCGGATTCATATTCTCTGTCTCTCTGTCTCTCTGTCTCCCTGTCTCCCTCCCTCCCTCCCTCCCTCTCCCTCCCCCTCTCCTTCCCCCACTGGTGCTCTCTCTCTCTCAAAAAGGAGTAAATATTTAAAATTTTTTTTTTAAGTTGACTTAACTAATCTATGGATTTTTAGTTTTTTTTTTCTTTTTACAAATTTTATAAAACATTTGACTTCAGAAAATCTTGCTGCGATTAATTAGAACTGCACTGAATTTATACACTAAAGATTGTCTGCCAAATACAGTGAAATTTAAGTTGTACTAACTCCATCTGGGAGAAGCAACAGTATTATAGACACTCTTAACATCCTGTAAAATGAAAAGGCATGGACTGCAGGTGTGATGGGTGTTGGGAAGAACACAGCACCTTACATAACCCAGCAGCAGATGTTCGGAGTACAGAGCTTAAGAAAAGGGCATGCAAACCAACTCCTGTATTTTTTTCGCTTAAATTTTCTCTGTTCTGACTTCTTAAACACGCAAGGTAGCCTAGCCTGGATGCAAGAGAAAAGTTACAGCTTTGTAGCTACTGACCAGAGTCAACTGATCATCCACACGTACTTATTCCCTAATCAAGAAGTCTTTGTTGGGACACCTATGTGGCTCAGTCAGTTAAGCGTCTAACTCTTGATCTCAGCCGAGGTCTTGATCTCAGGGTCGTGAGTTCAAGCCCTCCATTGGGCTCCATGTTGGGCATGGATCCTACTTTTAAAAAAAAGTCTTTGTCATGGCACTTTTATAATGTATGAGCTGGGAAAACTATTTCCAACATGTGTAACAAAGTGTTATTCATAATATATAAGATGCTCTTAAGTCATTATGAAAAAGATGAACATTTCAGTTTTAAAAAAGGACAGAGAATATCTGCTGTTTCCAGAACCCATAAAAATGAGCAAACCTGGAAAAAAATACTTATGTAATAATAATAGAACTGTAGATTGAAATATTGTGTGTGTGTGTGTGTGTTGTCAAATAGCAAAAGCATAATACTGTTGGTGAAGGTATGGGCCTTCAAGTACTGTCCTGGTAGTGTCAGTGAGTGTTAATTAGTACCTTTTTTGGAGATTCATTTGATAATATCAGTTAAAATATATACATAATGTAGGTTGGGGAATGGGGTGTTTAAATGAAATAGTATTGGCCATGAGATGGTAATTGAAACTGGATGGTGACTACCTGATGGTCTCTTTCACTTGTTTTGTCTGCTTTTGCATATGTTTGTAATTTTCTACAGCAAAAAGGAAAAATGTGTATGTACTTTGATATAGTAGCAAGTATTCTTTTTTTTAATTAAAGATTTTTCTTAAATGTTTGTTTATTTTTGAGAGTGGGGGTGAGCAGAGAGAGGGGCGATAGAGGATCCAAAGCAGGCTCCACACTGACAGCAGTCAGCCCAACGTGGGGCTTGAACTCAACAAACTACAAGACCATGACCTGAGCCGAAGTCAGACACTTAACCAACTGAGCCACTGAGGCACCCTGATATAGTAATTATTCTTTATGAGTTTATCCCATGTAGTAATGGGAACGCTTAAAAAATAAAATGTAAATGGATGAGCTTTATATTGCTTGTAATAGTAAAACATTGGAAACATACTAAATGTTCCTCAGTTGAGTAGTAGTTGGAAAGTAGCTTAGCATTTGAAGAAAAAATTATCTTACATACTTTTTTTTTAAATGTTTATTTATTTGAGAGACAGAGTGCAGGTGGGGGAGGGGCAGACAGAGGGAGACACAGAATCCAAAGCAGGCTCCAGGCTCTGAGCTGTCAGCACAGAGCTTGACGCGGGGCTTGAACTCACGAACTGTGAGATCATGACCTGAGCTGAAGTCAGATGTTTAACTGACTGAGCCACCCAGGCACCCCTTACATACTTTTGTTTTATACTTTCACAGATGGACATTGTGTTGGCCATGATACATTATTGTGTAAGAAAAGTTACAGAGGTTACATAATATTCCACTTTTTATTAAAACATTATATGAATTATGTCTATATATGTGGTGTGTGTGTGTGTGTGAAAAGTTAAGAGAATAACAGTTCTTTTGTGGGAGGAAGTAGCATAGGGAATTTTCACTTTTCACTCTTTCTGTATTATTTATTTTACCATCTTATGTTTACCTTTATAATCAGAAAGGAAATAATAAATTCTAAAATTAGAAAAATGGCTTCTAATAAAGGTCACATTCTAGAGAGGAAGGGTGTAATCAGTAACAATAATGAGGGAAATAACCTTTGGGAGGATAAATGTACAATGTCTATCCTAGTTATGTTTCAGTTGTGCTATTATGGATCATTTGCTTTACTTTCTTGCTTTATTTTTTTGTAAAGTTTCTTTGGGCTGAAGATTAAAAAAGAGGGTAATACTTTTTATAAATACCTATTAATGCAGTTTTATATATGACTTATATTCTTCATGTTTATATGAGTAAAAAAAGATTGGTGTGTATTTGCCATAGTATGTGAATTAGATTCTCTTGTTTATTTAGAACAAAACTGAGATTATTTGTGTACACATTTTTAGAAATGTAACTCTTTAAGTATAGATTTTCCTTGAATTGAGCTTAAAACTGTATAAATTCCATATAACCTCTCTGCCTTATATATATCATGCCCGTTGCAGAGCCTTGAGGATGCAACTGTGAATAAGAGTAATAAAACAGACACATTCCCTGTTTTTGGTGGAATGTTTAGATGAGGGAATGGTGATGTGTGTTGCAGTGGGCTGAAGAGTAAGAGGGCAAGACTACAGTAGAGAGAGTTAAGAGTGTGTAACTTTCCTCCAGAGGTTTGACTGTGAATGGGAGGAACAAAGTAGGAGGAAGTGGTGGAAGGGAGCAGGGAGCACAAGGAATAAAGGGAATTTTAGTTCTCTTTTCCCTTACAACACTTTAAGAGAGCCAGATGAGAGACCATTGTGAAAAAGAATTTGTTGAAGCAATAGCACAGCACACAAAACCTATGTGGGACTGTATGCAGTTTTGATTTTTGTACATTTTCCAGTCTAGAATTCTAAGATTCTAGGTCCCATCAGCCACCTTGGCATTCTTTTGAAGTCATCTTTCATCTATAATTAATTATGTCACTCAGGCTTTGGTTAGTTTCTTTAACTTAAGGAAAGCAAAATGCCTCAAGTGACCACTGGATTTATAGTTTTCCAGAAAGTTGCCTGCTGATAGAGTCATTTTCATATTATGATTTGAAGGCATTAAATTGTTTTAGTGTTTGGAGAAAGAAGATTCTCAGCCTGGCATTGAGCACTCCAGTTGGTAAGATTAATGGCAGTGATTCATTCTCCATTTTTACTTCTCTCTAGCCCTCGTCTTGTCAGACGTTTAAGCGTTTTAAACCCCTCCCCCCTTTTTTTACAGTTTATTTGAAAGAGACAGTGCAAGCAGGGTAGGGGCAGAGAGAGAGAAGGGAGAGAGAGAATCCCAAGCAGCCTCTTCAGAGCGGAGCTCGATGTTGGGCTTGAACTCATGAACCATGAGATCATGACCTGAGCAGAAACCTAGAGCTGGAGGCTTAACCGACTGAGCCATCCAGGCGCACCAACGTTTTAACTCCTTAATCATGACACTAAATGCCTTTTGCTCACAGTCAATGGCAATAATATATGGCAATATTTATTTATTTAGAACATGGTTCTCACTATGTGATCTGTGGATCCTTGCAGGAGTCTGCAAGGTTAAAATAATTTTCATAATACTTAGATATTATTTACCTTTCTCACTGTGTTGACATCTGTACAGATGGTGTGAAAACAATATTTGGTCAGACTGCTGTGTTCCTTAGTATGAAACAAGGCAGTATTCATTGTTAAGAACTAACAGTAAACACACACACAGAGAAAACCATATTTCACTAAAGGACATTCTTGATCAAACAGTAAAAATTGTTTTCACTAAATTTTACCTTTAAGTTCAGATTTTTAATGCTATGTGTGATGAAATAGGAGGTATACATAAGGTATTTATGTCATTGAGTTGCCCACTGAACTAGCAGCTTTTTCATAGAACATCATTTTTACTTGAAACAGTAGCTAACTTGGGTATATGGCAGATATGTCTTTGAAGTTATATACTTCATTTACATTTACTTACCATTTTTGGTTTTCTTCATTTGTTCTTATGAGTTGATGTTACCATCTTGGTGTCATTTCTTCTCTTTAATAAAGTTTTGTTTGCACCACTTCCTTTGTGCTATTATTGTCAAATATATTACATTTTCTATATGTTATAGACCTAACAATACAGTTATACACACATATTGTTTCATATACCTGAGGTAGAAGAAATATGCATTTATAGTGTCTTTTATAATTGGTTAATTACCTTTACAAGTATTCTTGGTTGTTGTTGTAATTACAGTGGCTGATGTAAAGTATGCTCATGTGTTAACGTCTCTTTCCACAGTGAACATATGATGGGCTCATACATACAATGAAACCTAGGAAACCAATGGATGTTATTGCTCAGATTATTCCGATATAGCCAAAGGGCTCCTTTTTGCCTGAATGATAAGTAACAATATGTCAAATTATTCCAAAGTCTGGCAGAATTAGAATATAGACGTCTGGGTGTCCAAAGAATCAGAATAAGTGTTGATATAAGATGGGATCTCCTCCCCCAGCAGGATTGAAGAAAGTAGTATTTAAGGTTTTGGTCTGTCAGTAGTATAGTAATTCCAGCTGCTAATGCTGGTAGTGAGAGGAATAACAGGACAGCAGTAATTAGGACGGATCAGACAAACATATGTGGTATTGAGATACGATAGGGGGTTTTATGTTAATGATTGTAGTAATGAAGTTAATAGCACCTAAAATTCAAAAAAACGCCTGCAAGATGCAAGGAAAAAATGGTTAGGTCCACGGATGCTCCTGCATGGGCTAGGTTGCCAGCTAGAGGAGGATATACGGTTCAACCAGTCCCTGCGCCGGCCTCTACTATTGGTGCGAGTAAGAGCAGGAAGGATGGGGGAAGAAGTCAGAAGCTTATTTATTCGAGGGAATGCTGTATCACGTGCTCCAGTTATTAATGGCAGTAATCAGTTCCCAAAGCCTCTGATCATGATTGGTATTACCATAAAAAAGATTACTACAAATTCATGGGCAGTGACAATTACATTATAGATTTGATTGTCTCCTAGTAGAGTGCCGGGTTGGCTGAGTTTGGCTCAAATTAGAAGGCTAAGGGCGGTTCCTACTATGCCAGCTCTGGAACTGAATAGGAGATAGAGTGCTGATATCTTTATGGTTAGTGGAAAATAGCGGTTTATGAGCGTAGGTAAAATGGTTGCGTAAAGAGCATTAGAGTGTAAATCTAAGAACAGAGGTTTAAGCCCTCCTTTTGCCAAGCTCTGTGGTGAAATATCACATTGAATTGCAAATTCAAGGAAGCAGCTTCAAACTCTGCCAGGGCTGCTTCTGCCTTTTTTTTTTTTTTTTTTCCTAGACAGCGGGAGAAGCAGATTGAAGCCAGTTGATTAGGATATTTAGCTGTTAACTAAAATTTCGTGGGATGGAAGCCCACCAGTCTAGTAAGGACTTAGCTTAATTAAAGTGTTTGATTTGCAATCAGTTGATGTAGGATAAATTCTTGCAGTCCTTAGAGTTGGGTGTGCAGGAGTTGCTTTCAACCTTAAGAACTTGTTTAGTTATTTCTTGTAAGGTGGCTCTGCTAGCAACAAATTCTCTCAGTTTTTGTTTATCTGAAGTATCTTTATTTTGCCTTCATTTTTGAAAGGCAGTTTTGTTGTATATTAAGATTCTTGGTTGACAGTTTTTTCTTTCAGCATTTTGAATATAGGATCTCACTGCCTTCTGGCCTTCATTATTTTTTTTTTTATATTAAAATGTTTTTTTAATATTTATTTTTGAGAGAGAGAGCACAAGTGGGAGAGATGCGGGGTGGGGGGGGGAGGGTGGAGACACAGAATCTGAAGCAGGCTCCAGGTTCTGAGCTGTCAGCACAGAGCCTGATGGCTGGGCTCTAACCTATGGACTGCGAGATCATGACCTGAGTTGAGGTCAACCGACTGAGCCACCCAGGCGCCCCTGGTCTTCATGGTTTCTGATGAGAAGTTAATATTATTGGGGTTACCTTGTACACAATGAGTTATTTTTCTTTCTGTCTTTCAGCATTTTTACTGGTAAATCCCAGTGTAGATCTTTGCATGTGTCCTACTTGGAGCTTGTTGAACTTCTTGGATATGTATATTAATGGTTTTCAGCAAATTTGGGGAGATCTTATTCCTTTGGATATCTTTAAAATGTAGTGTGTCTTTCATTACTGGAGGGCAAGAAGCTGGGAGGGGATGTGTTAAATAATAGGTATCATGGAGGGAACTTGTAAAGCACTAGGTGTTACATGTTAAGTGATGAATTACTAAATTCTGTACCTGAAACTAAGATTATACTGTGTATTTAAATAATTGGAATTTAAATAAAAACTTGAAGAAAAAAATGTAGTATATTTTTCAAACTGAAACTCTGTATGTACCCTTTTTAACACTGACTCCATATGCTGACCTCCTAGCCTTAGGCAACCACCATTTTACTCTGTCTCTCTGAATTTGATACTCTATTTACATCTTTTTTTTTAAAGTTTCTTTATTTCTGAGAGAGAGAGCAAGAGCGAGCATGAGTGGGGGAGGAGCAGAGAGAGGGAGACACAGAATCCAAAGCAGGCTCCAGGCTCTGAGCTGTCAGCACAGAGCCCGATGCGGGGCTCGAACTCACGAACTGCGAGATTGTGACCTGAGACGAAGTCGGACGCTTAACCGACTGAGCCACTCAGGTGCCCCACTAGTTACATCTTATAAGTGGGATTATACGGTATTTGTTTTTTGTTTGGCGTATTTTGTTTAGCATAATGTCTTCAAGGTTCATCTGTATTATAGCTGATGACAGAATTTCCTAGAATTTGTATATTCTTAGGTATTGAAATTAGGTAGTCCCAATTCCTGGGTATTGAAACATATTTTTTCTTCCCCACTTGTTTTATTTTCGCTTCACTTTTATACTATCTAGTTTTGAATTATTGCCTGTCTAGTTTTATACATTGTTGTATGTATGCATCTAGTAAAACCTCTAAATTGAGAAAGTGAAACCAAACAAATATTGCTTTGTGACCTTTGAGAAAGTTGATAGTGGTTATACTGTGGATATGCTGTTTATGAAATAGCTAATATATAAATTATAATGTAATTTTGGAATACATAATTTTGGGGTCTTTTGTTTAAAAAATGTAAATGATGTTACCTCTCATTTGAGTATGATTTTGTGAAATTGGTGGTTCTCATTTTTTTTTAAACTCATAGTCTGTATATTTGAAGGACTGTGACACATTTGCATCAGTAAACAAGACATAATTCAGTAGTGGTTCCCTGTAAGGAGGTCATGACTACTCCGCCAGTGAGTTTAATATACCCAGCTGCCCCAAAGTCACTGGTTAGTGTGTTTTAACTACATGTGGCATAAGCATTTTTATTCTTTTTCAAGTGCTTATGAAATTGTGCCATGTAACTTCTTTTAGTTTATTTTAACCAGTGTTGAGATGTAAGGCATCCTTTGCTCATGACCATGGCCTACCCACTTCACTTAGAACTATTATTTTGATAATAGGTACCTTGAATATGTGTGGTCTCGGAGTGATTACTGAATCCTTGCCTCACTAAGGATAGGCACTGAATGAATATTGAACACAGCTATCATTCCTTTTAAACTTATTGGTTCCTGGAGAGTATTTGTGATTTGAGGTACTTGTTATAATTTCCCTCAATTTAAGGTTTTTAATAAAAGTGTTTGATTAATATATAGAACATATCATTGGTCTGTAAATAAGCTCTACAAGTAAGTTGATCTTGTATGTGGTCTTTTATTTCCTAAACAGAGACTCTACAGGGGCAGGTAATTCACTGGTCCACAAGCGGTCTCCTTTACGTCGAAACCAAAAGACCCCAACATCCTTGACCAAGCTGTCTTTACAGGATGGACATAAAGTCAAAAAGCCAGCATGTAAATTTGAAGAGGGTCAGGATGTCCTAGCTAGATGGTCAGATGGCTTGTTTTATCTTGGAACTATCAAAAAGGCAAGTTATCTTTATATATCTTTTACTGTTTTTTTACAGTAAACTTTTAATAATTTTGTATTTAAATTTAACTTCATGTTTTTGACTTAAAAACAAATCACCATAAATATTCCTCTGCATTTCAGATAAACATATTGAAACAGAGCTGCTTCATCATATTTGAAGACAGTTCTAAATCCTGGGTTCTCTGGAAGGACATTCAAACAGGCAGGTGCTACTATTTCTCTTGAACGTGATTTACACTGAAAAATTGATTTTCTTTAGCCTGTAATTTTCTTTCTTTCTTTCTTTCTTTCTTTCTTTCTTTCTTTCTTTCTTTCTTTCTTTCTTTCTTTCTTTCGCTTATTATTTTCTAAGTGTTTTCTGTTGAGTACAGTCTATTAAGATACAGCAATCACTTTTGAGGAGATGTATTCTTTATACTTCTCAAGATGTTATACTCTATGTCGCAGACTCTGGAAGAAAAGGAATTATTCTTGTTAGGGTAGAGGTAGGCTAAAGAACAGATGCATCAATGATTGCACATCTGTAAACTGTTAGGGTGTGTCTAATAGCTTTGAATAAAAATTTTTAGCCACTAATATGAGTAACATTTTGGGCTTCAACTTAACTGCCACTTGATTTTATTAGTAAAAGTAATGTAGAGAGCGCTGCCTGGGTGGCTCAGTCAGTTTAAGTGTCAAACTTCAGCTCAGCTCATGATCTCACAGTTTGGAAGTTTGAGCCCCACCTCAGGCTGTGTGCTGACAGCTTGGAGCCTGGAGCCTGCTTTGCATTCTGTATCTCTCCCTTTCTCTCTCTCTGCCCCTTCCCTGCTCACGCTCTCTCTCTCAAAAATAAGTAAACATTAAAAAAAAAAAGTAATGTAGAGAGCTAATATTTATTGAGAACATACTATTTGCCATATGCTTTTGGGGAAATTAGCATATATTAAACAGGTTTAAAGTATTAGAAATGCTCATTAATAAGAATGACTTGAAATGACCATTTATGGTTTTTATGTTTAGATAGGAAAATGAGGCTATATTTGCATGCAAATTAAAATGAATACAGGTATGCTTTGGTTTGGTTATAGGTAGGTTTCTTGTAGTGTTTTCCATTTTGTTATTGTAATAATTCCTATAATTGCTGTGCGCTCTTTGAATCTGTTAAAGATATTTTTTAGGTATCTCTCATGAAAAGTGATTTACAAAAATATGAATATTAAAATCTGAGTATTTTAGCTGCACACTAAAGCCCCACTTTTTTTTTTTATTGAGTTAATAGGCTTGCACTAAGACCTGTGTTTCATATCTTATAGAAAGGAGATCTAAATTTACTTTCCCTAAAGGATGGATACCTTTCTAAAATATTTAGTGATTGGGTTTTGAATTTGAGTCTCAAGTGCAACTCTATGGTAGGTTACTACTGTGTGTGTGTGTGTGTGTGTGTGTGTGTGGGTGTGGGTGTGGGTGTGTGTGTGTTTAAGTTTATTTATTTTGGGGGTGGGGAGGGGCAGAGAGAGAATCCCAAGCAGGCTTTGCACTGTCAGTGAGGACAAGGGCTGAAGTGGAGCTGATGTGGGGCTCAAACTCATGAACCGTGAGATCATGACCTGAGCTGAAATTAAGACTTGGATGCTTAACTGACTGAGTCACCCATGTGCTGCTACTGTGTTCTGTTTCTTGATTTCATTCTTAATTTTTTTTAAAGAATAAAGTTTTGGTAAAGGAATTAGAAATGTTCTAATTACCATCTACATAATTAGTACTCAGGGCTTAGGTGGGGAACTCAATAGTTCTTAGTCTAGTAAGATGTCTTTCCAAGAGAAACTTTTTACAGTTCTTGGGACTGATTAAAGTACTGAAATTATGTTTTGCATCTACAATTGAGGAGTCAGTGAGAAAATGGGTAGGAGAAAAATAGGGAGTCTCCAACAGTAGTAATAATGAGCAGATCTTGTTACCCTACATACCTAATTATCTTTACTTTCTTAGTTTGTAAACATGGGTCTTTCTCTATGGTAGAACTGAAATTGGTATGTATGTATGTATGTATTTATTTTGAGAGACACAGAGACCGTGTGAGTGGGGGAGGGGCGGAGAGAGGGAGAGAGAGAATCTCAAGCAGGCTCAGCACTGTCAGTGTAGAGCCTGAAGCGGGGCTCAAACTCATGAAACCACAAGATCATGACCTGAGCTGAAACTGAGAGTCGGACACTTAACCAACTGAATCACCCAGGCACCCCTGAAGTGGGGTTTTTTGTTGTTGCTTTTAATGTTTATTTAGTTTCAGAGAAAGAGCGCGCGAGGGGGGAGGGGCAGAGAGAGAGGGAGACAGAATCCGAAGCAGGCTTCAGGCTCTGAGCTGTCAGCATAGGTGTGGGACTTGAACTCACAAACCGTGAGATCGTGACCTGTGCCAAAGTTAAGACTCTCGAGCCACCCAGGTGCACTAAAGTGAAACATGTTTTATGCTTGTCTCTTATTTCTGTGTCCCTTTCAATTTTTCAGTGTTCCTTCAGGTTAAGTATAGAGCTGTTTGTCTTTCTGTCTGTCTCTTTCTTCCATCCCTCCCCCCTCCCTCCCTCTCTCTATCCATTCCTTCCTTCCAGATAGGAAGAAGAAAGCCAGTAGTACATATAAAAAGTTGTGAAAGTGATGGAGGTGCATGTCCAACATCTGTATATCAGTTTAATGGTCTGTGATTGTTTTTGCTCCCTGGTTTCTTTTTATTATCCTTAGAATTAAAATGAGAAAAGGATTGCTCCTTGGCTATTTAACTCTTTATAGCAACCAGAAAGTAGCACAAATGTAATTGGAGCAAGTGTAGAATGAACAAATGAATCTGAAAACTGCATTATGGCAGATTCAATGTGGAGAGTAGCTTTAGTAATTTTCTGCCTACAAAAAACTTGCTAATAATAGATATATACCAAACTAACTTAATAATTTAAATAAAAATGTGTTTATTTTGAGGGAGAAAGCAGGGGCAGGGAGAGAAGGAGAGAGAGAATCCCAAGCAAGCTTGGTGCTGTCAGTGCAGAGTCCAACGCACGGCTCAAACTCATGAACTGTGAAATCATAATAGCCAAAATCCAGAGTCAGACACTTAACTGACTGAGTCACCCAGGCCTCCCAAAATAACTTAATAAATTGGAGTAATTTCACCCATCTAATAAGATTCTTTTAAAAAGTTTATGTAAATAAGGAAAAGTGTATAGTCAGTCATCTTAGTCTCAAATGTGCATTACAAAAGGGAGATAGGTTAAAGTAAGTAACTTTAAAAGGATTTTTAATTTTAACACCTAACACTATTATGGTTTCTGTGAAAATAATAAACTACTGATGGCAGTGTACATTTTTATTTTGGGTATGACTTTAACTGTTGCATTGAATGCATAAGAATGCTTTATATTCTTTATTCAGTACTGCAGACTCAGTTCTAGCAGTTTATTCAAAAGAAATGATTCAAAAGTAAAAAAGGTAGGTGGAAAATATTTACTGTAGTTTTATTTTTATTTTAATAACAGAAAATTTGATATATCTAAGACAAAATCTGGAGTCTTTGGTCCTTTTCTAGGGAATGGCAGATTTGGACTGAGTGGTGTCAGGCTCAGTCCGGTTGCTCTCCTGACCGGAGCCATAAACTCGGAAGCTATGGAGGCCATGTCCTGCCAAGTGTAGAAGGAAGTAAACAAAGCCTGGGAGAGGTGGGGAGAGAGGACAAGACAGTAAAATAAGTCTGGAAAAATGCAAACAAACAATTTGCTAACATACACCAAAGAGTAGAGTCGTAATAAAGTAAATTTGGTTTTTTCCACTCAATGGAATATTATGCAGCTATTAGAAGTTATTAACAGCAGTGTGAACAATACTTCTGATAGAAAAAATATTACAGAATACTGATGAAAGGAATCCTCTCACAGTGGAGAGAATATAGACTCTGGCATATCTGTATTTAAATCCTGGCCTTGATACTTTCTCAGGGTCTTTGGGTTAGTTACTTTATCTTTCTGAGCCTCAATTCCTCTCTATAAGTAGCTTACTTACCTAATAAGTTGTAGAATTAAACAACATAATATATGTCAAGAGCCTAACAGTACTTGGCCCATAGAAAATAGTAAATTTTTATTATTGTTGGCATGTGAATAAACCATGTAGTTTAACTGTGAAATTGACAAGAAGAGAATATTGGGAATAATGATGTTAGAGTGTTAAAATTGTTTCTAAATTTTGTGGAATAAAACTGTTTTTAGAGTAAAAATGCCTAAAGAAGAAATAATTTACCTATTCAGGCAAAAAATATAGTTAATAACTGTGGAACTCCTTAACTTTTGTTGCACTGGGATTTTGTTAGGATACTTTATTGGACACCATATTTCTAGATTTTAGAAGCTGGAGATTAAATAATTGGGATTCAGCTTCTTTCATAAATTAGTAAGTAAAAAGAAATGTTCTGCATCCAAAGAGAAAGAGGTCATTGACATATCTTCTTTGCCCTTTTTCTTCAGTATCATGATGGTAGACATTGTAGGGTGAGCAAATACATGTATATAAGTATATGCGTATTCTGGAGATTAGTTCTAATGTCCACAAAACATCCCATCTCCTTGTTCCCCAGGGGAGTGGGAATGTTAGAAGTGAATGATAAGGGATCTTGCCTGAGAGCGCATAATTTATTATGCCCTCTGCTGTAAAAGCAGGTTAAATTATCAATGTAGGTAGTTAGGCATCTTAAGTTAAAGGTGGGAGATAGCCTTTTGTAGAGAGTATTTTGCCTTGAGTAGAAATCATTATGTTCTAGTGAGTAAACACTGCCAATATGGGGTATCTACTGAGTCATAAAAAGTAGTTGTGTTGTATGAAATAACTTCTTTATTATGACTGTCTTTTAATGCATATTTTAAACATTGCAGGAGCCACTGGAAGTGGGGAAATGGTCTGTACAATATGTCAAGAAGAGTATTCAGAAGCTCCCAATGAAATGGTTATATGTGATAAATGTGGCCAAGGTAAAATTGATTTCTTATAATCTTGTGGAAAAGTTTTATTACATACTTAATGCTCCTGTTGAAGATTAATGATTAAAAGTACTTTTTACATTGGTAATTTGAAGCTGTTATCATAAATTTATTCAGTTATAAGTATATTAATGGAGAAGAGAATACTAAAATGCCTTCTTGAAATTGTGTTGTAGTATTTATTAATAAAATAGAATTTGCTTTATGCTTTTTTTGATATTAAGGATATCATCAGTTGTGTCACACACCTCATATTGATTCCAGTGTGATTGATTCAGATGAAAAATGGCTCTGTCGACAGTGTGTTTTTGCAACAACAACAAAGGTATCTTTTAAGTGTTTTGGGCTAAAGCCCTAAATGGAATTTGTAAGGTACTCTCAGCGTAATGATTGTGTATGTTGAAAGTTTATTTGACTGCAGTGAGCAATCAGTGCCGGGTAGAACGAGGTGATGCTTATTGTTTGACTAATGATGCTTAAGTGACTTGCTACTATCCTTGCACTTATTTTCTGATAGTGAGTGGTCTTGGAATTGGGGCAATAGTTTGAAAAACAACAAAATAAATAAGGATTATTACTAGTCAAACAGTTTGTGAGATGGTAAGAAATTTAGAATGGAAATTTCTTCAGAAGTTTCAAAAGCATTTTATGTTAAAGAATTATGTTTAGAATTTTATCCTGCACTTGTTTAAATAACTTTTTCCCTCTAATATAGAGGGGTGGTGCGCTTAAGAAAGGACCAAATGCCAAAGCATTGCAAGTCATGAAGCAGACATTACCCTACAGTGTGGCAGACCTTGAATGGGATGCAGGTCATAAGACCAATGTCCAACAATGTTATTGCTACTGTGGAGGCCCTGGAGAGTAAGTAAATAGTTATTTTATGCCCTTTAAGTGATTTCTGTTTGTATTATGTACTTTATTTTTGTTATTGATTGTGGTGTGGGAATGATAGTGAATTGTAAATGCTTGGAAGTATCAATAAAGAAAATTAGGGGAGAAAATTAGAAGCTGTAGGTAATATTCATCTTTATCATTAAGTGTTACCTAAATAAGTGAATCATAGTTCTAACTAAGAACGTTTACAAATTTACCTTTAACTTCTGAACACTGCTCCTAGTTCTGCTCTTTGTAACTAAACAAATACATCTTCTCTTTCTTAGGAGGTAACTCTTAAAATATTTCAGTCCAGCAATCATATTTCCTACTACCATGACTCATACCAGTAGTGTTTTTTTTTCCAGGTCAAACTCTCCGTTACTACCGGACATTCTTTATGACATGATTTCTAACCTCTGTCTTTGTTGTTCTCCAGTTTTTGAGTATTACTCTTGAAATACGGTGTTATGATTAGAAAATGCATTGTTTCCAGGAATAGGCTCACAGATTATAATTGGGCTCTTAGAGTTCAGAACTGATGCTCCTGTTGTTGCAGGGAGAGATTGTATTTACTACCTCTCAGATTGTCCCATTATGTTTTTGGGATCATTTTGGTTTTGTGGTGGTCAACTAATACTTCTAATTCTTTTTTGTACAAGCTCGTATTAAGGCAAGTTGTGCATCATGTATTTGTACTACATTTAAAAACCACTAGTGAAGCATTTTATATTTCACTCTTTAAATTGTAATTATTGGTTTCTGGTGTCTTTCTTCCTCTCAGATTCAGTGTTTCTCTTAAGACAAGGGTGCTGTTTAGGAGAATGCTGGGACATGATTCATTAAAATATTATCTGTTCAAATGTGTGTACTGAAAATGTCTATAAAGTTTACTTTACTTATGACTGGGACGTAAGTTGTTCAATGATGAAACATGAATAAATGAATATGTAAATTAACGAATTTTTAGTTCTTCATTCTGCCATATCTCTTGATGGAATTATTTATTTGTGATTTGACATTTTTATAACATTTCTTAGCTTTTGGTTGCTTGCAGATTTAAAAAACATTGTCTTGTTTCCTTAATCACTTATAAAAGAGATACAGTGAAGAGGCATAGAGATTGATCTTTTCCTTTATTCATTTATTCCTACCATTTAATTTGAAGTATTACTCAAAATAGGTGGAAATCATCATAGACATTTTATAAGGTGGATCATTCATTGTTCTTTAAGTACCATGACTACATGAACTATGTTTGACACTGCTAGCCACTCTTAACTTTAATAGAGGATCTAGCTAAGTACTTGGAACATAATTAGTATTTATTAGTCTTTCGATGAATGAATGACCTTAGTATCAGTCTTCTTGCCTTTGCGTATAATATGGCTTACAATTAATGTGGGGCTCACTTGTTGAGCAAAAGAATTATTGGAAGAAAGGCATTATTTGGGTGGCACGTAAGGATATCCATAGCAAAACCATGTACTAACTGAAAAAAGGATATCCTTAGCTAGTGATTCAATTTTAGCTTCTTCAGCTATCTGAAACTGAACAAAACCTGTTACAAAGCCTGTACACCTGTTAGAGTCTTTGATTAGATTTGTAATTATGTTAGCCAAATTTATTAAGTTGCTATATTCCATTCCTTTTCATTATAATGGACAATAATGGAAACAGTGTGAAGATATAAAGCTGCTTATGGCTGTTTGGTTTATGGGGCAAACAGCTGTACACATCAGTAACCTCTGAAACTGTTTTCTCTTAGGGTGTAGAGAGTTGATGTGAAAAAAAAAATCTCAGGTTTTTTTATTTGACAGAGATTCTTTACTAGTGTAGGAACCAGGCACTTATTGATGAAATAGTAGATGTATCTTTAAAGAGCTCGTAAGTTCTCATGAATGAAAGAGAGAGGAGGGATGAAATCAGTAACCTTTTTGGGAAAGAAAAAATTTAACACTAAATTTAGCAGATATGCCATAGTGTAATCATAACAGTATTTTGTATAATGCCACTTTGGGTTTTGGTTTTAAAACTTTACCTGCAAACATAGCAATTTTAATCTTAACTTTTTTCTTATAGCTGGTATTTAAAGATGCTACAATGCTGCAAATGTAAGCAGTGGTTTCATGAGGCTTGTGTGCAATGCCTTCAAAAGCCAATGCTATTTGGAGACAGGTGAGAAGGGCACTTGAACTTTACCAATCGATATATTTGTTAGCTTTTGTACTGTAGTTATGTTTGCTGTTGCAGATTTTTTTTTAAATAATTTTTTTAAACTATATTTATTTTGAGAGAGACAGAGTGCAAACAGAGGAGGGATGGGGGGAGGGGGACCCCAAGCAGGCTTTGCAGGGTCAGCACAGAACCCTATGTCAGGACTGAACCCACAAATCATGAAATCATGACCTGAGCCAAAATCAAGAGTCAGTTGCCTAACCAGCTGAGCCACCCAGGTACCCCTGTTTCAGATTTCTAAAAGGAATTACAACAGTGATTTGTGAAGGAGTCACCTTACTGGGAAAATATTGAGTAATATATTTAAATTATGCATGATTTTATCTTATTTTGAGAGAGAGAGGGGGAGCACGCATGAGGGGTCAGAGGGAGAGAGAGAGAGAAAATCTTAAGCAGGCTTCACACTCAGCGCAAAGCCCAATGTGGGGCTCGATCTCATGACCCTGGAATCATGACCTGAGCTGAAATCAAGAGTTGGACTCTCAACTGAGTGAACCACCCAGGCGCCCAAATTATGCATAATTTTAAAATACACATAATTCTTGTGCTTTTAGATGTTATTCCGGAACACTTTGAAGTATTTGATCAGTGATTATATTTGCTCCTTTTGTCCCACATGCTCTAAACTATTTCCATTGGTACCTTCCTTTAAAGAACCTCAGAGGGATCCTGTGACAGAAAGTTGGAAAAGGCCATAGAACCTTGATACACAAAATATGCGTCTGTGTTCTAAAGAATTTCCAAAAGCAGACCTAATGTGCTTTCTGGGTTAGGAGAATATGGAATGGCAGAATATGGAATGGCTCTAGGAAGAAAAATGAAAGACAGAGCTCTGAATTTGGCATAAAAAACCTGGGTTTAAATGTTGACTTATGTTGCTTACTATCTTTTAGAATTTAGGAAGATCAACTTCTCTCCTTTTATTTTACCAGATTGTTTTGAGCATTGAATACAACATTGTATGTGAGGGCTGTCATCACAATTCATGTTACACACAAGCCATTAGAAAACTGTATGTGTATATGAATCTGTGTGTGAACTGAATGTCTCCTCTGTAATTTAAAAAAAAATACTTCTGCCTCCTATATATGAACTATTTCATTATTTGTTGTTACTGGAAAAGAATTTTTTTAAATCACAGTGTCTTAATTCAAATTAGGTTTTGCTTTGTGTATCAGTCATCTGTTGTAGGATATGTAGTTGCTGAATATTAGCTTTAATTGTTGAATATGTGTACCCTTGATTACTTACTATACAACTTTTCTTTTTTCCTTAGGTTTTATACGTTTATTTGCTCTGTCTGCAGTTCTGGACCAGAATACCTCAAACGTCTACCATTACAGTGGTAAGTATGGATATTTCTGTTAAGGAACAAAAAAGGGCCATGTTCTTTTTTTTTTTTTTTAATTTTTTTTTTTAACCTTTATTTATTTTTGAGACAGAGGGAGACAGAGCATGAATGGGGGAGGGTCAGAGAGAGGGAGACACAGAATCTGAAACAGGCTCCAGGCTCTGAGCTGTCAGCACAGAAGGGGCCATATTCTTAAACTTAATAGGGTGAAATGCTCTGTATATATTAACTTGGTTTAAATAAAAATTTGTTTTTCTTTATGCCTAGCTTTAGTTCTTTTATTTATCCTTAAACCTGAGGTCATCTTCACTAAAGATTGTCTAGTCTTATTGCTGAAATGATAAGGCCATTTATTTTCTGATCCATAAAATGTAACTGTACATATCTTTTAGATTTTTAAAATTCTTATTTATTTTTTTTTATTAAAAAAAATTTTTTTTTTTAACGTTTATTTAGAGACAGAGAGAGACGGAGCATGAACGGGGGAGGGTCAGAGTGAGGGAGACACAGAATCTGAAGCAGGCTCCAGGCTCTGAGCTGTCAGCACAGAGCCTGACGCGGGGCTCGAACTCAGAAACCGTGAGATCATGACCTGAGCTGAAGTCGACCGCTTAACCAACTGAGCCACCCAGGCGCCCCTAAAATTCTTATTTATGTTTTTAATTCTTTTGGGACTTCAGATGAGAGAGGTCTTATACCAAATATGCCAGTTTCTGCTGTAGTGTAATTTTTGGGCGTGGGAAAAGTGTGATGAATTTTGGAGATTTACTGACAAAATGCTTATAGTAAGTACTTAGAAACTTTCATTGAATGCTTTATGTATTTTAGGAAAAGATAAGATTTAACTCATGAATCAGATAAAGTCTGTTAAAGTATGATCTTTGCTATGGTTTATATGTAAGTGAAATGGAAAATTTTTATTGTAAGTTTTCTTAAAGTTACATCCTCTTTGAATGAAAGAGATTATTCAGATATCTTTTACTTTATACTGACTACTCACTATAAGTAAATATTTAATGTTTCCCTGTTATTTTCGTATGTAATGACTTATTACATTGTGAATATGATTTATGGTATTGACCCTCTGCTTACCTAAATACTTCACTTTGGATTTTTTAATTGCTGTTTTTATTTGTAAAAATACGATTTTTTAACAATAATCAAAAGCATGTTTTTGTATATTTTGATTATTTTTGGATTCCAGGGTAGATATAGCACACCTATGCCTTTACAACCTAAGTGTTATTCACAAGAAGAAATACTTTGATTCTGAACTTGAGCTCATGACATATATTAATGAAAACTGGGATAGATTGCATCCTGGAGAGGTAAGTGGTCTTAGGGCTAACTTCGTTAGCTACTTGATATCTTTTTTGTTTTGTTTTGTTTTTGTTTTGTTTTGTTTTGTTTTGTTTTGTTTTGTTTTGTTTTGTTTTGTTTTGTTTTGTTTTTGTGAAAAGCAGCCAAGATACATGTATAAGTCACACATCTAAAGTAGAGTTTTATTTTTAGTTCAGGGAGAAATAACTTTGAGGATATGAAGACTAGCCCTCTCATCCTCCTGTTGCCTGTTTATTCAGGGAAAAATGTAGACGGAGGAAGTAAATTACTTGATTCTTTCTTTTCTGAAGTGAGAATCATTGTAAAGATACAAGGGAGGGAGAAATCCTTATTGTGTATCTAATGGTTCCTCCTTAAAAACTTAAGGTTTTTTAAAGTTTCTATAAACTTAGAGATGTAACTAACATTCTTTCCTCTCTTGTTGGTACTCCCTTATATATCTTTGACTTTCAGGAATGGGAGAGAGGGGACCCAGTAATAGTGTTAGAATAATGAATTAGAGGGTAAAGCTGAGTTGGAGATTATCCTCCTCATTCTGACATCTCATTTTGCCTTTCATTTGCAAAGCCTAACCACTCATACTGATTTACAGAGTCTTTTTAAAAAACAGTGTAAAAGTTAACGTATGTTCATTGAAGAAGATTTTGAAACAGTAGGCAAGCATGAAGAAGAAAGTAAAATAATAGTTACCTTGTTTTTAGCAGTTATTTAGAATTATTAAAATAAGGATATTGGGGCACCTGGGTGGCTCAGTTGGTTAAGTGTCCAACTCTTGATCTCAGCTCAGGGTCATGAGTTCAAGCCCTATGTTGGGCTCTGTGCTGGGCATGAAGCCAAATTAAGAGAAAACAAATCTATATCTATATACACATATAGATATAGATACTAACTACTCTTAGCTTAAATAAAAATCTTGTTTTATAATATGTGGAATTAGATGTGTAAATTTTAGTCACACATTACTTTTTGAGGTAAAAATTGTGTAAAGTAACTTGAAGTTTAGGAAGAATTTCTGCTTTGTAACTTTAGACATGAGGCAGTTTATAAAAGGTTGATGACAAGTAGAATATCAGGGTTTTTTGGGTTGTTTTGGGGGGTTTTATGAGGCATAAAGGAGAGCATAATGCACATTTATTTAAAAGTTGGTAGGTCAGCTAGCTGCATAAAATATTGAAACAAATACCTGCAGAATGCTTAGATTTTAAAAATCAGAGATACCATTTAAATCAATGGAGCCAAGATGTTTTGAGTATTAGAAGTTGGAATATAATGCTCTGTTTTCTGTTACATGCTTTTTTCTGGGTGAAATTTGAGAGAAAAGGAGTGACTTACAAATTTGATAAATTGTAATAAACTGATTAGTAATAAAAGAAAAACAAGTATAAGGCACTAACAGCTGTAGTGTTCATTATAGTCATCTTAATATGTAAAGCTTTAATACATTCTTTTAAAATGCTTTCTTTCTAGCCATGGTTCTTTTCAGCACTTCTTATGCAGATACATCTATAGTCTTAGTGCATTTTATGTATCATATTAAATTCTGTAGTGGTTACTTCGTGTAGACAGTGGGCACACATAAAAACTCAAGTTACTTTATTTCAGATGCTTTTATTAGAATAAAAAATGATACATAGATTTTATTCAAGAGGCTGAAAATAGAGAGTAAAAATCACAATTAGCATATTTAAATTTTTTTTTTTTTTTTTTTTTAATTTGACAGAGAGAAAGAATCCCAAGCAGGCTCCATGTTCAACATGGAGCCTGTAGCTTGGCTTGATCTAACAACCATGAGATCATGACCTGAGCTGATCATGAGTTGGATGCTTAACCGACTGAGCCACCCAGGTGTCCCTAGTCTATTTTTAAGAAATGAGTTCAGTTTATGAATTTCAGGTATCTCAGTTCTAGCTCAGGTGGTTCAGTTCTGACACATAAAAAAAATTTATTTCATTAGTAGATACATGTTCTCATTTTCTGTAGCTTTTACGGGGTAATGTCTTAGAAATAAGAAATTTTGATTTCTTATTCTTTGTGAATATGGAAAATTTAGTCTTTGCAAAATTTAAAAATTAAGAGGAAACGGGGGTGACTGGCTGCCTCAGTCATTAGAGCATGCAACTCTTGATCTTGAGGTTATAAGTTTGAGCCCCATGTTGGGTATAGATACTTAAAAATAAAATCTTTCAAAAATAATTAAGAAGAACAACCGTATACTCTAATAAAACTTGACGACAGAAAAGTTTTACTGTTCTGAAGAGTGTTTACATTTTTTGGAGCCATCACATTTATTAACAAGTGGCTTTCTAATCATTTCTCGTTGCTTTTTCTCTGCATTAAAAAAAAGAAAATATTCAGACTTCGATTACTCATTCCATCCTGCGGTATTTACAGATGGAAGTTCAGCCTTTAATTTTGTGTTAATCTTTTAGATCTTTATACTGTCATTATAATTGGTTTTGAGAGTGAAATTTTAATAATAGAGACCATAACATTGATGCCAAGACCATAACATTGATGCCAGCTTGAACATTTACTCAATAATTTTCATTTAGTTTGCCTTATTAAATATTTGTGATAATAGAAACAAAAATAATACAAATAACGGATTATTCTGGATTATTAAAATAGTAAATCTTTGGTTAACTGAAATCAAATTGCGAATTGAATCTTCCTTTTTGTTTATATATATGTTAAAAACCTTTTTATAAAATAGCATTAATTACTTTTAAAACATGAGAAAATACTGTATGTTAAGTAAATGGTTGGTTGAGTACTCGAGTCATTTTGAACATTAGTTCTTTATACATACTCTAGATTATGTTATATTGACAGTTGCTCTAGAAGTTTCTCCTCAAAATTGAAACAAAACAGAAAAATAGCTGTAATTTTACTTCCTCCATCTAGGTAAAAGAAAAAAGACTTGTGATGACTCGAGAAGTTGATTGAGATTTGTATGACATTTTGTTTAGGAATATATATGGACACACTAGTAACAGGGAGGCACTTATATTTGACATTCCTGAGCTGAATTAGGACTTAATTTTATATATTACATATGATGACTCTCGCCACATAGTAATATTTCTGTGCTGTTTTGGAAGCCTAATAAATACTTTCTTCAGTTGCCAGTTCTGAAGCAGTCTTAATTGAATCAGTGATATCTGTTGAGTGTTTTGTACTTCTTTTTGTTGTTGTTGTGGTTATAAAGGAACTATGACTTCTTTTATAACAAAAAGAAGTTTCAAAAATACCAAACTTCTTTTGGAGAAGAATTAATTTTGGGGGGAGAGTATATCCTTTTATACTGAAAGGCAAATTTAACATTTATGTATCATGTTTTTTCCTTAGTTGGTTATTTCAGGATTGAAAAGAGAAGCTGAAACTTTTAGAACATATTGGATCATAATGATAGTTCTGTATCATGTTTCCTTAATGTGATTTTTTATACATCTTTGAGACTTTGTGCCTTAATGATTATCAATCATATGACCGAATGTAGCTATTTGAGAGTCCACTGTTTTGTAATGTTTGCTTTGAGAGTAAAAATACGTAATACAATATTTGAGATCCCAAATAAAGGTTGCTTAAGGCTTTTTTTATTTAGAATGAGGAATTGTACTGGATTGCTTTTGGGAGTTAAAATGAGATATTCATAGCTTTTGGAATCTGCTTATTATTTGTCTTTAATTCCTAATGTGATCAAAAATCCTAGTTCTGTAAGGGCAGCCTACTTTTCTGTTAACCGTGGTCTTAAATTTTAAAAAACTAGGTTGGCAAACAAATTACTTAAGCTGTTTGACATACTTAAGTCTAAGCAGCGTGGAATTCAATACTGGTGATTGAAAATGTATTTTACCGAAGGGAAGAGTTATAACTATGCATAATAGTATTTATGTCTGTACAGAAATTTACAACCCTGAAAGTTAAAGCCTAGTATGAGGTTAGTGTCTGTGATAAAAGGAACAAAAATGGTTACTATGTTTATATTATAAACCTCATGAACAGATCGCAAACCTGGAATATGATGTTCTTTTAATACAGATTACTTGATTTAAACTATAGTATCTGTACTTATTAGTCTTCAAAATAAACAAATGTATCTCTGCCCCCCCCCCTTTTTTTTTTGAGAGAGAGAGAGAGACAGAGAGAGAGAGAGAGGGAGGGAGGAGGGGGAGAGAGAGAATCTTAAGCAGGCTCCATGCCTAGCCACGGGGCTAGATTTCACAATCATGACCCAAGCTGAAATCAAGAGTTGGACGCTCAATCAACTGAGCCACCCAGGCGTCCAGAAAAGGATCCCATGACCCCATAATGCAAGTTGAAATATATATAGTTCTATGCAAAATAGTTTTAGAGTGCTAAAGGAACTTACAGATAAAATTTCTGAGACATCATAGAGAGTGAGTACCAAAACAAAGAAGAGAGTTCATTCATTGTGCTTTTCAAAAAGTGAAAGAGAAGTAGATTTGAGAAATTAGTCAGTTTTGTTGTTGTCAGCATAAATATAAAGCACATTTTTCAGATGTGTGGTTTGTGAAGATTTAAAAAGCAGTAAGGCAGGGTGCCTAGGTGGCTTAGTTGGTTAAGCATCTAACTTCAGCTCAGGTCATGATCTCATGGATTGTGAATTCTAGTCCTGCATTGGTCTCTGTGCTGACAGCTGAGTCTGGAGCCAGCTTCATATTCTGTGTCTCCTTCCCTCCCTCCCTCTCTCTCTTTCTCTCTCTGTCTCTCTCTGCTCCTCCCCTGCTCACGCTCTGCCTCTCTCTCTCTCTCTCTCTCAAAAATAAATAAACATCAAAAAAAATTTTTTAAAGCAATAAGGAAAAACACTCTTTTACTATAATGTTTCTTTTTTTGATATGGTTAGCCACACTGGTGTGTCAAATGGGTATGGGTATGTTATAGACATTGTGTAACTCAATTTCAGATTAGATAATGAAATTCGAAGTGGTTAAAATTAAAAATTAAACGTATATGATACTAATTGATTAATAGAAACAAAAGCAGTCAGTGGCTTGGAAATATTCTTGAGGGAGATTCTAATGGAGAGTCACAGGGTTCTGTCTTTGTGTCTACCTTCCAATTCAAGGATGACAGAACAAGAGGAAAGATGATCTCTAACACAGACCTGAAAACAAAATCAAAGTAACAGCAGTCACAAAGTTTTGCTTTTAAGGCTTAAATACACAAACATCCAGTTCAGAAGAAGTAGCATATGATAGGGAGCACTTGATTTGATCAGTTTATCTGATAAGATTTTACAGTTGGGTGGTGAAGTAGAGATGAGGAAGAGGATGAAATTAGTTACCCAGAGCTTAATATGAGATAATCATGTGATGTGGCTGCTAAAAACTTTTAACATAATCTTACACTTAGACATAATCTTATACTTAGACATGACAAGCTGCTGCCAAATATTTGAAGAACTGTCTTGTAAAAGAGGGAATAGAAGAGTTCCAGGAAGGAAGGTGTTGTCCACCTATGGAATGGGCTCCCTCATAGGTGCCTCAGCAGCTTTCATCAATGGTAATATTTAAACCAAGGTTGAATGAATGTCAGTACTATAAAAGGGATTGCAGTATTGATGGAACCTTGAATTAGATGGACATCTAAAGTGTCTTTCCAGCTTTAAGGTCTGATTCTGTTATTTTTCTTTAATAGAAATTCTCTATCATTGGACACTACAGAAATTACGATAAGAGGAAGTGGTATGGTATAGAGGCATGAACACCAAACTGTCCCATTTCTTTTCTTTTTTTTCTAAAAGCACCCAATGCATCAGCACAGTATGGGCTCTCAGTGAATGTTGAATGAGTGGACTTTTGTCACTTGGGTTCAGATTCTGGCTCTCTCACTAATCAGCCATGTGAATTTGAGCACTTCATTTAACCTTTATATCTGTTAACTAATCTGTAAAATAAAGGGAGTTGGAGTAGATGACTCTCTCTTCTGCCTCCAACATTCTATTTAGCAGATTCGTTTTCTCTTTACTTGAAGCAGTTCTGAGGTTTGGAAGTTTAAATTGGTAAAGACCATACTGGTAGTAAAAAGTCAACTATGATATTCTGGAATTTTTTTTTTTAGTTTTTGTGGCTTTAATTGAGAATGGTCCTTCTATAATGTAGTTTTTTTTGTTATTGGGCTCCCGTCTTTAAACTTGGAAGAAGATGCAGAAATGACTTTTAAGGGAGCTCTTTTGAAACAAAATAGTATTTTCTAGAATTGAATATTTAGATTTTAAAATGATTTCTGATGATAAATTGCTGAGACATTTTGGGTTTTAGGGATGGCCAAAGTATATAACCTTTATGAAAATAACTCCCCTCCCCCAGTTTCACAGAATTTTTCAAAATTACAGAGATTATGGGTTTCTGCTAATATTAGAAGTATTGGGAAATAAAATGTTATGTTTCTCATTTTTTATCCTCTTTTCCTACTAATATCTATTAGAAGCAATTGATACCTATTAGAATATCTATTAGAACCAATATATGGTTGATATTAAAGTCATTCATTCTATGTATTATTTCCTCGGATTATAGAATTAAAATAAATTTAGTAACTAATAAAATCCCATTTTTGTAGTGTTTTAATAGTTTTTTTCAGACATGTCATTTGATTTATAAAATTACTTGTAATAGGATTTTTATACCTCTGTTATATATATATATAAAATTTTTTTTTTTTGTTTAATGTTTATTTTCAAGAGAGAAACAGAAAGCAAGCAGGGGAGGGGCAGAGACAGAGGGAGACATAGAATCTGAAGCAGGCTTCAGGCTCTGAGCTGTCATCACAGGACCCATTGGGGGGCTCGAACTCACAAACGGCGAGATCGTGACCTGAGCCGAAGTTGGACGCTTAACTGATTGAGCCACTCAGGCGCTCCTACTCCTCTTTTTATAGATAAGAAAACAAGAAGAGGTTAAATAGCTTTAAATCACGCAGCTAGTCACTGAGGACCTGGAATTAGAACTTAGATCTTCTATCAGTCAGTACTCTTTTCTTCTGTATCACATTGCCTCTATCTAGCACCTGTATATTACTAACTAATGAAATTATAGTGCTTTAAATTGTTTCTTGATACTTCACAGCTGGCAGACACACCAAAATCTGAAAGATATGAGCATGTTCTGGAGGCATTAAATGATTACAAGACCATGTAAGTTGATTTATTTTATGTATCCCTATGAGGGAGACTTGTAGTAAGTATAAGGAATAATGGCATTGTTTAAGAATTGTGGGGTTGATGTTTAGTACAAACCATTTTAAACTTTTAAATTTTAATTTCAGTTGAGCAAAGCAGTGATTCTCAAGGGTTGGAGAAGGGAAGAGCAATCCTCTGGGAATGGTGAATGGGAGGCAGGCATACCAATATCTCAGGGGCTTTTGGCTTGTTCCACTGAAAAACATATTCAGTAATGACTTGTTTTTATAATACAGTCCCCTGAAAATAAAATAATATCTTAGCTGGTGGGAAAATGCAAAAGATAGTGGAAAATATTATAGAAAATATTGGTTTTAAAATGATTGAGATCTTCTATGGTTTTAAGATAAGTTATTGCCATCAGTTGCAGAAAAATAGTATTAGTAGTCTTAATTTTTTGATAATTGATTATTGTTGGATATATCCTTGTATAGACCTTTCTTTTTTTAAGAAATAAAAAGCATATCTACATTTCTTAAAAATATTTAAAAATTGCAATAGAAATAATTTTTTAAGTGTATATGCTGGCTCTTACCAACTGTTCAGCAATCTTATAAAATTTTTGTTTGTAACAAGTTGCTTTTTTTGAACTTGACAATTTCCTCCTTAAAAATGTTACAATTACTAGCAGCTAAATCTTTAGGTCAATTTAAAAAGCCATAAAGTGCCTGAGCAGTTACAGTACTGGTAAAAATACTTTATGGGATGTGAATTCTGTAATCCAGTTTAGGGTACCAGAAATACATCTGTTCTTATTATGATAGAAATGGGAGCTTCCCTTTCTCAAACATGCATGGAAGTGGAAGAACATTCCAAGTGTTTGGTAGTGGTTCTGGAAGGTAGGCAGGGTATAGTAGAAGTAAGGTAGGTGGGGGTGTTTTGGATTAAGGAGCCTTAAGGACTTTGGAAAAGAGTTAGGAGCACATGTTTTAGAGGCCCAAACCCACACCGAAATAACATTTTTCTGTTCCAGATTATTTCCAATTCTAAATATGACACACTAGACACTCCTTTTATTTTCTGGACCTCTCATATTGGGTTCTCTTTTCCAGTGCTAACACCTGTTACTTTCTGACCAGGGTTTCTCCCCTCACAGATTCACTCTGAAATAGAATTCTTCTTTTCCTAAACCATTTTTGAGATCTTTTAAACAGGACAATGAAATATGGAAAACACATATTGGGACTAAAAATACACCACTCTCTACTCTTCTTCCTTTAAAAAGTTAGATGCCATGTTTTATTATTTAAAAAAAATTTTTTAATGTTTGTTTATTTTTGAGAGAGAGAGCACAAGCAGGGGAAAGACAGAGAGAAAGAGACACAGAATCTGAAGCATAGATGCCACGTTTTAAAAAGAAAAGTGGATGTGTGCTCTTCTCCCTTCCTTCTGATCCTATCCTTCCCCCCGACCTCCTTCGCCATTGTATCCTACTGTGGATTGACTCTGGGAGCAGATAAGAATCCAGGAAAGCAAAGGGAAAGAGCGAGTTTTGTAGTGTTGGGTGGACTTTCATCTATAAAGGCTTTATATCTGAAAGTTGTGAGTTAGGGTCTGACATGTATATGTGTTCAGTTTTTAAATTTTTAGTTAATTTTTTTAAAAATTTAGGTTTATGTCTGGGAAAGAAATAAAGAAGAAGAAGCATTTGTTTGGGTTGCGAATTCGTGTTCCTCCTGTGCCACCAAATGTGGCTTTCAAAGCAGAGAAAGAACCTGAAGGAACATCCCATGAATTTAAAATTAAAGGCAGAAAGGCATCCAAACCTATATCTGATTCAAGGTAAAAGTTGATCTGTGGCTTAGTTTTTCTCTTTAGCTTATTTGTAACTAAAAATGTGTTATTTAGTCTCATTAGTATATATGAAAGTATAAGTGGCAGTTACCCTGATTTGTTTTCCTGTTTATAATTTCTTGCTTAGACAAGGTACAAAGAGTTAATGTTAGATGTTTGTTTATTTATTTTAGATATTAGGCTTTCTAGGAATAAGCCTATTGGTTTTGTTTAGCAGACAGCTTAAGTACTGGCTTGTTCGTTTGTTCATTTTTCATTCATTCATTTATCCATTTATTAATTCCATTTATCAAGCAACTTAACTGTCTAAGTGCTGGGGATACAATAACAAACAAAACAGACTTTCCTTCTGCCTTGATGGGGTTTACAGTATAGTGGTGAAGAAAGGTGATAAATAATTACAGGTCATTCTGGTGCCATGTAGGACATAGCATTTGGATTTAGGCTGTACTGGGATGGTTAGAGGTGAAGTGGTTTACTTTTAAGAAGAAATCTTAAAGACCTATCTAAGATGATATTTAAGCTGAAACTCAAAGAATGAGACTAACCTACCAATGTGAAAGAACAAAGGGAAGAATACTGCAGGTGGTGGAAATAATGAGTATGAAGGATGTGAGGTATGTTCTAGGAATTCACAGACTAGTGACGTATGAATGAGGGCTAGAGACTAGCATCAGGTGTTGGAAAGTTTGGATGGGGCGTGATCATGTAGAGTTGTGTAGGTCTTTGAGGAATTTTTTAAGAAACATGGGGAGCTATTTAAAGATGTAAGCAGATTGAATTATCCTTTAAAAATACTTCTTTGTGTGCTTTTGGAGAGTGGATAGGTATAGAGGTAAGAACAGAAGCAAACAAAAATGAAGACTCTTGCAGTCATCTAGGTGTAAGAGATTGCCTGGGTAGTGGTTTCAGTCAAATGGAGACAAAATAGATTTAAGACTTCTATTGGAGGCAAAATTCATTAGGTTAGCTAATGATTTAAACTTATGAAAGAAAGGGAGAAATCAAGTTACACAAAGCCCAGATTTCTGGCTTGAGCAGCTGGTGGGTGGTGATGTCTGGTGTCAAGACCTACAAGAACAGATTTTGGCAAGGTGAACGAAGCTTCTTCTGTGTCATACTAATTGAGTTTGAGATTTTTACAAGGAATATCTAAATGATGATGATGTTAGATATAGACAGCTGGGTGTGTCAGGAGCTCAGGAAGGGTTAGGACACATGATACAAATTTGGAAGCTGATTTAAAGGCTATGAGAATGAATGAAATTACCTAGGAAGCAAGGAGTTGGTGGGGGAGAGAATGAGGCCCAGAGTAATGCCCTGTTATCATTTAGAGATTTGGAAGAGGTGAAAGAAACAGGAGGCTAAAAAAGAATGATCAATGAGATAGGAGGAAACTAGGAAAGTTTAGTGCCCTGAAAATCAAGAGAAGGGGGGTGTTTCAGAAAGATGAGCATATTAAACAGTATTGAATGCTGTTGAGAGATGGATTTAAGGTGAAAGGAAAATGATTGTTGGATAAGATAACATTCTGTTATTAATGGCCTTGACAAAAACAGGTTTTTTTGGAGAGGTAAAGATAGAAGTCAGACTGAAATGGGTTGAAGTATGATTGAATCCAGCACTGCTCAATTAAAATGTCAAAACTGGGCTTTTTCTACAAATAAAGGACATAGGCAGATTCATATAATAATCATGATAATAAAGGAAAAGGGGGAAATGGGAATTAAGAACTCTGAATAAGAAGGGAGAAAGTGGAAAATGTTTGTGTGAGAACACTCAGAAGTAGTTTTACTTTGAAGAGAGGTAGACAAATGGAAGCTGAAGAGGAAAGGAAGTACTCAAGTGATGACTTTTAAATAGAAAATTAATTGGAACCTGTTTTTATGTGCTACTAGGAATGATCCAGTGGAAAAGAGATTGGTACAGGAGAGAGGGACAGGTAACTGAAAATATTGTAAAGTCCTTGAGAATCCAAAAGGGAAGGGATTTAGAACTTAAACATGGGAGTGGCCTTTGATATTTGATAGGAGGACTTCTAGAACCCTTTTGTTGAAATTGGGTGAAAATAGGTACAGATAGTAGTTCTGCTGTAGATTTGGCATTTGGAAGATGACTGAAGTTATTGTTTGGTAGCTTCTGTTTTCTCAGTGAAATATTGAGGTATAAAGATGGCTGAGGGTTGTGCAGAGTGGGAAATTTAAGGAGTAAATAAAAGGTATGAGAGTACCTGGAGAGTAAGAAAAAGTAATAACCCAGGGTTAACAGTGTTTCATATCCATTTGAATGTGTAATAAAGTAGATAATGCTTTTAGGTTGTTGTTGTTTTTTTTCCCTAAAGCAAAGCGTATTTACTCCTATCACTTTCAGATTTTATCATTAATCCTTTGCTATCAGTTGCCCATATTATGGATTAGAAAAAGGTTTACACAAATTTTCTCATTCCTATCACATTAATAAGACAGTCCATCTGTGTTAGCTAGTTCATTTGATGCTACCGGGAAATGGTTCAGCTTTCTTTCAAGGCATTCTCTATTCCTTCTGGGTCCTATGTATGAATTGGTCCTTTTAATCTGAAAATACTTTGTTTAATCCAGGGATCCTGTATAAATGTTGATCATCTTAAAAAAAAAAAAAAACAACTATACTTCCATCTATTTTATCCTTGAGACTTTTGATTTTAGTTCTAGTTATGCTTTATTCCTCTAGCTCCCCTATTTTCTCCTTCCTTGTACTTCTACCTTTATTGCCCAACTTTAGTTTGGTGTCTGGAGTAGTTTCTTTTCTAGTTTGCTCCATTCACCTCTTTCTAGCCTATTCTATGGTGTTATTCCTTGTCTGTGTAAAAACACAGGAAATTAAAATTTCCTGGGTAACTTTCTTATAGCACTTAACTCTTTTTATCAGCCTTTTTGTATGTATCTTTATCACTTTCTGACTGTATTATGGACCCCTTAGCACAGGGAAGATCTTTGTATTTCTATTATAGCGCCCCCCCCCTTTTTTTATATGGTAGATAATGTTTGTTGAATGAATGAAGTAGATGTTCTCTATATTGATATTTGCCCTTTTCTTATTCCCTTCTATTAATTAGAGATGTCCTTGACTTGCTATTTTCCCCCTTCTTGCTTGATATTTGCTTTTATGTCTCAAAAACTGGTTTTCTAGATCTTTCTAATTGTACCTTTTGAATGACTCCCTGCCTAATATAAAGGATTCCTTCTACACTCTTCCACCCTGGGTTTCATTCTCTTTATGATTGATATCATTCAAGAATATATATATTTATTTCTAAAGGCAGCCTGTATTTATAGCTACTATATTTTAATATAGATACTTCCTGGCTCCATGTGGGTAATGACTAAATTCATAATTACTTTTAGTAGTAAATTCTTAAAATACTCCCTTAAGGGCCTACATAGTAACAACCTGGACTAAATAATGGAACTCTTGGGGATTTGGAAATCTTCCTTCCAGTATAGTAGTCTGTTTTTGTTTTTGTTTATTAACTTTGAGGTTGTATATATTTTTCACAATTGTAGTAAAGAGAAAAGTTTTTTCCTTAAACTTTTCATATGTAAATAATATCTGAGTCAAGAAATGTTTATTTAAATTGGAATGTGTTCTCTGTATGCACTTGACTAAATTGGTAGATTCAACTTACATTTAATTTTTTTGGTTTTTGTTACCATTAGTATAAAAATAATGTAACCTAATTATTACATAAGTGGAGCTAAGCCAGTATATATTGTCCATTGTCTTTTTGTTTTTCTTTATGCAGAGATTAAATACATAATGATTTTATGTTTCAGGGAAGTAAGCAATGGCATAGAAAAAAAAGGAAAGAAAAAATCAGTAGGTCGTCCACCTGGCCCATATACAAGAAAAATGATTCAGAAAACTGCTGAGCCACCTTTGGTAAGAGGATGTGTTGGTATATACTCTCAAAGAGGACGGATGCTTGAAATTAACTGAGAAATGAGTATCTTTTTAGTTTACTTTAGAGCCATGCTTTAAGTATGTTATTTTTTATTTTCCAGGATAAGGAATCAATTTCAGAGAATCCTACCTTGGATTTACCTTGTTCTATAGGGTAAATAGAAAGTTATTTTCTCCTATTCTAGGAATTTTCTTTTGGGGGGAAATGAATATTTCTATTGTTATGTAATATAGTCGTTATACCATTTAAATTCTTTTGTCTTAGGAGAACTGAGGGAACTGCACATTCATCCAATACCTCAGATGTGGATTTCACGGGTGCTTCCAGTACAAAAGAAACTACCTCGTCTAGCATTTCCAGGCATTATGGGTAGATATTTTATATTCTTATTTCTTAACTGATTTTCTTCTAGATTCTTTTTCTTTGTAAAGTAATGATTAAATAAATTTTTAGCAATTGAAAGTGATGTAAATATGCCTTTCAGCTTTTGAGAAGCATCTATATGTAAATTCTTTAGGTTGTTATTAATATTCATCTGAAATTTCTGCTTTTCAGAGCTCAAACATTAAAAATTTATTAGGAGATTTTGCTCTGTGCACAGAAGAGGTATACTGGTGTTAATAGGCTGTGCTCTTTTCCTTGAGACCTTTTTATGCTTCTAATATTTAGATAATATTTTTATCTAAAATTTTTTATCTTTAGGAATTTTTATCTTTAGGAGTACTTTTTTTCTTAATATCTGAGTCAGACATGTAAATCCTTTTGTTACTAAGAAGATTTTAAACTCAGGATTTCTATCAGTAGCAGACTTCTCTAATATTTTATTTAACCTAATTCTTCAGAATGATGCCTTTCCCAAAGCATGATGTATCAGGAATGAAAAATTAGTTTCCTTGGGGTCAGAGCTATGAGCTTGCAAGTTTTATACTTCCCTTAGTTTAATTTTTGTTAACACTTCAAAAACTGCTGTGTAAATTGTACAAAATTCAGAGTATTAAAAAGCTTAAAATGTAACTCATTTTTTAATGGATTGTGAATAATTGAACTGTGTTTGGCCTTTCACCAAGCATTGTGCTAAACTTTCCACATACATTGCCTTTTTAAATTCTTAAAACAGTCTTTTGAGTCGTAGATCTGTTATTCCCATTTTAAAGATAAACTGAAACTAACAGGTTTTAAGAAACAAGCATGGTCATTAACAAGCATAACAGAACTGGGATGTTGAGTCAGGCAGTATGATTATAAAGTCTTTGAATTTAACTTAGGCTGTATTCTCCCTTGTTAAAAGATTATAAAATCATTGAATTCCTGAGCTGAAAAGGACCTCAAAAATTATGTAGTTCAACCTCTTCACTTAATCTCTTCACAGAAGAGAATACAGAGGATAAGAGATTTGAATTTGGCCAGTATCACAGAGGTAGATTCAAGGTACCCTGATTTGTACTTTGTGCTTATTCCAGTTCATTACATTAGTTCACTATGCCTAGAACTGGTAATAAGACAACATTTATTCTAGTTTTACCATCTATTTAAGCCCATGGAACAATGTTGTATATATAGGAGGTACTTATTAAGTATTTGCTGCATTGAATGAGTGAATGAACTTTCTTCTTTTTAATGATAAGACTGTTGACAATATCTGACTAATGAATAGGGCCTCTTCTTGGTAAGAATTTGTCTCATTGGCCTCGTAATTAAAAACTTCCTCTGATTCTTTTAAGCTTAATAATACATTGTTAAGGAAGAAAAGCTCTTCAAAGGTCAGCCCCAAGAAGGTGATGGAGTCTAATGAAGGCGAGTGATAATCCATTTATAAAAATAGCATGTATTGTTTTGGTTTGGCTGATGTTTATGTCACCAAGGGTATATACTTAGAGTAGTGTGATAGAAAAAAAATCTGAGAACACATTGTTTGGGCAAAGGATGCCTTATAAACTCAGTAGACAATTATGGCCTTTTTTTTTTTTTTCGTTCCGTAGATTATCTGACTCCAGAAAAAGAACTCGTACAGGAAGATCTTGGCCTGCTGCAATACCACATTTACGGAGAAGAAGGGGTCGTCTTCCAAGAAGAGCACTCCAGACTCAGAACTCAGAAATTGTAAAAGATGATGAAGGCAAAGAAGATTACCAATTTGATGAACTCAACACAGAGATTTTGAATAACTTAGCAGATCAGGAGTTGCAACTCAATCATCTAAAAAACTCCATTACCAGTTATTTTGGTGCTGCAGGTAGAATAGCATGTGGTGAAAAATACCGAGTACTGGCTCGTCGGGTGACACTTGATGGAAAGGTGCAGTATCTTGTGGAATGGGAAGGAGCAACTGCATCCTGACTGTAGGACTGAACATTATGTTCACTGCACTCTCATTCTCTGTAGGTACAGTTCAAAGTCCTAAAGGAGTCTGGCTTTTACTATCTTTCTTAAAAAAAAAAAAAAAAAAGTCAAAAAAATTCACAAAAGGAGATGATACTAGCCTTAACATGTACCTGTCAATGTTATGGATATTGTCATAAAAAAGATATCTTTTAAAAATCAGAACAGAGACTTAATTTTTTAAATCTTAAGATTTGTAGAATGTTTCTAGGATAGGATATTAAAAATGATTCAAATCCATGCATGGTGTTAGATAATTTTTCTAATTATTCCATTGAGTCAGTTTTTGTGATTAGTGGTTATCAGATCAAACAGATCATGTAGATAGATAGCACAAGTATATGGAGAAACGTTGTCTGTTTTGTTACCAAAATGTTGGAAAAAATTTATTTCAATACCTTTCAGATTTCATAAAGTGCAGTGTATATAATGCCTACTAAAAGACTGTAAAATATTGAAATTTTCTTTCACGCAAAGTGTAAAAAATATATTGAGCCTGTAAATTGCTCTGTGACTAGACTTCATTGTCGTCTTAATATATTCTTTGCATGTGCATATATGTACACATGTGTGTATATATATGTGTGTGATTATGTGACCTATGCAATACAAATTATGGGAATGGGCAGCTTTGGAGTATATATCCCATAATTCTTTTTTCAGGAATAGTTGCAGTATTTACACAGCAGCATTTCTTCTCAGGCTTTTATTGGGTGCTGTTGCTTGCTATGTATGAAGAGAAATGTGTCAAACAAGTTTAAAGTTTAGTGTGTTCTGAAGAAGGGTGTGAACAACAGTGTTCATGGGCTTTTAGAATGCTTTTCACTTTCAGTCCTTGTAACTCAGCTGTTCAGTACCTAAAACCAATTCAAATAATATGAACATTATCTCCTACTAGAAGTAACATTTTCAAGTTTTCATGGCACATTATGATTGTAAATGTCTCTCAGTTTTAACAGTAAGTCTATAGGAGTCCCGTGAAGATTCCTGAAATGTCTGTAGTAACTGTTAGTCATGTTGAATAAGTGTAGTATGAACAAAGTATTTTATTGCACAGGGTTAACAAACAGTATGTTGCCTGACAAGGCTACTGCTGTTTTATTACAACATTACCTCTTGTTTTTATAAAATGTACCAAGATTTAAATTGATAACTTTATTTTACATGTAAAAAAACAGTTTCTTTTATCACCAGTGTTAGAGTTGTCTTCTGTTTCTTTTTGTTTTGTTTTGTTTGTTTGTTTTCTTTTTTAGCCAAAGAGTAAACAGAAGAATATTCTTATTTTGGTGGCTGTTCATTTTACTCTTAAAAGTGATTGGTGGATTTTAGCCTAAAAATTGGGGAATTTGCCGCCAAAATGAAAAATATGTAAAGTGTAGTGGTTACAGAGCGGTAAAAATGTGGGTTAGTACTTATTTATTCCATTGATTGATTATTTGACTGTTTATAAAGAAAGTTGCTTTATTTCTTTAAACATCTTCAAAAGATGACCTTTTCTTGTCACATTATAGCCAAAAGAAGCAGAGAACTTCGTTGTCCTGCATTTGGTTCCTGGTTGGCCAGGTATAAATGAGCTTTACAAAAGTGCAAATTAAAAACTGTCACTTCTGTTTACCTCCACCAAAACTTGATTTTCCCCTAGCTATTAATTTAAAGTTGCCTTTCCTGCAGCTGCAATATTTTGAATAACACACAGAGTTTGTGTTGATTTTGAATGTTTGTTTATATCTAGGGGTAATGGAAAATGTAAATCCCGTGTAACCTTATTCACTCCACCTGTATCATATTATTTCATTTTCCCCAAAGTCCTTTAATTCTAACTGAACACCAGCAGTATTTTTAGTAACTCTTTCTTTAGTATACATGGAAGATGATTTATTAAGCTGAACTGTCTTTAGACGTAATTATTGTGAATGTCTGTTTTATTTTATCATGGTGGTTCACATGGCTCTGATGTTCAGTTTGTATTTTTGGAATTGCTTTACTTAGAATTAAAACAGACCAACATTAAATGTGTGTATTTTTTAAAGAGCTAATGAGTTTTGCTTCTGTATTTGCTTGAAAATACACACTGATGCAGTAGATGACTGCTTTTATTTAGCCAGGGAGCTAAGGATTGTTCCACTTCCACTGTAAATATGTTCACTTGAATTAATCTTTATGAAACTTGGCTTTCATTTTCCTCTTGTCCCTCAAATAATAATTATTGCATGTTCATCTAAAAGGATCCTTTAAAAAATAAACTGTTTAGCCAGCTCGTATACTTCCTACTTGAAAGACAATATATCTCCCTCTATCTGCCTTGTCCTTAAAATTCAAGAAAATTCAGACTTTTCAACTATGTTTTTCCCCCCTTATATAGAAGGTGTTAAGGTTCACATCAAAGGATTCTTTTTTTTCCTAAAAAGCTTTGCTCCTAGGCTATAGCGATAAAAGATATAAATATAGTATGCCTTACTCATTTTAATTACATTTTTATTCAAAACAAATACATTTTTATAAATACTCTGATAATAAATGATAAGTATGGATTTTAATATGATCTAACTAGATCAGAATATGAGCTTATCAGTGTTATTCTATAAATTCTAATGTAGTCAGATGTTGCTAGTCATATTTTGTTACTAAATGTTTAACAAGTGAATGTTAACTGATGTGTGAGTTGAGGGTCTCTCTTATATTTTGCAAGTTATGTCCAACTGTACATGTTTAGTTTCTATTATGTATATATTCAGAAGATTTCTGTTCTCAGTGTTGGGGGTAGAACTAATTCTTTTGGGCCATTAGGTTTTGGTTGGAGCATGATCTGACTTGCATAGTTATAGCAGACTGTTGCATAATGTTCTAGAGTTGTTTGAGTGAGGATGTGATGGCAAAGCAAGATGTCCATACAGCTTTGGGAAATAGTTTAAAAATGCCCTTTAATGTGGGGAAGATTTCCTGTTTAAATTATATTTGAGTACTTCTGTGAATATACACTCCCAAAAGTCTCCTTTGGTTTTTCCTGTGGTAGTTGATCAGTCATCTTCTTTCCTCAAGAAAATAAAAACTTGACAGTAAAATGTAAAGTGAGAATTTTATCTAATCGTGGATTCTTTTCTAATTACTAGCAGTTAAGAAACCACATGTCAGACTTAAAAAAATTTAGAGCTGGGAGAAGCTATGAAAACAAACTGATTGGGTCTCTGAATAACAAATAGATTGGGAATAAGTACAGTATTTGTAATTCTTAAGTTATATCAAAATGTCTTGGGGTAATAGCTAGATCAAAATATTATAATATCTATATATTTAAAGTTAGAATAAGATTGCAAATTAACTAGCTCACTTTATTTTTCTCCCCCTCGCTTACTTCTTCCCAACAAAATCCCTTGTAGCTTACTCCTCTGGCATTTTCTCTGTTGGAGATAATGAGTATTGAAATTGGATGCTTAGTAATAATTCCTCACTTTTGCAACATCTTCAAGGAATGTGATGTCTCATTCAAGAAAATTCTACTGGATTTAAGCAAACAAATGAACCAAATCTTCATAAATGATAAGATGTATTTATTGGATAAAACAAAAATATATCCTGTTCAAAATCATTAGTCTAACTTTTGTTCCTTGTATTTACCAAAAGATATTCAGTTTTTTCTTTTTCTTTCCACGCTTTCACAAGTGAAGGTGATACAGTCTCAAAACTAACATGAATTGGTTAATGGGAGGCAAACGAAATTTAGGTCATGGTTTGTGGCCCTTCAGAACTCCACTCTACCCACAAAAATCTTATTCCTTAAGTATTTAATTACTTTCATTGAGTTTTCTTACGTTTCACAGGAGTAACACTGACACTGAGTTCATGTAACACATGAAAAATATCTGCTGGATTGGTACTACAAAACTGTGGCAAATGACTGTGTTGGAGGGCTTTGTTTACTCTTGAAGTTATAGTGTGAGACGTAGTGTACACCTGCCTGTTAGCTTCCACTGACTCCCTTGTGGATGTGTATGTTTGATCCTTAGTGCTTTTGTGTGGGGCCTAGGTTTGGGAAATTAAGTAAGACTAGTTTACATTTGATTGATTTCTACCAAGTTTAGTCAACCCATCATTAATTATGTCAAGTGCTGAAAAGAAAAAATGTTGACGATACCTGAATGAATATCTAGCAGCTAATCAAAAGTAAGTTTTTCATATCAAGCAGAAGTTAACAGTAAGCTCACCAAAAACCGTTCTTTTAAGAAATCAAGTTTTCACGTTTTACTTTTGCCAGAGAAATCTTTTTGAATGTCTTTTTAAAATTTGATTACTGTTATAATGTTTTCTATAAGTTAATTTGCATATGTGACTTTAGGTACATAACAATTTATGTAAGTAAATTACATTAAAAGTTACTCAGTGAGGTTGCAAATTTAAGTTAAATGTTAATACCATCTAGTATAAATGAATATATACTTAGTGAAGGATTATAATTAATGTTGTTTTGACTGATAATTGACCTCTTATATATTATAACTAATGCTATTAGTGGAATGTAAGGAAATTTGTCCTATACAGGATTTCCTAGAATGCAGAATTAATGGAATGTAAAGAAATTTTGCCTATATAGAATTTGAGACAAAAACAAGATTTTCTGAGAATTTGGGTCTCTTTTGCAAATATATAAAGCTTGCTTAGATGGCTCTGAAGTTAAACTTTTCCTTGAGGAGAAATGGAAGTTCAAGGAGATGAAGCTTATTGGAGAGGGTTTTGGAAGGGAAAGCCTATTAGCTCATACAAGATTTGTGGAGGCATAGTTTGGTTCCTGTATTCCTTTATCACCAAATCTTTTCCAGAATGCAAGAGCAAATCTATAACAAGTCCATATTTTTTATATTATAATTTTGCATAACCTAGTATCTTAGTCTTTCTGTGTTATTATTTATCTTTGGATGTAAATTTTCCAGTGAAGAATTATGTCATTAGAAATTCATTCTTGATACCTCTTTATAAACTGTAGTTTATAAGCAACTTTTAAACCATTAAATGAGACCAGAAATATTTAAAATGCTACTTTATTAAAGATTTTTCTAGACTGTATTAAGTAATTAATGTTTTTAAAACACTATCTTTAGTATGTTAACCTTTTTCTAATTACTGAGAGATTGTGAACATTTATTGTATGTTGCTATAATATGGCGGTACTCTCAGGTGTTTAGATTTGGGTAGGGGAATGTGTCCTTATTCATAAAACCTTAGGCTAGGTGGTGCTTTTATTATTATACTTGTCTGCTTTACACGTATCTTCTGTGGCAGTGCCCGTGTTAAGAAACCTCATTTATTTACAGTGCATTGAACAGCTTTTCTCCTTTCTTTTCTCCCACATAGCTTCAAAACATTTTAATTTGCTGTAGAGTGGAAATAATTTAACCAAGGTTTTTTGGAACAAAGAGATAACCAGGTAAATAAAATTTTATTTTATTTTTTTTTTAAAAAAACTTCTAAGAGAGCATGCATGCATGTATGTGAGCTGCAGGGAGGCAGAGAGGAGAGAGAGGGAATCCCAATCTGTGTTGATAGCTCAGAGCCTGATGCAGGGTTCTATGCCACAGACCACGATGAGATCATGACCTAAGCCAAAATCAAGAGCTGAACGCTCAACCAACTGAGCCACCCAAGCACCCCGGGAAAAATTTAAACCTTATTTACCTACAGTTCTGATTTTTTTTTTTTTTTTTTTTTTTTTTAGATTCTTGAGTGAGTTTTTGAGAGTGATTTCCTCTGAAAAAGTAGCTGTTTTTTTTTTTTGTTTTTTTTTTTTAATATTTATTACACAGGGGCATCTGGATGGCTCAGTCGGTTGTGTCCAACTTCAGCCTAGGTCATGATCTCGCCATTCTCAAGTTCAAGCCTCGCGTTGTGCTGTGTGCTGACAGCTCAGAGCCTGGAGCCTGTTTCAGATTGTGTCTCCCTCTCTCTCTCTGCCCCACCCCACTCATGCTCTGTCTCCCTCAAAAATAAACATTAAACATTTTTTAAAAAAATGTTCATTACACAAAATTTTTCTCATTTTTCTTCCAGTTTTATAATGTGTATAGGATTTTTAGAAATCTGATAGCTGAGTGAGATAAGGCTGCAATGTAGGCTAGAGTAGGTTGATTATTTTGTGCCTCTCCAGTCGATCTTCAGATTACGTTGATAGCAAAAACTTCTTGGAAAAAGTAGTACCATTGTTTTCTATTACCTAGTAATTGGAGTAAGATGAAAGCAAAATTACAATACAGAAAATATCAATAGACTGGTCATAAATCTGCTCTTACATTCTGGAAGACATTTCGTGACAAACAGGGACATAGGAACCAAAATTGTGCCTCTGTAAGTCATAGATGAGCCGGTAGGCGTTTCCTCTCCAGTATGGTGTTAGATTTCATTGGCTCATGCCATATCTGCATTACGGAAAAGGGAAGAGTGTCTTGTCTAGTGTGGACTTGTCATATAAGAATATCAAATTGACATGTTTTCATTATATGCACATATTTAATAGTCCTAAAGGTAGCTTAAAGGAATAGAGAGGAGATGGTATTTCAGTCAGAGCAATAATGAACTGCTAATTTCCATGACTTTATAAGTTAAATGGGTATAAGAGTTGATATTAGTAATTTAACTTTTTAGTACTTTAAGTGCTAAAAATGACTGCGGGGGATCATAATTTCTAAGAAAATGGTTGTTTTACTAAATTCATATAAATAATGTTTGTATGTTGGCTAAATTTGGTTTCTTTTATGATCTTGGCTAAAGTTAGGAAAATGTGTAAAATTTTAAGTTACCTGTGCTTGTTATTGTCTTTGTGTGGAAAGTATAATTCCAAATGTTATAGTAGGATTAAGTTCTTGAATTTTTAAAAATTACTTTTAAATGATTTTCAAACTTTGAAAATATTTTAAAATTCAGTTTTTACTTAAAAAGTAGTATGTAATATAAAGGCTCATGTTCTTTTTTTTTAATGTTTATGTGTTTTAGAGAGAGAGAGAGCGAGCATGAGAGCACTGGGGGGGGGGAGGGGGGGAGGGGGGGAGGGCAGAGAGAGAGAGGGAGACACAGAATCTAAAGCAGGCTTCAGGCTCTGAGCTGTCAGCACAGAGCCCAAGGTGGGGCTCGAACTCACTAACCATGAGATCATGCCCTGAGCCAAAGTCAGGCACTTAACTACCCAATGATCCACCCAGGTGTCCTAAGGCTCATATTCTTTAAGATACAGTTTACATTTTGGGGCCTTTTCTAGAGAAAATGTGTGTTTTGTTGGCCTATTATTATAATATTTTATCTGCTAATGGAAAATGCTAGTGTCTTAGATAAGCAAAATTAGCAAAATACATAAGCTATGTATATAGATTTGGAATCCGAGGGCTTTCTATTTGGTTAGGCTCGTTGAAATTATTCCTGTGTTCCTTAAGCAGACTGAGTTAAAAAAGTAAAAGTTGGAAACTTAGAAACATGGCATAAGAATTAAAAAAGGAAGTGCTGGGTTAAATTTTTTAATAGAGAATGAACAAAATATTGATCCATACTTAATACCAAGTTAGGCTGAAAATACGAACCTTCCCCATTAAGATTTATATTGCAGTGAAAATACCATGATAAAACAGAATTTCATCTATTCACTGTGATTATTTGCCTTAGAAGTAGCATGGTTTTTTTTATTATAGCAAGTGGGTATAATTTTGGTTTTACATCTTTTAAAATTATATCCTTAACACAAGGAGGGCATTTTATATTGAGAAGTAGCACTGAACTCAGTTTAAGGTAAGCCACTACTTATTTATAAATAAAATCATTTCATAAATTTAGGTATAGTTTTAGTTAAATAAAATCATCTGTTTATTTCCTAAGAATCTCCTTATTACTCTTCTCTTTTTTAAAGAAAACATTTATTTATTTTGAGAGAGTGAGAGAGCAAGCAGAGGAGGAGCAGAGAGAAATGGAGATAGAATATCGAGCAGGCTTTGCACTGTCTGCACAGACCCTGACATGGGCCTCGAGTTCATGAAGCGTGAGCTCATGACCTCAACCCAAATCAAGAGTCAGACCTGAGCTCAACCTACTGAGCCACCCCTGCTCTTATCTTTGAAAATTAAAAAAACAAGAAAACAAAAAACCCCACAAAACCTTAAGTTTTCTGGATGTTTAAAATGCTGTACTATGGAGGTGTTTGTATTAGTTTCCTAGGGCTGTCAAAACAATTTACCACAGGCTTGGTAGCATAAAGCAACAGGAGTTTATCTCTCACAGTTCTAGAGGCTAGAGCATGAAATCAGGGTGGTGGCAAGGTTGATTCCTTCTGGTAGCAGCCAGCAATCCTTGGCTGTAGACACATTACTCCATTTCCTGCCTTCAATTTTATAGCTTTACCCTTTGTCAAATCTCTCTTTATAAAGACAGCAGTCATTGAATTAAGGGGCCACCTTAAATCCAGGATCATCTCATCTCAAGATCTTTAACTTAATTACATCTGCAAACACCCTGTTTCTAAATAAGGTCCATTGACAGGTACTTGAGTTAGGACTTGGATGTTGGTGGAGATATAACAATTCAACCCACTTCACTATTACAGGGTTTTTTTTGGGATGGTATATGGTTCAGTTACTAAAAATTGTGTTTCAAACCATTTTGTGCTGTTTACTCAAATGCAACAGCTCTTCTTTGAATACCTAGTAGTTGTTGTGAAGAGAGGTGAAATATTAGGAGCCCTGTCTTGATTCTTAAATTATGAAGGGCACAGACATAACTAAATTTAAGTTGAGATGTGTTAAGTACTATGGAATATTTGTCCAAGTTCCGTAGGAACCTGAAGCAGCATTAGAGAAAGACTTCTTATTGAACAGAATGTCATTTGGATTTGGTTTGAAGGAGGATTGGGTTTGACTGGCAAAAATAGGATAGGATAAGAAACAGCATTAAATAAATTCAGAGATGGACTTTGGTTGAGGGGTGAATTCAAGAGCTATAGTTTAGAGAATGGCACAGTGTTGAGGTAGGTCATAAACATAAGAATTAAGCAACAGTGGAAAACGTGACTGCTGGTATCCAAATAGGTGCTATATCACCATAGAAATGAAATTGATTTGGACTGCAATATATGTACTTTGAAGAATGGGTTAGCTTAAATACAGACTAAAGGAAGAGAAAAGCTCAGTTCAAAATGAAGGAGCAGAGTAAGAATAGGCCTGGAGTTGAGATTGAACATATCTCTTGATATTTAGTGTCTGTTGTTTTCCAAGAGACTACTGGGAGGAAAATGTGAGGTAGATAGTTACTATCATCCCCTAGTGTTCTCTTTGCTGAGAATGTAAGAATGTGTATGTTTAGCTATTTAAAGGGGTCAGAATGGCAAGAGGATTTGAGAAGGGAGAGATTACTTTTGTCTAGGGCCTGGCTGTGGAGGACATTTGAGAGAAGGTTATTATTAGGGAAGACTTAATGAAAGACTTTAAACTGGAACACGAATATTAGGAATCTGTAGAGAAGGGAGCATAATAATAATAGCGCATTCCAGAGTGCAGAAAGTGGAAGCAATGTCATGAAGCTGATGCACAGAAAAGGGAAGTACGTGGTGTGGTTGAGGCTGGACAAGATCAGGGATTCTGATGGGCCTGCTGTGATAGGACTGCCATGCTATGGCGTCTTGTGAGATTAATTTGGCTTTGGTATGTAGGATGATTTAGAGGAAAATGTGTGAGTGCCAGGCCTAGATTTACATCTAGGTAAATCTGAGGTAGCAGAAGCAGTGGAAATGGTAGTAATATGTCTGTGTGATTAGGGAGCTGAGGGGACAGTTGATGATTGAGCAAGTAAGGTGTCTTTTAAGTTTTGAGAACCTGGGATGCTAATGATGTTATTAAATGGAACAGAAGAGGGGCAGGCCTGCTCAGAAAACAGTAAAGAAGGAAGATAAGCTTGGTTGGAATAAACAGTTCATGCTTGGAAGTAACGTTAGAAGTAAAGAAGTAGACTAGGACTGTATTATTGAGCAAGAATAGTGTTCATTGCTACTGCTTCTGCTGGGCATTTCCCAGAAGCTTATTATGTTCTTTATTATTAAAAACTTGCTCATCATCATTCTTTTAAGCAAAGACCTAAAACACTCAAGTTTCTTTATGGTGGTGGTGTGGCAGGTGTAGAAAATTTTCAATGACATGCTGTCATAGTCAAGAAATAATTAGTTGAGAGATTTAAGGTGTCAGCTGAACAAGTGTTTTGTTGAAGAAAGTAATACCTGTATTTATAGTGGGAAATCATTGTTTTATTTTGAAGCAAAAGCACTTAGAAGTGTTTCCAAGAGACAACTTTGTGGGGCTTTTTCTAGGTGGACACTATTTTGTGGATTCAAAAGTCCATTTTGTGCTCCAAAGTGGTGTTGCATAAAAAGCAGCTTGTAATAAAAATCATAATAGGAAATATTTTCTGAAAAGAATATTGAAAAAAAACTAATGTGCAAATAGTTTGATTTTTAAAGCGAATGAGGCAAAGACTGTTGAAAAATTTAATGCTAATAAAGATATTTCTAAGATACTCAGTGATAAAGTATCAGGTGATTTTATTGGTTAAAACTAAAAAACAGCATTAAAATATTTCAAGAAGTTACTGAAATTGACTTTTTTGAAAAATTACACTGTTTTGTCTTTGGTATTGAGAAGTTTAAATTTAGGTTTAGAAAATGACAAGTATTTTGTTATAGCCCAGTAATAGGGAACTTTACTTTGAAAACTAATTAAATATCACAATCAACAAGTAATTCATCTCTTTTATAAGTAACCTGCAGTAGTCTCCAATTGTGGATTTTCCTGTGATAGAAGTTATTCTCACCTGAGGGAAAACTACTTTTCCATATCTAAATCTGGCTTGGAGTAAATAATGCTAATTTGTTTCTCAAGTATTGCTTTTCTGTTTAACCCAAGTTGTATCTCAGTTGAAACCAAAAAGAATTAGTGAAGCAGTCCTAAAAGAATGAAGGTGTGGTTTAGAAGAAAAAGGCATTGATATAGAAGGGTGGATGTAAGAGATGAGAAAAACGGGAGGAAATCTTTAACCAACTCTGTTGTTCCCCCTCCCCCCCAAAAAAAAAGTTTTACTATTTTCTAACTATGATATAAAAATATTTTAGTAAAAAATTCGTACAATAGGAGACTTTATGAAAATCCTTCCATTCTACAGTCCAGAGATAATGGTATATAAATATGGCCTTAAACTTCTAGACTTTTTATTTACTTATTTTTACTCAAAGATCATTCATGTTATTTTGTAACTTCACTTTTCACTTAAGAAACTGGGCCTCATCTTTGCGCTAACAAATACTGTGTTCTAGGCATCGTGCTGGGTGCAGTGGATAGAACAGACATATTCTCAGCCTTCAGGGATGAGTCTAGCAGGGGTTTGTATATTACGATACATTGTGGTCAGTGCTTTGAAAGAGACATGTAGAGAGAGCATATAAGGACACAATCTGAGTTTGAGGGATCTGGCTAAACTCTGGAGCAACGAATGACAAAGCTGACTTAGAAAAATGAATAGTTAATGAGTCCTGAATACTAGTCTTTCTCTCCATTTATACTGTCAACTAAGTCTTAAAGGGCATACTCTCTGCTTTTGTGTTATCCAAAGTACTGGACATACTAATACTCAAATTTTTCTTATTTTAAAATATTAAGCCTTGCTCTATAATACTGTGATAATTGTAACTTGTATTACGTGCTTTGAGGATATAAAAGTATTGCATCCTGATCTTCCCTTGGGTGCCAAAAGTCAAATACTCCTTTGATATGGGCCATCTGCATAATGTTTTCTCATCTTTCCCTGTTGCCCTGTCTAAACTGGTCTTTGTTCATCCTTTTCTCCTTTGTTGTATGTCCAAAGGATAGTGAAGTAGTAATTGCTAGCACATTTGTTTTTAAATTTATGTCCCTTTGGCATTTAAGAATTTTACAATAGTTTGTATTATACTTAAGTTGCTTTTCAGTCATATGTACCATATATGCCTTAATTCTGAGATCCTTTACAGCAAAAAGACCTTTATGGGTGAAGGAATCAATCATTCTTTGTTCAGAATTTTCCTTTATACCTGTATGCCCTGATTGTCCACTGAAAAGTCAGCATTTGAAAAAGTCAAGGATAGCTTCTCTATTGAGATTCACTGAATGCTTATTCTGCAACATTTGGGAAATAGGTGTTTTCCCATGGTGGTATTCTGATCACCACTTTATTGTAGTATAACCTGTGGACAGTATTGTAGAATATAGAATTCCAAAAGAAAAAGGTTGAGTTTTCTTTTATATTTCATGTAAAAACAATCTGGTTCAGTTTCTTAAGCTCCCTGAGATAATATGGTGTTTCCCCTTTCTACTAATAATTCTTACGAATTGAAGTAATACTTAAAATGACAATCTGTTTTTAACTGAGAATATTTTGATTTTCTTTAAAAGGAATTAAGTTATTTCACTCATTTCCGGCTTCATTCAGAAATATGTACATATACCAACACACTAATAATGTCTGTTTCCGGTATAATATTCATCTGTGCCATTGTTGTTTTAAATTTTTATTTTGAAATCTATATTCACAAATTGCTACACACACACAGACACACACCCACACACAGGCACAGAGTCCCTGTGTACTCCTCAGTTTCTCTTAATGGTAACTTCTTGGATATAATACAGTATCAAATCTAAAAAATTGATGTTACAATCCAGAGTTTATTCAGATTTCACCAATTTTTTTTTTTACATTTTTTTTAAACGTTTATTTATTTTTGAGACAGAGAGAGACAGAGCATGAACGGGGGAGGGTCAGAGAGAGAGGGAGACACAGAATATGAAACAGGCTCCAGGCTCTGAGCAGTCAGCACAGAGCCCAACATGGGGCTCAAACTCACGGACCGCAAGATCGTGACCTGAGCTGAAGTCGGACGCTTAACCGACTGAGCCACCCAGGTGCCCCAAGATTTCACCAATTTTAAAAGCATTCATTTGTGTGGTTATATAGTTGCATGTTATTTTATCATACACAGATCTGGGTAACTACCACAATCGAGATACAGAATTGTTTCACCACAGACTGCCTTTATAGCCACATTCCCTTTCTTCCCTCCATTCCTAACACCTGGCAACCACTAATCTGTTTTCCATCTCTATTTTTTTTTTTTTTAAGAATATTACATTTAAAGCAATCATAAGGTATGTAACCTTTTAAGATTGATTGTTTTTTTGCTCCACTAACCATAATTCTCTTGAGGTCCATCCGGATTGTTATATGTATCAATAGTTGTTCCTTTATCCCATGGTATGGATGTAGCAAAGTTAAATCATTCACTCTTTGAAGGGCATGTAGGTTATTTCTAGTTTGAGGTTGTTAAATATGAAGCTGCTATATATATATAATTTGTGTACAGCTTTTTATATGAACATTTTTATTTCTGAGGTTCACGTATTCAAGAGTATAAATGCTGGGTTGCATGGTAAGTGCATGTTTAATTTTATAAGAAACTGCTAAAATATTTTCTAGTGACTACCATTTTATATCCCACCAGCAGTGTATGAATGATCTAATTTTTCTTGCATCCTTGCCAGCATTTGGTAACTTTTAGAAAACAAAAGTTGACACAAAGTGTTACATTAGTTTCAGCTGTTGGTAATTTATTTTAGCCATTTGGGTAGTGATACCTCATGATTTTAACTTGAATTTCCCTAATGGCTAATGATGCCATCCACATATTTCTTCAGGTTGTTTGCCCACTTTATAACCAATTTTTTTTTTTTTTTTTTTTTTTTTTTTTTTTAGCTTTGAGAAGTTTTTATGCATTTGACCCTTGAACAAGATGAGTTTGGGCTGCACAGGGTCAGCTGCATAATCTAGTCTGTTTTCAGATAGGGAGCAGTTTACTTTTTCCAACCCCACAACAGGATCTTTAGTGTAGCAAAAGTTTTTACTTCTGATGAGGTCTGGCTTATCAGTTTTTCCTTATATGAGTCATGCATTTGGTGTCAAGGGTGAAAATTTTGTCCAGCTCTAGGTCCTGAAGATTTTCTCAGTTTTTTGAAAAGCTTTATAGGTTTTTACATTTAAATTCATGTTTTCACCTGTCTGTTCCAATTGCTGTAGCACTATTTGTTCACAAGGCTGTCTTTCTGTATTGCTTTTGCATCTTTATTGAAAATCAGTTGGACTTGTTTGGTGTATTTCTGGAATCTCTGTTCCATTATGTGTCTACCCCTCCACCAGTATCACACAGTGTTGATTACTGTAGACTTAATTCTTGATTCATTTTTTCTTTATTTTTCTAAAAAATTATCTTAGTCCTTTCATCCTGGTCTTAGTTTTTTGCCTTTCCATATGTTTTAGAGTAAGCTTCTCTCTGTCTACAAAAAAAACCTTGCTGGATTTTGATAGGAATGTTAAATTTACAGATTTAGGGAAGAATTGACCATTTTACTGTTTTGAGCCTTCCAATCCATGGAGCATGGTACATCTCTCTACTTGTTTGGGTCTTTGATCTTTCATCAACTTTTGATAATTTTCAGCATACAGATCTTGTACAGGATTTGCTAAGATTTATACCTAAACGTGATTTTCTTTGGAGTGTGATTGTCAGCAGTATTGTGTTTTTTTGTTTCCAATTTGGTTTTGAATACCAAGCAAAATCCAGCAAAATAGAACAAAATGTGTCTTTTTAAGCTGTTGCCTTTTCTTTCAGCTTTGCCCTAGCAGTACTAGTCCTTTTGGAATTGAAGTAAAGGTAGGGTAGAAACATTAGGTTTATTAGTCCCTCCTTCCACTTGTTATCCAGTGTAGAAATGAACCCTTTGACATCTGATCATTATTGCCACTTGAGAACTTCCAGGAGTGGGAGTGTTGGTAACAGATTCTTCATTTTGCTGTTGACTCATGGTCATTGAAGACCTCTAAATTTTTCCCTGCTTGGCATTTTCTTGTTTTCTTTCAGATACAAGATACAGAGTCCCATCTCAGTGTTCTATCTTTCATGTAACATCGTCTTAGGTGTGGATTCTTTATTCTATGCCCTTTTCCCAGACATACAGTAAAGTGTAGTCTAGCTCTAGTTTCTAATGACACAAACCTTCCAGAAACCCAGACACCTGAAAGTGATGGCAGTGCAGAAGCAGAAAGGTGCCTAAGGAATTCTATCAGCTTGGAGGGGAAGAGTGTCTTGTCTGGATGGTAAGGAAATACCAATAACAAACTAATTTCCACCAAGCATTGGACTCTTATGTGATTTTAACCAAGATTTAAGATGCTACCTAAAATGTTTCTATAGACAAAGAAATAGACTCAAAGGAAGTTTGATTTCTCAAGATCCCTCAGTTAGCAAATGGTCCAGGGATAATGGATACCACAATCCCAAGTTGTGTTGGTTAAAAATTAAGATTCTTGAGCCCTATTATAGACCTAAGCAATCAATTTCTGGGGTTGGGTTAGAGGAGTGGAACAAGCACCTTGGGTGCTTATGTAGCATTCCAAACTTTTCAGAAGTGATGACCTTTGGCTCTTTTTTCCCCCCTCTGTATTTTGAGCACCTTATAGTTACAATGCATGTTTGGGCAACAGATGAATAAGAACACATATAAATGGAAATCCAATGCAAGGCAGAATGACATATAATAGGAAGTGCAGAGAACTATGGGTTTTCAAATGGAAGGGAGAGCACACAAGGCCAAGTATGAGATCAATGAAGGTTTTAAGGCTTAGCATTGACAATGACAGATAAGTAAAATTTCCTTTGACTGTGATTTTTATTATGTATATTCAGCATAGTATTCATTGCTCTTTTAATAAGGCTGTTAACAACTATAAAGCAATTTGAGCAACAATGATTATGTATTACACTTCAGATGAAAAGCTATTACATGCTGAATCATTTTTTAAATTTCAGATAAAGAATTTTTATTTAGGGAGGCATACAATTATAGGTACTCAATTTTTGTTAATTTTAAGACATAATAACAATGCTTAAGAAGGATAAACCTACTTAACAAAATTACATTTCAATTTGTAATTTATTTCCTTCCTATTTCAACCACTTCTTTACCTTCTATACCTTGAAAGAATAGCATATCATTAATGACCCAAATGCAAATGAGAATAAAACTCTAGGCCTTAAATATTACAGTATTTTAAGAGTTTATGTAACTAAACACCAAAGTCAAAATCAGCCATTATGTGATAGCTTAATTTTAGCATAATTTTAATTTCAAAATTTAATACTGACATTTAAAAAACCACACGAGGCAGATAATCTGTATGCCAAAGAATTTAGTTCTTTGTTCACTGATTATACTTTTTTTGGTTAATACAAGTAACATTCTTAATCCCACTCTTCATTTTGTGCCTATAAGAATAAAATTGTCCTCAGTATTCCTAAATTCTTTGTTTTCCAAATAAGGCCATTATAAGGTAAGAAGTTACTGAATCACAGGTTTAAAATCAGTGGCATGAATCATACGTAGATGATGTAACAAATTCATTGTTAAGTAAGGAATCAGTACAGTACAGTAGCCAGCCAGAGGTAGAATTCTTAATCACAGTTTTATAGAAAAGATGCAGTAGTTTATATCTGCACTGTTTTATTAGGTATAGTATGGTAAGTTTGCTTCTCATTTTGAGTTTAACAGAAGGGGGGAATGGGACTTCATAGGCAATTATTGGCCCTTGTTTTGCCTGTATTTCAGGTGCTACTCCTGGACACATAAAAGCATTTCCTTGGGTCAGTTAAGGTAATCAATCCTCATTTTTAAAAAGCTTCAGAGTATGGATATCTAACCTTTGTTCTCCCAAAGGCATAAGAAGGAGGGAAATAAATCTTTTTGTACCACTCTGACTGTAAATTAATAAACCATTCTCTTGATATCATTGCTTAAGAATTCAAGCAGTACTAATGTACAGAGGGGTGCTATATTCAAACTTGTAAGCTGATTGTTTCTAACTCATATTTGTCTTAACCAGTATTACAAATCGATAAAACCTAAAAATTCTACTTAATGTAGCTAAATTACTAGTATACGAGTAAGACTCCATAGACCCAATAAGCAAGGATGTCAGAGACTTTATATAAAGTTATTCACATATCAACTCTAAATTTGGGATTCTGTAGGCTTTCAATCCTTACTTGAATGTCAATAAATAAAGTGATCAGAAAAGTAATTTAATGAAAGTTATAATAAAAGTTGTAATATGTTTACCCAGTGCTAAATCTTACAGTAGAGTTTGTTTCATAAAATATACCTGAATACTTATAAAAGACAATTCAAAACAATAAAACAACTGTAAAACAATAAAAGCCATGGCCAAGTATAGTTTCTACAATTAACTAGCATTTAGTCTGATTATTATTTAGGATAGGGTCATTAGTGAACCAATCAGATTCTAGATACTTAGTTTATTTAAGTGAACTTAATTTTGATCAGATGTTCTCAAGCTTACTCAAATTCTTCTTTATTGATTTTGTTATTTTTTTTGTTGTTGATTTTAAGAACTCAGAAAAAGAGATCTTTATTTATGTTAGGCCCAGATTTTTAAAGCAATATTTTCCTTCACAACTGTTGGTAATAATGTATTATCCAAGTCAATAATCATGTTAAAATTAACATAACACTGCTGATAGGTAATATAAAAGTATTTTTTGTCACATTTAATTTCAAAATTCTAGATCTTAGTTAAGGACTAGACAAAATGTGTCCCTATGGAGACTGAGCTATTTCATTTCAAGGAGAAAATTTTTCCAAATTTTAATAATGACTGAGCAATTTAAGAATTATGAAAATATTGGCCTTTGGGGACTGTAAGCTAAGTCTATAAAACTAATACTTTTTGTTAATATTTTAAATTGAAATATATTTGGTTATAAAAGTCTCACAAATCTGTTTTTCACAGCTATGTGTCTATTTACATTATAGGAGAGATACATATGTAAAAAGAAAAGTTGAGTTTTTGTTTTCTAAAGATTATTCCAATCTATGATTAGGTAATTCTCAGATGATTTATAACTTAATATACTGGAAACTTACACAGTTAATTTATAATTGCCACATTTACAAAGAAACTTCAATATATTGAAAACCTGTATTAATTTGTATTTGCCAAATTTACAAAGAAACTTCTAGGTAAGAGAATCTTTTAAAAACATTGTTTGGTGTTGCATTTGGGCCCAAAGCTCATTTATTTAAATCACCTATGACATTTGCAAAAGTTTTTCAAACTTAGGAAAATGCTGTTATTAATATGGCTTCATTCAATTATACCTATACTCTGCAAAATATTTGTTATATTTTTAAGTACAACTGAAGCAATAAGACTACTTGCACAGATGAAAGTGAAGACTTTCCTTTCACATTAAAATTATACTTGCTTCACGCTTGTGGTAATACCTGAAAATCTTTTTTGAAAAGACTATTAATGGTCTTGGACTTTAACTGTAAGGTATATTACATTTTTCCATCTCTCTTTTTTATGTTAAGTAGTCTAGTTTAAAGTTTTAAGTTCTACTTTTCCTCTTATCTTCAAATAGACTCTTCAGCATATAAACTTGAATGGCTGACACTACCACCATTACCACTAAGTTAACCATAGACCAGAAATTGACTCTATCAAAGTTGCTTTCTTGGATATTTCGATCACGAGCTTCAAATGCTCTAAGCAGAGTCTGGATGTGACCGCTTTTGCTTAGTCTGGCCTTGATACTGTTGATGGATTCCTGGAGATAAATAAAATAATTTTACTATAAAAGAATGCTCAGTAAATTTAAGCCAATTTAAACATGTGATTCACAGTACCCTGACATTCATATTAGTTTTATATCCAAACAATTAAGGGACAGGTGCTACTTGGATTACCTAAAGATCTCTGTAAGTTTATGTAACAGTTCTCCTGGTTTATTTAAATTATTTTTTTATAAATAGTTATTTAACAGAGGAGCAAAGCTACTGTAAATTGAAAATAATGTGAAAATCTATTTGAATGGTATAGTACCAGGGGTTTTACATACATTACCTCTTTCTCAGCCCTCACAACCATAAGAAAATAAACTAAGTTTTTAAAAAACCTAACTGATAACAGTGTTCAGGTATTTGTCTTTATATAATGCACTGTGGGTTTATATTTTCTTCTTTGAATGTTAGTCTGGCCCAGTGTAGTGTCTAGCAAAACACCCAATGTTTTTATCTCAGAAAATGTAGTGAAATTAGAAAATATTCCAATTTTTGATATGTATATTATACATCCCAAAGTATAAGCAAATCTATTTTTTAAAAAATGTTCCAAGATCACATTTGTAAAAGCTTATTACTAAGATGCACTCTAAATTGTACATCTTCTGAAAAACGTATTTTTATAGTAGGGTCTTGGTGAGAAGTGATTTGAAAACTATAAAAGGGCTATATGAATAGAAGATAAAATTGAGGTTTGAAATGATGTCATAGTTGACCCTTGAACAACATGGGGGTTAGAGATGCCAATGCCCTGCACAGTTAAAATTCCATGTAAATCTTTAGATTTCCTAAAAACTTAACCACTAATAGCCAACTGTTGACCAGAAGCCTTACTGATAACCTAAACAATCAGCACACTTTTTGTTATATGTATTATATACTGTATTTTTATAATAAAGTAAGCTAGAGAGAAGAAAACGTTACTCAGAAAATCATAAGAGAAAATGCATATACAGTACTACATTCCACTTACTAAAGAAAATCTGTGTGTAAGTAGATGGCACAGTTCAATTGCAGATTGTTCAACAGTCAACTGTACTTACGGCAAAAATAAGAAAATACTAGAAACAGACTTTCCTGGATAGTCATTTTGCTTAAGGTCCTCACTTAAGCAAAAACTATACTCAAAATTTCAGACTCTTCTGCTAAACCTACAAAACTACAAACTGTAGTATTTATCATTTAGGCCTATTTGTAAAGAATGGTAACCTAGTAATGCAAATATTGTCTAGAAAAATAAAGAATTCAGATCCCCAAATAAAAAGATCATGCATAATTCTTTTCAATGTTATAGAAATGATACTCAAACACAAAATTATTTATTAAAGTTTGCTGTTATGAAACTAAATTTTGGGGAAGTAAAGCTGAAAGACATTTTATTTTTCTTTAAAAAGGACTTACAAGTACTTAAACCATATTTAAGTCTGAACTTGCTGGTCATTTTGTTTAACCATGTGAATGAATTCAATCTCCTGAGAATGCAGTGAAGTACTAATAAGAATAATGTAAGTACTACTGTTCTTGTTGGCAAAATAAAAATGGAACAATAAGTTAATATGATTGAGATTTTAAATATATATCTATGGGAAATGGTGAGATAAAAAACTGTTACGGTAAAAATTCATACCAATCAAACTTAATCCTTTCAGTTTGTATTCTTAGTAACACTCGTGGAAGAGCTAAGAAAACTAACATTTTTTTGTACCAGACACCATTTAAAGCACTTCTATACATGCTAGATCATATTTCATCCTCACAACAACTCTAGAGGTATTCTCTCCATTTGGCAAGTGAGAAAACCAAGGCTCTGAGAGCTCAGTTACTAAGAGTCACACATACACGATTGTTTAATTTTCCAACTTCGTAAGCTAACTGATCTACATATAATAGGTCTCTTCTATAATTTGATAGTTGCTTTCCTAATAAACCTCAAGTGATCAAAATACCGTATTATAAGAAGAAAAAAAAGTTAGGTTATAAAAGTATTAGAGGTTACACAGTTTCAATTTGCAAAACCATGTTAGTTTTCCTGCAGGAGTTTCTATCATACAGCTATATATGTTATTTACAAATATCACTCAGTAAATTCTATGATTTGATTACATCTATCTGTGGCTGAAGGTACTGACCTATTCCCCCTATCGCTAGTACTATTATTAACAAATAGTAACATGTACATTTCACTATGCATGTTAATGATAAAAGTATAAAGAAATTCAAACAAAGAAGCCATATTCTAAGAGTTTTTACTCCTGAATGTAGTCCTAGTTTCTGGTGACTGCTAGGCCTCGTCTGAGTAATTTAAACAGTGTTCCCAAATTAACCAAGTAATATCAAATTTCATGTTATAAAAACCATGCTGTGAGGAAAATGCCTCTACATCTTAAGGGTTTACAAATTACTCACTTTTATTCTATGTGCAAGTACACTATAGATCATTACATTCTTCTGTTTGTGAATATTCTAAGAGAGTTTCAGAGTTAAGAGCTTATGTTCAAATTCTATTTCCCTCCTCTCTAGTTATATGAAAGAAAGATTACTTAAGCTCCCTAAAGCACAATTTCCTCATTGGAAAGATGGAGATAAATAGTCCTCAGAGTTCATAAGTAAAGATTACCTGAGATGATGCAGAGAAAATGCTTATTTCTGTGCCTATCACATAGTCAGGCCTGTGGATAATTTTTATTTATTAAAAGATCATACTGACCAGGATATCTTCCAGTTTCATATCCAACATGTCTGTGCCAGTAATATATTTCTTCCAGTCCTCTTGTTCTTGCATCTGTTCTCCCATATTATCCAGGATTAATTCAAAGAAAATCACCTTCTCAGAAATGGTGCTGAATGTATTATCAAAGCAGAACATGTAGTCACCGTCTTCAGTCTCTATCCTGTGTTAAAAAAAGTGTATGTCTTCAGTTATCTGTACTTCTATTTAGGATCAAAGAAAAAATTCCTATAGATAGAAAAAGAAATAACATGGTTTACGTTAGTAATTGGACAGTTTGCTGACAGCTTAGTATTGAAAGATAATTTATAATTTCTTGGGAAAGAGGTAACTTGTTAATATCCATGTGCTTGGCATTGGCTCAGGAAATTATGGTAAAAGGTCTTGACCTAATTTTTGGAAAAGGATAAGATTAAAAACATAGATACATGATACCTCAAAATGATCTTTAATATTTACAACTATTAAAAGTAACTTATAAGTCAATTTGTATGCAAATAAGACCACAAACCTCCCCTTCAATTGAGGTAACTCTAACGTGAGTTTTGTTTTCAAAAGTAGTGATGGGTTGTTCCAAATGCTTTTCTTCCAGGCCTCCTACAGATTAAGAATGTTTTTATAACATACTTTACAAAGGTTAGGATGAGGTCAGTAGCCAACAACCAGAGCTTTACTGTCAGTGGCATTACCCTTTACTGTGTAAATGCCACTCACATCTGACTTATACTTTTAATCTTGGTCTCATTAGCTTCACATTCAAGATAATTGGCCTGGGCACAGTTACTTTAGCAAAGTGGCTTCCTATTTTTTTTTTAAACTTTAACAAGAAAAATACTGCATAGGCTAATGACATTTACTAGTGCCGGCCACAAAAACCACTGAAACTGAGTTTTAGTTTTTGTTGGGACTGGTTCATGGAAGGTTGGTTTAAATGATTCTGAAATTTTCTTATTTCCAATACAATGGATTGCTTAAACTGAGGTACGTGTATCATTTTCTATAGCCTTGTCACTACAGCATGTGGTTCTCCTCTTTTTAAGTCAGTCCCCATCTCTTCCACCTGTTTCCAACTTGAAGCATAAGAGATAAGTACTCAGTAATTTGACTGGATTTTAACATATATACTATACATAAAAAATACTAAATGCTTATCTACCCCCCAATAAAAAATGCACACTGCTTTCACATATTCTATCTCTTTTAATCCTTACCATCATATTTGGAAGTTAGGCATAATTGACCTTTTCAAGGTAAGTAAAATAAGGTTCACATAAAATACTTGCCTATGATCACATAAGCCTGTCATACGCATAGACGAAGTTTGGTTTTGACTCTCGAGTTAATTGATCTTTCTTTTCGTAATACTGTTCAGAGCCTGTCTGCATTCTTTGCGATCTCCTCAGCCATGACAAACCTTTGTCTTTGAGGATGTATTTAACCTTTGGAAGAAGCTTGAAGAATACTGGCAAATACAGTGGGGAACAATTTTAAAAGGAAAAAAATGTTATGACTATTTGTAAAGTATAATTCAATGTTAATCACTTTTTAGTGTAACTCTTAATTTTGTTTAGTCTTTATTTTATTTAACTCAACTCTATTTAGCCACTTTTAACCCTGAAATGGATAAAAAGGGGAAGCTTTCTGTACCTACTCTTTTTACGTGTACAGATAAAGACACAGGTAAAAAAATTGGTTCTAAAATTTCACGGGATGATGAGGCATAAAAGTCTAGAAAGGGTGCATGGGGACAAGGGTAAAAATGAAAAACGTTTGAGAAGCACTGACATGTATGAACTTATGCATGTGTATGAAAAAAAAAGATGTTTACTACTTTATAGTCATTCCTATACTAATCTCTTTCTAAATCTGTGTTAATTACTTTTAGTAGAAAGGAACTTTATTACTACAAATGATACAAAATATTACCAAATAAGAAATGCAGTTAATTTTCCTTCCAATTAGAATAAAGAACATAAGTCATCCAAAATTAGTAAGTTCTCATGTAAGTTAGGGTGGTATTAATTCAGTTGTCTAGAAAAATACATACACACACAAAATTTCTCATTCCCAAAAGTGCCAGCCAATAGCTGTTACTTAAGGTGTTTGTAGCTCTGGAGACATTTTTCCTAACCCTGCCTTCTGGAAGGACAGTATTTGTTTTAAGGATTTAACAAAAAAACTATTTCAGTGTCATAACAGCTATTTTAGTTGCCTTAAAAAAGTTAATATAGCTAGGGGCACCTGGGTGGCTCAGTTGGTTGAGCGTCCAACTCTTGATTTCAGCTCAGGTCATGATCTCATGGGCTCTGTGCTAGCAGTGTGGAGCCTGCTTGGGATCCTCTCTCCGTCTCTCTGCCCCTCCCCCCTGCTCTCTCTTTCTCAAAATGAGTAAACATTAAAAATTAGAGGAGGCAGGATAGATCAAAATTCTTGCTTTCTGGGCATCTGGGTGGCTGTCAATTAAGTGTCTTGACTCTTGATCTCAGCTCAGATCATGATCCCATGGTTGGTGTGTTTGAGCCCCATGTTGGGCCCTGTGCTGATGGCAAGAAGCCTGCTTGGAATTTTCTCTCCTCTCTGTTCCTTTCCCACTTGTGCTCTCTTTCTCTCTCTCAAAACAAATGAATAAACTCTAATAAAAGAAAAAAAGCAGTGTTCCAAAAAAAACCCAAAACAAACAATTCTTGCTTTCTACTATACAATGCTTAGAATATTTCTGGCACATAGCACTATGCAAGTACTAGCTATTACAATTATTCGTATTTTTTTTAAATTTTTTAATGTTTATTTTTGAGAGAGACAGAGACAGAATGCGAGTGGGTTAGGGGCAGAGAGAGAGGGAGACACAGAGTCTAAAGCAGCCTCCAGACTCTGAGCTGTCAGCACAGAGACCGACGCGGGGCTCGAACTCACGAGCTGTGAGATCATGACCTGAGCCGAAGTCGGACGCTCAACCGACTAAGCCACCCAGGAGCCCCCAATTATTCGTCTTTGTTAACCAGTGTATGTGGTAATTGATAGTAAATACTAAATACGTCTATGAATGAATGAGGGGGAAGAATATCTCAACTATAATACTCTTTTCAATAACAATACTCTTATTTTTTATTTTTATTTAATTTTTAGATTTTTATATATATTTCTAAATTTTAAAGTTTTAATTTTTTATTAAATTTTTAAATTTTATTAAACTGCTTTATTTTTTTTTTTAACGTTTATTTATTTTTGAGACAGAGAGAGAGCATGAACGGGGGAGGGTCAGAGAGAGGGAGACACAGAATCTGAAACAGGCTCCAGGCTCTGAGCTGTCAGCACAGAGCCTGACGCGGGGCTCCATCTCACGGACCGCGATATCATGACCTGAGCCGAAGTCGGCCGCTTAACTGAGCCACCCAGGCGCCCCAAAACTGATTTATTTTTTAAATTTTTTAAATCTTTATTTTTGAAAGAGAGAGAGACATAAGAGTATAACTGGAGAGGAAGACAGAGAATCTGAAGCAGGCTCCAGGATCTGAGCTGTCAGCACAGAGCCTGACGTGGGGCTTGAACCTACAAACTGTGAGATCATGACCTGAGCCAAAGTCAGACACTCAACTGACTGAGCCACCCAGGTGCCTCTAAAATGCTTTTTAAAATGGCACTTTACCTATGCAGAGCTCAGGAAAAATCTTTGTATAAACCATTAATACAGAAATAGTAATTTAAAAAGTCAGTTTAGATTGATAAACTGGGAACTATGCTTTTTCTTTGATAGTTATGAACAGAAACTAAAAGTGTAACTTATCTTTAAATTTGAGACTATAGAAAATATGTAGAATTTCTGCCATTTTTTTCCTCCAATTTCCTCCTTTCCTTTAGGAATAAATTAAAATGAACTGTTAGGAAGAAAAGGTATCTTGCTTTCTTGTACAGAATTACCTCTCATTAAACCATTGGGAGAAAAGACTGAGTTTATAAAAGTTCACATTTATTGAGTTCTTTAGATATGCCAGGCCACTGTTCTAAGCACTTTATATGTATTAATTTTTTTTTATTCACCACAGTCCTCTGAGGTACATGTTATTACTTTTTCTGTCGTTTTACCAACTTAACATTTATCATGATCATTTTGGCAATAAAGAAACTGATGGGAATGCAAGCTGGTGCAGCCACTCTGGAAAACAGTATGGAGATTCCTCAAAAAACTAAAAATAGAACTACCCTATGACCCAGCAATTGCACTACTAGGCATTTATCCAAGGGATACAGGTGTGCTGTTTCGAAGGGACACATGCACCCCATGTTTATAGCAGCACTATCAACAATAGCCAAAGTATGAAAAGAGCCCAAATGTTCATCGATGGATGAATGGATAAAGAAGATGTGAGATATACACACACACACACACACACACAATGGAGTATTACTCGGCAATCAAAAAGAATGAAATATTGCCATTTACGACTATGTGGATGGAACTGGAGGGTATTATGCTAAGTGAAATTAGAGAAAGACAAAAATTGTATGACTTCATTCATGAGGACTTTAAGAGACAAAACATGAACATAAGGGAAACAAAAATAATATAAAAACAGGGAGGGGGACAAAACAGAAGAGACTCATAAATATGGAGAACAAACTGAGGGTTACACGAGGGGTTGTGGGAGGGGGATGGGCTAAATGGGTAAGGGGCACTAAAGAATCTACTCCTGAAATCATTGTTGCACTATATGCTAACTAATTTGGATGAAAACTTAAAAAAATAAAAAGTAAAACAAGTTAAAAAAAAAAAAAAGAAATTGAGGCATAGAGCACTAGAGTAAGTTAATGAAAGTTACACAGCTAGTGAACAGTGAAACCAGTATTTAAAACCAGGCTGTACAACTCACTCTTAATCACTACACCAAATTTCAAACCTACCTTCTAAAAATTAGATTTAAACAAAAGTTTATCTTTAGTTATATTAACTTCTTAATATATTTTTTTAAGTTTTTACTTATTTTGAGAGAGAGAGAGCCCTGCAAGTGTGTGGGCATACAGCACTTGAACAGGGAAGGGGCAGAGAGGGAGAGAGAGAATCCCAAGCAGGATACGCACTGCCATCACAGAGCTAGACTTCAGGCTTGATTCCACGAGAAATGTGAGATCATGACCTGAACCGAAATCGAGTGTCAGATGCTGAACATACTGAGCAACGCAGGGGCCCCTATCCTGCTTCCTCTTAATAAATGTGTATCCCTGCAGACTTAATTAACTTCTCTGAGCCTCCTTGTCTGTAAAATGAGAATTGAGGAATCAAGGAATCTCTCATAATGGGCTAGAATGATTAATTTAGAAGCATATAAAATGCAAAGCCTAGTTTATGGCAAACATTAGACTGTACTTGCTTTTCTTCTAACTGCAAACTCACAATTTAGTTTTAATGCAATGAGTAAACAAAGTGCTGCAGTAGAATAATAGAATGGAAGAGGGAAACACACAAGATATGAACAAAGAGAAGTGAGATGTAAGAGAGCATATATAGCCTTTTGTTAAACTCTAAATTTGTAACAAGTTATTTTCTTCCTTTCTGGCTTCCTATGGTCAGATCTTTTATTATCATATCTTCTAATTATCTAAGAAGAATGAGGCCTTAGTAAGAGGCATACATATACAACACATACGTACAAAGACATACTATACTTTTTTTTTTTGAGAGAAAGAGGAAGAGACTGAGTACAAGCAGGGGAGGGGCAGAATCTTAAGCAGGCTCCATGCTGCCAGTGCAGAGCCTGATGAAGGGCTCGTTCTCATGACTGTGAGATCATAAGAGCTGGATGCTTAACTGACTGAGCCACCCAGGCATCACTGTACTTGTTTTTTTAAGCAAAGGAACAGTGGACAAATATGATATAGCCAACAGCTAAAAAAAAAACTATAGCCTAAAAACTAAAAAAAAAACAAACCCAAAACTATATACCTAAACAGTAACTTAAAATGGAAAGGTTGTGCTAGCTAGAAAAACAGGTTTAAAATTCCACAACAGACTGAATTCAACACCTAGGGCACATTCATCCTATTTAACCAAAGCAAAGAAAGAAATTAGTTAGGATTAATACAATATGCCTAAAAAAAGGGAAAAAAGTTAAAGGAAGACATTTTAGTTTATACTAGACCACTCTCAAAGACTGCTTAAAATGTTCATATGGAATCATTTAATACTAATGTTTAGTATCATCAAATGTGCTAAATTTCCCTGCCTTGCAGATAGCCCATTGGTATTATTCAGCCCAAGAAACTCAACTAAGGGATTACTACTTACGTGTGAACTCCATCTGATTTTCTTTGTTCAAAAACTAAGGTTCTTCCTTGTGGAGAGGCAAGATGGAAATCAATATCTAATCCCGCTCCATCTAAGACCTGTAGAAAAGCACAAAAGAGAAGAACACATTATATATAGAATAAAAAATATATGAAGTAGATCATGTGATGAAATGATTTTCTTTCTAAACCTAGAGAGGTAAGAAAGTCAACAAGATGCATGTAAGGGCTAGGAAAGAGCAGAAAGACCATCCATTCAATTCCATTCATTTCCATTCATTTTTGGAACTTTCTTACCAATTCATGTTGCCAGCATCTAAATTTAGGCCTTATAAATATTACTGAAATAATCTTCCTAAAATGGTGCCTTGGTTGAGAGGCCCTGTAGAGTGGAAAGAAACACGAAGGGAGTTCAAATGATAGACCTTACCTAGGTAATTTAGGGCACACTTATGTAACTTTTCTGTTTATCTTCAATAAAATAATAATTAGCTATTTCTTAGCACAGAACTCAAAACTTCCATGATCTGACCCCAACTGACTTAAGTGTATTCACCTATTATTCCCCAATATGAACTGAATATTCCAACTAGGTTGTTTGTTTACTGGTCAAAGAACACAATCTGTTCCTTTACAATCCCAAAATGTCCTGATGACGATGATAGCTAACAATTAGAGTGTATGCCACACATTGTTTTAAGTGCTTCATGTGGTTTAATTTCCTCACAACAATTCTAAGAAGCAGGTCTTATTATTATCATCAAGACATAAATAGAAGAACCAATCAACCCAACAAACAGAAAACAAACAAACAAAAAAGTGAGGCATACAGAAATAATTTCCCCAAGGTGATACAGCAATGAATGGCATGGTCAAAACTTGAACTCAGCAATCTGCCTCCAATAGCTAATCTTTTTCTTATTTCACTCTATTTTGTTTATTATTTTTTCTGGTGGCTTTAATGGAATGATATAAAAAATTACCTATTCCTGTGCTCTACTTACTGATCAACAGTAGTAGTTTCAAATGGCTAGCTAAATATACAGAATTCTTTTTCTTCTTTACATCCCAATAAAATGAAGAATATATATAATGATATAAATATTCCATAACAACACTGGAAACCAGTAGCTATCAATCTCAACATTCTCACTGAAACAGACTAGAGACACATTTGTTGAAATCAGTGCCCCACGGAGGACCTGGGTGGCTCAGTTAAGCATCTGACTCGATTTCAGCTTAGGTCATGATCTCCCAGTTGGTGGGTTTGAGCCCCGCATCAGGCTCTGTGCTGACAGCATGGGATTCTTTCTCCCTCTCTCTGCCCCTCCCCATCTTGCACTCTCAATATCTCTCTCTCAAAATAAATAAACTTAAAAAAAAAAAAAAAGAAATCAATCAATGCCCCATTTTTCATGTTATTGGTTTTTCTGAGAGGATTAAGTTCTGAAAAAATAGTTAATATACACAGACTTTAAAATGTTTCCTCATATGAATATACATCCTCAGAGAAATTTAGGAATGTGTAACCCATAAAAAATGAGGTTCCTAGTATGAAAAATAAGCTCTTAAAAAGATTAAAAAATGTTGCCAAAATTTATTTAACAAATGCTATGATAGCAGAATAAATATGGATAGAGACTAAAAATCAGCAAACTGGAAGGAACCACGGAATTCTCAGAACAAGGTGAAAAAATAGAGATGAAAAGTATGAGGGAAATTTTAAGATCATTCATGAAGAACAGAGCTAAAGATTTCAAATATCTAACAAGCATTTCAAAGAAGACAACCAAGAGAAATGAAGGGAGGAAATCATTAAATAATAGAACAAAAATTTTTGCTTCAAAAGATAAAAATCTTTGTAGACTGGAAGGGACTAATAGAGGTGAAGCAGGATAAATGAAAAAAAGAGTAAAAATCCTACTGACTTTCCCAAAGGATTTAAAAAGAACAATCTAGAAACTTCCAATGATAAGTAGTAGAGAACTGCAAAATAAGAAGAACTGGGGGATGGGGGCACCTGGATGGCTCATTCTGTTAAGCGTCTAACTCTTGATTTCTACTCAGGTCATGATCTGATGGTTGTGAGACTGAGCCCCTCGTCAACACAGAGGCTGCCTGGGATTCTCTCTGTCTGACCCTCTCACACTCGTTCTCTCATGCTAACTCTCTCTCTCAAAAATAAATAAACTTTAAAATTGAGATTGGCATCAGAATTCTTATCTATAATACTAGATGCAAAAAACCATAATGAAGCCATGTCTTGAATGATCCCAATTAAAAAAAAATATTTGATAAAGTGAAAGCAAAAAGTAAGTACATTTTTAGATGTCCAAGGACTTAAAGTATTTTAAAAGAATTATTCAAAGAATCATCCTCTAAAAAACTAAAAAAAGATACCCATTAAATCAGAAAATAAGAGATCTAACAAAACTAAACAAAGATTTCAGTAAAACAAAGTTTAAAAGAGATTATTGGTAGTGACTGTCAGGCTTAATGAAATTGTTTAAAATGATATTTAAGAATACAGAATATACTTAAAAATACATAAAATACAATTTTAAGATGTAAAATATTTATTTAAAAAAATAATAATCTGAAACTAAACTTCCTGATGATTTCACTGAAAGATTAGTGCCACTTTCCCTAGTCTGTGCTGTTGCTTTAACAGTCATTCGGTTCCTATAAGGAAGGCTTTCTTCTGTCTTCTTCCTCAATACGTGGCACATGTATTCTTTTTACCAATCGCCTTGTTCCGCTCACTCCTTTTATGCCTAATAAAACTGATTTTTCTATAGATCTGAACTCTACTTCTAAAATGTCTTCTCCGGAGGAGCCGGGGTGGCTCAGTTGGTTAAGCATCCGACTTCAGCTCAGGTCATGCTCTCATGGTTTGTGGGGTGGAGCCCTGCGTTGAAGCCCCGGGTGGGACTCTGTGCTGACAGCTCAGAGCCTGGAGCCCTGTTTGGATTCTGTGTCTCATTCTCTCTCTGCCCCTCCTCAACTTGCGTGCGCGCACTCTCTCTCTCTCAAAAAAAAAAAAAAAAAAAAAAGAAAGAAAAGAAAGAAAGAAAGAAAGAAAGAAAGAAAGAAAGAAAAAGAAAAAACTGGAATGTCTTCTCTCAATTTCCAGATGAAATTAAGTCCTCCCATTAAATACTCTCATAGCTGTATATACTTACCTTCATTAGAGTTACAATTTACACTTATGTAACAATTTGATTCCTGTTTCCACACTAGATTGTATGAGTATGAGAACATGCACTATTTTTTTACTCATCATTGTATCCATAGCGCTTAGCATAGTGCTCACACAAATTAAGCACTCAGCAATGATTTAAAAAGTTAAATGAATGATCTATTTTAGTCATAAGATATGTGTATTGACATTTAAAAATTTTAAGAACTGGGGTGTCCTTGGGGCGCCTGGGTGGCTCAGTCGGTTAAGCCGCCAACGTCGGCTCAGGCCATGATCTCACAGTTTGTGAGTTCGAGGCCCGTGTTGGGTTCTGTGCTGACAGCTCAGAGCCTGGAGCCTGCTTTGGATTCTGTGCCTCCCTTTTTCTCTGACCGTCCCCTGCTCACACTCTGTGTCTCTCTCTCTCTCAAAAATAAATAAACATAATTTTTTTTTTTTTTTTTAAAGAACTGGGGTGTCCTGGGTGGCTTATTCAGTTAAGCATCTGACTTTGGCTGGGGTCATGATCTCACGGTTTGTGGGTTTGAGCCCCTTGTGGGGCTCCGTGCTGACAGTGAAGAGCCTGCTTGGGATTCTCTCTCTCCCCCTCTCACACTGGTACTTTATATAAAATAAATAAGCTTAAAAAATCATTAAAAAGTTTTTAAGAACTTAATATAATGTGGGTGTGGTCAATTATTTTAGAAGTATCCTCTTAACCTTGAAAAGTAAGAAATGGTTAAAATTTTTCAATATGTCACAGTAACCCAAAGGCAATGTCTGCAATGTCTGTTCTCTGATATTTTAAAAATGAAAACAAAAAGCAGTAGCTTATTGTTATTGGAATATTAATCATGGAGTTGGAAAATGCACACAAAAAGTTGAAGATTATCCCTTATCCTAGAAAGTCCTCCAACATTGTCTAGGACTACAGACATTAAATGATTTTCCTCCCCCCCTTACCCAAGAACAACTATATTGTTTAGGGGGAATGCAGTGGGGGAACAGTCCCTTTAAGAGTGACTAAAGATGGAAAGTGTAAAGCTAAATGAAGCTAGCTATTTAACTCAGGAAGTGTAAATGTAGAAAAAAACTAACATTCAGTGCCTATTTACTATGTGTCAGGAATGACCTATGAACAATTATTTACATTTTTTTTCAAATCAACTCTATGAGGTAATTACTATTATCTCTATTTTACAAGTGAGAGGTTAAGTAACTTGTTCAAAATCACATAGGTACTAAGTGACAGAGTCAAGATTTCAAACCAGGCATTTTATCTCTAGAAGTCTTATATGATAATCACAAGAGGTCAGTAGTTAATATACATTTCCTCCCTAATACCTGGATTAATACTAAGGAATTTTTGAATAAGACAAATTGTTTTCTTACCTGGATTATTTCACTAACCCCCCGTTGGTTTCCTTGCCTCTAATTTCGCCCTCCTTAAATCCATCTTCCACACTGTACCCAGTGACCTATCTGAAAAACAGTTTTGACTGTTACCATGCTGCTTGTATCTTCAATGGCCCTTGTACAGAACAAGGGCAAAGCCATGCCTGTATGGCTTCATGGCCCGCGTTGGGTTAAGATTCATGATCCTGATCCATCCAGCCTTCTGACACCTCCAATCTCTTTTCCTTCTACTTGCACCCTAGACTTTACAGTTTTAAAGTCTAATAAAGACCCAGCACTTGTGTCCACATACTGCCCACCAACAAAACATACTATGCATATACTATTCGTTTTGTTCCTTTTCCTGAATTGCCCCTCCTTCCTTGCATTCTTGTCTCACTTAAGCATCTTTTTAGATTCAAATTTATTTTCTCCAGAATTCTTTTCTGAAACCCCAGAGAAGTGGCTCTTCTCTACAGCACTTAACAATACTTTATTGAGGGGCGCCTGGGTGGCGCAGTCGGTTAAGCGTCCGACTTCAGCCAGGTCACGATCTCGCGGTCTGTGAGTTCGAGCCCCGCGTCAGGCTCTGGGCTGATGGCTCGGAGCCTGGAGCCTGTTTCCGATTCTGTGTCTCCCTCTCTCTCTGCCCCTCCCCCGTTCATGCTCTGTCTCTCTCGGTCCCAAAAAAATAAATAAAAAACGTTGAAAAAAAAAATTTATAAAAAACAAAAACAAAAACAATACTTTATTGAAATTACCTATTTATTGGCCAGTGTCCCTTAAATAATAAGATCCCTGAAAACAGGAACTTTTTTTTTTTTTGTCCGTGTCATCGTGGGTCTTCTCGTCCACACTCCTCCCACATCCCCCCACCCCCGACCCTCGCCAATTACTGGCACATGGTAAATGAACTTTTGAACCACACTGGTAATCAATAGATGTTGCGTTCTAGTCTCAGTTTTGCTCACTATGTAACCTTAGATACTGCGCTATTGCTTTCCTTAAGTATCTATAATTTAATTCTAAAGTTCCTTCCGATATAAATTCTACATAACTTTTTATTTTGCTCTATACGTGACAGTAACTGTTGTTGAGAAGATTCTTTACATCAACTTAAAAAAATTAACATCTTATTATAAATTAAGTAATTTGTGAAAAATTAAAAGGCGAACCACACCAATGCATCTTTTTTTGCAGTGCTATCTAGAAACATCAAAATTAGCTGTGTTGAACTAACAAGATTTCTTCTAAGAAATTATCCTCTACCACGATGACTACATCAATTAAGGCAAATCCCTACATATTATTATGCAGATACTAAAAAGAAAACAATGGGAGAAATGCTTACAATACTGAACAAAAGGTTATAAAGTTTTAATATACAATTAGATATTACCTGGCTTAAAAATAAATATCTGAGAAGGAAATGTACCCTTAAATACATCAATAGCTCCTTTCAAAATATTCCAAAATCGGATTTAGTGATAATCACATGTTCACAATTCAAAAATCCTTAGCTGAAGCAATGACAGTGAACATTTATAATACCGGAATTGGGTGAGCGTGGTGGGGGTAACAAAACAAGTGTCATCATCTCCTCCAATGACGAAGAAGAACGTGTTATCAGTCCTGTATTGCGAAATTCCCAGTATTCGGAGCATGTGCTGGTTAGCAAGGCGATGGGTGAATTATGAAACAAAGAGGGAAACCACCGAGATCACCAGTATTGGCCTCTTTCCGACCAGAGGAAAGAGGAGAAGGCGGGTAGTGAATTCCAGGTCCCGCCTAACTTCTCGGTCCCCGGCCCCAGGAGAACCAAGCCTCGTGCGCCTGCGCCGAGCTGGCAGGCCACCCAGGCGGCCCTCCCCTGTTCACCACCCCGGCAGTCCACAAGAAGTTTCTAAGAGGGTGAGAGGCGAAGACGGTGTAGCTAGGATAAAGGAGGCTGGCTCACTCTCCGCACTTACTTGGTACTCAATCTCCAGCGAGGCCTTCAGGGGCATGGGCTGGTAGAAACACTCCTTCTGGCCGGCCGGAAGGGTAAACGTGAAGTCGCTGTCTAAGGAGGGAGTGAAGGCGGCAGCCACCGGCAGCAGCACTGGGTACAGAATGGCCAGGAGGAGCACCGGGAAGGGCAGCCAGATCTTGACGCCCATCCCTGCCGGGGCGATCTTGGGCTAGAAGAGACGCGGGAGGTGTGCGTTACTGGCACCTAGGCTCCGCTTTTCCTCCCTGGACTCCTCGTGGTTGGCAGGGAAACCTGAAGCCTGAAGCCTGAAGCAACCCCAGGTGGTGGCCACGACGGCGGCACAGGATCCCTCAGAGCGGGAAACACCGGCCTCCAAAGGGTAGGGACCGAGGGGCGGGGCCAGCAGTCCTTTTCCGCACCCGCCTCGGCCTCGGCCCCCTCAAGCCCGGCGTGAGCGCGCCCCGCCTCACACTCGAGCGGCAGGTTCCCATGGCTTCCCCCACACCAATGGGCGTCTTAGAAGTAATTGTGGGAAATGTAGTTCGGAGCGAGCGGGCTTGGATGCGCTCGCTGATCACTATCCCCGACCGACCCCGCGTCGTGGCGTCACCTCACGCAGAGCCTGCGCAGGGGGCGGGTCTGAGGCCCGGGAGGCGTGTCCCCAACGGCTCCCGCGGCGGTTCGAACTCCGTGCGGCTGTGGTTCGTTTGTTCTCCGCGTGAAGTGTTTGTTGCTTACACGCCCCGAGCTCTGTAGAGGGTCTTAGGCTTCCGAACGCGGATGAGAGCGCGGTGTGCGCTGTTGTCAGGTGGGTCTGTCTCCCAACTACGGCTTGGGTGGTGACTGCTCCTTGGAGGGTAGAAACAGGCCTACCTGGAGTTACGTTCCTTTCCCTCCCAGCACCCTCGAAAGCGCTTCGTTTTCACCCTTACTGCGCTGACTGCTCTGCAGGGTTGTGTTTTACTTGAGAAATCGGGGAGGGTTAGGGTTAGTTTTTCTCTGCTGCTTCCAGATGAATGTAGGATTAATTCTGTCAAATTGAGAGTAGTTGATAACAGGACAATACAACATAAATCTCTGATCTCCTTGCCAAATGAGGAATCTTTTAAGACTACAACCCATCCTATTACTTGCAAAGTTTATAAAGAACACCTTGTTCTTCGGTGTTGATGGGTATGCGTGCGTAAAGCTACAAACACGTTATTAGGGCCAAAAATACTTTGCCACGTGTGTGAGAATAGACTTTTATAACTACTGTAAGTTGGAGGGAAGAAAAAAAATCTTTGACAGTAAATGCTCTAATAAGAAAAAAAGTTAAAAAGCAAATATATTCGTTGGTACTGAAGTGTTAGGGAATTGTTACATTAAAATACACAGATGTTGGACCCAAAACCTGATTTAGTTGAAACGTAATATTGAATGGCATTTTAGAATTTGCCCAAATTGTCTGTACCCCTTTTTCCTTCACCATCCTGTAGGAGGCTAGAGATGTTGAAAAGATAGAGCACAATGGGGACCTGATCCACTGACTTTTGTATGGGAGAGTCTTCTCACTTAAGCAGAAACAAATTTGTGCAAACGAAAGGGGGAAAAAGAAACATCTTCTCTGCGATGACATAGCATCTCATTTAATTTCCTGCCACAGTTTCTTACAATAAGGTGAGGGTTTTCTTTTTAATCTTCCTCCTTACATCTGAGAAATTTTGAGTGGGAAGTAAATTTACCAAACTATTTTGGCTCAATGAAAGGAAAGAAGGGCAATTAGGGAGTCATCATTTATTCACCGAACATACTGAACTTCTGCAAGTGCCTTACAGTCCTGAACATAATACACAGGACTCCTAACCTTTTGGAGCTTGCGATGTGGTCAGAATTCTAGAAGGGTAATGAGAGAGAGATGCTACAATGACAAAGGTAAATGGGATTTGAAAGAAGAATGTAATTTTAAGATGCAGAAAGATCTACAGGAGTAGTAAAGATTTTAAAGCCTTAGTTTTTATTATATTAGTTACTAATATATACTTTGAAGCAATGATTTTATGTATTAATTATTAATAACAAAATGTGGCCCTTAGTTACGATTTTTTATTTGCAAAGATTATTTAGTAGAGAATTTCACAACTCCAGAGATCGTCATCAGTTGAAGAAAGAAAAGCTTTTCTTCATGTATTTCTATGAGTTAACTTGCTAAATGCCATTTTGATCCTTATGGTTGTGATGTGACTGTGTGTGTTTTTTAAACCTTATAACCATTTTAAATAGGAGAAGGAGTTAAACTTTACTTGGTAATAAATTGCTTTTAAGAAAATATGAATGATTATAATGATACCATTTTTATCAGGTTTCCGGACCTTGTAACTTGAGCATGTAAGTTCAAACAGCTCATATTGAAATTGATTTATAATAAGTTAGAAATTACAGTGCAACATAATTAAAAGGTCTTTGGATCCTGATGACTTCGGTTCAAATCTTGTTTCTACCATTGACAGTTTGTATGACCTTGAGTATATTATTTAATTTGTCATATTCTTAGTTCATCTTTAACGTAGAATAAAAGTACTTAATGCACACAATTGTTAGAAAGATTAAATGTGCTTGGAGAAGGGGGACTAGAATAACTAGACCCGGTATATAATAAAAAATTGACTCACTGAAATTCTATTGAACTTTCCATTTGCATGGCTTTACAGTGCAGAGAAATTCCTTGTTACTGGGGTTTTGTTTTGTTTTGTTTTAAATTACTATGAAAGATTGCACATCATTTGAGAAAACAGAAAAATAATGAGTTAAATTCTATTATTGTGAGAGTATTTTGACTGACACCACAGATTCTTTCCATCAAGGTACAAGAAATTCATTTCATTTTTTAAGAAATGGAATCTAGTTCATCAGACTACTGTAATAAAGACCATGAAGAAGAAAGTTTGCTTGCAAATGTTGCTTCTTTAAGACATGAACTGAAGATAACGGAATGGAGTTTGCAGAGTTTAGGGGAAGAGTTATCCAGGTAAGTAAGTAAAATCATATGTAGACTTTAGAATATGACTTTATGAATGTAAAATGTATGAATTTCATTATTATATATTTTGCTTCTAATAATATTTACAATAGGAAATAGTTTTTCTGTAATTTTTAAAAAATATTTATTTTTGAGAGAGAGAGAGAGAGACAGAGCAAGAGCAGGGGAGGGGCAGAGAGAGAGGGAGACACAGAATCTGAAGCAGGCTCCAGGCTCTAAGTTGTCAGCACAGAGCCTGACACAGGTCTGGAACTCACAGATTGTGAGAGCATGACCTGAGCCGAAGTCAGACACTTAACCGACTGATCCACCCAGGCACCCCAATTTTCTGTAATTTTTAATGTAACCCTTGGTTTTTTGGGTTTTTTTTCAATATATGAAATTTATTGTCAAATTGGTTTCCATACAACACCCAGTGCTCATCCAGGAAAAAGTAGAAATATTAGGGAAGTGTTTGTACATTAAGTTGATACTTTTACTATATTAGGACTCAGTATAAAATATATGTTTCGGGGTTAATCTTTTATTATTTTGACTCTTTTTTTGAATCTTAAGTAATTCTAGCGTATAGAGCCTCTAGTTTAAAACTAATTACACTTTATTAAGAAATTTAGTTGTGACATTGCCTTAAGTTCAGAACTGAATGTGATTTCCAGCAGCACTTCAGGTGCTTTTCTTTCTGTTTTCTTATTTGATGTATAGAAATTGGAGTGAATACTTAAATCATCTAGGAATTAAAATGTATTTTTCTTTTTTCTCTAGTGTTAGTCCAAGTGAAAATTCTGATTATACCTCTAATCTCTCAAGGTCTGAAAAACTCATCCTGGAAGATCTTTCTCTGCCTAACCAGCTTGGACTTCTGAATCACACACCTTATAAAAAAGTTTGTAAAATGCCCAGTGGCCGTACTGATTTTGAAAAAAAAACAAGAGATAAGGTTATTGTTTTTAGACCTGTCTACATAAAAGTAGTTTTGGTTTTAGATCTGTCTAAAGATCTAAAGTTTTTTCTTTAAATGTCTTATGTTTTCCATAGTCTTTTATCATCATGCTTAAGACTCATTGAATTTAAATGTTATGGTTCTTTTTGTGTCCTAACAAGAAAATAGTTGCTTTGGTGTGTTGCTCTATTTTTAAACTTCTATATTTATTACCTTTTTGCAATTAAATGGCTTGCTTTCCTAAGTAAATTGTAACTCCTGTGATTTTTGGCACTATCCCATGTACGGAATAGGTAATCAGTTATTTATTCAGTGGTTAAGGTATATTTACCATATTTAGCCTGCATCAGGTGCTATATGATAACATGGTATTGTTCTCTTCATTATCCCTGAATTTTGTGGATGCTCTTCGACATCTTTACTAGTCTGGAACTCTCTCTCTCTCCATATTTCGTATTCAATCATATTGTCCATCTCACTGTGTTTACCTTTCTTCCTTACTCAACCCTTTAATCTCCCATTCCACTCTCTTCCTATGCTCTATTGCCTCACAGCCAGCATGCATATATAGATACAGTTGCATATGCACTTCATCATCTTTTCGAATAAAAATTTGTCTTCCCACTTCAGAAAGCTAACAATTGAGATGTTTTTTCTTTTTTTTTTAAGTTTATTTAGATATTTTGAGAGAGAGAGAACATGCACACGCACAAGTGGGGGAGAGGCAGAGAGAGAGGGAAAGAGAAAGAATCCTAAGCAGGCTCCACACTGTCAGCGTGGAGCCCCATGTGGGGCTCAAACTCATGAACCATGAGATCATGACCTGAGCTGAAATCAAAAGTCAGATGTTTAACTGACTGAGCTACCCAGTGTGCCCCAAGAGGTTTTCTTTTTGTAAGGAAGCTACTTAATGAAGCAGTGTGAGCCAGCAATTTAGAAAATAAATTCAAATTCCATGTCTACAAAGATTATGTAATTCTGGGGGCAAAAAAATTTTTTTTTACATTCTGGAAAATTGACCTCTATCCTAACTCAAATTGCTGATCAGTTTTGTTACATATATGCTTTATTTGAAATCATTGTGTTTTACCTTAAGCAAAATCAAAAGACAGATGATAAATTGGAGGGGGAAAATATTGGTAATGCCTGTTAAAGACAAAGGGGTAATCTCTTTAATATGGGAAGAGCTTCTAGAAAGAAAAGATAACCCGATAGAAAAATGGGCAATAGATATGTGTGAAAAAGGAAATTAAAATGATCTTCAAACAAATAAAAAGGTGTTCATTCTCATTCATAATAAAAGGAATTCACAGTGAAACTAAGGTACCAGTTCTTAACCTATCAGATTGTTAAAACATCCAGATGTTTGATACCGTGTTTTGTGGTGAAATTAGAAGGAGATAGGTGTTCTCATACATTGCTGGTAGGAATGCAAAATGATATAGCCCCTGTGGAGGGGCATTCGGTAATGTTTCCCAAAATCACAAATACGTTTACTCTTGATGTGGAAATCCCATTTCTAGAAAAATACCTGACAGGTATGCCTGCATAAGTACAAAATGAAACATTGTTATAGCAGAAGATTAGAAATACCTCAAGTGTCCAGTAATAGGGGATTAGTTGAATAAACATGCAATGGAAACTGCAGCTGAGGTGGGGGAGAGAATAAAAGAATAGACTTTCCAACTATATTAATTGTGGAGAGATTGGCAGGATATATAGTTTAAAAAATGCAAGGTACAGAATGACCTAATTAGAATGCTAGATTTTGCATAAGTCAGTGTGGGAGTGGGTAATTTGTATTGCTTGCAAATGAATGTGGAAACACTAGAAGACTGGGCTTAGTTAAGACCATAACTTAGTAACTCTGTAGTTAATAACTGTATAAGCAGTTCCCTATTTTTTTTTTTTTTTTGCTGTGTGATTGGTGTTTTATAAATAAGAAACTTATAAAAATGGTTACCTATCTACTAAAAATGGGAATGAGGCTTCTGTATGTTTTGTATAGTTTTGACTTTTGGATTGCATAAGTATATTACTTTTTCAAAAAAAAATTATGTCTTGAAAACCTCAACCTTCTAGAAAATTAATTTATTATAAAATATATATTTAAAAGTATAATAAAAATTTGTGTATAGTTTACTTTTTTATTTTTATTTTTTTAATTTATTTTTTATTTTAGAGGGAGAGAGCACAAGGTGGGAGAAGGGCAGAGGGAGAGAGAGAATTTTAAGCAGGCTCCATGCTCGGTCTAGCGCCCAAAACAGGGCTCAATCCCATGACCCTGGGATCATGACCCTAGCCGAAATGAAGAGTTGGTTTAAAGAATTTATCCATTTTCCATTTTATTGTTGACAGTCATTTGGTTTTTTTTCCATTTATTGTCTCTTATGGGGAAATTTAGTATGAATATTTTTATATTTTCAGGTGTAAAAAAAATTTTTTTAATGTTTATTTATTTTTGAGAGAGACAGACTGTGAGTAGGGGAGGAGCAGAGACAGAGGGAGACACAGAATCCAAAGCAGGCTCCAGGCTTTGAGGTGTCAGCACAAAGCCTGACGCAGGGCTGGAACTCAAGAGCAGTGAGATCATGACCTGAGCCGAAGTCGGCCACTTAACCTACCGAGCCACCCAGGCGCCCCCAGCTGCAAAACTTTTAAATTTATACCCAGGGGTAATATTGTTGAGTCTTAGTATGTTGAACTTTACTGGTAATACTAAGAACTTTCCCAAAGTGTACCATTGTTTTCTAAACTATACTTATTTATGTATGTGTTCACCACAGTGGAGGAGAGCGCTTACTGTCCCACACTCAACCACACTTACTAAACATCTTAACTCATTTTCTGAGCTATGTAGACATTTTACTGATAATTGTTTACAGTTTTCCATTAATTACATATAATGAAATAATGCAACATAGCTTGCTCTTTTTCATTTTTCAGATGTCTTTTTCATCTACCTCCATGGATCAGGAGATCAGAAGTCTTCGAGAAAAACTTAACAAACTTAGGCAACAAAATGCTTGTTTGGTCTCACAGAATCATTCTTTAATGACTAAAATGGAATCTGTCCACTTTGAATTAACACAGTCAAGAGCAAAAGTATGTTTCTTGAAGTGTGACTATGCAAGTAGAAATTAACTGGAATCATTTTAAGATTTATAATTGGAAAAATATTCCATGTTTTGCCTTAATGTGTTATGTATAATAACTTTTGTTATGATAATATAGTATCAACATGTTATGAAATCAATTTTATATGAATTTAATATCTGAAAATGATTTAGGGTAGCTTGTATAGTGTGTACATTTACATAAGTCATAGCTTCTTAAAATCTTAAGATTATCAATTTATGTAGTTTTATTTCTTGTATGAAGGAAATACAACTTATTTATCTTCCTTTGTATTTTTTATTTAAAAATTTTTATTTTTATTTATTTTTAAATGTTTATTTTTATTTTTATTATTTTTTATATTAAATATAATTTATTGTTGGATTGGTTTCCATACAACACCCAGTGCTCATCCCAACAGGTGGTCTCCTCAATGCCCATCACCACTTTCCCTCTCCCCAACCCCCATCAACCCTCCGTTTGTTCTCAGTATCCAAGAGTCTCTTATGGTTTCTTCCCTCCCTCTCTGTAACTTTTTTTTCCTCCCTTCCCCTCCCCCATGGTTCTCTGTTAAGTTTCTCAGGATCCACATATGAGTGAAAACATATGGTAACTGTCTTTTCTGCCTGACTTACTTCACTTAGCATAATACCCTCCAGTTCCATCCACGTTGCTGCAAATGGCCAGATTTCATTCTTTCTCATTTCCAAGTAGTAGTCTATTGTATAGATAAAACACATCTTTATCCATTCGTCAGTTGATGGACATTTGGGCTCTTTCCATAATTTGGCTATTATTGAAAGCGCTGCTATAAACATTGGGGTACAAGTGCCCCTATGCATCAGCATTCCTGTATCCCTTGGGTAAATTCCTAGCAATGCTATTGCTGGGTCATAGGGTAGATCTATTTTTAATTTTTTGAGGAACCTCCACACTGTTTTCCAGAGCAGCTGCACCAGTTTGCATTCCCACCAACAGTGCAAGAGGGTTCCCGTTTTTCCCCAACCTCTTCAGCATCTGTAGTCTCCTGATTTGTTCATTTTAGCCACTCGGACTGGCATGAGGTGGTATCTTAGTGTGGTTTTGATTTGTGTTTCCCTGATGAGGAGTGACATTGAGCATCTTTTCATGTGTCTTTGGGCCATCTGGATGTCTTCTTTAGAAAAGTGTCTATTCATGTCTTCTTCCCATTTCTTCACTGGATTATTTGTTTTTCGGGTGTGGAGTTTGGTGAGTTCTTTACAGATTGTGGATACTAGGCCTTTATCCGATATGTCATTTGCAAATATCTTTTCCCATTCTGTTGGTTGCCTTTTAGCTTTGTTGACTGTTTCCTTTGCAGTGCAGAAGTTTTTATCTTGATGAGGTCCCAGTAGTTCATTTTTGTTTTTAATTCCCTTGCCTTTGGAGATGAGTCAAGTAAGAAATTCCTGCGGCTGAGGTCAGAGAGGTTTTTTCCTGCTTTCTCCTCTAGGGTTTTGATGGTTTCCTGTCTCACATTCAGGTCCTTTATCCATTTTGAGTTTATTTTTGTGAATAGTGTAAGGAAGTAGTCTAGTTTCATTTTTCTGCATGTTGCTGTCCAGTTCTCCCAGCACCATTTGTTAAAGAGACTATCTTTTTTCCATTGGATATTCTTTCCAGCTTTGTCAAAGATTAGTTGGCCATACATTTGTTGGTCCAATTCTGTGGTCTCTATTCCATTCCATTGGTCTATGTGTCTGTTTTTGTGACAATACAGTGCTTTCTTGATGATTACAGCTTTGTAGCAGAAATTAAAATCTGGGATTGTGATGTCTCCTGTTTCGGTTTTCTTGTTCAGTATTACTTTGGCTATTCGGGGTCTTTTGTGGTTCCATACAAATCTTAGGATTGCTTGTTCTAGCTTTGAGAGGAATGCTGGTGCAATTTTGATTGGGATTGCATTGAATGTGTAGATTACTTTGGGTAGTATAGACATTTTAACAATATTCTTCCAATCCATGAGCATGGAATGTGTTTCCATTTCTTTGTGTCTTCTTCAATTTCCTTCATAAGCTTTCTATAGTTTTCAGCATACATATATTTTAAATCTTTGGCTAGGTTTATTCCTACGCATTTTATGGTTCTTGATGCAATTGTGAATGGGATCCGTTTCTTGATTTCTCTTTCTTTTGCTTCATTATTGGTGTATAAAAATTTCTGTACATTGATTTTGTGCCCTGTGACTTTGCTGAATTCATGTATCAGTTCTAGCAGACTTTTGGTGGAGTCTGTTGGATTTTCCATGTAGAGTATCATGTCGTCTGCAAATTGTGAAAGTTTGACTTCATCTTTGCCACTTTTGATGCCTTTGATTTCATTTTGTTGTCTGACTGCTGATGCTAGGACTTCCAACACTATGTTAAACAACAGCAGTGAGGGTGGAAATCCCTGTCGTGTTCCTGATCTCAGGGGGAAAGCTCTTGGTTTTTCCCCATTGAGGATGATTTAGCTGTTGTCATATATGGCTTTTATGATGTTTAGATTTGTTCCTTCTATCCTGAGTTTCTCGAGGGTTTTTATTAAGAAAGGATGCTGTATTTTGTCAACTGCTTTTTCTGCATCTATTGACAGGATTGTATGGTTCTTATCCTTTCTTTTATTAATGTGATATATCACACTGATTGATTTGCAAATATTGAACCAGCCCTGCAGCCCAGAATTGAATCCCACTTGATCATGCTTAATGATTGTTTTTGTATGCTGTTGAATTCGACTTGCTAGTATCTTGTTGAGAATTTTTGCATCCATGTTCATCAGGGATATTGGCCTGTAATTCTCCTTTTTTGTGGGGTCTCTGTCTAGTTTAGGAATCGAGGTCATGCTGGCTTCATAGAATGAGTCCAGAAGTTTTCCTTCCATTTCTGTTTTTTGGAACAGCTTGAGAAGGATAGGTATTAACTCCGCTTTAAATGTCTGGTAGAATTCTCCTGGGAAGCCATCTGGTCCACGATTATTTGTTGGGAGATTTTTTGATAACTGATTTCAATTTCTTAGCTGATTATGGGTATGTTCAAATTTTCCATTTCTTTCCATTTGAGTTTTGGAAGTATGTGGGAGTTTAGGAATTTGTCCATTTCTTCCAGGTTGTCCATTTTGTTGGCATATAATTTTTCATAGTATTCCCTGATAATTGCTTGTATTTCTGAGGGATTGGTTGTAATAATTCAATTTTCATTCATGATTTTATCTATTTGGGTCCTCTCTCTTTTCTTTCTGAGAAGCCTGGCTAGAGGTTTATCAATTTTGTTTATTTTTTCAAAAAACCAACTCTTGGTTTCATTTATCTGCTCTACTGTTTTTTGTTTTGTTTTGTTTTTGGTTTTTTTGGGGGGGGTTCTATGTTGTTTATTTCTGCTCTGATCTTTATTATTTCTCTTCTTCTGCTGGGTTTGGGGTGTCTTTGCTGTTTTCCTTCTAGTTCCTTTAGGTGTGCTGTTAGAATTTGTATTTGGGATTTTTCTTGTTTCTTGAGATAGGCCTGGATTGCAATGTATTTTCCTCTCAGGACTGCCTTTGCTGCATCCCAAGGTGTTTGGATTGTTGTATTTTCATTTTCATTTATTTCCATATATTTTTAAATTTCTTCTCTAATTGCCTGGTTGACCAGTTTATTCTTTAGTAGGGTGTTCTTTAACCTCCATGCTTTTGGAGGTTTTCCAGACTTTTTCCTGTGGTTGATTTCAAGTTTCATAGCATTGTGGTCTGAAAGTGTGCATGGTATGATCTCAATTCTTTTATACATATTAAGGGCTGTTTTGTGACCCAGTATGTGATCTGTCTTAGAATGTTCTGCATGTACTTGAGAAGAAAGTATATTCTCTTGTTTGGGGATGCAGAGTTCTAAATATCTGTCAAGTCGATCTGGTCCAATGTATCGTTCAGGGCCATTGTTTCTTTACTGATTCTCTGTCCAGATGATCTATCCATCGTTGTAAGTGGAATATTAAAGTCCCCTGCAATTACCACATTCTTATCAATAAGGTTGCTTATGTTTGTGAGTAATTGTTTTATATATTTGGGTGCTGCTGAATTTGGTGCATAGACATTTATAATTGTTAGCTCTTCCTGATGGATAGACACTGTAATTATATATTGCCCTTCATCTCTTGTTACAGCCTTTAATTTAAAGTCTAGTTTGCCTGATACAAGTATGGCTACTCCAGCTTTCTTTTGACTTCCAGTAGCGTGATAGATAGTTCTCCATCTCCTCACTTTCAATCTGAAGATGTCCTCAGGTCTAAAATCAGTCTCTTGTAGACAGCAAATAGATGGGTCTTGTTTTTTTTATCCATTCTGATACTCTATGTCTTTTGGTTGGAGCTTTTAGTCCATTTACATTTAGTGTTATTATTGAAAGATATGGGTTTAGTGTCATTGTGTTATCTGTAGGTTTCATGTTTGTAGTGATGTCTCTGGTACTTTGTGGTCCTTGCAACATTTCACTCACAGAGTCCCCCTTAGAATCTCTTGTAGGGCTGGTTTAGTGGTAATGAATTCCTTAAGTTTTGTTTGTTTGGGAAAACCTTTATCTCTCCTCGTCTGAATGACAGACTTGCTGGATAAAGGATTCTCGGCTGCATATTTTTCCTGTTCATCACATTGAAGATTTCATGCCATTCCTTTCTGGCCTGCCAAGTTTCAGTAGATAGGTCTGCTACTATCCTTATTTGTCTACCTTTGTGTGTTAAGGCCCATTTACACCTATCTGCTTTTCTTCCTTCTGTTCTCTTTTATTTTTCCTATTAGGTGAATATTGGATTACCTCAATTGGTCCTCTGAATCTTTTAAGGTCTTTTCTCATGTTTTCCATCTCCTTGTCTTCTTATGATACTTTTCAAATTTCCTCAAAGCTATCATCTACACCTTTATTGAATCTTACTTTAGCTGTCAGATTTTTTTTTTTCATTTTCCAGAGCTTTTCCATATTCTCTTAATCTTTTTTTTGGGGGGGGTGGTTGGAAGAACATCCTGATGCAGTATCTTCACTTAGCTTTCTTAAGATTTAATGTGTGTTTCTATGTGTGTGTGCATACTTGCCTTGCTTGCTGCCAGTTGCCTTTTTCTTTTGTTGTGGCCTTTGACTTTTTACGTTAGAAGCCTTTTTTTCAGATGTTCATGTTTTACCTTTTTATATTTAAGAGAAAGGCACTTAAATGCGCTTTGGAAGCTCTCTGTACAAAGGTGAAGTTTATTGTCCAATGCACTTCATATGTTGGTGATGCCTGGGGAGGTGGATCTTTTCTAGGGAGATACCCAGCCTCTTTTGCCCAAAATCAGTATGTGAGGCCTTTTTCTTTGGAGCTGTTGAATTTTTCCAGCAAAGAATCCTTTGATTTCCCACCTGTGGGATAGCCCTAAATGAGATGATGTAGGAAGTTGGAAACTGTTTTATGTCAACCAGCTTGTTTATAACTACTTCATCCCTGCTCATCGTTCTACATAGTCCTAAACCTTTCCTGTTCAGTGTCTTAGATAATCAATTTTCTCTCTCTTCCTGGTAGGCTATCACTGGACTGTTGGTGTTTTGAAAGGAATGGGAAAAGGAGGGTTGACTTACCAGCACATTTTTAGCTATATTCTGGGTTTTCTTTCCTGGACCTCATGCTTCCTTTTTTCAGGGATAATTAGGTCCCTTATTGATATTCTTTCCAGATACCATTTAGGTTGTAGATTCCCACCCTGCTGTATTCTTTTTATCTTCCAGGTTGTAGGATTACTTTGCTTTTTGTATTTTCTAAGTTTTCTCTAGTAAGATGTATTCTAAAATTAGGTCTTAAATTGTAAAATGGTTCAGTAAGTATTTTCTTATTTACTTTTTTATAATTTTATCTTTTATATTGAATTTTCTGTTTATGTGAAATTTATTTTCCTGGTTGGTTTCAGTAGAGATTCTTTATTCCCCCCCAAATAGTTAATCAATTATCTTGGGATATTAAGTTGAGGGTAATGGCTGGAGCTTACATGCTGATATTGGCTTGTGATGATGACACACCCATGTAAATGTTGATCAAAGGAAGAGATAGGGTGAGCTTCACATTTGATCGATGATTGGGGCTTTATATTGAACACCCTCGCAAACAGAAAAAGAAACAAAGGATCAAGTAGATTATTTTGTGAAAGAAAATGTGCTAAAGGTTACTTTTTTGTTCTAGGTTTCTATGCTTGAATCTGTTCAACAACAGGCAGCAAGTGTGCCTATCTTGGAAGAACACATTATAAATTTGGAAGCAGAAGTTTCAGCCCAAGATAAAGTTTTGAGGTAAATATACTTTTTATGGCTTTAAAGTTTTTACTTCCTACTTGTGCTTTTTGATGTATCTTGTGAAATCTTGTTCCCCACCCCATAAATTTCTAGTGGTTTAGAGACTATCTTAGGACCTGTGGAATCTGTTCTGTGGTCCATCATAACTCCTCTTGGCTCCAAGATGCATGTGTTTTACGGGGGCTAAAAAAAGACATAAAATGAGCTGAGATGCTTATTTACATGCTTTTATTGAATATGCACTAATTCATTTCTTGCCCTATATAGTAGTATATACTGGTGCTTCAATGGGAGTTTAAGAATAAAATACAAGGAATCAGGCACTTTATAATTTATCCCCTTTTGCTTTGAATAAAATGAGAAATATATGCATAGTAAATAGCACATCATTCCATTTTGATGATTCCCAAAGTGTAGTTCTGGGACCAGCAGTATTAGCATCTTCTGGGAAGTTGTTAGAATTGTAGATCTCAGGTTCTGTCTCAGACTTACTGAATCACAAACTGTGAGAGGTGGGATCCAGTAATATGTGTTTTAGTAAGTCCTGCAGGTTATTCTGATGTACACTAAAGTCATCTTTTGTGACCATCAGAATTTTGTAATTTTCCTTGTATCACATGTTGTTGTAATTTTATTCCTAGATATTTTATATTTTTGGTTGTTGTGAATTTGTTCATGTTCTGTTAATTGATGGTATATAGGAAGGCTGTTGCTCTTTGTGTAATATAATTATTTTGTAATTGGACTAGTTGTCATATTATTTTACCCTAATAATTTTGCATTTTGATTCTCCTGGATTTTCCAGGCAGCTAATAATATTAGCAGAAAAAGAAAATATTGTCTTTCCTTTTCAAAATTTCTATTTAGTACTTTTTCATTTTTCTTTTAGTAACTATCAGAAAAATCATTGGATATAGTGGTAATAATAGTCATTCTTACCTAATTTTTGAACTGTATGGTTATGCTTCTAGTATCTGACTGTATATGTATCATTTTATTCCTTGTAAAAACTCTTAGTTGATAAGTGATAAATATGCCTTTTCTCTTTCTTACTAAATCTTGGTTTCTCTTACCTTGCTAATTTAAGCTGATAGAATTCCTAATGTTGAGCTATTGTTGCATACCTGGAATAATCTCTTTAATAGCCTTTAAAAACTATTTTCCTTTATTTTATAGAGAGGCAGAAGATAAATTAGAGCAGAGCCAGAAAATGGTGATTGAAAAGGAGCAGAGTTTGCAGAAGTCCCAAGAGGAATGTATAAAGTTAAAGGTAGACTTACTTGAACAAAGTAAACAAGGAAAGAGGTATGTGTTTTAAAGCAGATAATTGTTTTTGTAGGGGGAAAAAGAATATATTACCTTTTTAAAATTGTAGCTAATTTTTATTATCTGTTTTTAAATTATTTATTTATTTTTGAGAGCGAGAGAGTGAGCAGGAGAGGGGCGGGGGGGGGGGGGGGGAGAGAGAGAGAGAGAGAGAGAGAGAGAGAGAGAGAGAGAGAGACAGAAAGAGAGAGAGAATATCCCAGGCAGGTTCTGCACTGTCAGCACAGAGCCCGATGCAGGGCTGAAACTCACAACCTGTGAGATCATGACCTGAGCAGAAATTGAGAGTCGGATGCTTAACTGACTGAGCCACCTAGGCACCCCTGTAGCTAATTTTTAAAATGAAAATATTTCAGAAACTTAGCAGTAGAAAAATTTAATGTTCTTTTTGTCTATTAATAGTTTTTCATTTTTCATTAAAAATTTCATGTTACTGGCATTCTGGATTGGGATTAGAAGTCTGATAATGATTATCAGTGTAATGATATTTACTTTTTTCTGAAATTATTTCCTAAATAAAATTCGTGAGTAAATATGTTCGTGAGTAAAAGAAAGTATAAAGCATGTCTTTTTTTTTTTTTTCTTTAAGTTTATTTTGAGAGAGAGAGCGTGCACACATACCTAAATTGGGGAGGGACAGAGAGAGAGAGAGACTCCCAAGCAGGCTCTGCACTATCAATGTGTAGCCTGCTGGCACAGGGCTTGAACCTACAAACATTGAGATCATGACCTGAGCTGAAATCAAGAGCCAGATACTTAACCAACTCAGCCACCCAGGTGCCCTGATTTTGTATAAAGCATGTCTTAATATAAAGTTTTGTAGGTAGTCTTGACTAAGGAACCCTTAACTATCAATGTCAATTAACATTTAAACTAATAAACATTTAACATTTTTTAGTTTAATAATATTTTCCAATATAATAATATAATTATAACAGCTTTTTACACAGGAAAAAATCATAATCTCCATTTTTGTCTTCAAAAAATTTTTTTCTTTCAGGTTTTTATTTAAATTCCAGTTAACATACAGTGTAATACTCATTTTTAGTAGAATTTAGTGATTCATCACTTACATACAATACCTTGTGCTCATCACAGGTGCCCTCCTTAATACCCATCACTCTTTTAACCCATTTCCCACCCCCCACCCCCACCACCTCCCTCCATCAACCCTCAGTTTGTTCTCTATACTTAAATATCTGTTGTATGGTTTACCTCCTTTTTTTTCTGTGTTCATCTGTTTTGTTTCTTCAATTCCAATTACAATATGAGTGAAATCATATTGTATTTTTCTTTGACTTATTTTGCTTACCATAATACACTCTAGCTCCATCTATATCAGTGCAAATGGCAAGATTTCATTATCTTTGATGGCTGAGTAATTTTCCATTGTATGTATATACACCTCTTCTTTATCCATTCACGGATAAAGTCAATGGACATCCAGTCAATGGACATTTGGACTCTTTCCATAGTTTGGCTATTGTTGATGCAGCTTTAAACATCAGGGTGCATGTACCCCTTTGAATCTGTATTTTTGTATACTTTGGGTAAAAGTATTTACCTATACTAAGTATAGTAGTGCAGTTGCTGGGTTATAGGATAGTTCTAGTTTTTTCCTTTTTGAGGAACCTCCATACTTTTTCCAGAGTGGCTGCACCAGTTTGCATTACCACCAAAAATGTAAAAGGGTTCCTTTTTCTTTGCATCCTCACCATCATCTGTTGTTTTCCTGTGTTGTTAATTTTAGCCATTCTGACCAGTGTGAGGTGGTATCTCATTGTGGTTTTGATTTGTATTTCCCTGGTGATGAGTGATGTTGAGCATAAAAATGACTCTTATATGGGTGGCCCAGTTGGTTGAGTGTCAGACTCCTGATTTCAGCTCAGGTCATAATCCCAGGTCATCATATCAAGCTCCACATCAGGCTCTGTGCTGAGTGTAGAGCCTGCTTACGATTCTCTCTCTCTCTTTCTTTCTTTCTCTCTCTCTCTCTCTCTCTCCCTCTGCACTCTCCCCTGCTTGCTTTCTCTCTCTCTCTCTCTAAAATAAAGTTTAAAAAGAAGACTCTTATATAAGGTTTAAATAATATCTAACCAGGAGCCTGTAAAGATTCTAAACTTACATGTATCTAATAGTCAAGCCCAGAAATATATAAAGAAAATAAAATTTCACATGGTAATGAGCAAACCTTTAATCATACAGGTAACATTCTTACACATTTACTAGGAATTATTAGATTAGTAACATGAAAGCAAGAAATTGAAGAGTTGAATGACAACTAGTAATCTTGATCTAATGTATGTATTTATGGAACCCTATACCCAACAGTTTGAAAAGTCATATTCTTTCAAGCACTTCTAGAACATTTATAATCTTTACCTCACTATGCCAGAAAGTATGAGTTTCAACAAACACCAAAAGATTGATGTTGTATATATTACCTTCTCAGACTATAGTACAATTAAGTTAGAATGTAATCCACCCCCAAATCATGTATTTTTAGAAATTTAAAGCCAGCTTTCTTGCTACTTACGGACCATTGAAGAAATTAGGACAAAAATTAGAAAACTTTTGAGGCGCTTCAGTGGTTCAGTCAGTTAAGTGTCCAATTTTGGCTCAGGTCATGATCTCATGGTTCGTGAGTCCAAGCCCTGCATTGGGCTCTATGCTGACAGCTCAGAACCTGGAGCCTGCTTTGGATTCTGTGTCTCCTTCTTTCTCTGTCCCTCCCCCACTCACGCTCTTGTCTCTCTTTCTCAAAAATAAATAAACATTTTTAAAAAATTAAAAAAAAAAACTTTTAGAACAGAGCGATATAAAAAAATACCACAGCTTGTGGGCTGACACCAAAGATATTCTTAGAGGGAAATTTTTAGTCTCCTGTGCATATATTGAAATTAATATATGCATGAAAATGAATGAGCTAAAACATCCAATTTATGTAGTCAGGAAAAGGACAGTTGAAGAAATCATCAAAAGAAAAATAGGAAATAGAAGTATTGAAATAATATAGGATTAAATGATCGAATAGAAAACAAGGAAACCATAGAGAAAATCAACAAAATCTAAATCTGGTTCTTTTCATAATGACCAAACTAATGGGCATCAGACAAAATTAATCAAGGAGACAAAGCACAAAAAACAATATTGGGATTGAAAAGGACTTCTAAAGTATAGATTTAGCTATGATTTAAGAAAGGGGTGCCTGGGTGACTCAGTCGGTTGGGTGTCCAACTTCAGCTCAGGTCATGACCTCATGGTTTCTGGTTGTGGGTTTGAGCCCGGTGTTGGGTTCTGTGCTGACAGCTTGGAGCCTGGAGCCTGCTTTGGATTCTGTGTCTCCCTTTCTCTCTGCCCCTCCCCCACTCACATTCTGTCTCTCTCTCTCTCTCTCTCTCTCTCTCAAGAAATAAACATTAAAAAAAAAAAAGAAAGAAGACCAAATACTATGAACCATTTTAGGATGATAAATATGAAAATTTGGACTCAATAAATGATTTCTCAACAAAATATAATTTAACAGAACTAACTTAATAAATTGAAAACTTGAATGGAAATATAGCTATTAGAGATATTGAATCAATAGCTAAAGATTTTCCTACAAGAAAGTAATAAACAAAACAAGGGTGATGACAAAAGGAAAAAGGCCCATTATGGCCCACAGTGGCTAAAATGAAAATGACTCACAATATCAAGTTTTGGCAAACTTGTGGAGCCCCTACAATTCTCATATATTTCTAAGAGTGTAAATTGGTAGAAACACTTTGGAAAACTTTGCCATTATCTGCTAAAGCTAACATAAGTCACCCTGTGATCTAGCATTTACTGCATCAGAAATGAATGCCTGTATCTATCAAAGGATAGGTGCAAGAGTGTTCAAAGTAGCTTCATTCATAATTGCTAAATGTTAATAATAGAATAAATAAATTGTGTTATATTCACATTATGGAACATATACACATGGAAAAGAGCAACTAAAACTATTAACAACATAAGTGAATATATATCATAGATAATGTAAGCAAAAGAAGCCAGGTGCAAAAGAATATAGTACATTTCCATAAGAAATCAAGAATAGGTAAAATTCTTGATTCATATATTCTTTAATATATGGTATTAAAAACTCCAAGTAGTGTTTACCTTTTTGAGTAAAGAATGTTGGAGGGAGTCTTTTGGGTACTTGAATATTCTGTATTTGATCTGGATAGTAATTTTGTGGATGTATACATATATAAAAACTCATTCACTTAAGACTTCTGCACTTAGTAAAACATTAAAATAAAAACTATTAGTTAAATAAGAAAAAATATACAGAAAATATGTACAGTCTTAATGAAGATTTAAAAATGTGCTCAGATTTGCTTTCATCAAGTATGGTGAGACACACAGACATGGAAATGACTGTCATGCAGAAGGAATTTTTATAGTCACAAATCCCTAGAAACAGGAGACATGACAGGCCATGTAAAGCATCAGGGTTGATCAGGAGACTGAGGGATTTGGGAGGAAAAGACATGTTTTTGTGGTTTGTGTGGGAAGGCACAGTGAAAGCAGGGAAGGCAGGTTTAGGATTGTCTAGTATGAATAATCTCAGCGGGCTATAGTGTAAAGCTGTCCTGAGTTGTGTGGTACCTGGTCCTGAGGTAAGTAGGGTAGGGGATTATTGGTCCTGAGTGTAAGAGCCAAACAGAGGAGTGAGGAGGAGGCTCTGGATTGATTAGCTTGTTTATGAAAGGTACACTTCCAGGTGAGTAGTTTACTGTCTCTAAGAATTGGCTAACCTTGGGAGGGAGGGCCAGTCTTCCTAGGGTGAGTGAAGTTCCAGATGTCAAAACATCAGAATAAAAGACATGATTAATCCAGTGGAGAAAATTATAAAATTTGGTTGCAAGTCTTAAAAGAAGATCTACCTAATGAAGTATACCCCAGTGCTCACTTTGGCAGCATGTATACTAAAATGAAGTAGACACCATTTTTCTGAAAGGAACCATAATATAAAAGTGTCACTTTTTCCCAAAATAATTGATACATTTGATATAATTCCCATCAATATCCCAACAGATTTTTGGTAAAACTTAATGAACTGACTGTAAATATTATACAGAAGAGCCGAGGTCCAAGAATAAAGGAGGCAATTTTGAAGCTGTAGACCAAGGTGGAGAGCATGCCTATAGACACCAGGACTTCTGAAGTTATATGAATTAAGTCAATGTGATGTTGGTATAGGAATAAACCAAAAAATATCAGTGGTATAGAACAGACCCTTTTTAGCAAACATACACACAGTAGAAACTTGATATGTAAGAGGTAGCATTACGAATCAGAGGAAATAATGGAAGAATCAGTAAGTTAAGGTGGGGATGCCTGGGTGGTTAAGTCGATTAAGCGTCTAACTCTTGATTTTGGCTCAGGTCGTGATCCCAGTGTGGTTGGATCCAGTACCAAGTCAGGCTCCGAGCTGGGCATGGAGCCTGCTTAAGATTCTCCCTCCTTCTCTCTCTCTGGCTCTCTCTCTCTCTCTCTCTCTCTCTCTCTCTCTCTCAGTCTCCCAAAAAAACAAAACAGAACAAAACAAAACAAAAAACCCACCAAGGTTTTGGACAGACTGCCATCATGTGTTTTTATATGTGGTATATAATAAGAGGGGTACTATGTCATTTATGGAGGAGTGTGCTCCCCAGAATGAATAGCCTGAATCTCCTCATGAGGAAACAGACAAGGTTAAGCAAATATTTAGCAGCATTTATTAACTGATTTACTGAATTTCTCACTGGGTACACATCATCTGGAGAGCAGAAGAGAACCCTAGTTTGATGTGTTTCTCTCACGGTGAAGTACATAGGCTTAAGAAATAGTAGGTAGTTGAGAAAAGAGAGGGGAAGCAGGATGAGAAAATCATGTTGTAGTGATAAGCAACTTCCAAATAGCTTGAGTGGCTGCTGCACATTTATGCCAGTATTAGTCATGGGTTATATACTTGATCACATTGAGAAGTAAAAGAAGGTAGAGTCATTGAATCCAGGGGTTCACGGAAAACACAGAATTGACCATCAGCTTCTGGCTGTTGAAGATCTCATCCGTGTGACTCTTCAATAGCAGTGTCAGAGTAGACCTTTGAGTAACCTGTGTGTGTGTGTGTGTGTGTGTGTGTGTGTGTGTGTGTGTGTGTGTATGTTTTTACTATCTACTAAACAGAAAATGCCCATATTTCCCTATAAGAAAAAAATTATTTGCATAGCATGATTTTTTAAAAAATGTTTATTTATTTTTGAGAGACAGAGACGGAACATGAGCACAGGAGGGGCAGAGAGAAAGGAAGACACACAATCTGAAGCAGGCTCCAGGCTCTGAGCTGTCAACACAGAGCCCAATGCAGGGCTCGAACCCACGAACTGTGAGATCATGACCTGAGTAGAAGCTGGATGCTTAACTGACTGAGCCACCCAGGCACCCCATGCATAGCATGATTCTAAACGCACGTTTTTTATGTATCTTGTTTGACATCTAATTTTGTATCAGTAGTCCAGTGGTTAAGTCCACCTCCTTCTTAGATTCATACATTAGGTTTACTACTTAGTAACTATGAGGGCATGCCTTGAACATATTGTGTAATCTTTCTGGGTCCTAGTTACAGATAAGATAAGGATAATGTCCAGTTTAATGAGTTGTGACTCTTTGATTAGGTATGTAAAGCAGCTAAAACTCTCTGCGGCACATAATAGATGTTCAATAAATTTAAGCTATTATTGTAAAAAAAAAAGTCAGTGTCATGAAAGACTTAACAAACAGCTGAGATATTACAGATTAAAGAAACTAAAGATATATGATAACTAAAAGCAGTATGTGATCCTAGATCAGAAGGAAAAAAAAAGGTCTGTAAAGAACATTATTGGAATAATTGATAAAGCTTACATGTGAATTGTACATTAGATAATAGTGTTGTAACAGTTTCAGATTTCTTGAATTTGATAGTTATGGTTATATGAGGCATTGTCTGTGTTCTTAGGATACGTACTAAAGTATTAAAGGTGAAGGTTACTGGGACACCTGGGTGGCTCAGTCAGCTAAGTGTCTGACTTTGGCTCAGGTCATGATCTCACGGTTCGTGAATTCAAGCCCCGCATTCGGCTCTGTGCTGACAGCTCAGAGCCTGGAGCCTGCATCAGATTCTGTGTCTCCCTCTCTCTCTCTGCTCCTGCCCTGCTCACACTCTTCTCTGTCTCTCAAAAAGTGAATAAACATTAAAAAAATATTAAAATAAAATAAAGGTGAAGGTTACTAATTACTCTAGAATGTAGTTCAGTACAAAAAAATCTCTCAAGTGAGAGACATGGGCAGTTGTGGCAAAATATCAAAAATTGGCGAATCTGCATTAAGGAGTACCTGTTTGAAATTTAAAAAACAAAAAAGTTCAAAAACTGTGGCTGGGAGAATTAATTATTGATTTTAATAATTAGATCCCAGCTTTGAACTTGTAGGAGTACTGACAATACTGACTCTATCTTTGGCCTTCCATCTTGTTCATGTTCACTGGATTACCTCTCTTGGGGCTTATGTGTTCTGGGACCCTTGGAGATTAATATACATACCTTTTAGAAATGCCCATCAAGGTAGGGATGAGGAGAGGCTTGCTTTGGCCTCCCAGGAATCTGTAAGAAATAACATAGTCTTTTCCCTTTCTGACACACAGGTAGTGCCTCAAGGTCTGATTAAAGGTTAGCTGTCAGGTGCATGCAATCTTTTGAAATACACACAAACCCTTTGATCTCACTGCAGTGCTCTTCCCACTCCACTCCATGTGTCCCCTTGCTTTATTAAACCTATAGGCTAAGGTCTGGACTTTGTGGAGAATAGCTGCAGTGCTATGTGAATTTTTGCTGGTGGATATCTCCTCTCCCCACCACCCCTCTCCTGCATTAAGTTACCTTGAATAAAACTTCAAAAACTGTATGGAATGGTTAAGTGTCAGACTTTGGCTCAGGTCATGATCTCGCAGTTGGTGAGTTCGGGCCACACATTGGTGCTGTGCTGACAGCTGAGAGCCTGGAGCCTTCTTCGGATTCTGTCTCTCCCTCTCTCTCTGCCCTACCCCCACTTGCACTCTGTCTCTCTCTGTCTCTCAAAATGAATAAATGTTAAAAAAAAAAAAAATTACAATGAGGTTGTAAAAATACAATCACTTAACACTATTAGATGGGCATAAGTTTTTAATTTGGTGATAATTATAATAACTTAGCATTCACTATATGGAAATACTTTTCTAAGTGCTTTAAGTGTATAACTCGTTTACTTTTCAAACAATCATAGAATATTGATAACATCCTCATTTTACAGATGAGGAAACTGAATTTGAGAGAGATTGAGAACACACAGAAAGTGGTACAGTTAGAATTTAAACCCAAACACTGTAGCGTTACGGCCTGCTAGATTGAATGCCATGCCAGAGGTAGTAGTGCAAAATGCTTAAGAGTTTTTGGAAACAGGTTATATTCCCTGTAATCTATGAGATCTTAGACAAGTTACTTAACCTGTGACTGCCTCATTTTTGGTACTTCATTATAGATTGTTGAGAGGCTGAAGTAGGTTATTTTATTATTATATACTGTTTTCTCTAAGCCTGGGTGAAGGTGTAGTAGTACAGCAGAAACTCTTACACACATTTTTGGTTGGGAATGTAAATTGATATTGCTGCTGTACCACTTTTTAAAAAAAGGTTTCAGGGGTGCTTGGGTGGCTCAGTTGGTTAAGCATCCAAGATGCTTGATTTCTGCTCAGTTTATGATCTCATATTTTGTGAGTTCAAAATGTCCGCGGGCATTGACAGTGTGAAGCCTGCTTGGGATTCTCTGTATCCCTTGCTCTCTGCCCCTCCCCCACACACGGTTGCTCACGTGCTTGCTGTCTCTCTCAAAAAATAAATAAACTAGGGATGCCTGGGTGACTCAGTCAGTTAAGTGTCTGACTTTGGCTCAGGTCATAATCTCTCAGTTTGTGAGTTGCTAGCCCTGCCTTGGATTCTGTGCTGACAGCTCAGAGCCTGGAGACGCCTTCAGATTTTGTGTCTCCCTCTCTCTGTGCCCCTCACCCACTGTGCTCTGTCTTTCTCTCTCAAACAACTTAAAAAAACAACTTAAAAAAAAACTAACAAACAACAAAACAACAACAAAAACTTGTTGTTTTAAAAACAACAACCAAAAAAAAACTTAAAAAAAACTAATAAAAAAGATTTCATAAAGCTAAAGGTGCTCCTACCTTGTACCTTCAACTTGGAAATACCTTTTGGAAAATATTTAGCAATTCAGCTCTTGTTTATTTAAACACATTTTTTTTTTAGTATATGTGCTGCCGAAGCGAGCACATAAACACATTTTTTTTTAATGTTTACTTATTTTTGAGACACAGAGAGACAGAGCATGAACGGGGGAGGGTCAGAGAGAGAGGGAGATACAGAATCCGAAACAGGCTCCAGGGTCTGAGCTGTCAGCACAGAGCTCTTGTTTATTTTAAAGAAACTCTCCCACATACTGCCAAGAAGCTGTGCACTGGGATGTTCACTGCAACATGTTTGTATTAGCTGGAAACAACCTCAATGTCTATCAAATAAAAAATGTACAAAATAAATTATACTATTTTCATGCAATAGAATAGTATGCCCTAGATTTTAAAAAATGAACTATAGTCGGGGTGCCTGGGTGGCTCGGTCGGTTGAGCATCCGACTTCGGCTCAGGTCATGATCTCATGGCTTGTGAGTTTGAGCCCTACATCGAGCTCTGTGCTGACAGCTCAGAGTTTGGAGTCTGCTTCAGATTCTGTGTTTCCCTCTGTCTCTGCCCTTAACCCACTCACATTCTGTCTCTGTCTCTCTCAAAAATAAATAAACATTAAAAAAATTTTTTTTAAATGAACTATAGTCACAAAGATGAACATAGATCTTGAATGATACTGAATAAAAGCAATCTGCAGAAGGATATATATAGTGTGATGCTATAAATATATATAGGGTGATCATATAAAGTATAAAAACATGGGAAGAAACTATGATGTTTTATTGAATATAAGATTACACAGATCTTAAGGTGCATCATTATTTAGGTAATCAGTAAGAAAAATTTCACCATGAAACTATTATATACCATTAATTATAAAATACATACCAATTTTAGAGGTGTTAAAATGATGAAAATAATGTGCCTCTTGGAATAAGTGAACTGGGATGTATTACTTGTGGGTTTAGGTGAACATGTAAACATACAAAATGTTTTGTAATAAAAAAAAAAGACTACGGTTACCTTTGGAAGAAGTCAGGGGAATGGGATTTGGAAGGGACACAGGGACCTCAGCTCTGTAATTCTATAATGTTTTGTTTGCTTAAAGTAAAAAATGCTACATGAAACAAAAAAAAGAAGATTCATTAAAGCTTGATTGGGAGTACATGGATGTTTATGTATACTTTTCTGTATGGCTAAAATCTGTCTTTACTTTTTTTTAATTGGTGGTGAGGAAGAGTAGGTAAGTGTAAAAGTGGATAAGTTTGTCTTAAAAGCAAGGACGAGAGAGGAAAGCATATCAGTGGAGGGTTTTGTTTAAGTGAGAAATACAGGTATCCTTTGCCCTCTGAGCTCTATTTATGCAAACTATGTAATGGAATATATTCTCTTAGATTTTTAGATAAATCCCTTATTATTTAAACTCTTACCAGGGCACGTGGGTGGCTCAGTCGGTTAAGTGTCCGACATCGGCAAGCCCTGCGTCGGGCTCTGCCAACAGTTCAGAGCATGCTTTGGATTCTGTCTCCTCTTTCTGCCCCTCCCCACTTGCACTCTGTCTCTCAAAAATGAATAAACATTTAAGAAAATATTTAAACCATTACCATTTATCTAAAACTTTGGAACCAGATAGACACTTTGATATCCACAGTTGCTATCCAAACTTAAGTACTACATATATTTAGAAAGTAAGAGATACTTCCACTGAATTTGTAAACCAGTAGAGAAGAGACTGAAAGTATAGAAGATAGAGTTAAGTCCCTGAAAGGGGAAGAGCTGAGGTCTAGAGTGTAGAGAAATTCACTCTTGATAAGAGTAGAGTCACTAACTACCCTTACATTGGAATGAATATGATGAGAAGAGGTTTAAATAATAGAATAATTTTTAGAGGTAGCTATGAAATTGACTACATTGGCCCAATTGTCTCAACTCAGTGTGAAAAGTATGAGGAAAGGTCAGGGTCAACTAAGACAGTGCTTCATAGTGGGTAGATTTTGTTGTTCAGATTTTTACATCTTTTGGAAGTTACTACTGTCTTTTGAAATACCTTCTTGAAAATTTACTTGCCCTTTGCAAAGGTCACAGGATTTACCGAATATTTTTAATATACGAGACCATGGATTGATTCTGTAATATTTTGAAATTCTGATTTTTGAGTTTATACAGCCTAGGCTGCTTCCCTGATCTTTTCCAGATAGAGAAAAAAATTGCTGACACATAAGAATGTATGTATGTTTCAACGTTTATGTGGTGCTTTATATTTTATTTTTCATATTGATACAGTGAGGAAATTATTGTAGTCTCTATTCTTCATTTTGCAGTTTAAGCTTAATACTCTTTTCTAGTACTGCTTGTCTCTAATTATTTCTTATAATAAAATATAGGTTACTTTGGAGTTTCACTAGTTAAATGCAGAGCCTTCTTTACTTTTATTCTCTCTTTTTAAATTTTAGAGCTGAACGACAAAGGAATGAAGCACTATATAATGCTGAAGAGCTGAGTAAAGCTTTCCAACATTATAAAGAAAAAGTGGCTGAAAAACTGGAAAAGGTAAGAAGCAGTTGTGCAAATTCAGTTTTTTTGGAACTGTCCATATTCTAAAAATAAAAATAGACATAAATAGAATGTATTTGTTTATAGTTAAAGTGGGGAATAATTTTTATGACCTTGTAATAAAATCATTGGAATAAAGAATTGTAAATATTGGCTAAGGCTGGTGTTCATAATCTTATAATGAGCAGAAACTTTTTTATCAAAGTGGGAAAAGAATGGAGACAAGGGGAAGAACAAAATACAGAGAAAGAAAAGAATACGGAGAAAGATGAGGTGAGTGAGCAGAGGTTGGAGCTGTAGAAGTAGAAGCAGAAAATTTGTTCCTATCACCTCCATGAAAATGAAGACAGAGTAGATTGTATAGCCTTCAGTTGTCTCCCTGGACCTACCACCCTGAGAGGATCTTACTCCTTCCTCTCAAAGGGAAAATTCCTTTAACAGATTCTACATGGTAGTATAGTGACTTTATTACATTCACTTAATATTTTCAAGTCATATGGATAATAAAACCTGTTTGGAGGAAGGCCACATGTTGAGTATTCAGACATTGAGCTCAGAAGAGAGGTCTGGTTGATAGATACTAACATGAGAGAATTCCATCTTGAGATAGTAATTGAAAAAGAGAAAGTTAATGATTCTGTTCAAAGAAAGGTAGAAGGGTAGGAGAAATATTATTATTAAAAGTTTAATAAGAAAGAAATACCATATGATTTCACTTATATGTGGACTCTAAAAGATAAACAAACAAAAAGCAGAAACAGACCCATAAATACAAAGAACTGATGAGGTGTTGGGCAAAATTGGTGAAGGGGAGTGGGAGATACAGACTTCCAGTTATGGCATGTGGAAGTCACAGGCATCCAAGGTACAGCACAGGGAATATAGTCAATTGTATTATAATAGTATATGTAGCGTCAGATGATAGCTACACTTGTGAGCACAGCATAATGCATAGAGTTGCTGAATCACTGTATTGTACACCTGAAACTAATGTGACATTGTTTGTCAACTATATTTCAATGAAAAATTCTTAAAATCCCGTCAGATACTGTTCTTAAGTGTAAATTAATCAGATCACTGTTTTGAAGGCCTTGGAGAAGATCCCTGTGGGAATGAAATTTTGTAGGAGGGATTTTTAATAAGGTAATTTGTCGGGGGAGATAGAATACCTAGCAGGGGTAATATGTTCAGGGAGAGGGAGGACTTTATAGAGGAAAGAGAAAAATGTTAAGATGATTTTTTTTCACATTTCTCCTTGGGATTATCAGTTCAAACCACACTCAGCAGGTACCTCTAGTTAGGTCGATGTAATAACAGAGGCAGATCTGCCTATTCTGTCACTCCCACCACTCTCACCTGAGTGCTTGATTTTTATCTGGTTTAGATTTGGACTGTAATTTCAGTGGGAGTATCTTGTGGCTAAAATTTCAAAAGTTATTTCTCCATAATATTTGCAGCATAGTTAGCCTTTAGTTAACTTCATGCAGCATCCCTGCATAAATTGCTTGCTTTGCTCCCGTGAGGCCAGAATGCTTCCTGTCGGGTGATAGTGCCATTGCCCCTCTGTCATAGGCTCTCAACCATTTCTGGACAGGTGGTGGCATCCCCCTCCTCGTCCTTTGTTACTGCCCGTCACTTTGCTCCTTTCACTGCAAGGCTGGGGACTTAAACGCGTGAAATACTTACTCTACTCTCCTGCTTATTTCTGAAGTCACTACTTTTTAGTTTGAAACACCTAAAATTTATGACTACAGTAGTATGTTCACTTAAAACAAATTATTGTTTTAGGTTCAAGTTGAAGAAGAAATATTAGAGAAAAATCTAATTAGCTGTGAAAAAGAAAATAAAAGGCTGCAGGAAAAGTGTGGTGTATATAAAAGTGACCTTGAAATTCTGAAAGAAAAATTAAGGTACAGTATCTTGTTATGGAAAAAGGAGTTTTGTGTGGAAATGGAGAAAGAACTGAAACGTTTTAAAATAGAATATTTTGTATATTGTAATTGTGGCCTTAAATTACATAGAAAGCTAGGTTTTATGACTGCAATTGTTTTCTGGGTATAATGTTAGGATTTTTAATGAATAAAACGTGTTGATATTAATATACTTGCAAATATAGAGTGATATGATCAACATATTTGCTTTGCATATATTTAGAGAAGATGAACACAAACATATGTGAAAATATTACTGCCTAGTAATCTGTTAATGGTTGATTACTATCTTTTAGAGTTGTGGCTAATAGTTCATGATTTTTCCTTATATAACCTAAAACTTTCTTGAAGTTGCAATATGTTGAATTAGGATGTGGGAGTTAGATTTCCTGTCTTATACTTTTATAAAGGGAGCACAAGTGCTTCAAAGATAATGGAGGAATGGATAATGCCTTCCTCCTTACTATGAGACACTGGGAAAGTTTTATAATCTTTATATACCTTAGTTTCCTTATCTATAAACAGAGAGTGATAATCGTGCTACCCACATAAAGTTGTGAGTGCCTGGCATGCAGAAAGTAGGTACTCAGTAAATGTGAGCAGGTATTATTATTTCAGAATTAAAGCTTTAAAATATTTTATTTTTTGAAAATTTTTAAATGTTTTTATTTGTTTGTTTTTTAATATAATTTATTGTCAAGTTGGCTAACATATAGTGTATACAGTGTGCTCTTGGTTTTGGGGATAGAGTCCTGTGATTCATCGCTTATATACAACACCCAGTTCTCATCCCAACAAGTGCCCTCCTCAGTGTCCGTCACCCATTTTTCCCCCTCCCCACCCCCTGCTTTAAAATATTTTAAAAGTGAGATTAACTAGGATTTACTGAAAATAAATATATATTTTGTTTTCATTTTTATGTTTTTTTCTTCATAGGCAGTTAAAAGAAGAAAATAACAATGGAAAAGAAAAATTAAGGATCATGGCAGTGAAAAATTCAGAAGTTATGGCACAACTAACTGAATCTAAACAAAGTATTCTGAAGCTAGAGAGTGAGTTAGAAGACAAAGAGGAAGTACTTAGAGAAAAATTTTCTCTAATGAATGAAAACCGAGAATTAAAGGTCCGTGTTGCAGCACAGAATGAGCGACTGGATTTGTGTCAGCAAGAAATAGAGAGTTCAAGGGTGGAACTGAGAAGTCTGGAAAAAGTTATGTCCCAGTTGCCAGTAAGTATGGATGAAAAGGAAACTTTACTCAAGTGCTTTATAAGAGATCATCATTTTGTGGTTGCTTTATTAGCTTTTACTTTATGTTTTTTTTTTACATATCTATACTTTCAGTAATGAATTTCTTTTCTACCTCATCCCTTTTCTTTTTCTGCTCCTACCCTTTCTTAGTCTCTCAGACGCCCTATGTAAGAATGGCACAGGATTTTTAAAAAACAGCTTTATTCAAGTAATATTTGTATACCACAGAATTCACCCATTTTAATTGTACCATTCAGTGATTTTTAGTAAACTTACAAGTTTTGGAACAATCACTGCAGTCCAGTTTTCAGTTTACCATTCAGAAGATTCCTTTACCACACTCACCCCTAGGGAACCACTAATGTATTTTCTGCCTCTAGAGATTTGTCTTTTTTGGATTTTTCATATAAATGAAATTGTACAATATATGGTCTTTAGCTTTCTAAAAATTTTTGAGGATCATTCATTGTGATATATATCAGTACTCCATATCACTTTATTTTGAATGTTATTCAATTGTATGGATACACCACATTTTATTTAACTATTCACCAATAAGTAGATAGATATTTGGGTTGCTTCCATGTTTGGACTATTATGAACAATACTGCTACGAACATTTGCATACAAGTCTGTGTGTGGACATAGTTTCATTTCTCTTGAGTACATACCTAGGAATGGAATTGCTGGGTCATATGGTAAAGTGGTACTGAACTGTTTTCCAAAGTGGCTATACCATTTTACATTCTCACCAGGAATGTCTGAGAGTTCCTGTTTTTCTACAACCTACCCAACATTTGTTACTGTCTGTCTTTTAGATTTATAGCCATCTTAGTGGGTGTGATGTGGTATCACATTATGGTTTTAATTTACATTATTCTAATGACTAATAATGTTGAGCAACTTTTCGTGTACTTATTAAAATGTTTTTATGATAGCAGATGGCCATCATTTCTCTTTCAGTTACATATATAACTATATATATAAGTGAGATTAGAAAGAAGGTAAGTATAACTATGTCAGAAATCTGTTATTGATAATTGTAAAATAAAGGTGAGATCAGGAGAAAACTATATAAATGTGTCATGGCTGATTTCAAATATGTATATATGTATATATTTTTTTAATTTTAAGTTTATTTATTTTGAGAGAGAGAGAACACAAATGAGGGAGGGTCAGAGAGAAGGAGAGACGGAATCCCAAGCAGGCTCCACACCATCAACGCAGAGCCTGACACAGGGCTTGAACTCACAAGTGGTGAGATCCCAGCCGAGATCAAGAGTTGGATGCCTAACCAACTGTGCCACCCAAATGCCCCGGTTTCAAATATATTTGGATGGGTGGTAGACTTACCAATTTTATTTCTTTGACTCTTACCTATTTTATTTTATTTTTAAAAATACAGCAAGGGCACCTGGGTGGCTCAGTTGGTTGAGTGTCTGACTTCAGCTCAGGTCATAATCTCAGGGCTCGTGGGTTTGAGCCTTACATCGGGCTTTGTGCTGACAGTGCAGAGCCTGCTTCAGATTCTCTATCTCTGTCTCTTTCTCTCTCTTTGCCCCTCCCTCACTTGTGCGCTCTCTCTCTCTCTCTCTCTCTCTCCCTCTCCCTCCCCCTCACTCTCCCTCACTCTCCCTCACTCTCAAAAATAAATAAACATTAAAAAAAATTAAAAATATAGCTAAAGTGTTTTGGAAAATGCTACATGTGCCTCTGTTGTTTTTCACATAATGTTATATTATGTGATACCTCCATAATGTTTTATATAATGCAGGTTTATTTTAACTATTGTGATTTTTCTGTTATCTCAGTATTTCATAAAGTATTTTTACATTTATCCTATTGACAGACTTTAGGTTGTTTCTATTAAATTCACACAATTTTTCAAAATTGGAGTTCTGAATAAAACAATTGCATCATAGATATTGTAAGTTTATGTATGTCTCTTTTTAAATTTGCAGTTAAAAAGAGAAGTGTTTGGTTTTAAATCATCTCTTTCTAAGCACCAGATGAGTAGTTTGTCAAACAAGGAAGACAATTACATTGGCTGCTGTGAGGCAAATAAAATGTTGATTTCAGAATTGAGGTATGGCTTTCAGATGCTGAAGTTGTAGCAAATACAGTGTTTTTTTTTAAATTGGCAGTTAAATTAAAATCCTTAATTGAGAAGATGAAAAATATATAGAAAAATTCATCGAGTATTAAAACAAACAACTGTATTTCCACAACTAAGACTTGATTCTTCTTAACATTCTGTGATATTTTTTTCAAATGTGTTTAAGTAAAACATAAAACATTACAGGGTGGATAATACCCATTGATCTTTCCCACTAGTCTCATTCTCCTCTTAAGAATACACCATCATGAACTGGGTACGTATTCTTCCTTCCATTTTGTGTATGTTTACATTCACACATACATGCAAAATATATATGCTTATATTGTTTGCAATTTTGCTTTTTTACTCAGAATTATTTTTTAAATTCATACATGTTGAGGTGGGTAGTTAGAGTTACCAATCAATAGGTGGATTAGTGTAGGTAGTTTTAATAGCTGTATGAGAGTCTGTCCTAGAACTGTGTCACCTAGAACTGTAGTTTTCTTTTGTTACAAACAGTGCTGCAAAGTACATACCTTTATGTGTTGCCTTATACAATATGCCAGAGTGTCTCTAGTGTATATTCCTAAAAGTGAAAGTGCTGGGTTATAGCATGTGTACATTATTACTTTTACTAGGTACTATCAAGTTTTTAAAGTAGCTGCTCCAGTTTACATTCCCATCAGTGGTATATAAGAATTTCTACATCCTGCCCAAGAGTTAACTAATATCAGAGTTTTAAAATTTTTGCCAACTTGAAAGGTAAAAATGGTGGGAGATATTTATATAGATCTTTCTAATAGTTTTTGGTGTATTTTGTTTTGTTCCAGGATTAAACTTGCAATAAAGGAGGCAGAAATTCAAAAGCTTCAGGCAAACCTGGCCGCGAATCAGTTATCTCAGAATCTTATTGCTTGTAATGACAAACAAGAAAGTGGCAAATTAAATAGTGTAGAGACAGAACCGGTAAAACTAGGAGGTAATCAATTAGGTGAGTGTGTTAAATTCTTTTTTTAATTTTTTTTAATTTTTTTTTTAATTGATTTTTGAAGGAGAGAGATGGAGCATGAGCGGGGGAAGAGCAGAGAGAAAGGGAGACACAGAATCCGAAGCAGGCTCCAGGCTCTAATGCTGTCAGCACAGAGCCCGTCGTGGGGCTCGAACTCATGAACCGTGAGATTATGACCTGAGCCAAAGTCGGACACTCAATCGACTGAGCCACCCAGGCGCCCCTAAATCAAATTCTTTAATTCTAAGTTGTTTATGATAGTTTTTTAGAGAAATGGATTATCAGATGTTTAGTTTGTATTATCAGTAATCTGTTATTACTAGTTATGGGTTGGTAAGATGGCAAGAATTTCAAAATTGTTGAACTTTGCATTATTCTTTAAAAATGATAAAGCTACCCCTGGGTGGCTCAGTCAGGTAGCGTCCAACTCTTGATTTCGGCTCAGGCCATGATCTTACGATTTGTGAGTTTGAGCCCCATGTTGGGTTCTCTGCTAACAGTACAGAGCCTGCTTGAGATTCTCTGTCTCCCTCTCTACTCCTCCCTCTCTCTCAAAAACAAATTTAAAAAAACATCAAAAAATGTAGTTTACTGAAGTAAAATTTACTAGTAGGATACATCCATTTAAAATAACAGAGTTTGAAATGTTTTGTCAAATGTATATTTTTTCATGTTTATACCCTTGTAACTATCACCACAATTAAAATATCTAACATTTCCATCAGAAGACTTACAAATGACCAACAGACACATTAAAAAAGTGTTCAACATCACTGATCATCAGGGAAATGCAAATCAAAACCTCCCTAAGACATCACCTCATACCTATCAGAATGGCTAAAACCTAAAACACAAGGAATAACAAGTGTTGTTAAAGATGTAGAGAAAAAGCAACGCTTATGCACTGTTGGTGGGAGTGCAAACTGGTGTAAGCCACTGTGGAAAACAGTATGGAGTTTCCTCAAAAACAAAACCAAAAGCACACTGTATATACACTGTATGTTAGCTAACTTGGCAATAAATTGTATTTAAAAAAAAATTAAAAATCACCATATGATCCAGTAATTCCACTACTGGGTATTTACCCAAAGAAAACAAAAATATTAATTCAAAAGATACATGCACTCCTATGTTTATTGTGGCATTACTTACAATAGCCAAGATATGGAAGCAACCTAAGTTTCCACTGATAGAAGAATGGGTAAAGAAGATGTGGTGTGTATATATGTGTGTGTGGAATATTACACACACTGGAATATTACTCACCCATAAAAAGAAATGAAACTTTGCCTTTTGCAACAGCATGAATGGACCTAGAGGATACAATGCTAAATAAAGTATATCAGACAGAGAAAGACAAATACCATATGATTTTATTCATATGTGGAATTTAAGAAACAAACCAAATGAACAATGAAAAACAGACCAAAAAATCTCTCTTAAATATGGAGAACAAACTGGTGGCTGCTAGACTGGAAGTGGGTGGAAGAAAGAGTAAAATAGATAAAAGGGTATTAAGAGTGCACTTATCATGATGAGCCCTGAGTAATGTGTAGAAATGTTGTATTACCATATTGTACACCTGAAGCTAACATAACACGCTATGTTAATTATACTGAAAACCAAATACAAAAAAAGCCATTTTCCTAAGGATCCCTTATACTCCTTAATTTTCTTTGGGTTCAATTCTGTCTTTAACTTTTCTTAAAATGAAAGCTTAGATTATTGATTTTAAACCTTATATAAGTATTTAAGGGTATAAAATACTTCTCTTTAGGCAATGCTATACCTGCATCCCACTAATTTTTATATATTGCATTTTCATTTTATTCACTTCAAAATATCTTATAATATCTCTTGTGTGTATTTATTTCCAAATATTTAGAATTTTCCAGGTGTCCTTTTGTTATTAGTAGTGGACATTAAGTTGTTTCTAATAACCTAATTCATGAATGAACCTGATTTCAGTTCTTAAAAATGTTTTGAGATTTAGTTTATTGGCCAGCATATGGACTATCTTGATGATTGTTTTAAATGCACTTGAAAAAATTGTGTATTCTGGGGACTATTGAGTAGAGTGAACTTCAATCATATTAAACTTATTTATAGAAGCTTGAGTCTTCTTTCCCCCTAGTGATTTTCTGTGTACTTGTTCAATTACTGAGAAAAAAATCTTGAAATCTTCAGATATGTATGTGAGTTTGTTAATTTATCCTTTTAGTTCTGTGAGTCTGAACTCTGCTTTACCTAAAATTAATATAGTTACTCTATCTGGGGCACCTGGGTGGCTCAGTCGGTTAAGTGCCCGACTTCTGCAGGTCATAATCTCACGATCCATTGAGTTTGAGCCCCGGGTCGGGCTCTGAGCTGATAGCCCAGAGCCTAGAGCCTGCTTCGAGTTCTGTGTCTCCCTCTCTCTGCCCCTCCTCTACCCCTGCTCACACACTGTCTCTCTCTGTCTCTCTCAAATATAAACAGACATTTAAAAAAATGTGTTAATATAGTTACTTGAGCTAATTTTTTATTGGTATATAATTGACATATAATATCATATTAGTTTTAGGTGTATGTCATAATGATGTGATATATGTGTATATTTTGAAATGATAACCACAATAATAAGTCTATGTAACATCCGTCATCACAGATAAGTAACAAATTTTGGGGAGGGATGAGAGTTTTTAAAATCTACTCTCAGGGTATCTGGGTGGCTCAGTCAGTTGAGCATCCGACTTCGGCTCAGGTCATGATTTCATGGTTCGTGAGTTCGAACCCCACGTCAGGCTCTGTGCTGACAGCTCAGAGCCTGGAACCTGCTTCAGATTCTGCGTACCCCCACCCTCTCCGCCCCACCCCTGCTTGTGCTCTCTCTCTGTCTTTCAAAAATGAATAAACGTAAAAAAAAATTTTTACGATCTACTCTCAACAAGTTTCAAATATATAATATTATTGACTCTAGTTACCATGCTGTATATTATATCTATACCCAGGAGTTGTTTATCTTATAACTGAAAGTTTGTACCTTTTGACCACATTTGTTTGTTTCATTTGTTTCATTTGTTTGTTTGTTTTTATATTTCACATATAAGTGAGATCATACAGTATTTGTCTTTCTCTGCCTGGCTTTTCATTTAACCTAATGTCCTCAAGGTTCATCCATATTGTCACAAGTAAAAAGATGTCTTTTTGGGGCGCCTGGGTGGCTCACTTGGTTGAGCGTCTGACTTCGGCTCAGGTCATGATCTTATGGTTTGTGAGTTCGAGCCCCACGTTAGGCCCTGTGCTGACAGCTCAGAGCCTGGAGCCTGCTTCAGATTCTGTGTCTCTGTCTCTCTCTGCCCCTCCCCTGCTCATGCTCTGCCTATCTCTCAAAAGTAAATAAACATTAAAAAAAAAGTCCTTTTTATGGCTAAATAGTATTTCTCTGTGTGTGTGTGTGTGTGTGTGTGTGTGTGTGTGTGTTTATGCTACCTTGTATTTATCCATGCATCTGTCAGTGGATGCTTAGATTACTTCCGTAACTTGGCTATTGTAAATAATGCTGCAATGTACATATGAGTGCAGATAGTGATTTCATTTCCTTCAGGTAAATATTCAGAAGTGGAATTACTGCATATGTGGTAGCTCTATTTTTAATTTTTAAAGGCAATTCCATATTGTTTTCCATAGTGGCTCTACCAGTTTACATGTTCACCAATAGGGCACAAGGGTTCCCTTTTCTCCACATCTTCACCAACGCTTATTTCTCATCTTTTTGATGATAGCCATTTTTGTAGGTGTGAAGTGATACCTCATGGTGATTATGATTTGCATTTCTTTGATGATTAGTGGTGTTGAACATCTTTTCATGTGTTTATTGGCCATTTGTATATCTTCTTTGGAAAAATGTCTTATTTAGATCTTCTGCCCATTTTTAATTGGGTTTTTTTTTTTTGCTATTGGGTTATATGAGTTTTTATGTATTTTGGATATTAATCCCTTATCAGATATAGATTTACAAATATTTTCTCCCATTCTGTAGGTTGTCTTTTCATTTTGTTGATGGTTTCTTTTGCGGTACAGAAGCTTTTTACTTTGATATAGTCCCACTTGTTTATTTTTACTTTTTTGCTTTTGCTTTTGGTGTTGAATCCAAAAATTACCATCACCAGGACTGATAGATCTAAGAGCTTTTTACTTATGTTTTCTTCCAGAAGTTTTATGTTTTAGGTTTAATATTCAAGTCTTAAACCATTTTAAGTTGATTTTTGTCTACTTAAGATAGTGGTCTAGTTTCATTCTTTTGCATATGGCTGTTCAGTTAACCCAACACTGTTTATTAAAAAGACTGTCCTTTCCCTATTGTATGTTCTTGACTCCTTTGTTGTAAATTAATTTACCTTTATTTTGAGAGAGAGGGAGGGAGGGAGGCAGGGAGAGAATGAGGAGGGGAAGGGCAGAGAAAGAGGGAAAGAGAGAGAATCCCAAGCAGGCTGCATGCTGTCAGTGCAGAGCTCAATTCAGGGCTTGATCCCACGAACCGTGAGGTCATGACCTGAGCTGAAATCAAGAGCTGGACAACTGACTGAGCTACCCAAGCACACCATATGTCTGTTTTTAATGCCAGTACCATACTGTTTTGATTACTATGGTTTTATAATACAGTTTGAAATTAGGAAGTGTGACGCCTTCAGCTTTGTTTTACTTTCTCAAGATTACTTTAGCTATTTGGGGTCTTTTGTGGTTCCATATAAATTTTAGGATTGGTCTTTTGTTCTATAAAAAAAATGCCATTGGGATTTTGATGGGGGTTGAATTAAATCTTTAGATTTAGGTAGTATGGAGATTTTCACAGTATTAATTTTTCCAGTCCATGAACATGAACTATCTATTAATTTGTGTCTTCAGTTTCTTTCATCAGTGTCTTATAGTGTTTAGTGTACAAATCTTTCCCCTCCTCAAATTTATTCTTAGATATTTTATTCTTTTTGGGTTAATTATAAATGGGATTGTTTTCTTAATTTTCTTTCTGATCATCACTCCAGCTGTGTTTGATTAGAGTTTTCCTGGTATGACTTTTTTCATCCTTTTAGTCTGCATTTTTTATAGATAAAGTGAGTTTCTGATAGAGAGCATATAATTGGTTCTTGCTTTTATATTCTAACATTTTTTGCTCATTCAGTGGAATGTTTAGACACATTTAATGCAACTATTGGTCTTTTTTGGGTTTAAGTTTATCATCTTGGTATTTGTTTATTATTTATTCTAATGGCCTTTATTCATCTTTCCTGCCTTCTTTTAGATCAATTATATTTTAGTATTCTATTTTTTTTAAATCTTCGCTATTGATTAGTTAACTATACTTCTTTACTTTCTTAGTGGTTGCCCTACTGGTTAATATATGTATCTTTAATTTATCATTGTCTGTCTTCAAATATGATTGGTTTCTTGCAGGAGGAATGACAGCAGAGAGAATTAGCTATCAAAGTGATTAGAGAGAATAGGGAAGAGAGTGATGGTGTTATTAGCAGAGTGAATGCTAATTATTAGAGATGTTGATAAATATGTCATAAGTTCTCTTACATCAAAGAGTATAGAACTAATGATAGCCTAGAAAGTGAAATATTAGGGATATGGAGAACTGATAGGAAATGGCTACTTGTGCTGCCCTCGAAGAAGGCATAGTGCATCTCCACTTACTTCCATACCTCTGTGTGTTCTCATGCAGTCATATATATTATCCCTCTTTAAAGCACTCCTGAAAGCTCAGTTACTTTTAGGTGGGAGTAGGTTTATATATTTATAGTGGAGAAAAGTATATATTCAAACAACTACCTTTGATAACCCTCAGTAGTTTTAAAAAAGCATCACTGAATTCTCATGAGCTAGTTTAGAGTAGGAAGGATTCCCAGTTTTCAGCTTTTGAACTTGCATATATATACAATAAATAAAAATATGCTCTAGAGAAATTTTATGATTAACTTCAGTTTAAGGAAATAATGATTTTTTAACAATGATTTTTTTAAACAATGATTTTTGTTTTGTTTTGTTTTTTTTGCAATGTTTTCTATCTGAAATACAGGGATTTTTATAGGTGGAGAAGGACTCTTTTTGGTATTAAGGAATAGTCTGGAAAAGTGAGTGACTCAGAAGTTATTCCTACTTTGTTATGTACTTCATAATACAAAGTATGTTACTTGCCATGTTCCTTCATTACCTCTTCCTTAAAGTACATCTCATTCTCTGTTCCCTTTAGTATTCTTTAGATAAGAAATTAAACTTTATTTATGATTAAATCTTTCAACATTGAAATAGGGTTTTTTTCTGTAAGTTTTATACAGAGGAATTTTCCTTTTATGTTTGTCAGCAGAAAGAATAAAAGACCAAAATCAACATACTGTGAACAAGCAATATGAAAGAGAAAGGCAAAGACTTGCTTCTGGAATAGAAGAACTACGTACTAAGTTGATGCAAATAGAAGCTGAGAATTCTGATTTGAAGGTTAACATGGCCCACAGAACTAGTCAGTTTCAGCTGATACAAGAGGAGCTGCTGGAGAAAGCTTCAAACTCCAGCAAACTTGAAAGTGAAGTAAGCTTGAATTAGCTGTTTATATGTACTAACTTTGGAGACAAAAAAAAGGTAGAGTTTTATAAAAGTTGTATGTGTAAGTCCAGATTTATACATCAAAAGGAATTAATGGTACCACATCAGTTATAAATTCTTTTAAAATTATATTGGGAAACCTTCTGTTAAAAGTAAGAAATTACTCTTTAGTGGCTGACAGGTCTCAGATATGGTGGAACTTGTATTGTATTGCAGTCTGTTATTTCTTCCAAGTATAAGTTAATATGGCCAGGGGCACCTGGGTGACTCAGGTTAAGCATCCAACTTCAGCTTAGGTCATGATATTGTGGCTCGTGAATTTGAGCCCCACATCAGGCTCTGTGCTGACAGCTCAGAGCCTGGAGCCTGCTTTGGATTCTGTCTGTCTGTCTGTCTGCCCCTCCCCTGCTGTGCTTGTTCTCTCTCTCTCTCTCTCTCTCAAAAAAAAAAAAAAAAATGAACATTTAGGTTAATATGGCTAATACACATTTATAAGTAAAGAACTTGGATTATATAATTGGAAGAAAAGGAGTGATAATAGAGGATTTTGATTGTTAGCAAACAGCAGAATCACCTAGGAAGCTGGTTAAACATGTAGATTTTTGGGTACCATTCCAGTGATTCTGATTCAGTAGATTTAGTCCATGTAAATCTAAATTGTAGCCATTAGCTTACTTAGAAAATATCCTAGTACCCAGTGCTAATATCATCGTCAATGGGGAAAAACAGAGCTTTCCCCCTAAGGTCAAGAACAAGAGAGGAATGTCCATTCTCACTGCTGTTATTCAACATAGTATTGGAAGTCTTAGCTTCAGCAGTTAGACAACACAAAGAAATAAAAGGCATCCAAATCAGCCAGGAGGAGGTCATACTTTAACTCTTCACAGATGACGTGGTACTCCGTATGGAAAACCCAAAAGATTCCACCAAACAAGTGCTAGAACTGATCCATGAATTCAGCAAAGTGGCAAGATATAAAATCAATGCACAGAAATCGGTTGCATTCCTGTACATCAACAATGAAGCAACAAAAAGAGAAATCAAGGAATTGATCCCATTTACAATTGCACCAAAAACCAAAAAATACCTAGGAATAAAAATAACCAAACAGGTGAAAAATCTATAAACTGAAAACTATAGAAAGCTTATGAAAGAAATTGAAGAAGACACACAAAAAAATGGAAACATATTCTATACTTCTAGATAGGAAGAACAAATATTGTTAAAATGTCAGTACTACCCAAAGTAATCTACATATTGAATGCAATACCTAGCAAAATAACACTGGCGTTCTTCACAGAGCTAGAACAAACAATCCTAAAATTTGTATGGAACCAGAAAAGACCCCGAATAGCCAAAGAAATCTTGAAAAAGAAAACCAGAGCTGGAGGCATCACACTCCTGGACTTCAAGCTGTATTACAAAGCTGTAATCATCAAGACAGTATGGTACTGGCACAAGAACAGACACTCAGATCAATGGAACAGAATAGAGAACCCAGAAATGGACCCACAAATGTATGGCCAACTAATCTTTGACAAAGCAGGAAAGAATATCCAATGGAATAAAGACAGTCTCTTCAGCCAGTGGTGCTGGGAAACTGGACAGCGACATGCAGAAAAATGAACGTGGACCACTTTCTTACAACCATACACAAAAATAAACTCAAAATGGATGAAAGACCTAAATGTAAGACAGGAAGCCATCAAAATCCTCGAGGAGAAAGCAGGCAAAAACCTCTTCGATCTTGACCGCAGCAACTTCTTAACATGTCTCCAGAGGCAAGGGAAACAAAAGCAAAAATGAACTATTGGGATCTCATCAAAATAAAAAGCTTCTGCACAGTGAAGGAAACAATCAGCAAAACTAAAAGGCAACCGACAGAATGGGAGGAGATATTTGCAAACGACATAAAGGTTAGATAAAGGGTTAGTATCCAAAATCTATAAAGAACTTATCAAACTCAACACCAAAAAATAAAGAATCCAGTGAAGAAATGGGCAAACGACATGAATAGACACTTCTCCAAAGAAGACATCCAGGTGGCCAACCAAACATGAAAAAATGCTCAACATTACTCATCATCAGGGAGATACAAAGCAAAACCACAATGAGATACCACCTCACACCTGTCAGAATGGTTAACATTAACAAGTCAGTCAACAACAGATGTTGATGAGAATGTAGAGAAAGAGGATCTCTTTTGCACTGCTGGTGGGAATGCAAACTGGTGCAGCCACTCTGGAAAACACTATGGAGGCTCCTCAAAAAATTAAAAATAGAACTACCCTACGACCTAGCAACTGCACTGCTAGGAATTTACCTAAGGGATACAGGTATGCTGTTTTGAAGGGGCACATGCACCCCAATGTTTATAGCAGCACTATCAACAATAGCCAAAGTATGGAAAGAGCTCAAGTATCCATTGACAGATGAATGGATAAAGAAAATGTGGTATGTATATGTATACAATGGAGTATTACTCGGCAATCAAAAAGAATGAAATCTTGCCATTTGCAACTACATGGATGGAACTAGAGGGTATTATGTTAAGCAAAATTAGTCAATTAGAGGAAGAAAAATATCATATGACTTCACTCACATGAGGACTTTAAGATGCAAAACAGATGAACATAAGAGAAGGGAAACAAAAATAATATAAAAACAGGGAAGGGGACAAAAACATAAGAGATTCTTAAATATGGAGAACAAACAGAGGGTTACTGGAGGGATTCTGGGAGGGATGATGGTCTCAATGGGTAAGAGGTATTGAATCTACTCCTGAAATCATTGTTGCACTATATGCTAACTAACTTGGATGTAAATTAAAAAAATGAAATAAAATATCCTAGTACTGAGATTAATAACTTTTTAAATTACAAAATTAGCACAGTCTTGTTGAAATACAGAAAGGACAAAGAAGAAAATGCCATTAATAATTCTACCACCAGAAATAGCTACTATTAACATTTTTTTATACTAATTTCAATCTTAAATGCTACTTTTAAGAAATGGGTTAGGATGTAATCCTATTTGGACATAGGACTCAGAATTAAATAACTTATGTATTACATAGATGGAACAGTCCCTGGTCTTTCCTTCACCATTTTTCTTCTAAATTGCCGCTTATATTCAAAAGTAATTTTTAAAAATAATTTGTTTATTTCAATGTGTTTTCAGATGACAAAGAAATGTTCTCAACTTTTAACTCTAGAGAAACAGCTGGAAGAAAAAATAGTTGCTTATTCCTCTATTGCTGCAAAAAATGCAGAACTGGAACAGGAGCTTATGGTAAATATTACTGTGTGGTTACAAATTCACTGTGACTTTAATGCACTTGATTTGTGACAGCATGTTTGTTTTATTTTCATTGTTATACAGTATACCAAATAGGAAAGCATAAATTCTAGTAAATTCTTCTGATTATTTTTTTGTTTCCATATTTTTAAGTCAATAGGCTTATATATAGCAAGTTGTTATCTGTAATTTCTTATTTTTATTCTAGTGGAAGTGAAGGAAATAATGAACTTCTTTGATATGCTTTTCAATATTTTAAAATAGTTGAAGGTTTTCATTTTGGCACAATTTTTTAAAATAACCATTTTGTCTTATGTATATGTTTAGATATTTTTGATGTTTGACATATTCACTATTGTGATTCTTAAAAAAATAGAGTACGACAGATTTAATGCTTTACTTAAGTGTTTTTATGTAAAACTTGTTCTCAGTTATATTCACATTTTTTTTGTCTTTCCTAGTCTTTATTTTTTAATATGAAATTTATTGTCACATTGGTTTCCATACAACACCCAGTGCTCATCCCAACAGGTGCTCTCCTCAATGTCAGTTATATTCTTTTAAAGTGTTTTTATATTTCTAGGAAAAGAATGAAAAGATAAGAAGTCTAGAAACCAATATCAATACAGAGCATGAGAAAATTTGTTTAGCTTTTGAAAAGGCCAAGAAAATTCATCTTGAACAGCATAAAGAAATGGAAAAGCAGATTGAAAGAGTAAGATATTATGTTTTTCCATGTAGACATAATGTATGTTTAGAATATGAATGCTGAAAAGAACCTTAACATTACTAGCTCAACTTTTTTTTTTTTTTTGATAGATAAGGAAACAAAGACCTAGAAAAGTAAGTGGCAAGTAGTAGAATTAGCATCCCATTACTTCTAGATCATTTTACAATGCTTTCTTGTATAGTACTCGTGCCATTTCAGTTTTAATAATTATTTTTTGGCATGATTAAATTAAGAGTGATTTTGTAGACTCTGGTATACTAGACATAAAAATAGCTTGAAGACTGGTTGAGAGTAGAAGTGCTCTTACCATTGAGTTGAAATTAGAGTAAGAACAAGTTAAAGAAGAAGCTGTGAGACCAAAAACATAAGACTAAGTAAAAAATACATTATTTGATGGACTTAATAGTAGAATGGAACTAATAAGAGAAAAAAAATGTGAGCTTGAAACAAAGAGCAACAGACATTACTCAGTCTGAGAAACAGGAAAAAGGATCAGAGCCTAAGGGACCTGTGCAATGATGTCAGAACTGGAACTCTATACCCATTAAAACAGTAACTCCCATTTTCCCCTCCTTTCACCCCCTAGCTACTGTCATTCTATTTTCTTCTGTCCCTATGATTTTGACTACCCTAAGTATCTCATATAAGTGAAATCATACAGTGTTTGTCTTTTTGTGACTGGCTTAATTCACTTAGCATAATATCCTAGAGGTTCATCCATGTTGTGGCATACTGCAGAATTTGTTTCCTTTATAAGAATAATATTCTATTGTATGTAAATACCACATTTTGCTTATCCATTTATCTGTCAATGGACGCTGATTGCTATGGCCAGAATTTCTAGTACTGTGTTGAATAGAAGTGAGAGGGGGCAGGGTGCCTGGGTGGCTCAGTTGGTTGTGTCAGACTTCGGCTCAGATCACAACCTCACGGTTTGTGAGTTTGAGCCCTGTGTCGGGCTCTGTGCTGACAACTCAGAGCCTAGAGCCTGCTTCAGATTCTGTGTCTCTCCTTTTGCAGCTCCCATGCTCATGCTCTGTATCTCAATATTAAATAAATGTTAAAAAAATAAAATAAAAACAAAAAAACAAAAACGAAGTGAGAGGGGACATCCTTGTTTTTTTCCTGATCTTAGAGGAAAAGCTTTCAGTCTTTCACCAATTGAGTAGGATGTTAGCTGTGGGTTTTCCTTTTTCTTTTTTTAGTGTTTGTTTATTTTTGAGAGAGAGAGAGAGAGTGGGGGGGGGGGGTGCAAGAATGGGGGAGGGGCAGAGAGAGAGAGACAGAGACACAGAATCCAAAGCAGGCTTCAGGCTATTAGCTGTCATCACAGAGCCCCACGCAGGGCTCCAACTCACGACCTATGATATCATGACCTGAGCCGAAGTCGGACACTTAACTGACTGAACCACCCAGGGGTGCCCCGCTGTGGGTTTTCCATAAATGGCTTTTATTATATTAAGGTAGCTGTCTTTTATTCCTAGTTTGTTGAATGTTTTTCTCATGAAAGGGTTTTGAGTTTTGTCAACTTTTTTCCTGCATCAATTGAGATGATCATGTGTGGGGTTTTTTCCTTCATTTTTTTGCTATGGTACATTACATTGATTTTTAAAAATGTTTATTTATTTATTCTCAGAGAGAGAGAGAGAGAGCAATGAGCAGGGCAGGGGCAGAGAGAGAGAGAGAATCCTGAGCAGCCCTCGTGCTGTCTTCTGCACAGAGTCTGACGTGGGGCTTGATCTTATGAACCTGAGCCAAAATCCAGTTGGAAGCCCAACCAACTGAACCACCCAGGTGCCCCTGTTGATTGATTTGTGTATGTTGAACCATGCTTGCATTCCAGGAATAAATCCCACTTGATCATAGTGGGATTTTTTTTTTTTTTTACTACACTGCTGAATTTGGATTATTAGTATTATGTTGATTTTGGCATTATAAGGGATATTGGTCTGTAGTTTTCCTTTAGTGTCTTTGTCTGGTTTTGGTATCAGGTTAAAACTGGTATCAGAATTAGTTAAGGAGTGTTCTCTCTTCCTTAATTTTTTTGGAAGGGTTTGAGAAAGATTGGTATTCTTTAAATTTTCACTGGTGAAATAATTCATTGAAACTATCAGGTTCAGGGCTTTTCTTTGTTGGGAGATTTTTGATTACTGATTTAACCTCTTTACCAGATATAGATCATTCAGATTACCTATTTTTGCATGGTGTAGTCTTTGTAGGTTTTGTATTTCTAGGAATTTGTCCATTTCATCTAGATTATTCTATTTGTGGGCATACAATTATTCATAACACTCTCTCATGATCTTTTTTCTTTCTGTATAATTGGCAGTAACATCCCCACTTTCGTTTCTGATTTTGGTAATTTGGACTCTCTGTTTTTTAATCTACTCAGCTAAAGATTTGTCAATTTTGTTTACTTTTCCCAAGAACCAACTTTTCGTTTTGATATTCTTTATTCTTTTTCTGTTCTCCATTTTGTTGATCTTTACTGTAATCTTTATTATTTCCTTCCTTCAAGTAGCTTTGGGTTTAGTTTATTCTTTTTCTGATTCCTTATGTTTTGAAGTTAAGTTATTGACTTGAAATCTTTTTTGATTTTTAATGTAAACATTTATAGCTATAAATTTACCCATTAGCACTACTTTTGCTGGGTCTCTTAAGTTTTGGCAAGTTGTGTTTTTGTTTTCATTTGTCTCCTAAGTGTCTTCTAATTTCTCTTGTGAATTCTTTGACTCATTCGTTGTTTAAAAATCTGTTTAATTAATGCCACAATTTTGTGACTTTTTAAATTTTCCTTTCATTATTCACTTCTAATTTCAACTGGTTGTGGGTTGGAGAATATACTTTGTATGATATCTGTCCTTTTAAATTTGTTGAGACTTCAATTTGTGGCCTAACACGGTCTATCCTGCAAAATGTCCCCTGCACACTTGAGGAGAATGTATATTCTGGTTTGGGGTAGAGTGTTCTGTATATGTCTATTAGATCTAGTTTATTGTGTTAAAGCCTGATTCCTGATTAATGTTCTGTCTGGTCTTCTATTATTGTGAGTGGGGTATTGAAGTCCAACTATTTTTTTAGAACTCTGTTTTTCCCTTCAATTCTGTCAATTTTTGCCTCATATATTTTAATGATCTGTCATTACATGAGTAAATTTTATAGTTGTTATATCTCACTCTGTTTTGAATCTTTTAGTAATATGTAATGTCTTTCTTTGTCTCTTATAACCTTTTCTGATTTAAAGTCTATTTTGTCTGATATTTGTGTAGGTACTCCTGCTCTCTTTTATTATTTGCATGGAGTATCTTTTTCCATCCTTTCACTTCTAACATGTTTGCATCTTTGGATCTTAAGTGAGTCTCTTGTAGACAGCATATACAGTTGACCCTTGAACAACATGAGTTTGAACTGCATGGATCCATTTATTTGTGGATTTTTTTATAGCAGTACTGTAAATGTATTTCGCTTCCTTATGATTTTTTTTAAGAACATTTTTCCCTGGCTTACTTTAAGAATACATGTAACATGTAAGATACATGTAAGATACATGTAACACACAAAATATGTGTTAATCAACTGTTTACGTTATTGGTAAGGCTTTGATTAACAGTAGGCTATTAGTAGTTACATTTTTATGGAGTCAAAAGTTATACACAGATTTTTTTTTTTTTTTAATGTTTATTTTTGAGACAGAGACAAGAGTGCAAGCAGGGGAGTGGCAGAGAGAGAGGGAGACAGAATCCGAGCAGGCTCCAGGCTCTGAACTGCCAGCATGGAGCCCAATGCACGGCTCGAACTCAAAAGCTATGAGATCATGACCTGAGCAGAAGTTGGACGCTCAACTGACTGAGCCACCCAGTCACCCAGAAGTTATACACACATTTTTTACTGCACAGGAGAGCAGGCCTCCTAACCCTATATTGCTCAAGGGTCAGCTGTAGTTGGATCGTGTTATTATCCATTCTGCCAGTCTCTGTCTTTTGATTGGAGAGTTTAATCCATTTACATTTAAAGTAAATACTGATAGGGGGTGTTTTACTTTTGTCATCATGTTATTTGTTTTCTATATGCTTTATAGTTATTTTGTCCTTTCTTTCCTACATTACTGTATATTTTTGAATTTAGTTGATTTTTTTGTAGTGAAATTTTAAAATTCTTTTCTTATTTCCTTTTTTGAATTTTGTATTGCTATTTTTTTGGTGTGGTTGTCATGAGTATTACATTTAACAATCTAAAGTTACATTATTCTAATTTGAATTTATACCAGCCTGACTTAAGTAACATACACAAACTCAGTTCTTTTACAGCTGCATTTTCACCTCTTTCTATTGTCGATGTCACAGAATTACTTCTTTACATATTGTGTACCCTAAAACATAAGCTAATGATTCTTTCAAATGCATTAGTCTTTTAAATTACGTAGAAGAGGGGCGCCTGGGTGGCTCAGTTGGTTAAACAGCCGACTTCGGCTCAGGTCATGATCTCACTGTCTGTGAGTTCGAGCCCCGTGTCGGGCTCTGTGCTGACAGCTCAGAGCCTGGAGCCTGTTTCAGATTCTGTGTCTCCCTCTCTCTGACCCTCCCCCGTTCATGCTCTGTCTCTCTCTGTCTCAAAAATAAATAAACGTTAAAAAAAAATTTAAATTATGTAGAAGAGTTGTAATTACAAGTCAAACTTATACTAGTTTTTACACTAATTTTTTTAATCCTTTTTTATAATTTTTTAAAGCTTATTTCTGAGAGAGAAAGAGTATGAGCTGGGGAGGGGCAGATACAGAGGGAGAGAGAGAGAGAGGCTCCGCACTGTCAGCACAGAATTAACACGGGGCTCACACTCACAAACTGTGAGATCATGACTGAGTTGAAATCAAGAGTCAGATGCTTAATGACTGAGCCACCCAGGCTCATCCCTAATTGTTTTTTTTCTTTAAATATATTAGCCTCTTAAATTCTATAGAAAACAAAAAATGCAATTATAAACCATTGTTGGAGTAATACTAGCTTTTATAATTGCCCATGCAGTTATCTTTATTGAGATTTTTTATTTTTCCGTATGGCTTTGAATTACTGTCTAGTGTCCTTTCATTTCACTTTGTAGAACTCCCTTGAGCATTTCTGGTGAGGTGTATCTAGTGGTCACAAACTCCCTCAGCATTTATTTCTCTGGGGATGTCTTAATTTCTGCCTCAAAAGGACAGTTTTGCCAGATAATAGGATTCTTGGTGGACATTTTGTTTTTTGGTTTCTTTTTTTTTCAATATATCAACATATTGTCTTTGGGCTTCCAAAGTTTCTGATGAGATCTGCTTGTAAGGTTATTGTGGATCCTTTATATGTGATTATTCACTTATCTCTTGCTGCTTTCTAGATTCTTTGTCTTCTGAGAGTTTGATTATAATGTGTCTTGGTGTTCCCTTCGAGTTCCTCTTTCTTGGAGTTGAGATTTTTGGATGTTTATATCCATATCTTTCATTAAATTTAGACATTTTCAGTCATTATTTCTTCAAATATTCTTAATGTCCCTTTTTCTCTTTCTTCTCCTCCCATGATCTGTGTTTAGGTCCACTTGATGGTGTCCCAACTGGTCCTTTAGGCTCTGTTCACTTTTCTTCCATCTTTATTTGTTCTCCCTCTAATTTGTTGTTTGATTATTTTCATTTGAATGTTTTCACAGTTCCTTGGTTTTTATATTTTGTATTTAGCTTTGTTCTGCCATGTTTTCATTATATATGTGTACATGTGTTTATATATATATGTATATATCACATACATAATTTTTTACATGTGTGTGTAATATACACATATATTCATATACACATATCAGTAATCTCCTATTTTGTCTTCACAAAAGTCTTTTGAAAGTTTGATAACACCAATTATTGATGAAGTTGTGGGAGTGAGAATCTTACATGTTTCTTTTTTTTAAATTTTTTTAAATGTTTGTGTATTTTTGAGATAGAGGGAGAGACACTGTGTGAGTGGGGGAGGGGAAGAGAGAGAGAAAAAGACAGACAGACAGAATCCGAAGCAGGCTCCAGTCTCTGATCTGTAAGCACAGAGCCCAATGTGGGGCTGGAACTCACTAGCCATGAGATCATGACCTCAGCCAAAGTTGGACACTCAACTGACTGAGCCACCCAGGCACCCCAAGAATCTTATGTATTTCTAATCAAAACATAAATTTAGATGCACTTTGAAGAGAAATATCTAATGAAATTGGAAATGTGGAAAGTCCACTTCTAGGTGGTCTATTCTAAAGAAACTAATACATGTACATAAAGAGACATGTACACAGGATGTTTTGTAACATTGTTGTGATGGTGAAAAATAGAATATCAGACTGTTCTTGAGTAGAAGACAAGCTGTAGTTTGTTGTTACAGTGGAGTACTGTACCATTATAAAAAGCAATGAACTAGGGGTGCCTGGGTGGCTCACTTGGGTAAGCTTTCAACTCTTGATTTCACCTTAGGTCAGGATCTCACGGTTCATGGGATCAGGCCCTACATCAGGCTCTGCACTGACAGCACGGATTCTGCTTGGGATTCTCTCTCCCTCCCTCTCTGCTTCTCCCAACCTTGTGTGCACACACTTTATCTTTCTCAAAGTAAATAAACTTAAAAAAAAAACAAAAACAATGAACTAGATCCACATATGCATGCATGGATAAATATCCAGGGATAATTAGCTAAACAATATTGAGTGAAAAAACCAAGTTGCTAAAACTTGCAGAAGTATTGATATTGTTTATGTAAATTTTCAAAACAGAAATACATTACATATTGTTCATAGACCTACATATGTAGTAAAAGCACAAAAAACATTTGTGAGAAACATACCAGAGAGTGATAGACCAATTTCAGTAGTAGAGTTGACCTTCCAATAACATAGGGGTTAGGGGCACCAACCCCCTGCACAGTCAAAAATGTGGATTCAACTTTTGACTCCCACAAAACTTGACTGCTAACAGCCTAATCTTGACCAGAAACCTTACTGAAAACAAAATAGTCAGCTAACTCATATCTTGTAGGTTACAGGTATTGTATAATGTATTCTTAACAATCAAGCCAGAGAAAAGAAAATGTTATTAAGAAAATCATAAGGAAGAGGAAAAATGCATTTATAGTCCTATACTATAAAAAATCCTCATATAAGTCAACCTGTGCAGTTCAAAGGCCACGTTGGTCCAAGGCCAACTGTATTGATGAGGGAGGAAATCAGCTGTATTGATGAGGAATAAGACCTGGCCATGTGATTTCATTTCTTCTCTCAAGGGAGAGAAACTGAAGGAAATTCGGCAAAATGCAAAAATCTATGTAATTTCAGTAGTAATTTAACATATGAATATTGTATTCTTTTCTATATATTTAAAATGTTTCTTAATTTTTAAAAAATTATATGAAATTAATAGATCCTGTTTTTACATTTAGCTTGAATCTCAACTAGAGAAAAAAGACCAACAGTTTAAAGAACAAGAAAAGACTATGTCCATTTTGCAGCAAGATATAATATGTAAACAACATCATCTTGAATCACTAGACAGACTCTTGACGGAAAGCAAAGGGGTAAAATCATCTTTGTAAAAGTGTTCTTTAAAAGCTAATACTTTGTTTCTGTAACCTGCCTTTAATTCTAATTAAATCAATTGCTTAACAGCCCAATAGTAATGCTAAAATTAAAATATTTATACATGTACTTATATTTTTGCTACCAATCTGTGTGTTTTCAGGAAATGGAAAAGGAAAACATTAAGAAAGATGAAGCTTTGAGAGCATTACAGAACCAAGTATCTGAAGAAACAATCAAGGCTAGTATGCTAAATTTTTAAACTTTATTCTTAAATGGAGACATTCCTGTAAGCTTTTTTACTTTTCTCTATAAATTGTAAAAATTATTCAGATAAAAATTAGCAGGTAAAGATTTTACCTGACTCAGTGAACTTAGTTTCTGTAAATATATTTTCTTCAGTGTGAATTATGATCTTAATTATTTGATTGTTGGTAATCTGTTTGTGGATTCTCTAACACCCCCCCCCCTTTTTTTTGCCTTAAGAAAGATTACTTTTGTAACAGTACTTATTATTAACAGTACTTATTTTAACAGTACTGCTTATTAACATTACCAGTAAAGAATTAACAGAGAAAGTGAAGGGAGATCAATCTACAAGTAGTCCAGTTTTGCTTCTTTTTTACCAGTTCTGCTACAAGATTAATTAGGGGATAAAATTTGAATTTTTAGATAAAATACAGTTTTTGACTAGTCTGTCTTCACAGTTAAAAGCATGGGCTTTGGAGCTAAATTGACTTGATTTTGAATGCTTAGTAGTTGACTTTAACCCTCGCTGGGTTATTAAAGCTCTTTGAACTTTAACTTTTTCATCTGTAAAATACGGATAACAGTATTCTGGAAGAGGGTCACATGTGAAAAGTAAATGAAATGAAGTACATATAATGCTTAGCGTATACTCAGTTATTCCAAGTTTGGTAAGTAGTTACTATATATTCAGTATTTTTCCTTTGCATTTTTAGTGTTAAAAATAGGTCCAAACATGCTGATGTTATTCTGTCATATATGGCTTGAATATAAAGGATATTTTAAAAATCCAGTGTTATTTTTGACCAGTATTCTGTTTTTAATCCATTTTGTGACCCAGTATGCCCATGTAAACACAATAGTATGTTTATCCATAACTTTCATATAGTATTCTCCAAAACTTGTAACATATAATGCCATATCCATTCATTTCCTCATGTAAAAGTAACCTCTAAGATCATTAACATGAAAAAGTTGTAAGCATGAAATAATTTCATTAAATAAAGTCTGTATTGCCACTTCTGTTTTTAATTAAATGACCTAACACATCTAGCCAATCATCTAGTAATTTATTTCCATATGTTAATAACCAGATATTAAAATCAATAAGAGAATAAATTATCATATTGGGTTTTATTCCCTTAATAGCTTTAATAGGTTTGATGTTATTCGGGCAAATGTCAAAATGAGGAAAAAATATAGAAGCAATGTTCCTATCACTATACCAAATTTGACATACTGGATATTTGTAGCAACAATAGGATATTTGAAATCTAGTTCTCTTCTTACTGATTATATCATTACTACCTTCCTTTTTTGACTTTTGGCCATGTGCCTGTACATACATTAATTTGTTCTTTGCATAAAAAATTTTGGATTTTGTTTTTAAAGTAACCAATTGAAGGTTATATTCTTATAATCAGTACATTCTTGAAAAATGCAATCAATCCAACTGTTTAACAAAGGAAATACAAAGGTAACTAATGAAATCATAGAATTATGAATTTTCTACCTGTAGTGTAGGAAAGTTATAAGAATCAATTTAAAGTTATATCACCTATGAGAGTATGATTAATGAGAACTAGAAGATTGATGGGAAAATTCTGAATAGGTAACAAGAAACCAATAAATTAAAGCAATTATGTTACCTGCTGTTAAATAAAAAATTGAGAAGGTGCTTATTAGATTTAGGGATTTTGTTTATTTGTTTTCTCTTGATTGCTTTTATATTCCACTCTGGAATTTTTTTTCTTCCCAAGGAAAGTCAGAACTGGAAAAAAAATAAACAACAAAAAAAGAACTTAGCTGCTTTTGTTTAAGAAAGTTAGACTAGAGGGGCGCCTGGGTGGCTTAGTCGGTTGAGCATCCAACTTCGGCTCAGGTTGTGATCTGGTGGTTTGTGGGTTTGAGCCCCGCATTTGGCTGTATGCTATCAGCACAGGGCCTGTTTCAGATCCTCTGTCTCCCTCTTCCACCTTAATATTTAAACTTGCATCTCCTCTGAGCAGAAACTTTCTCCTACATCTGTACAGCACTTTTATATACCAGAGAAAGTAAAAATTAATCAGCAACATCATTCAACACATAGTCTGTACTGAAATTTTTCTGATTATTTAAAATTGTTCTTTATAGCCTTCTACTCAAAGCATGGTCTATGGACCAGCAGCATCAACATCACCTAGGAACTTGTGAACAGAATTTCATCTGTGCCCCAGACCTCCTGAACAGAATTGGGACTAAGGTGAAGCAAGTGAGTTGCTTCTGGTGCATAACTTAACGAGATGCTTACTCTCAGGGTTATGTAAGTGGAGGGCTGGTGCTTGGCATGACCCTGAGAGTTAGTGCCTCCTTAAATTTTGAACACATGTCTCCTGTCTTACCCTAATCCTGGCCCTTCTACTGAATCTTAATCTGTATTTGAGTAGGGTGCCCAGGTGATTTGTATGCCCATTAAAACCTTGAGAAACACTACTTCAGCTTGTTCTTTTTCTTTTTCCAATCTAGGATTCAATTATAATTACATGTTACATCTGGCACTTTAGATTTCCTTAAACTCACTTACTCCTTCTATTCTTCCTGATACTGAATCTTCTGAAAAGTGTAGGTCAGCTAGAATACCACATGAGTTATATTGTGCTCTTCTATTGCTTCCTATCTGGAAGCACATGTCAGACCACCCCATTATTGGCATTGACAATACTGACATGTTTTTTAAGCTAATTATTGCCAGATCTCACCATGTTAAGGACACAGTTTTTTCCTATATAATTAATAAACAAAATGTGGGGTGATTCTTTCAGGCAGTATGAATGTCCTGCTCCTCAACAACCTTATAACCAATGGTTTTAACATCTAGTGATAAATCTTGCCAGAATTAGTTTTTACACTGTTAATTATCAGGTATGATATTCTTGCAGAGTCATAGATTTTATTTTTTCTCTGCATATGGGAGATGATACAAGTACCAGTGCTCGTTCTCATGCTTCAGAAAGAAAACCGATAAGTATTTATACCTTTCATAAAACAAATGTTAATTTAAAAATTATTACTAGGGCAACAATTTGTTAACAAGGATAATCTTTCAAAATTATAAACTTTTTAGCTATTAATGGTTATATTCACAGGCTATAGGGACAATCTTCAAAAACTGTCTTTCAAGATTCTCTATTTAGAAATAAGAGTTGTGAGGATAATTTCATGATGTAGAATAAATAGTATCTGCCAGAAGAGGCATTTTTCTCTTTTTCTTAAGATTATTTTTACACCTTCAAGATGACTTACAAGAATGCTGTTGGCATTAGAGGGGGAAAAAAACACTCCTGAGAAGCTCAAAATTACACCAAGAAAGGAGCAAAAGAAGAATCTTATTGACAGATGGGCTGTGGAGCACATGTGCAAATTGTGGCCCTTGAACTAATTTTTGTGAAAAAAAATTATTGAAAGTGGGTTGCTCTTTGCCCATTTGCTCTTTAAGGCAGTGTAAAGCATCTGCAGCTGTGTCAACGCTTGAACTAAGTTACATTGCTGCCTTTTTGAAAATATTTTCAGATTTAGAGCAAATGCAGCCATCTCCTAAGTTTCTTTTTTTTCCCTAGCTAACAAAAGCATTTTTATTTCTTAGTGACTTCAGCATATTCAGAATATTCACACCAATGCATTATTAGCACAGTACACCAGTGTATGCTCATTTTACTATTTTTCTTGATCAAAGGAGCTTAAAGAATAGGCTTAAATATTGCTTACCTTTTTAGGTAAATATTAAATATTTTAGGGTGTTTGGCTTACAGGTTTTTGACAATTGGCCCCAGTCTGTCTTTCCAATCTAATCTCCCATAAATTGATTCTCTTCATACCCTAAACTACCAACTTCGCACCATTTCCTTTCATTGTCTTGTCTCTGAAAATATTCCCTCTTCCTGGAATGCCCTTCTTTACTTGTTCATGTTCTATATGTTCTTCAGGATTCCAGTCTCTGGTTTCCTAATTTGTAATGAAAAATTAGTTTTCTACATAAATCTTTTCTGTGATAGCATTTTGTATTCTAAGCTGGACTGTGTATTCACTGTTTGAAGCAGTTAGGTAACATGAGGAGATAAATCTGTAAAATATTGAGCACATAATAAACACTCATTAATATTAATATTAGTTGACTTTCCTTTTCCTTTTTTTTTTTTTTTTTTTTTTTGCTTTTTTCCTGCTTAGGTCAGACAACTAGATTCAGCACTAGAAATGTGTAAGGAAGAACTTGCCTTGCATTTGAATCAATTGGAAGGAAATAAGGAAAAGTTTGAAAAACAGCTAAAGAAGAAATCTGAAGAGGTAAATTAACATTTTTGTTAAATAGCATATTTTCCAAGTGATTTCTTTTTGAGATATTTTTAAGATTGTTTAAAAGTATGTCTTTATGTAGCTGATGAAAAAATCTTTCCATTAAAATGTAAATCCCAATTTTATATTCTTTATGAAACAATTCACTGCAACACAAAATATGACACCTTAAAATGCTGATTCTTTTATCTATTTTTAGGGAATCATAAGATTAAATTATTATTAATATCACAGATTAACTCTAAAATGATTAACTTTAAAATATTATTTTAGATTTAGAATTATAAAATTCTTCAAATTTTCTTCCATTTTGATTTTGCTACTTCTGGTTGTCTAAAGGGTTAAAAATTAGGTTTAGAAATTTGACTTTCTCTATTGAGATGAGTTTTTAAGATACTGGATAGATGATTCAAGTTATCTTATTCATCTCTATATCCTCAGTGTCTACCACTTTGCTTTCAACATAATATGTACTCACTAAATGTTTGCTCAAGGGGATAATCTTAGTGAAGAATTCCTTTATTTCTTTGTTAGAATTTATAATACAAATTTAAAATAAGTTATATTTTAAAATATAAATTAAAGATAAGCTTTAAACCTTAAATTCATGTTCATAATCGTCCCCAACAAATTCTCATCAAAGTTGACTAGAATATATTCAGCCAGTTTCAGCCAGAAAAACAGAATCCTTTGTGTATCATTAAAATAGAATTTTATGCAGAGAATTAGATACATATATCATGGAAGAGGGGAGAAGCAAACAAAGCATGGTAAAGTGACTCAGAGATTATCATAAGAAAGGACCTACTATGGGGCGCCTTGGTGGCTCAGTCATTTAAGCATTAAGCGTCTGACTTCAGCTTGGGTCATGATCTCACAGTTCATGAGTTCGAGCCCCCGTGTCAGGCTCTGCACTGACAGCCCAGAGCCTGGGGCTTGCTTCAGATTCTGTATCTCCTCTATCTGCCCCTCCCCTGCTCATGCTCATCTCTCTCCCTCCTCCCTCTTTCTCTCTCTGTCTCGCTCTCTAAAATAAATATAAACATTTAAAAAAAAAGAAAAGAGAAAGGACCTACTACCATCATCAGGGATAGAGGAATATCAGGCAGAAATGGTGGACTATAGTACAGAAGTAGGACTGCCTAGTGAGCTAGGGCCACAAAGAAGGAGTCTGTCTAGTTAAAGCTGAGACTGTAGAGGAAGAGAACTGCTACAGGTCCCTCACATTGGCTAAATGTTTCTATTACCCAGAGGGGAATTTCCTGCAAAACATGGAGCAGAGCAGGGGGAAAGCAGACACAGATCTAAAAACAGGTATATAGTTGACCAGCACTCCACACTTAGGTGTATCACATAATTATATAAGTTTAGAGGTTAAAAAAGGAAATCTTCATATTTCATATGGTCCTGCCTTCTTCCTTCCATGCCCCTCCATGAAGGCTTTTATAGCATCTTTGACAGACAGGCATGTATTTCTCCACTGCAGTATATGGAATTTGAATTGCCTAAACTATAGATACTTTGACTTCTTAAAATAGAAATATTTTATTTTATTAAAAATATATTTATTTTTATTTTACTGTGAACTTCTTTAAAACATTAGTTAGACATTTATTCGATAGCCTTCATTATACTTCAGTGTAAATGGACTTGACAGAGATGGAATCTGGAGACAGGCAGTGTTTGTAACAAGGGGATTTGTTGAGCTTTAGACTTTGTGTTCTCAGAAACCGAATCAGTGAGTAGGGTGGATAATAGACAGTTATCTAAAATGAACAGAATTATTTTCAAAATGGCTGGTAATATAAACCTAGGCTCCAAACTGAATTAGAAATCAGAAGTAGTAAAATATGTACAACTATACTAGGGAATAAGTAAGTAAGTTAGAAAGATTTTCACCTTTTATTGCTGCTAAATTATTACCTCAGTGCACATGAATTGGCCTACTTAACAGGTTATCGTTCAGTCCTTCTGATAAAAAACATGGAAAAAATCCAATTACTATTTACTTTGTTTTTTTTAAGTACCACCCCATACAGTTATTTACTTTTGAGTTATTTGTCTTTAGAGCAAATTTTAATGTCATTCTAGTTAATATTACAGTTAATTACAGTTGTCCTTGAACAATGCAGAAGTTAGAGGCACTGATCCCCTCTCCATGTAGTTGAAGATCCTCATATAACCTTTGACTTCCCAAAAACTTAACTACAAATAGCCTACTGTTGACCAGAAGCCTTACCATAGCATAAACATGGGATCAACACAGATTTTCTATGTTATATGTATTATATACTGTATTCTTACAGTAAAGTAGGATAGAGAAAAGAAAATGTGATTAAGAAAATCATAAGAAAGCGAAAATATATTTGCAGAACTCTACTGTAAAACAGCTGCATAAGTGGACCTATGCAGTTCAAACTCATATTGTTCAAGAGTCAGCTGTAATTTATCAGAATTGTGAGATTTTCATCATATATAGCTAGGTTTTAGAAAATTGGATTTGGTTCACAGTACGTCCATTCTGTTAATAATAGTGATGTTATAAAGGTGTTTTAATCTTTTAGATCTTTTTAATCTGTAGATTAAATCAGTAATCTTTAAATCACACACTAGCTGAATAATTGAGTGGCTCTAGAGCATATTGAGAAGAAGTTAGCCAGTTGTAAAAACTAAATGTTGATTATCCACCACAGAAAGATAATAAAAATTCCTCTGAGATTTTTGTCTCAGGTATATACTGTTTTCCAGATATTGAAGTAAGTACATTTATGATTAAAATAATAGTAATTTGGGGTTCTAAATCATTTTGAAAAGATTTTAATTCCATATTAAAATGCTTTACAAAGTGGTAAAAATATGTGTTGATGCAGAATTACACTGTTAATATGATAGGAGAAAGTAAATACAAAACAGATGTGAGTAAGTCTAAACATTTTTGCATATAGCATTTCTTCAAATAAAATCAGTTATTTTATTGATATTTTTACTCACATTGATGGACTTAAATTTTGAGGATTTGGCATCATCATATCATATCAGTAACTTTTCTGGGTTATGTTTTATTTATTTTTTTAAATTATCTGTTTTTGAGAGAGAGCGTGAGTGGACAAGGGGCAGAGAGAGAGGAAAAGAGGATCTAGAGTGGGGTCTGCATTGACAACAGAGAGCACCACCCAATGGGGGGACTGAACTCACAAACCATGAGATTACGACCTGAGCCTAAATTGGAAGCTGAACCTACTGAGCCACCCAGGCGCCCCTGGGTTATGTTTTATTTTTAAGTAATAATTGTGAGTGTTTTTCCTTTGGATATAGATTAATCTAGATAAAGTTCATTGTAAAGTAGATTTTAAAGTATAAATTCTACTTTCTTCTTGCCCCCAGTTATAAAATAGTGAATCCTTTAGGAATACTTGATTCTCCGAATATCATAATGTAGCAGAAAATATAATGAAAAACTATTTCTTATATTTTAAAGTCAAATGGAAATTAAAGGGTAGTACAATAAAATGCCACTTTAAGTTGGGTAGATGCAGGTTGATTTTTGTGAATTGATATTTGTGATAAAACTAACAGATATTCAATATTTTTAATTGAAATTATTTTTCCAGTGGCCAGATTACTGAAATAAATTTTTATTGTTATTATGTGGTATGGCTTTCTTGGCGTTTTGGTTAAGATTTACCTTCTTTTCTTCTGTTTTGTCTTATCTTACCTTTGTCTTGTCTTAACATCTTGTCCACTTTTTTCTCTGACCAGAAAAAGAAGTCTAAGACAGGATGTTTTAGAAAAAATACTATTTAAACTTCTCTTGCAGGCAAATCAGTTCTATAGAAAATAAACTACTGCACTAAATGTGATCTGCAGTTTTCTCGGGAGCTAGCTAGTAAAACAAACAGGTGATACTGATACATGTTTGCCCTAAATAAATTATTTTCATACAGACAAAATTAAGTAGATTATCATAATAAAGAACTATAATAACAGAATAAGAAATTGGTTAGTTGCATAAGGTTCTCCAAGTTTACAGTATCATTAGATAATGAAGAAATGTGACATTTAAGAGTTTCTTATCATGAACAAAGAATATTGGTCCCTAAGCCCTTCATCATGCTGCTGAATGTTCAATTGCTGGATAATTAGAAAAAAGGACCAAATCATTGTTTTCCTCCACTATTTCTTAGAAGTTTAAAATTCCTTTCTTCTGGAATACTTACTGGAAAGATTTTTTTGCTTTAAAGGAATGGTTTTTATTTTCCTTCATGTTAAAAATAGTGTTGGGTAAGCAACAATAAGAAATCTTTTAAAGGTTTACCTACAATCTACTTTCTAATACTTAAGTTTTCAGTTTTCTAGTTACTTGCATGTTTTTCATAATTATGTCAATGAAACGTAATTCTATTTTTTCACTTAATTTCATTTTGCAAAATATTATATTTGCTACTGTCTTTTAAATTATGATATTAAATGGTTGCATCATTTGAAATCAGATTGATAAATCATCATTTATTAAACCTCTTACTTTTGAGAACAGGTAAGGAATATTATAAAATACATATTAAAATATGCTGTATTATTAGTATGATTTTAAAAATAATTTGGCATATTTATTGGATTTGGATTACTAGGACAAAGCAATTTTTTTTTCCTTTCTTAATAGGTACTTCCAGATAATTTTAAAGGTATCTTTTAAAGCAGTTTTAGGGACCAGCATATTCAAGTCCTAAATATGTGGAGTAAATGAATACAATTTCTTAGTTGATACTGTCATTTCCTTATGTATTTTTTGCAGCATGAATATTTGAGTGCTTTGCTGAGATACCATTTTACAAACAACAGCAATAGTAGCAACGATAATACAATAAATAAATAGCACCTAACATTTATGCAGGTCTTTTATGGCTATAGTTTATTATCAGTAAGGAGAAAAGATTCATCAGACAGAGTATGGAAAAATCCATACCTTTCTGTGTTCTCTGCCTTCTCTGGGAGGGATCACATAAAACATGCTCCTTTCTGTAGCAGTGAAATATGGTAATATGTGGGCAGTGTTTCTGCCCAGAGAAGCCTGTTTGTGACTTAAAGTTCAGGGTTTTTTTTATGGGGGGCTGGTCACCTAGGACAGTCACAAGTATTAAAATTACGAACTCCCAGGAGGAAAGCATGATTCAGTGCCAGAGCCAAGCAAAACAATGTCATCACTTAGGGAATGTTTGAAAAGCCAAGAGCCGGCTCTATAAGCAGGCCCTTCTAACATCTTCCCATCAGAAAAATGAACCTGCCCTTCCATATAACAAACTTAAATATAATTGTCCCACATGACAAGTGAAGATAATAAGGAACACAGCTTTGACATTATATTGCTTTCTATTTGAAACATGTCATTTTAATGAAAAATGTATATATTTGTTAGGTATACTGTTTACAAAAAGAACTAAAGATAAAAAATCACAGTCTTCAAGAGACTGCTGAGCAGAATGTTATTCTACAGCATACTCTTCAGCAGCAGCAGCAAATGTTACAACAAGAGACAATTAGAAATGGAGAGCTAGAAGACATTCAAACTAAACTTGAAAAACAGGTATATATTATTGGCCAAAATGGTTTTACTTGTATAAAATATAAATTTTAAAAATTGATAATAGCTTTTTTGTTTTATTGGTTGCTATTTACGTCAAGGATTTCATATTATAAGAAATATTCTGTATTAATATTGTAAGATGAATAAAGTTCTATTTCTGTGTATTCTGACCTGCATTTCTAATAGCATAGGCACATTTTTGCCATCCAGAGAACTTAGTTATAATTTAGACTTCTTTATTCAACCTTGTTTTTGGATCAGGACATGTGATCTAAATTTCTAAAAAATCTAAAAATTTCTCTAGTATTTGGGGTAAATTTTCCACTGTATAAAGTATTCTCTTTCTACCTTTCATTCATGTTCCACTATGCATAGATTCCATGTTGGATCCTTTCAGATTATTACTCATCTTTAGATTCTTTCTGCTTATGAATGGGCTATTTAATAAAACAGAGAGTGGGTGGGTTTTCAATGGTTCCCTTTACTTTTTACCTGGCTACTATTTTAATTTTATTCTTGGAACTTGAGTTGGAAGTGTGGATATTAATGACTTAGAATTTGTATTTAATTATTTGGTGAGAGGTTTTAGAAGAGCCGAGAGGATATTAAAATCATTAGCCAGATATTAATTTGAAGAGCAGTTTTGTAAATGTTCTTTGAAAACATGGAGTGGCTGAAATTAATTAGGGAGAAAATACAGAATGATGGGTGAGAAGATTGACTTAGATAGATCTCTGTGAGATATGGTACATAGAAACCAAAGTAAGTATTTCATGAAATAAGGAATGATAATTGGTGTCATGGGCCGTTGAAATCAAGATCAAATAAAATAATGGTTGAGAAATGTCTACTGGAATTACCAACATGGATGTTATTAGTGACATTGCACGGTTTCTGTAGAATGGCTAGATTGCTTTGGGTTGAAAAAAAAATGATTTCTTCAGGTTGAGGAATGAATGAGAAATGAGAAGATGATACAGTAAGCATGGAAAACTGAGAAATTGGGCTTTGAAGAGGAGGAAAGAAAGAGCAGTGGTAGTTGGAGGGAGGTAGAGATATGAAGGATAGTTTTTTTAAATAATTTTTAAAAGTTTATTTTTATTTATTTTGAGAGATAGAGAGCAAGTGGGGGAAGGACAGAGAGGGAGACAGAATCTGGGCTGTCAGTGCAGAGCCTAGTGTGGGGCTTGAACTCATGAACTGTGAGATCATGACCTGAGTCAAAATCAAGAGTTGAAAGCTTAACTGACTGAGCCACCCAGGTGCCCCTGAAGAATAGTTTTTTTTGTGATGGGAATGTCTTGAACGTGTTTAAATGCTAATTAATACAAAGAAGCCCAGAGGAGAGAGCAGAGATAGTCAAGAGTATGAGTTCCTGAGAAAGTGGATAGTTTCCTGAGAAAGTGATTCCAGAACACCAGTGAAGCAATTTGAGTTATATAGGAGGAAGAATACCTCCTTCACTGTAGGGGAACATAAGAAATAATGAATAGAAGCAAATTCAAGTGATAACGTTTGATGGCAGTTGAGAATCTAGAAATCTTTCACCAAATGAGCCAATTTGTGAAGAAGGAAAGCAACATAGTTTGACAAGAGAAGAAACATTTCAAATAGGGATAATGAAAAGAGGAAAATTAACCATTATTTTGTTCAATTCTTATAAATCCTATTTTAGTGTTATGATGTGACTACTTCTATAAATATGTAATATGAATGAAATATCTTTAATATACAAAGTTTAGTTTTGCTTTTTTATTTCCAGAACATTATTTCCTGGTGTGTACTTTGAGTTTTATAATACATCTTGAAACTGAATTATAGGCTAGACCACATATTTATATAAATATATATTTTTCTTCCAAAGAATGTTAAGCTGTGACTGAACTTAAAATACTTAATGAAAATTGTTTTACAAGGTATCAAAACTGGAACAAGAGCTTCAAAAACAAAGGGAAAGTTCAGCTGAAAAGTTGAGAAAAATGGAGGAGAAATGTGAAGCAGCCACGCATGAAGCCGATTTGAAAAGGCAAAAAGTCATTGAGCTTACTGGTACTGCCAGGTAAAATGAATATGTTAGTTTTTCTTTCTCTCCCTGTTTCAACATCGGTAGTTATCTGAATTTCAATATCACATAATGTTCAGTGAAGCTTTTGCTTAAGGATTTAATTTCTTCACAGTCTGTGTTCCTGTAGCATTTTGTTTGTACCTTTATATCCTTCTTTATGCTTCTTTTGTACCACAGTTTACTGTTCTTTATCCTCCTGTTGTATTATAAGTTCCTTAAGGACTGGATAATTTCTGGTTTCTTTCAGGGTCATCCCTACAGCAATTAGCATAGTTCAGTACATCTCATAGGCACTCAACAACTGTTGTGTTGTATTAAATTGTGAATACTATTGAAAGTTGTAGGCAAAGATGTACTCACTGAAAACTTTCACAGGATCTAATTGTTTCTGGGACACAGTAAATACAACAGTAGTTCTGAACCTTGACTGAACTTTAAAATTATCTGAGGAGCTTTAAAAAGTACTGATGCCTACATCTCACCTCTAAGGATTCCGATTTAATTTGGCTGAACCAGGCCTAGGAATCAATAGTTAATTGATTAAGAAAGGGACCCATGAGCTGAAAGCATTCCCCAGCTTCCCCAGACCTCTTCTACTTTGTCAATAAGAGTTTACATAATCAATAATACACTCATAATTAACCTGCCATGCTACCAACAGGACTCAAGAATTAACTTAGCCACTTGAACTAAAACCCCATGTCCCCAGGTTCCCTCTCCCCCACTGACAGAAGTAAAGATCAGGCCTTTGTGCATTGAGCAGCAACTTGCTTTTCTTTCTTTCTTTCTTCCTTCTTTCTTTCTTTCTTTTTTTTAATTTTTTTTTAAGTGTTTATTTATTTCTGAGGCAGAAGGAGACAGAGGGAGCAGGAGTGGGGCAGAGAGAGAGGGAGACACGGAATCAGAAGCAGGCTCCAGGCTCCAAGCTGTCAGCACAGAGCCCAACACGGGGCTCGAACTCACAGACTGCGAGATCATGACCTGAGCTGAAGTCAGACACTCAACTGACTGAGCCACCCAGGCGCCCTGCAACTTGCTTTTCTAGATGTCAACTCTCTCAGCAGGGTCAAGAGAATTGCCCTTTGTTTAAGACTAAGATCACAGTTTCAGACTTACTTTCTTCCATTGATTGGTGTCTATTCACAAAATAGCCTCACCACCAGCGTCTACTTGAATAGTTACATCATAACTTTATCCTTGCTTATGCTACACACCACAAGAAGCTGTGTATTTCCAGCTCAACAGTCATCTCATACTAATTCCCAAAACTTCACCATGTATACTGTTTCCTTCTCTCAACTTATCCCAATTTCTGAGAGACTTCTACTTGTCCTCTGAAACTCACAGTCCTTCCTGAAAAACATTCTCTGTATTTCCCATTTCTTTGCTTTAACAGAAATATGCCTCTTCCCTGAGGACCTTGTTTCTTGTCCTGCAACCCTCTAAAGTTCCAATAGTTCCTACAGTTCCTATACCACAGGGTTGAGATATGGAATAGTGTATACCAACTCTGTAAACCTCTGGTCACCAGACAAGATATTATCCCTCACTGTCGCTGACACCTACAGGCCACCTGATGTATTGTTGCTCCCTCCAACACCAATTGTGTCATTATTCTTGATGATTTCAATATCTATTAGCTGATCCTTCTGACACATTAGCATCTCATTTTAAAAATTCCTCTCCTCTAATGATCTTGAGCAAAATTCCTCTCCTCTAATGATCTTGAGCTCTATCATACCTCAGCCACTCCCTCACATGATTTACTCTAGATCTTGTCATTTCCATTATCTGCAGTTTTTCCATGATCGGGATATTAGGCATCTATACCTATATTATCACCTCATTCCCTTTAATACCCCAAATTCAATGATTCTTTGATCTACACAAGATCTCTAATTCATTAGTTCCACCACTGTCTCATTCCCTGATGTCCTCTCCTTTCTCTACCCAGCTTAAATTCAAGTTAGGTCATTAGAATCAATGATTTGCATCTGCTTGCAACTCTTACCTCTCACTCCTTTGTCTATATACCGTTAAGTTGTTCCAACTCACACTACTCCATGCTTGCATCTTTACAGAAACTGGAGAAAAATATAAGCACGCTGACCAATCTTACTTTAAATTCATAATTTCAAGGGACATGCTGCCTAGCAATCAAAACATTACTGACTTTGTAGAAGACACTTAGTCATTTTCTTTCAAAATTCTCAACAACCCCTTACCAATCCCTGCCCTCACTGATGATCTTGCTTTCTCTTTCAATGAGAAAATTGAAGCAATTTCTTGTTCCTATTCTTACCCTCACCCTTTGGCTTTTAGACAAAACCTCTTGATTATAGCTAATAGGCACATTTAGTAAGAAAAGTAAATCCTAAATACTCATAGGAAGCTTATGAGCAAAATGATTAAACTTCATAAGAAAGAAATACCCTAGCTCCATGATATCTTCTTCTCATGGAAGAGAAGGGTTTCGGGTTTTGTTTTCTCTGGTACCACTTGTTTCTTTCACTTCTGGAGCTACAATTTATAGAACTTTAATATACAAAGTCTATTTCCAGTCTCAGACTTGATTGCTTTCAATCAAGAAGGTGAAGTATTTCTGGAAAAACTGGTGGATTTAAAGCCTGTTGTAAAATTTTGAAAGAGAAAACTTTTTAGTATTGGATTATTTATAATTAAAAATTTTTAATGTTTTTATATTTGAGAGAGAAAGAGTGAGAGAGCACAAGCAGGGGAGGGGCAGACTGAGTGGGGGACACAAGATCCTAAGCAGGCTGCATGCAGACAGCCTGATGTGGTGCTCGAACTCACAGACTGTGAGATCATGAGCTGAGCCAAAGTTGGATGCTTAACTGACTGAGCCACTCAGGCACCCCTATAATTAAAAATTTTTAACCCTTAAATATTTATTATATTATACTAATCCTTCATTCACCTAGCATCAAGGAAGAATGAGTAGGTGTTGATAAATAAATAGGAGTGGAATTTATCTTCACCAAGTACTGAAACTTTAAAACAAAACAAAAAACACTTTTTGGTAGAAATTTTCCAAAATATATATTTTCTTGTCATTTTTAACTTCTCTGGGTATCTCAGGGTTATTGTTGCCTACATCAATTATTATACCATGCTGAAATATAGTAGCACCTCAACAAAATCTTGAAGAATATAGAGTTCTGTTTCTTATTAAATGTCTATAGACTACTGTGCTTTTTGGGTTCTTGTATTTTTTTTTTTAATGTTTATTTCTGAGACAGAGAGAGACAGAGCGTGAGTTGGGGAGGGGCAGAGAGAGAGGGAGACACAGAATCCGAAGCAGGTTCCAGGCTCTGAGCTGTCAGCACAGAGCCAGACGCAGGGCTCGAACTCAAACCGTGAGATCATGACCTAAGCTGCAGTCGGTCACTCAACTGACTGAGCCACCCAGGTGCCCTGAGTTCTTGTATTTTTTAATATAATTTTCCCCCAACTTCTTTGCTGACAAGCTCTCACTGTTGGTACTATATGCCAACCTCTTTCAATTATTATTTTCTAATTATGTTTTATATCTCCTCTAATATAAGAAATGAATTAGTTGAGCTAAATATCACTTACCTGAAATTTTAGATATGAAAACGGGTAATTATGCACTTATCTAATCAGCTCCTTAACTTTTTGGACCATGGACATATTTGAGGATATGATAAAGCTATGAATTATTTTCTATATACAGATAAACATATGTATATGTAATTTTACATATTGTTTCAGGAGTTTTATAGTTTTCCTTAAGTTTACTCACAGACATCAGACTAAAAACCCTTTGAACAAATCCAAATTTGTCTAAGTTGCATTTACAAAAGAAATGTTCTTGTTTGCAAACTCAATTTACAAAATATCAAAGACCTAAAGAAACACCCAACAAAAAATGTTGATTAAAGGAGCGTCAGTTCTGCCCACCATTGAGGACGGCATTAACAGTTTTTTAATGAGTGAATATCATTTTGGAATGAGCAAAATATGGACTTAAAACTTTTTCTCACTATGTTGATTTGTCTGTAGGTAGAGGAGCTTCCATGTTGGAATAAGCTCAGGACTGACGGAAAGTTAGTAAACCTGATTCTCTCACTATTAATAACTATTTGTCTTATCCCAGACAATTCACTCAGCTTCCAGTTTCCTCATCTGTAAAGCAAGAATGTTGTACTAGTCTGAGAATCTCTAGTCCTTAAAAAAGATAACATAAAATAATAAAACTCTGAATAAAAGTGACTGACTTGGTTCTCCTATGACTAATATGGTCATTATGGTGAATATTTTGATGGGTTGGCTTCCTTATTTTCTGTGTTGCAGTAACAAAAATTCCAGGTGAATGAGACACCTATCCATGGAGGTTCTCAGCATATACAGAGCTTTACACAAGCTAACTGTAGTTAGATTGGAAAGAAGCCTTGTCTTGCTAAATAGTACCAGGTAATACAGTCATATTTAGTGGTACATAACTGGGGCAGAATTACACATTTCTAGTTGGAGCATTTTTAATAATATGTGACCTAAGATTGTGACTAGATAGGTGTTTTGCTGATATTTGTCCTTATATAACTTGAAGATTTTGTTCAGTCAGAGACAAGTCAATTGGTTTCAGTTATTCAGCTTTCCAAATGATCATTTATTACTTGTTTCATTTTTTGTTTTTAATTAGGCAAGTAAAACTTGAGATGGATCAGTACAAAGAAGATCTATCTAAAATGGAAAAAGAAATAATGCACCTAAAACGAGATGGAGAAAATAAAGCAATGCACCTCTCTCAGTTAGACATGATCTTAGAACAGACAAAGACAGAACTAGATAAGAAGACAAATTCTGGTAAGCAACAGGTTAGCTGAGCTTAGCTGCCTGTATGTTTATATTTAAAGAAGTGGAATAAAGTGAAAATTTGGGATAGTGGGACTGGAAGGAACAATGAGTGGTCAGTATTCTGCCTCTTGTAGATGAATAAAATTGTATATTCTTAATTGTAATTATTTACAAATTTTTATAACAAATGGCTTATATATAGTTCTAAAATTCGTCTTTCCTCTTAACAGTGAAGGAGTTAGAAAAATTACAGCACCACACTGAAACTGAACTAACAGAGGCTTTGCAGAAACGGGAAGCATTAGAGTCTGAACTACAAAATGCTCATGGAGAATTAAAAAGCACTTTAAGACAACTTCAGGAATTGAGAGATGTACTACAGAAGGCTCAATTATCATTAGAGGAGAAATACACTACTATAAAGGATCTCACAGCTGAACTTAGGTGAGTTAAATAGTAAGAAATGATAGCACAATTACAAGTGTTTTACTTTGTTACTCTAACTCCTTGTGTCATACAGTAAAGTTTGTTTAATTATAAATGTCTAAAATTCTCACCTGCCCTTGGCTCATCCTATTCAGCCTGTCCCATGCTCCATCTAAGTAATTCAGCCATTCCTCTTGACTAGTATTTCCATCCTTGGTCTTTGGACCATTTTATTCTGACCCTCTCCTATATTAAATAGTGGTAAAAAATTATTGGACCAGTGTACAGCAGTGGTTAGTAGCAAAATAATATTAATAACAATATTTTCTTTGGGGGCACCTGGGTGGCTCAGTTGGTTAAGCATCCAACTTCAGTTCAAGTCATGATCTCATAGCTCGTGAGTTCAAGCCCCACGTTGGACTCTGTGCTTAACAGCTCAGAGCCTGGAGCCTGCTTCAGATTCTGTGTCTTCATCTCTGTCTCTCTGCCCCTCCCCTGCTCACGCTCTGTCTCTCTCCCTATCTCAAAAATAAATAAACGTTAAAAAAAAATTAAAGAAAAACAAAACAATGTTTTATTTGTATTAAGCCCTTATTTTGTGCCAGAATCATGCAAGGGACTTCTTTTATGACTTTACTCATTTCTTTACAACAAACTTATTATACACATATTACCACCTATTTGCACTTGAGAAAACTGAGGCTTGGGAGAATTAAGTAAAATACAGTCTGGATAATGAGGTCCAGAAAAGGGTGTTAAACACAAGTCTGACCAACTCTAAAATCTGAGTTCTTGGATTAACAGTAGTAGCATAAAATACTGTTCCAGCACACATCTATGGTGAGTGGGAGTGGAGAACCAAACCAGAACCAAGGTGTGGGAAATAGATTCTGGAAAGGAAAATGGAATTACAAACCACATTGTGAAAAGTGGGATGACAGGATAGAGAGCAGCAAGATGACCTAGGAACTTAGATGTATCCTGTTACTCAGTGCAGGGCCCCCTTTTCTTTTCCATCCACAAAATCACTCTTAGGAAATTTCATACAGCTTTAAATACTGTGTGTCAGACTTCCAAACCCTAGTGATGATCTCTTCCCTAAACTCTAGACTCAAATATCTATGACTTGTTACCTCCACTCAAATGTTTTTTTAAGGGGCATCGTAAACTTGGCCAAAACAGAACTCTTTTTTTCTTCATAACTCTGTTCACCTTCCATCTAAGAATCATGCAATTGCTCAAGTAAGAAATCTATAAGATTATTCCTCTCTCTTTGCCTCTGTTTTTTTCCCCATCCAGTCTATTAGGAATTCATGTCAACTTTATTTCTAAAACATATTTTGAAATCCATTGATTTCTTGGCCTCTTTTCTATTACCACCTTAGCACAAACTATCATCTCTCACCTGGTCTGTTGCTGTGGCTTCCCTGATGGTCTCCCAGCTTAAATTCCTGACACTCCCCAATCCATTTAAGTTTATGATTTAAAACAATACAAATGGATTTAAGTTTATTATTTAAAACATAAATCAGATTATATTGCTTCTCAACTAAATTGCTTTCCCTATTTAAATATTTCTAATGGCTTCCCAACATATTCAGAATAAAATCCATGCTCCTTGGGAAATGTAAATCAAAACTACAGTGAGATGCTGCTTCACACCCACTCTAATGACCATGATAAAAACAAACAAAAACAAAACAAAACTGAAAATAATAAGTGTTAGCAAGTATTTAGAGAAATTGGAACCTCATACATTGCTGTTGGAAACTAAAATGGTACAGTGCCTGCGGAGAACAATTTGGCAATTCCACAATAAGTTGAACGTAGAATTACCATATAAATCATTAATCCCACTCCTAGTTATACCCCAAAAGAATTAAAAACAGATGTTCAAAATAATTGTGCACCAATGTTCATAGAAGCTCTATTCACAATAGCTGCTAAGTGGAAATAACCCAAATATCCTTCAGTAGTTGAATGGATGAGTAATGTGATAGATATATCCATATAGGGAATATTATTCAGCCATGAAAGGGAATAAAGTACTGATGTGTGTTACAACAGAGGTGAACCTTGAAAACAGGTTCATCTTGAACCTTGAAATAAAGCAGACACATGTTGTCTGATTCCATTTATATGGAATATCCAGAATTAGAAAATCCCTAAGGATAGAAAGCCGATTAATGGTTGTTAGAACTAGGGGTGGGACACTGGTAAGTAACTGCAGATGAGTATTAGATTTGCATTTGGAGTGATGAACAAGTACTGGAAATAGACAGTGGTGATGGTTACACAACATTGTGAATTTACTTAGTATAACTGAACTATACGCTTTAAAGTGGCTAAAATAGTAAATCTTTTTTTAAATTAATTTATTTATTGTTTAATTTACATCCCAGTTACTTAGCATATAGTGCAACAATGATTTCAGGAGTAGATTCCTTAATACCCCTTACCCACTTAGCCCATCCCCCCTCCCACAACCCCTCCAGCAACCCTCTGTTTGTTCTCTATATTTAAGACTCTTTTATGTTTTGTCCCCCTCCCTGTTTTTATATTATTTTTGCTTCCCTTCCCTTATGTTCATCTGTTTGGTATCTTAAAGTCCTCATATGAGTGAAGTCATATGATATTTGTCTTTCTCTAATTTTGCTTGGCATAATACCCTCTAGTTCCATCCACGTAGCTGCAAATGGCAAGATTTCATTCTTTTTGATTGCCAAGTAATACTCCATTGTATACATATACCACATCTTCTTTATCCATTCATCTGTTGATGGGCAGTTGGGCTCTTTCTATGCTTTGGCTATTGTCGATAGTACTACTATAAACATTAGGGTGCATGTTCCCCTTTGAAACAGCACACCTGAATCCCTTGGGTAAAGACCTAGTAGTGCAATTGCTGGGTCGTAGGGTAGTTCTATTTTTAATTTTTTGAGGAGCCTCCATAGTGTTTTCCAGAGTGGCTGCACCACTTTGCATTCCCATCAGCAGTGCAAAAGAGATGCTCTTTTTCAGCATCCTCGCCAATATCTGTTGTTGCCTGAGTTGTTAATTTTAGCCATTCTGACAGGTGTGAGGTGCTGTCTCGTGGTTTTGATTTGTATTTCCCTGATGATGAGTGATATGAGGATTTTTCATGTGTCGGTTAGCCATCTAGATGTCTTCTTTGAAGAAGTGTCTATTCATGTCTTTTGCCCATTTCTTTACTGGATTATTTGTTTTTTGGGTGTTGAGTTAGAGAAGTTCTTTATAGATTTTGGATGCTAATCCTTTATCTGATATGTCGTTTGCAAATATCTTCTCCCATTCATTCGGTTGCCTTTTAGTTTTGCTGATTGTTTCCTTCACTGTGCAGAAGCTTTTTATTTTGATGAGGTCCCAATAGTTCATCTTTGCTTTTGTCTCCCTTGCCTCCGGAGACGTATTGAGTAAGAAGTTGCTGCGTCCAAGGTCAAAGAAGTTTTTGCCTGCTTTCTTCTTGAGGATTTTGATGGCTTCCTGTCTTACATTTAGGTCTTTCATCCATTTTGAGTTTATTTTTGTGTATGGTGTAAGAAAGTGGTCCAGGTTCATTTTTCTGCATGTCGCTGTCCAGTTTTCCCAGCACCACTTGCTGAAGAGACTGTCTTTATTCCACTGGATATTCTTTCCTGCTTTGTTAAAGATTAGTTGGCCCTATGTTTGTGGGTCCATTTCTGGGTTCTCTGTTCTGTTCCATTGATCTGACTGTCTGGTTTTGTGCCAGTACCAAACTGTCTTGATGATTACAGCTTTGTAATACGTCTTGAAGTCCGAGATTGTGATGCCTCCAGCTTTGGTTTTCTTTTTCAAGATTGCTTTGGCTATTCGGGGTCTTTTCTGGTTCCATATAAATTTTAGGGCTGTTTGTTCTCGCTCTGTGAAGAATGCTGGTGTTATTTTGATAGGGATTGCATTTAATAACTAGATTGCTTTGGGTAGTATCGACATTTTAACAATGTTTGTTCTTCCAATCCATGAGCATGGAATATTTTTTCATTTTTTTGTGTCTTCTTCAATTTCTTTCATAAGCTTTCTATAGTTTTCAGTGAATAGATTTTTAACCTCTTTGCTTATGTTTATTCCTAGGTATTTTATACTTTTTGGTGCGGTTATAAATGGGATCAATTCCTTGATTTCTCTTTTTGTTACTTCATTAATTATTGGTATATAGGAATGTAACCGATTACTGTACATTGATTTTATATCTTACCACTTTGCTGAGTTCGTGGATCAGTTCTAGCAGTTTTTTGGTGGCATCTTTTCGGTTTTCCATAAAGAGTATCATGTCATCTGCAAAGAGTGAAAGTTTGACCTCCTCCTGGCCAGTTTGGATGCCTTTTATATCTTTGTATTGTCTGATTGCTGAGGCTAAGACTTCCGATACTACGTTGAATAACAGTGGTGAGAATGGACATCCCTGTCCTGTTCCTGACCTTAGGGGGAAAACTCTCAGCTTTTGCCCATTGAGGATGATATTAGCAGCGGATCTTTCACATATGGCTTTTATGATCTTGAGGTGTGATCCCCTATCCCTGCTTTCTTGAGGGTTTTTATCAAGAAGGGATGCTGTATTTTAAAATGGTAAATCTTATATGTATTTTACAACAGTTTAAACAAAAAAATCCAAGCTCCTTATCATGGAATACAAAGCCCTACATGATAAGGTTCTTGCCTATTTCTCTGGCCTCATTTCATACTGTTCCCCTTGCTCCTGGCCTTCTTGTTGTACTTAAAACGGTACATATTTCCTACCTTATGACTTTGCTGTAGCTGTTTCTTTGGCCTGAAATAATGGTTGAATGGCCAACTTCTTGCCCTTCACATTACCTCAGAGGGCCCTTCTCTGACCACTTACTCTCAAGTAGCCACCCAGTCACTATCACATCACTGTATTTAGTGCTCTGACATAGCACTTTACATTTTTCTTGTTGTTCATTATTTATACTCTGTCTTCTTTCCTGACCTATTAGTATGTATACTCCATGTGATGAAGGACATCTACCTTGTTGACTATTAAATTCACCGTACATAGAGCCTTGATACATAGGAAGCTTCCAGTAAATATTTGCTAAATGGTAACATGAATAAATGAATTAAAAAAGTAAAAATGAAATCTCTTTTTTTTTTTTTTTTTAAGTTTTATTTATTTATTTTGAGAGGGAGAGAGAGAGTGTGAGTATGTGTACAGGCAGGAGAGAGGCAGAGAAAGAGGGAGACACAGAAACACAAGCAGGCTGCACTCTGTCCGTGCAGAGCCCAACACAGGGCTCGAACCCACAAATCATGAGATCATGACCTGAGCTGAAACCAAGAGTTGGACGCTTAACCAACTAAGCCACCCATGTGCCCCATGAAATCTTAAATTTTAACTAATAGCTGAATTTTTGGAAGCTCACCTATTCACTTACACAACAGCATTATCTTTAGAATTTATTTCATAATAACTTAATGTAGCCTTATATTTCATAACTCTTGAGACTTTTAAGAGAATAGTAAATGGCTCATTAAAGAAGTTTTGAATCTGCTTTTAAAATCAGTACTTTTATTCAATATTGTTTATATTTAAGACTGGAAAACCATATGATGATTTTCAAGATCAACATTTTTAGCTTTTGTCATATCAGAACATAGAGTTCCAGATTAAAATTCTTTGGGGCACCTGGGTGGCTCAGTCAGTTGGGCCTCCAACTTTGGCTTGGGTCATGATCTCAGGGTTTGTGAGTTCAAGCCCTGCATTGGGCTCTGTGCTGACAGAGCCTAGAGCCTGCTTCGGTTTCTCTGTCTCCCTCTCTCTCTGCCCCTCCCCTGCTCGCTCTCTCTCTCTCTCTCTCTCAAAAATAAATAAATGTTAAAAAAAATTAAAAAGAAATTCTTCGCATTCTCCAATCTGAGTGGTAGCAGTCTTAAAGTTGTATCAGTAGTAAGTATTTATAATATAAAATTAGAAATAAGGTTTTAGGAGAGGTAGAATTTATTAAAAGTATTTCTGAACTGAGTTGTGGATATCAGAGATACCAACCACAAGATAAATGCCTCATTCAATTGTAATAAACCCACAGCTATTATATAGAAAAGACTTTCAAATGCTCCCTTGATCTATAAATGAAAAATATGGACATATTTTTAAAATTCTTAATACTGATTCAGTCTTGCACCCTGGGAGTACTTTAACATTTAGCTTCAATTGTCTACAATAGTAGTATTTTAGTTAACTTTTGCCTTTTGAGAATACTCTATTAAAAGTAATTGTATTGATATCAATCATTTTCTTTATACATTATTTCTTTAATTTGAGCCCTTTCAATCAGAAATAATTGCATATATTTTATTACTTGTCACTTAGAGGAAATGTTAACCCAATTGACTTAATTTTTTAAAACTATAATATTCCTACTATTTGCTTTGATCTTTTTCCTTTGATAAATTGCAGAGAATGCAAGATGGAGATTGAAGATAAAAAGCAAGAACTCCTTGAAATGGACCAGGCACTTAAGGAGAGAAATTGGGAACTAAAGCAAAGAGCAGCTCAAGTTGGTTTTCTTAATTATATTTGATGAAATTTTCTGTTACAGTACAATCACACAGGGTTTCAGAGGTCACCACTTTTTGGTAAAATAGACATTTTTAAGCATATATGTTTTTCTATGCACATTAATATTTTTAAAATTAGAAAATGTCATCTTTCTTTCTTCATCTTGCTTTTTTTATAGAAGTAGTTTTTTGAGAATGAGGATTAGCTTAGTATCCAAACCTTTTGATCTCTTACATTGCTGCATATCAGAAGAACATGTGATTAAAGGAGTTACTTGCTCAGCTAGTGTTTGTTGGAGAAACAAAAATATTCAAAGGGCATTATTTAACATCTTTTTTTAAGACTTTGTTTCTTAGAACAGTTACAGGTTCACAATGAAAATTGAGCAGAAGGCACAGAGATTTCCCATATATCCCTTGCTTCCATAAATTCACAGCCTTCCCCATTATCAACATTTCCCACCTGAATGGTACATTTGTTATAGTTGGTGAACATACACGTTATAATTACCCAAGCTCCATAATTTATATTAGAGTTCACTATTGGTGTTGTACATTCTATGGGTTTGTACAAATGTTTAATGACATGTATCCATCATTATGGTATCATCCAGCGTATTTTCACTGCCCTAAAAATCCTCTGTGCTCTAGTCATCTTTCCTACTCTTCCCCTGACCCTAGCAGCCACTGATCTTTTTATTGTCTCCATCATTTTGCCTTTTCCAGTCATATAGTTGAAATCATAGAGTACATAGTCTTTTCATATTGGCTTCTTTCACTTAGTAATATTTATTTAAGGTTCCTCCACAGCTTTTCATTGCTTGATAGCTCACTGCTTTTAGCACTGAATAATATTCCATTGTCTAGATATGTACTATAGTTTACTTATCCATTCACTGAATGTCTTTCCTACTGAAAGACATCTTGGTTGCTTTCAAGTTTTGACAATTACAAATAAAGCTGCCATAAACATCTGTGTGCAGGTTTTTGTATGGACATAAGTTTTCAACTCCTTTTGGTAATTACCAAGGGGTGTGATTGATGGACCATATGGTGAGTGTGTTTAGTTTTATAAGACACTTCCAAACTGTGCTCCAAAGTGGCTTGTACCATTTTGCATTGTTATCAGCAATGAACGTCAATTCCTGTTGCTAGCATTTTGTGTCAGTGTTTTGGATTTTGGCCATTCTAATAGGTGTGTGGTGGTATCTCCTTATTAATTTACATTTCTCAGATGACGTATGATGTAGAGGATATTTTCCTGTGCTTATTTTCTATTTGTATATCTTCTTTGGTGAGGTGTCTGTTATGGTCTTTGTCCCATTTTTTAATTGAGTTCTCTTATTGTTGAATTTTAAGAGTTCTTTGTATATTTTGAATATTAGTCCTTGATAATTGTGGCTTTTGTTCACAATCTTTTGCATTGGTTTTCACAGAGCAGAACTTTTAAATTTTAGTGAAGTCCAGCTGATTAATTGCTTCTTTCATGAATTGTGCCATTGATTTCATATATTAAAAATCATCACCAAACCCAAGGTCATCTAGGTTTTTCCCTATGTTATCTTTTAGAATTTTTATAGTTTTGCAGATTACATTTAGGTCTGTGATCCATTTTGAATTAATTTTTGTGAATGGTGTGGTCTAGATTTATTTATTTTTTCCATGTGGTTGTCCAGTTATTCCAGCACCATTTGTTGAAAAGACTATCTTTTCTCCATTGTATTGGCTTTGCTCCTTTGTCAAAGATCAGTTAACATATTTATGTGAGTTAGTTTCTGGACTTTATTCTGTATGATTATCTATTCACTTGTTTTTTTGCTAGTACCACAGACTGTTTATTTATAGTGTCGTGAAGTCAGGTAATGTCAGTCTTCCAGCTTTGTTCTTCTTTGATATTATGTTGGATATTTGGGATCTGTTTACTCTCCATGTAAGCTTTAGAATCAGTTTGTCAGTATCTTCAAAATAACTTGGTAGAATTTTTATTGGAATTGCCCTGAATATATAGATTTAGTTGCGAAGAACTGACATCTTGAATCTTGACAATATTGAGTCTTCCTATCCATGAACATGGACTGTCTATTTATTTAATTCTTTGATTTCTTTCATTGGAGTTTTGTAGTTTTCTCTTAATAGACCTTGTATATATTTTGCTAGATTTATACCTAAGTATTTTATTTTTGGGGGTGTTAATGTAAATCATATTATGTTTTTAGTTTCACATTCCTCTTGTTCATTGCTAGCAAATAGGAAAGTGATTGACTTTTGTGTATTCCTTATATCCTACAACTCTGCTATAATCACTTATTGGTTCTAGGAATTTTTTTGTCAAATCTTTCAGATTTTCTCCCTAGATGATTATGTCATCTATAAACAAACACAGTTTTATATTCCTTGCTAATATATATAAATCTTTTATTTCTTTTTCTTATCTTACTGCATTAGCTAGGACTGCTAGAACAATAGTGAAAAGCATTAGTGAGAATGAATATCCTCGCCTTGTATCTGATCTTAGTGGGAAGGCTTTGAATTTCTCACCATTAAGTATGATTCTAGCTGTTGTTTTTCTGTAAATATTCTTTATTAAGTTAATGAAATTTTCCTTCATTTCTAGTTCACTGAGGGTTTTTACCATGTGTTGAATGTGTGTTAAAATGTCTTTGTCTGGTTTGGGTATTAGGGTAATACTGGCCTCATAGAATGAGTTCAGAATTATTTCCTCTGCTTCTGTCTTCTGAATCGGACTGCAGAAAATTGGTATAATTTCTTTCTTAGATGTTCAGTAGAATTCACCAGTGAACCCACCAGGACCTGCTGCTTTCTGTATGGGAAAGTTATTAATCATTAATTTCTTTAATAGATATAGGCTTATTCAGATTATCTCTTCTTGTTTGAGTTTTGGTAGATTCTGTCTTCCAAGTAATTGGTCTGTTTCATCTATTTTTATTAAATTTGTGGTCAGAGAGTTGTTGTAATATTCCTTATTATCCTTTTAATGTCCATGAGAGTTACAGTAATGTGTTCTCTTTCATTTGTGATATTAGTAATTTGTGTCATCTTTCTTTTTTTCTTAGTTATCCTGGCTGGAGGCATATTGATTTTATTGATCTTTTCACAACTCAGCTTTTGGTTTTGTTGATTTTCTCTGTTGATTTCCTAATTCTAATTTTACTGATGTCTGCTTTAATTTTTATTATTTCTTTTCTTCTGCTTACTTTGGATTTAATTTGCTCTGCTTTTCCTAGTTTCCCAAATTGGAAACTTAAATGATTGATTTTAGATCTTTCTTCTTTTCTAATATATGCACTCAGTGCTCTACATTTTCCTCCAAGCACTTCTTTTGCTGCATTCCACAATTTTTGTTATGTTGTATTTAGCAGCTTTTATCTCGCATAAAATGAAGTCTAAATCATTTTATTTGTCATTTATGAACATAGTTGAATTTTTTTAAGTTTGTATAATATATATGAAACTCAAGATTCGGTATTCATAAGCAATGAATATTTTTCTCATTTTTAAAAAAAATGTGATTGGGGCGCTTGGGTGGCTCAGTCGGTTAGGCATCCGACTTCAGCTCAGGTCATGGTCTCGCCGGTCCGTGAGTTCAAGCCCCGCGTCGGGCTCTGTGCTGACAGCTCGGAGCCTGGAGCCTGTTTCAGATTCTGTGTCTCCCTCTCTCTCTGACCCTCCCCCATTCATGCTCTGTTTCTCTCTGTCTCAAAAATAAATAAACGTTAAAAAAAATTTTTTTTTAAATAATTTGAGCTGAGTTTATGTTTCAGTTACACCCACTATAAAGAGTTAAAAAAATTTTTTTAATGTTTATTTAATTTTGAGAGAGAGAGAGCATGAGCAGGGGAGGGATAAAGAGAGTGGGAGACACAGAATCTGAAGCAGGCTCCAGGCTTTGAGCCATCAGCAAAAAGCCTGATGTGTGGCACGATCTCACAAACCATGAGATCGTGACCTGAGCCCAAGTTGGTTGCTTAATGAACTGAACCATCCACGTGCCCCCCCGCCACTGTAAACAATTTTTTTTTTAATTTTTTTTTTAATGTTTATTTATTTTTGAGACAGGGAGAGACAGAGCATGAACGGGGGAGGGTCAGAGAGAGAGGGAGACACAGAATCTGAAGCAGGCTCCAGGCTCTGAGCTGTCAGCACAGAGCACGACGCGGGGCTCGAACTCACGGACCGTGAGATCATGACCTGAGCGGAAGTCAGACGCTTAACCGACTGAGCCACCCAGGCGCCCCATGTAAACAATTTTAAAACACATTCCAAGCACACAGTTTTTCACATTAGAATAATTGAGTAATAGTTTAATGTTTTTTTTTCAAAATTAAAAATTTATTCTGCAGAAGACCTTGTTAAGAGGGTGATAAGGAATAGACAGGAAAAAAATATTTGTAAATCGCATATCTGACAAAGGACTCATACATAGGATATATACTCTCATCTCAAAGCTCAGTGGTAAAAAAGTAAACAATCCAATTTTAAAAAATAAGCCTGCGGTGCCTGGGTGGTGTCAGTTGAATGTCCGACTCTTGGTTTCAGCTCAGCTCATGATCTCAGGTTTCATGAGTCTGAGCCCTGCATCTGTCTCTGCACTGACAGTGCAGAACCTGCTTGGGATTCTCTCTGCCCCTCCCTCTCTCAAAAAAGAAATAAATAAGCATAAAAATTTTAAAAACAATAAGCCAAAGACATGAAAAGACATTGATGTTCATTTTGTTGAAATCACAATGTGATATCTCCACACTCTTTGCCAAATGGCTAAAATAAAAAGTAGGGATAACACCAAGCTGGTGACAATGAAGAGAAACTGGATCACTTATTCATTGCTGGTTATAATGTAAAATGGTACAGCCTCTCTGGATAGAGTCTAGATAGCAGGTTTTTTTACAGTACTAAACATGTTCTTACCTTACAACCCAACAGTTACATTCTTAGGCATTTGTCTCAGAGAAATGAAAACATGTGTTCACAAAAAACCTATATACACAAATGTTCACAGTGCCTTTATTAGTAACAGCCCAAAATAGAAAATAATTGAAATGCCCATCAGTAAGTGAATGGTTAAATAAATGATGGTACCACCATGGAATACCATAGAATGCTACTTAGCAATAAAAACAAATAAATTATTGATGCAGGCTACTTTTGTATTTAGGTTACACATTTGGATATGACTATTCGTGAGCACAGGGGAGAAATGGAGCAGAAAATAATTAAATTAGAGGGTACTCTTGAGAAATCAGAATTGGAACTTAAAGAATGCAACAAACAGGTAAATTAGTTAAAATTACATATTTTAAATTGTTTTAAAAAATAACTCCATAACTGTAAGCATCTGTTATTCACATAATGTGGCTTTTAAGTAGAATACATACAATAAAAATACTACATAATTTTAATTATTTTGTACATACTACTTTAATTCATTTTTCTCATTTTAACTTTTTCCCCAGCTTTATTGACATATGACAAAAATTGCATATATTTGAGGTATACAACATGTTTTCCTATACATATACTCTGTGTAATAATTAACATGTCCATCACCTCAGTTATTATAATTATTTATTTTGTTGGGAATGCTCAATATCTATTCTCTTGGCAAATTTCAAGTATACAAATACAGTATTACTAATTATAATCACTGTGCTGTACATTAGATTTACAGAACTTACTCATCCTGCATGACTGAAATCTTGTACACTTCGACCAACATTTCCTCATTTTCCTCACTCCCTAGCCCGATGACCCTCTTAATGTTATTTCAAATACAGGTTTTCTCGTATCAGTATGTCCACGTATTTATCCTCATGTGTGTGTGTTTGAATATGTATAAAATATCTCTGGAAGGATTTGCAAGTAATTCTCTTCTTTGGTTACCTTTAAGGAAGGAACACAGTGGGAAGGGGATTTTATTTTCACTAACTAGAGTTTTTTACCTCTTAAACATATTACCTATAAAACTATTTGTAAGACCATATAACACTTGTTGCTTTAATGTACCCTAATTTTCCTTTCTTACACAAATGTGATTGAGACTTCCATCTCTTGTGTGTTTCAGGTATACAAAGAAGCTTCTTATTAAGCACAAGAATCCTGATGTTAATGTCTAAGTTATAATGGCATTAAGAAAAACACATTTTTATATTGGCTACTTTGGATTTATGTGTTTAAAGCTTGACTTACTTGGATTGCAATTATGATTTCAAAATTATTTTTCCTGGGGGCGCCTGAGTGGCTCAGTCGGTTAAGCGTCCGACTTCGGCTCAGGTCATGATCTCGCGGTTCGTGAGTTCAAGCCCCGCGTCAGGCTCTGTGCTGACGGCTCAGAGCCTGGAGCCTGTTTCAGATTCTGTGTCTCCCTCTCTCTCTGACCCTCCCCCATTCATGCTCTGTCTCTCTCTGTCTCAAAAATAAATAAGAGTTAAAAAAAATTTTTTTTTTAAATAAATAAAGTAAAAATTATTTTTCCTTAGTTACATTAACATTACTCTTTTTAAAATTCAGATAGAAAGTTTGAATGAAAAATTGCAAAATGCCAAAGAACAGCTTCGAGAAAAAGAGTTTATAACACTACAAAATGAACAGGAGATAAGTCAACTGAAAAAAGAAAATGAACGAACACAACAAAAGATGAAAGAAATGGAAAGTGTAAGCAAATTATCTCTTCCTAAGAAACATACTAATATTATCTGAAGAGCGATATAAATCTTTATGTTTTAAACTGGTTGGTTTTAATATATAGAAGCTGTGCCATAAGTATTTTGGAGCTAATTATTTGTGTCAGATACTAGTTTCTTTGATCTTTTTTAAATATTTATTCTGATGTTCCAATTATAGGCAAGGGCATCATCCTATTTATATTGCCTATAGGCATTGTCATAGTATCTCTCACATAATGAATTCACAGTATGTGTTCACTTGGTCAACAAATATTTATTGAGAACCTACTGTGTAGTAGAGCTGGAGATACAGATATCAAGATACACTCATTTATCCTTGAGGAACTCCATCCAGCGAATGAATGAACAGATAATAATTGTACATTATTGAGACTAAACACATTGAGTTCGTTGCCAGGTGAAGTTCGATGTGTGCTGAATGGTGAATTCCACCCACTTGCCTTTTTAAAAAGTGAATTTGCTTCTTTTAATTTATTTGTTTGTTTTTTAAATGTTTGTTTATTTTTGAGAGAAAGAGCGTGCGCATGAATGGGAGAGGGGTGGAGAGTGAGGGGGACAGAGGATCCAAAGTGGACTCTGTGCTGACAGCAGCAAGTTTGGTGCAGGGCTCAAACTCACCAACCATGAAATCACGACCTGAGTCAAAGTCAGACACTCAGCTGACTAAGCCACCCAGGCATCCCAAAACTGAATTTGCTTCTAAGAGCTCTCATGGGTGTTACTTTTTTTTGCCTTTAAATAGTATACTCAACTTTAAAACTTCATATATAGATCTTCATTGTGTTTATCTGTCTGCAGACAGATACTTTTACAGAAAAGACCTTAACCCATATGGATTAATGGTGGGTTTTGGTTATTCATGCCAATATATTCTCCATCTGTGAAATGGATATCACATATTAGTTTCTTTTTTTTCTTTATATTATTGCGTATTCTGCCATGTTATATTCATAATGATTAAGGATTATACAGCTTACATATTAGTCATGCAAAATATACCATTTATCCCAGATTTATTAATAGTATTTTGTCATTTTCTTATAATTAAAAAGGAAGAGGCACCTGGGTGGCTAAGTCAGTTAAGCATCCGACTCTTAGATTCGGCTCAGGTCATGATCTCATGGTTTCGTGGGTTTAAGCCCCCCATTGTCAGGCTGATGTGGAGTCTGCTTGGGATTCTCTCTCTCCCTCTCTATCTGCCTCTCCCCCACTCGCGCTATCTCTGTCTCTCTCAAAAATATATAAATAAACAATTTTTTAAAAAAAGAAAAAGGAAGAAAAACATTTTCTAAGTATCAATTTCATAGAAACTGATATTCATTGTGTGTTAAATTTTATAGAGATCAAGTTGGGATGGGGAAATCACTTATTAAAAGAGAAATCAGAGTAAGAAATAGGTTATCTGTATCATTTCATTTTGAAAGCTACAAATATCTTGTGTATTTCAGGTTATGAAAGAGCAGGAACAGTATATTGCAACTCAGTACAAGGATGCCATAGATTTGGAGCAAGAATTGAGGTTAACTCGGGAGCAGATGCAGAATTCTCATACAGAATTGGTGGAGGCTCGTCGTCAACAAGTCCAAGCACAGAGAGAAGTAGAAAGGCTCTCAAGTGAATTGGAGGAAGTAAAGCAACTCTCTAAAGAAAAAGTAATCCCTATTCTAAATAATTTTACCTTACTAAAAATCTTAAAAAATTTTAACATTTACTTTTTTTTAAGTTGTAGATTATAGTAACTGTGTTGCACACACTGAATGTACTTAATGCTACTGAATTTGACACTTAAAACTGGTTAAAGTGATAAATTTTATGTGTATTTTACTAATATTTTAAGGAAAATGTTATATTTAGCATAGCTTTGTAATATAACTAGGATTCAGAACTGAGTTTTAGCCAAACTAGTTTTCAATAAATTGAGTTACAAAGTATTTTTAGATTTTCAAGTGAGTTTAAGCTATCATTTGAAAAGATAATAATAAAGCTAATCTTTTTTGAGTAAAATTTTTACATTTGTAGCCACTCTTATAAGTGAAACTGACAATCTAAATTTATAACTGTTATGAAACCTATAGTTCAGAATCCTTATGGAGAGAAAGTGCTTTTAATAACAAGAACTATAATATAAATTGTATTTGGTAGAAGGTTAATAACTTTGCTTAAAAATACTTGGAGGGCGCCTGGGTAGCTCATTCAGTTAAGTGTCCAACTTCAGCTCAGGTCATGATCTCACAGTAGGTGAGTTTGAGCCCTGCAATGGACTCTGTGCTGACAGCTCAGAGCCTGGAGCCTGCTTCGGATTCTGTGTCTTCCTCTCTCTCGCCCCTCCCCCACTCTCACTCTGTCTCTCTCTCAAAAATAAACAAACATTAAAAAAAAAATTTTTTTAATACTTGGATTGTTATGCTTGGGTTAATTACTTAGACTTTGAGAAAAATGTGTTTATTGGTATTTCAGTAATGTTCCTGTTTTATGCTTTTTATTATGGTTACTAATACAGGCATTACATTAAAGTGTCTTTACATTTAATTTTGGTAAACTTAATGTTTTTATTCACATTTCTGGTTGGACTAATAAAGAATATATAAGGAATTTTTATTAGAATATGTTGGGCATTTGGGAGTCTCCTAGGAAAAGGGGAGCTCTCTACTTTTATCTCATCTTTGTCTTTATCTGTAGTATCTATAGTACAATTGATTTGATGTGATAAGGTAAGCTCAGTTAATCAAAAAAGTGAATGAAAGTGGGGAATTATTTAAAATGACAGTTTCTTTTCAAGTTTTTATTTTATTTTATTTTTCAAGGTTTTTTTTTGTTTTTTTTTGTTTTTTTTAATTCCAGCTAGTTAACATACAGTGTAATATTAGTCTCAGGTGTAGAATTTAGTGATTCATCACTTACATAGAACACCCAGTGCTCATCACAAGTGCCCTCCTTCATCCCCATCACCTTTTTCACCCATTCCCCTGCCTACCTTCCCTCTGGTAGCCATCAGTTTCTTGTCTATAGTTAAGAGTCTGTTTCTTGGTTTGCTTCTCTTTTTTCCCTCCCGTATTTGTTTATTATTTAAATTCCACATTTGAGTGAAATCATATGGTGTTTGTCTTTCTGTGACTTACTTAGCATGATGCTTTCTAGCTCCATCCACATCACTGCAAGTGGCAAGATTTCATTCTTTCTGATGGCTGAGTAATATTCCACTGTGTGTGTGTGTGTGTGTGTACCACCACTTTTTTAAAAGTTTTTATTTACTTAATTTGAGAGAGACAGAGACAGAGCAGGGGAGGGGCAAAGAGAGAGGGAGAAAATCCCAAGCAGGCTCCACATGGCCGGTGCAAAGCCTGATGTGGGGCTCGAACCCACAAACTGTGAAATCATGACTTGAGCCAAAACCAAGAGTCAGATGCTTAAATGACTGAGCCACGCAGGCACCCGATATGCCGCTTCTTTTTTAATCAGTTCATCAGTTGATGGACATTTGGGCTCTTCCCATAATTTACCTATTGTTGATAATGCTGCTATAAACATCAGGATGCATGTATCCATTTGAATTAATATTTTTAGGGGCTCCTGGGTGGCTCAGTCGGTTGAGCATCCGACTTTGGCTCAAGTCATGATCTCACTGTTGTTGGATTTGAGCCCTGCATCAGGCTCTGTGTCTCCCTCTCTCTGCCACTCTGCCTCTTGTGCTCGCTCACTCTCTCTCTCTCAAATATAAACATTAAAAAATTTTTTTTGAAATATTTTTTTATCCTTTGGATAAATACCTAGTAGTGCAATTGCTGGATCATAGGGTAGTTCTATTTTTAACTTTTTAAGGAACCTCCATACTGTTTTCCAGAGTGGCTGTACCAGTTTGCATTCCCATCAACAGTACAAGAGGGTTTCCCTTTACTCTGTATCCTCCCGAACATCTGTTGTTTCCTGTGTTGTCGGTTTTAGCCATTTTGACAGGTGTGAGGTGATATCTCATTGTAGTTTTGATTTGTTAAATTGACAGTTTAAAATACTTCAACTCAGAACTCTAAATATATATTCTTTTAGATATTGTAGATCTTTTAAGTTAGGACAAAATCTTTTTTTTTTTATGTGTGGGCAGGGTCTTTGCTTAGAATTCCACCTAGCCATTTTTCATTAACCATATTCCTATTTGATCATCTATTGTTTCCAATTTTGGTTTCTTTAAAGGAGAAGAAGAATTAAAAGACATTTGTAAAGCAGTTAGAGTATAACATCTCATATTTTACGTGGAGTTTCCCATAATATTTTACAACTATTTTGACTGCTTCTAATTGGGTAAAAAATGTTTGTGACTCATTCATTGACCTGTCTCAAAGCATAGAACTTTCTTTTAAATAAAAACTTTCTTTTTGCTTGTGTATTTCCTCAGTGTTCATACATAATATATATTAAAATTGCATAATTAGAATCCTAAGCAAAACTAGCATAAATAGGTTTGGATAAGTACACAACTGACTCTTGATAAGCAAACAGTGCATCTGGTGAACAAAATGCATAGGCAGACCTTAGAGTAAACTGTTACCTGCCAAAGTTCAGCATGCTGTGGTTATTAATTTGCTTTACAGAATACACTGGTTAGTGAACTTCTATTACATTATGATAAACAATACACTAATACAGTCCCATTTATAGTCTCTTAAATGTCTAGATTTTAAAGTATACCATTTAATAAGTTAACTTTGTATCTGAGTGTTTATATAGTATTATAAAAGAGTGAAGTACTTCCACAGGTACACACTATTGGTTTAGTTTTAATAACCAAATAAACAAGTTAAATAACTTTTCCTTAATATGTCATTTTTAAGGAAGCTCATGGAAACCATTTAGCTGAAGAATTAGGGGCTTCTCAAGTACGTGAAGCTCATTTAGAAGCAAGAATGCAAGCAGAAATCAAGAAATTGTCAGCAGAAGTAGACTCTCTCAAAGAAGCTTATCATCTGGAGGTAAAGAAGATGTAATTCGTTCTAGTATTGTCTGCTAAAGTGGGTTGACCTATCTGAACAAAAGTAGAAGTCTAACTTCTGAGTATTCATTATAGAATAATTCATTGTGGTCTTCATTTCTGGTAGCTTAATATAACTTCACATACACTGTGGAGTTAAGAGCTTAAGTTCTTTAGCCAGGCAGCCTGGTTCCAAATCTTAGCTCATCACTTAGCACTTACGTGACCTTGAGCAATTAACCTCTCTGAAATGGGTATAATAATGTAATGTACCTCATAGAACTGTGTTGAGGATTAAATGAATATAGTTAAAGTTCTTAGACCAGAGCCTGTCTCATCATCATCTTCATCATAATCAGTTATAATATAGCACTTGCCAAAACTAACTGGAAAAAGCAAACTGGAGATACTTAGTAAACAACATAAGCAGTTTCATGTGATATGAATCTGTAATGCTTTGCAATGTCCAACATTTGTTGTGATAGTAAATTAGAAAGGCAAAATTAGAACCTCATACTTTTTATCTACTAGTATGTCCTGAACCTTTATACAAATGAGCACTGTTATCAATTAGAATAGCATTTCTTGTCTATTTAAAAACTACATTTGAGGATATACAAAATGTGTATTTTAGACCTAAATAACTTACGGAGTTCTAGTAAAGCATTTTTCTATATAACAAGGATTACAAATACATTCATATTAAACTCCTTTCAGAGGAGTTTGGGACCATCTTTGTGAGGGATTGGTGGAGCTTGAAGTCGCCACGTCTTGCTTAAAGGGTTTAGATTCAGATCTCTTTAAAAACATGGTGTCTGCCAAACAAAACACATTTGCAAACTGAATCTAGTCCCAGGCTAAGGGATTCCAACCCTTGGTCTTTAGAGACAAATGGAATCCTGTTGGATTCAGCATAATTATTTAATAAATATTAGTTACTCAACTAAGTGACCTTCGGTAATAACTAGTCCAGCTCAACTGTTTACCAGCAACTACTCTTTACACTTTTATTATGTGGTCTCTGTTCTACTTTTATTTATTATCCAGTTTTTTACTTTAAGTTTTGTAAGCCCTCTGAAATTAATTATAAGCAGGGAATACAAAAAATGAATTGTAAAAATTGGTTCTACTATTGCTATTTAATATTTGCTACTAATGTTTTATACGTATGATATAAAAATAAGAATTTGTAATGTTTTTATTCTCTTTGACACTTGACAGAGATTTATTTTTAAAGCATATATGTTGTTTGATTATAAAAATGAAGGAGTATGTCATTAAAGTACCAGTATAAAGGATCAATAATTTTTAACAGCATTTAAAATATTACAGGTTTCAGAATTGTCACAAAATCATTTAATTGCAAAACCCCTGATATTTTTGATAAGAATTAGATTTTTTTAAAGTTTTTATTTTGGAAAATTTTGAAAGAATGGTATAAATCCTCCTATATTTATTATTCAACTTTAGCAATTATCAACTTGTGGCTAATGCGATTTCATCTATAAGTATATTGACCATTTCTTTTTAAAAGGGAACACTTTTGAGAATGAAAAGGGGTGCAACTACACCAGGACACCAAGCATAAAACTCAGTCAGTCCTAAGCAAACTGGGAAATATGATCACTGTATCTTTAACCTCACTCCCTTTCCTCCACATCTCATTCTCTTTTGAAGCAAATCTCAGACATCATTATTTCATCAATAAACATTTCAATAGGTGTCTCTAAAAGATAAGGTCTATTTTTAAGAAACCTAGCCACAATACTATTATCACACCTAAAAATTGACAATCATCCGTTAATATTATCAAATACCCGCTCATTGTTCAGATTTTCCCAGTTGTCTCAAAAATGTCTATATAGTTAATTGGTTCAAATCAGGATCAAAAAACAGACCATGGTCTTTGGTTCACTGTTCTTAGGTAAATTTAAGACTATAGGTTTCTTCTCCCCCTTTTTTCCTCTCATGGGGTATTTGTTGAGAAATCAGATGTTTGTTCCTATAAACAGAATTTACTTTAGTATAAGTGGAAGTGGAAAGTATTAGAATTTGAAACCAACTCCACCCTACTTAATTCTTTTCTTTTTCAATTTTGGGGCTGTGTAGATGATTTCACATCAAGAGAACCATGCAAAGTGGAAGATTTCTGCTGACTCTCAAAAGACTTCTGTTCAGCAACTAAATGAACAGTTAGAGAAGGCAAAACTGGAATTAGAAGAAGCTCAGGATACCGTAAGCAACTTGCATCAACAAGTCCAAGACAGGAATGAAGTAATTGAAGCTACAAATGAAGCATTACTTATTAAAGTAAGTAAACGTATAAAAGTACATAAAACACATCAATGAAAAAGTGAATTTATGACTTATTTTCCCCATCCTTGTAGTTTATAAAGGAAAATATGACCAAATGCTGACCAGTTTGAATAAAAAGCATCTTATTTAGAAGACATTGGATGTAGGGATTATGAATATGATGATTATCAGATTACTATAGGAGAAATAATTTATAAATGTTCAAACACAAACTTAAATTTTTAAAAATTTATTTCTATTTTTTTTGGTAAGAACATTTATGTTCTACTCTCCTAGCAAATTTCAGTCATATAATACAGTATTACCAACTGTAGTCAACATGTTATGCATTATGTCTTCAAACCTTATTGTCTTTTAGCTAAAAGGTTTTACTGTTTTACTAACCTCTCTTTCCCTCACTGCCCAGCAAACCCTTTTCTACCTGCTGTTTTTATGAATTTGACTTTTTTTTTTTAACTGTACATATAAAATGATTCCATGAACTATTTGTCTTTCTCTGTTTTATTTCACTTAACATAATGCTCTCAGGGTCTTTTCATGTTGTCACAAATAGCAAGACGTCCTTTCTCATGGCTGAATAATATTCATTGTATGTATATAGATACCATATCTTCTTTATACATTTATCTATTGATAAACACTTTGGTTTTTTGCTTATCTTGGCTGTTGGAAATAATGCCATCACTGAACTTGGGAATACATGTATCTTTTTGATATCCTGTATTAATTCCTTTTGAGTATATACCCCAAACTGGTGTTGCACGATCATGTGGTATTTCTGTTTTTAATTTTTGAGGAACCTCCATACTGTTTTCCATAGTGGCTGTGCAATTTACATTCCACCAACAGTGGACAAGGGTTCCCTATCTGCACACCCACACCAATACTTGTTATCTCTTGGGTTTGTTTTGTTTTGTTTTGATACTAGCCATTCAGACAAGTATGATGTAATATCTCATTGTGGTTTCGATTTGCATTTCCCTGGTGACTAGTGATGTTGAGCACCTTTTCACATACCCTTTGCCTATTTGTATGTGTTCTTTGGAAAAATGTGTTCAGTTTCTCTGCCGATTTTTAATTTGGATTGTTTGGGTTTGAGTTATAGGAGTTCTTTCTTTATCTCAGGCATTCACATACATGATTTGCAAATATTTTCTCCCATTCTGTAGGCTGCCTTTTCATTTTATTGATAGTTTACACTGCTGTGCAGAAGCTTTTTAGTTGCTTATATTTGATTTCAGTGCCCTTGCTTTTATGTCATATCCAAAAATTTATTGCCAACTTGATGTCAGGTGCCTTAGCCCTCTGTTTTCTTCTGGAAGATTTATGGTTTCAGATCATAAATTTAAGTCTTTCATCCATGTAGAGTTGATTTTTGTGTATGGTATAAGATAGTGATACAGTTTCATCGTTTTCTATCTGTCCAGTTTTCCCAGCACCATTTATACAGATACTATCCTTTCCCCATTGTATATTCTTGGCTTCTTTGTCACAAATTAATTTGCTATATATGCATGGACTTATTCCTGGACTATCTGGTCTGTTCCTTGATCTATGTGTCCATTTCTGTACCAGTACCACATTGTTTTTATTACTGTAGTTTGTAATGAGATAATGTGATGCTTCCAGCTTCCTTCTTTTTTCTGAAGATTACTTTAGATATTTGGGGTCTTTTTCGGTTTCATACAGATTTTAGGATTGTTTGTTGATATTTCTTTGAATAATGCCTTTTTGATGGAATTTTAATGGGGATTGAATTGAATCTGTAGATTGCTTTGGGTAGTATATTTATTTTGTATCCTGCAACTTCACTGAATTCATTTATTCTAACAATTTTTTGATAGTTTTTAGTGTTTTCTGTATATATTATCATGTCATCTACAAATATAGACAGCTTTACTTCTTTCCAACTTGGGTACTTTTATGTCTTTTTCTTGACTAATTGCTCTGGGTAGGACTTCCAGTACTGTGTAGAATAAAAGTGGTGAGTGGGTGTTCTTTTCTTGCTGCTGGTCTTACAGGATGTTGAATTGTGTCAGATGCTTTCTCTGCATCTACTGAGATGATTTAAAGATTTTTATCCTTCATTTTGTTAATGTGGTGTATCACACTGATTTATATTTTATTTTTTTTGTAAATAGTGAACCATTCTTGCATCTATGGAATTAATCCCATGTGATCATGGTGTATGATCCTTTTAATAATGTATTGTGGAATTTGGCTTTTCTGCTATTTTGTTGAGGAATTTTGTATCTATGTTCATCAAGCATACTGGCCACTTTTCTTGTGGCTTCCCATCAGGGTAACACTGGCTTCATAAAATGAGTTTGGAAGGGTTCCCTCTTCTGTTTTTTAGAAGAGTTTAAGAAGGGTTGGAATTAATTCTTCCTTAATGTTTGATAGAATCCGCCAGTGAAGTCATCTGGTCCTGGACTTTTGTTTCTTTGGAAGTTTTTGATTACTGATCCAATTTCCTTACTATTAATTGGTTTGTTCAGATATTCTCTTCATATTGTCTTGGTAGAATTTGTTTCTTCTAGGTTGTCCAGTTTGTTGGTATATAAGTCTTTGTATCAGTCTCTAATGATCCTTTGTGTTTCTCTGGTAGCAGTTGAAATGTCTCCTCTTTCATTTCAAATTTTATTAATTTGGGCCTTTTTTTCTTGGTAAATCTAGCTAAAGATTTGTATATATATTTTTTACCACTTTAAAAGCCCTCTCTTTTCAGTTTCATTGATCTTTTCTGTTGTCTTTTTAGTTTCTATTTCTGCTCTGATCTTTGTTATTTCCCCTTTTCTTAATTTTGGGCTTTAATTTGTTATTTTTCTAGTTCCTTAAAGTGTGAAGTTAGGTTATTTGAGATCTTGTTTCCTAATGTAGATGTTTATTACTATTAACTTACCTCTTAAAAATATTTTTTCTGTATCCCATATGGGATACCATATTTTGTATCCCATAATTTTTGGTATGTTGTATTTCCATTTTCATTTGTCTCAACATAATTTTTTCTAATTTTTCTGGCCTCTTGGCTATTCAGTAGCATATTTTTTTAATCCTGACATAATTGTAAATTGTCAATTTTCTTGTAAGACTTGTATTGTGGCCTACCACATGGTCTCCCTTGGAGAATGTTCCTTGTATGTTTGAGAAGAATGTGTATAGGCCTTGTATGGAATGTTCTACAAATGTCTGTTAAGTCCATTTGGTGTTATGTGTAGTTCAAGTCGTTTTTCCTTATTGATTTTTCTGCCTTGATCTATCTATCCATTGATGACAATGGGATATTTAAGTCTTCTACTATTATTATATTTCTGTCTTTTTCTCCCTTCAGGTCTGTCAATATTAGCTTTATATATTTAGGTGCTTCTATGTTTTTTAGGACCATAAATATTTATGTAATATATTCTTTCAGATTGACCCTTTTATCATTACATAATGACATTCTTTGTCTCTTGTTACAGTTTTGGCTTAAATATTGTTTTTTCTGATGTGAGTAGAGCTACTCTAGGATTTTGATATCCATTTACATGGAATATATATATTTTTATATTTTTTATTTTTAATGTTTTTTTAATTTTATTTTAAATTCCAGTATAGTTAACATACAGTGTCATATTAGTTTCAGGTATACAATGTAGTGATTCAACACTTCCATTCATTACCCTGTGCTCATTACAAGTGATGAGCATATTTAATCACCATCACCTATTTTACCTATCTACCCACCCACCTCCCCTCTGGTAACCATCAGTTTGTTCTCTGTAGTTAAGAGTCTTTCTGGGTTTATCTCTGTCCCTTCTGTTTTTTTTCCTTCGCTCATTTTATTTGTTAGTTTCTTTTTTTAAAAAACGTTTACTTATTTTGAGAGAGAAAGAGCTTGCACATGCATGAGTGGGGGGCGGGTGCAAAGAGAGAGGGAGAGAGAGAATCCCAAGCAGGCTCTGCACTGTCAGCAGATGGGGACTTGATCTTACAAAGCATGAGATCATGACCGGAGTCAAAATCAAGAGTCGGACACTTAACTAACTGAGCCACCCAGGCACCCCTTGTTTATTTGTTTCTTAAATTCCACATGAGTGTAATCATATGGTATTTATCTTTGTCTAACTGACTTATTTCACTTAGCATTATACTCTTTAGCTCCATTTATGTCACTGCAAATGGCAAGATCTCATTCTTATTTATGGCTGAATAGTATTCCATTGTAAATATATACCACATCTTTTTTTTTTTTCAACGTTTTTTTTTTATTTTTTTTTTTATTTTTTTATTTTTGGGACAGAGAGAGACAGAGCATGAACGGGGGAGGGGCAGAGAGAGGGAGACACAGAATCGGAAACAGGCTCCAGGCTCCGAGCCATCAGCCCAGAGCCTGACGCGGGGCTCGAACTCACGGACCGCGAGATCGTGACCTGGCTGAAGTCAGACGCTTAGCCGACTGCGCCACCCAGGCGCCCCTATATACCACATCTTTATCCATTAATCTGTCAATGGACCTTTGGGCTGCTTCCTTATTTTGGCTATTTTAAATAATGCTCCAATAAACAGAGGGGTTCATATATCCCTTTGAATTAATGTTTTTGTATTCTTGGATAAATACCCAGTAGTGCAGTTGCTGGATCATAGTGTAGTTCTATTTTTGGCTTTTTGAGGAACCTCCATATTGTTTCCACAGTGGCTGCACTGGTTTGCATTCCTAAAAACAATGCAGGAGGGTTCCTTTTTCTCCACATCCTTGCCAACACTTGTTTACTGTGCTGTTGATTTTAGCCACTCTCATAATTGTGAGCTGATACTGCATTGTGGTTTTGATTTGCATTTCCCTGATGGTTATTTATGTTGAGCATCTTTCAGTGTGTCTGTTAGCCATCTCTATGTCCTCTTTGGAGAAATGTCTGTTAATGTCTTCCACCCATTTTTAAATTGGATTATTTGTTTTTTTGGTGTTGTATAAGTTCTTTATATATTTTGGATACTAACCCTTTGTCAGATATATCATTTGTAAGTATCTTCTCCCATTTCATAGGTTGCCCTTTAGTTTTGTTGATTGTTTCCTTAACTGTGCAGAAGCTTATTATTTTGATGAGGTTCCAATAGTTTATTTTTGCTTTTGTTTCCCTTGCCTCAGGAGACATATCTAGAAAAATAGTGCCACAACTGATGTCATAAGATTACTGCCTGTGCTCTCCTCTAGAATTTTTATGGTTTCACATTTAGGTCTTTAATCCATTTTAAGTTTATATTTGTGTATGGTATTATAAAGCAGTCCAATTTCATTCTTCTGCATGTAGCTGTCCAGTTATCCCAGCACTGTGTGTTGAAGAGACTGTCTTTTTCCCATTGCATATTCTTGCCTCTTTCATCTGAAGATTAATTGACCATATAATTGTGGGTATATTTCTGCCTGCCTTCCTGCTTTCCTTCCTTCCAGAGACAGTGTGAGCAGGGGAGGAGTAGAGAGATTGAGAGTGAGAATCCCTAAAGCAGGCTCCATGCCCAGCGTGGAGCCCGAAGCTGGGCTCAAGCCCACGAACCACGAGATCATGACCTGAGCTGAAACCAAGAATCAGATACTTAACCAACTGAGCTACCCAGGCACCTTGGATATATTTCTGGGCTCTCTGTTCTGTTCACTTGATCTATGGGTTTGGTTTGTGTGTGTGTGTGTGTGTGTGTGTGTGTGTGTGTGTGTGTGTGTGCGCGCGCGCGCGCGCGCACCAGTACCATACTTGTTTTGAATACTACAGCTTTGTAGTATGTCTTGAAATCTGAGATTATGAGACTTCCAGTTTTATTGTTCTTTTTCCATATTTCTTTGGCTCTTCAAGGTCTTTACTGATTCCATACAAATTTTAGGATTATTTGTTGTAGTTCAGTGAAAAATGCTGTTGATATTTTCATAGGATTGCATAAAATCTGTAGATATCTTTGGATTGTGTGGACATTTTAGCAGTTATTCTTTTAATCCATGAGTATGGAATATATTTCCATTTCTTTGTGTCATTTTCATTTTCTTTCATCAGTATTTATAGTTTTCAGAGTCCAGGTCTTTTACCTCCTTGGATAAGTTTATTCCTAGGCATTTCATTATTTTTCGTACAATTCTAAGTGGAACTGTTCTCTTAATTTCTCTTTCTGCTACTTTATTAGTAGTGTAGCAATGCAGTGGATTCCTGAATATTGACTTTTGTATTCTATGACCTTACTGAATTCATTTAGCAATTTTAGTAGGTTTTTCATGGTCTTTAACGTTTTCTATATATAGTATCTTGTTATGTGCAAATAGTTAAAGTTACTTCTTTCTTACTAATTTGGATGACTTTTATTCCTCATCTCATTACTATGACTATGACTTCCAATACTGTGTTGAATAAAGGTGTTGAGAGTGGACATCTTGTCTTGTTCCTGGTCTTAGGGGACACGTTGGCAGTTTTTCACCATGGAGTATGATGTTAGCTTTGAGTTTTTGATGTATCGCCCTTATTATGTTGAGCTATGTTCCCTCTAAACCTACTTTGTTAAGAGTTTCTGTCATGAATGGATGTGTACTTTGTCAAATGCTTTTTCCTTGTCTCTTGAAATGATCATATGGTTCTTATCCTTTCTAGAGTTGATATGTATCACATTGATTTGTGAATAACAAACCACCCTTGCATCCCTGGAATAAATCCAACTTTATTGTGGTGAATGCTTTTTTTTAATGTATTGTTAGATTCAGTTTGTATTTAATATTTTGTTGAGGATTTTTGCATCTTAAGTTCATCATTGATATGGACCTATATTTCTCTTTTGTTGTAGTGTCTTTGTCTGGTTTTGGTATCAGGGTAGTGCTGGCTTCATAGAATGAATTTGGAAGTTTTCCTTCCTTTTGTATTTTTTGGAATAGTTTGAGAAGAAGAGGTGTTAACTCTTCTTTAAATGTTTGGTGGAATTCACCTGTGAAGCCATCTTGTCCTGGACTTTTGGAGTTATTGGATTACTGGTAATCAGTCTGCTCAAATATTCTATTTCTTATAGATTGAGTTTTGGGAGGTTATGTGTTTCTAGGAAGTTCTCCATTTCTTCTAGGTTGTCCAGTTTGTTGGCATATGATTTTTCATAATATTCTCTTATAATCCTTTGTATTTCTATGGTGTCAGCTGTTCTTTCTTCTCTTTCATTTCTGATGTTGTTTATTTGAATCCTCTCTCTCCCTCTCAATTTTTTTTTTATTGGTCTGTTGAAAGGTTTATCAATTTTGTTGATCTTTTCAAAGAACCAGCTCCTGTTTCATTGATCACTTCCAATTTTTTTTGTTTCTATTTATTTCTGTTTTAATCTTTATTATTTTCTTCCTTCTGTTGGCTTTGGGTTTTGTTCTTTTTTTTTCTAGCTCCTTTAGATGTAAGCAGATTGTTTATTTGAGATTTTTCTTGCTTCTTGAGGTAAGCCCTTATTGCTATAACTTCATTTTGAGAACTGCTTTTGCTGTATCCCAAAGATTTTGGACCACTGTGTTTTCGTTTTCATTTTTCCCCATTTTTTTAGAATTTCTTCTGGATTTCTTGGTTCCCCCATTCATTGCTTAATAGCATGTTATTTAACCTCCATGTATTTGTGTTCTTTCCAGATTTTCTTATGGTTTGATTTCTAGTTTCATAGCATTGTGTTCAGAAAAGATCCATGGTATGACTTCAGTCATTTTCAATCTTTTGAGACTTGTTTTGTGGCCTAATGTGATCTATTCTGGAGAATGCTCCCTGTGCACCTAAAAGAATGCATCCTGGAGCACCTGGGTGGCTCAGTCAGTTAAGTGTCTATGTCGGCTCAGGTCATAATCTCATGGTTCATGGGTTCGAGCCCCACATTAAGCTCTGTAGTGACAGCTCAGAGCCTGGAGCCTGCTTTAGATTCTGTGTCTCCTCTCTGCCCCTCCCCACTCATGCTCTGTCTCTCTCTCTCAAAAATAAATAAACATTAAAAAATTAAAAAAAAATTGTGTATCCTATTTTAGAATGGGATGTTCTGAATATATCTTAGATCCACCTGGTCCACTGTATCATTCAAAACTAGCTTCCTTGTTGATTTTCTGTTTGAATGATCTATCCATTGATGTAAGTGGGTATTAAAGTCCTCTACTGGGGTTCCTGGGTGGCTCAGTTGGTTGAGTGTCTGACTTCGGCTCAGGTCATGATCTCACCATTTGTGGGTTCGAGCCCCATTTTGGGCTCTGTGCTGCCAGCTCAGAGCCTGAATCCTGCTTTGGATTCTGTCTCCCTCTCTCCCCGCCCCCTCCCCCACTCGCACTGTTTCTCTCTCTCTTTCAAAAATAAATAAAATATTAAAAAAAAAAATTTAAGTCTTTTACTATTACTATATTACTATCAGTTACTACCTTTATGCTTGTTAGTAACTATTTTATGGATTTGGGTGCTATCACATTGGGTACATAAATACTTACAGTTGTTATATCTTCTTGTTGGATTGTTTCCTTTATGATTATGTAGTGTCCTTTGTTTGTCTCTTGTTATGGTCATTGTTTTACAGTCTGTTTTATCCCATAGAAGTATTGCTCCCCTGGCTTTCTTTTCATTTACATTTGCATTATAAATGCTTTTCCCTCCCTTCACTTTCAACCTTTATGTGTTGTTTGGTCTGAAATGAGTATCTTTTAGGCAGCTTATACAGATAGGTCTTGCTTTTTTATCCATTCTGTGTCAGTCTTCACTCTGGCTTTTGATTGGAGCATTTATTCCATTTACATTCAAAGTAATTATTGATAAGTATGTACTTAGCACCATTTTGTTATTGTAGTTCTTTTCTGTCCCTCTCTTCTCACAGTTTGCTGCTTTCTTTAGTGATACAATTGGATTCCTTTTCCTTTATATTTTCCCTGTTACTGTGTGTCTGTTCCCTATACTGTTACTATAACATTTGTATAAGGAAAATCTAGTTTTCATGGAGTTTCTTAGTGTAGTTTTAACATATTTCAAGTGAGCATAGGTAATTTTCCCAAAATGAAGGGTTTAAACAGAGTTTGGAAAACTCTCATGGTTTGTTATGAAAGGAATTTGTGTTCTGGGCAGAAGGTTGACTTAAAAAATCATAGATTCTTAGAGATCATTTAAGTAATTTATTCATTTAACAAAAATGTATTGAACACCTACTGTGTACGTATTTTTCTACAGGAATCAGAATTAACCAGATTACAAGCCAAAATTTCTGGACGTGAAAGGGCAGAAGACATCAAGTTTCTACCAGCCCTGCTTACATCTGCAACAGAAATTATGCCTGCCATTCAAGATCCAAAATTTGCTAAACATTCTCATGCAGCTTTTTTCAAGTGTAGAAAACTACGTCGCTCAATTAGTGCCAGTGACCTTAGTGTCAAAACTGGTAGTAATGAAGATCTTTCTGAAGAATTACTACAAGACTTAAAAAAAATGCAATTAGAACAGTCGTCAACATTAGAAGAAAGCCAGAAGGATCTGACTTATACCCAGCCAGACTCATTTAAACCTCTCACATATGACATAGAAGATGATAGTTCTGAAAGTAATGACTTCAGTACTCTTAGTGGAATGCTAAGATATATAAACAAAGAAGTGAGACTATTAAAAAAGTCTTCTATGCAAACAGGTGCTGGTATACCTCAGGTATGTATGTCTTTCATTAGAAGTTATAATAATTTGTCTCCAATGAATATCATTTTATTGTTTGTAAAAAAAAATCCATGTATTTAAATGAAGCATGCCATTAAGTGATACGTAAATACTGAAAGTTCAAAAAATTCCATTGTAAGTAGGGTTGAAAATTTAGCATTGAAAATTAATTTTGATTAAAATAGCCTATACATATGATTAAATATAATCTTTATATTTCATTAAAGTACTAAGTCTGTTTCATATTAGGAAAGTATTTTGAACTCTAGAATAAACTTGACCCTTGAACAGTGCAGGGGTTAGGGGCACTGACACCCCAGTGCAGCTAAAAATTCATATATAACTTTTGACTCCCCCCAAACTTAACTGGTAATAGCTGGTTTACTGGAAGCCTTACTCATAACCTAAACAGTTTAACACATATTTTGTATGTTATATGTATACAATAAAGCTAGAGAAAATGTTAAGAAAATCATAAGGGAAAATACATTTATAGTACTGTATTGTATTTACTGATAATGTAAGTTATATCATGTTTTACAAGATGAATTATCTGTCAGTACCCACATCAATATTGTCTTATACAAAACACTGTTGGTGTTATATATGTATAACTAACACTAAATATAAAAAATGAAAAGATAATATGAAAAAAATTCATCTTTATTTATAGGTTAATAATTCATACATTGATAAGGAAGCAGAAGCAATATGAATGCTTTATGGTAGCCTAGCCTCCACACTAATGAATCATTATAAAATTTCATTCTAGCCATATTCATTATATACTGTTGGAAACAGTGTTGTATTTTTTTTAAAAACTACTTACCTGTGATGATGGGCTGCTCTGCACCTTCTTCATTTACTAGAGAGAGGGACACACCCTATGGGAATGTTATTTGAAAGCAAAGTTATAAAACAGAAAACTAACACATTATTAAGTTTATATTAAATACTACTTACCTTATACCTATGTAAGGATAGTTTGCCTACTTCCATATACATCTTGCACATGATGTTCTACATGGTCAGTACTTAGATGATGGTGATGATGACACAGAAACATCTCTCACAGTTCTTGTCATACATTATTATTTAACATGAAAATACACATACACAACAGTTCGATTTATTAACTATGCAGCCATTATTATTATTGCTGTCTGAAGGATGGCAGAGGCAGAGGGGTGGAGGAGGTGGAAGGGGAGGCAGGAGAGGCAGGCACATTTCGTGTAACTTCATGAAAATACATCAGCATTTCTGGGTGATTTTTTTTTTTTTTTTTTTTTTGCTTTTGCATTTCTTTCAAAATATTTTAGACAATACCAATTGTTCTTCAACCATTTGCTTTAATTTCAGTGTCCATACCCTAGAAGGTCTAGGTCATAAAACTAAATGTCTTTGGAGGCATTTTTGTCTGTATTAAAAACCCATTCAGGCAGATACCCTTTCTCCTCAGTGATTTTCGTAATGGTGTCTGGGAACTGTCTGCTGTTTCTTGGTCAGCAGAAGCTGCTTCTCTGTTAGCTCAACATTTTTTTTTTTAAACAATGTACTCTTTAATAGTTGATGTTACAGGTTTACCATAGAGTTTAAATTAGGATTTTCTTGAATTGCAAATTTAAAAAAATTTTTTAATATAATTTGTCAAGTTGGTTTCCATACAACACCCAGTGCTCATCCCAACAAGTGCCCTCCTCAATGCCCATCACCCACTTTCCCTTCTCCCCCAACCCCCCATCAACCCTCAGTTTGTTCTCAGTATCCAAGAATCTCTTATGGTTTGCCTGCCTCCCTCCCTTTCTGTAACTTTTTCTTCCCCCCCTTCCCCTCTGCCATGGTCTTCTGTTGTTTCCCAAGATCCACATATGAGTGAAAACATATGGTATCTTTCTCTGCCTGACTTATTTCACTTAGCATAATACCTTCCAGTTCCATCCACATTGCTGCAAATGGCCAGATTTCATTCTTTCTCATTTCCAAGCAGTAGTCCATTGTATATATAAAACACATCTTCTTTATCCATTCGTCAGTTGATGGACATTTGGGCTCTTTCCATAATTTGGCTATTGTTGAAAGCACTGCTATAAACATTGGGGTACAAGTGCCCCTATGCATCAGCACTCCTGTATCCCTTGGGCAAATTCCTAGCAGTCCTATTACTGGGTCATAGGGTAGTTCTATTTTTAATTTTTGGGGGAACCTCCACAGTTTTCCAGAGCTGCTGCACCAGTTGGCATTCCCACCAACAGTGCAAGAGGGTTCCCTTTTCTCCACATCCTCTCCAGCATCTATAGTCTCCTGAGTTGTTCATTTTAGCCACTCTGACCAGCATGAGGTGGTATCTCAGTGTGGTTTTGATTTGTATTTCCCTGATGAGGAGTGACATTGAGCATCTTTTCATGCGTCTTTGGGCCATCTAGATGTCTTCTTTAGAAAAGTGTCTATTCGTGTCTTCTGCCCATTTCTTCACTGGATTATTTGGGTTTTTTTGGGTGTGGAGTTTGGTGAGTTCTTTATAGGTTTTGGATACTAGGCCTTTATCCGATACGTCATTTGCAAATATCTTTTCCCATTCCATCGGTTGCCTTTTAGTTTTGTTGATTGTTTCCTTTGCAGCGCAGATGCTTTTTATCTTGGTGAGGTTTCAATAGTTCATTTTTGCTTTTAATTCTCTTGCCTTTGGAGATGTGTCAAGTAAGAAATTGCTGTGGCTGTACCTCAACATTTTTTCAGCAAAACCTATTTCTGAAATTAACAAACCATCCTTTGCTGACATTAAATTCTCCAGCTTTAGATCCTTATCTTTCCTTTGTCCTATGTTGTCATATAATGACTTTGCTTTTTCTCAAATCATAGTAGAGTCTATAGGCATGTCTTTCTTAGAGCAATCTTACACTCAAATAAAAGTTGCATTTTCAAAAACACAAGATAAAAAGTACAAGGTTTTCATACCTGCTAGCGTAACTGCAGCTATGGTTTCACAAATTTCCTTTTCTTTTTTCACAATGGTCCTTACACTGGATTCATTTATCTTGAAATGGCAGGCAGCCACAGCTGCAGACTTCAGTCTCCAGTGCATACCAAGCAGTTCAATTTTATCTTGTAATGTCATGACTTTTCTCTGCTTCTTGGGAGCTCTTCCAACATCACTAGCTGCACCTCATATGGGTTCCGTGATGTTATTCAAAGTGTATGGTATTGCACTAAACACCATGAAAAATATGTGAGAACTGCAAGAGGTCACTTTTTTATTGTGATACACAATTCAGTGGAGAGATGAACTGCTCACATGGAGATGATAAACGTCACACAGTGTTTTAAGCAATACAACACTTGAACTCACCACAATAGCCACAGGTGGTGGCTACGAAATTATTACAGTACTACATTTAATTTTATACAGTTATTTAATACCACATCTTTACATTTGTTTACATTTCAACGGCAGATGGCACCATATACAATCTGTGTGTGCATACGTTTTGATAAACCTTAACTTTTTATAATAGATTTGTGTGTATGTTATGGTAGTAAATGAAAAATAGACTAGTGTCTTCATATGTTTTATGCATTTATGACATACCTTTCTCTTAATTTTTTGATATTTCTAGGCTGTGAGGCTCTTCCATAAGTTTTTTTCAAATTGTTGCATGTCTCCAAAAAATTTTTCAATATATTTATTGAAAAAAATTAGCCATATGAGTGGACCTATGCATTTCAAACCTGTGTTATTCAAAGGTCAGCCCATGTTATTCAAGGGTCAGCAATACTAGAAAATGTTTTTGGAGTTCCAAAATTAGTTGTGTTTCTAGACTTCTGGAAACATTCTAGTAAAAATTATTAAGGGGACCTTTGTTTTAGTCATAGACTTCCACAGTGGCAGAGTATCTTATTTACATAATTTATCTACTTCCATTATTCTGTGTATATCATACTGAATAGGTAATTATATCCCTACTACACAGACCCTGCAGACACTCAAAATTTTTATAAGCATTTGATCTATAACTTGCATATAGAAATAAAGAATCTCTTCCAGAGAAATCCAGCTTTTTTCAAATGCCCATTGGCTTCACTTTCAAAATAGAATTGGTGGCCTAAAAATTTTTTTAAGCATTTTTAGAATGGATCTAAGACAAAAACTATTAGAGCTTCTTTTCATTTCTCTACTTTGAAAGGAGCTTAATTTACTACTTATAAGCAGAAAGTGATATAAATAATATTCTTATTGGTAAAATAAAATTTTCACATGAAACCTCAAGTATATAGCAAGTCAGATGGTATAGTAAACAAGGCAATTGTGTATAATGCCTGATGAAATTAGTTTTCGTCTAGCCTTTTAAAACTACATTTGTGTTTACTTTATATCCTTTATTCAGCCATTTGATTATTTATTGAGCATCTATTATATACCAGGCACTGGAATTATAGAAATAAGCAAAACTGGCCAAGACCTTGTCCAAACAGAGTTTACATTTTTGTGGGGAAACTTTCAGTAAACAAGTAAATAGATACATGCTCTAATGCTAGGTGGAAATAAGAGCATACAATGTGATGGGAGTACTGTTTTAGATAAGGTGGTCAGGGAAGGCCTCTCAAGAAGGTGACATTTGGGGGCGCCTGGGTGGCTCAGTTGATTAAGCATCCACCTCTTAATTTCGGCTCAGGTCATGATCTCACAGTTCGTGAATTTGAGCCCCACTACGGCTTCTGTGTTGATGGCGTGGAGCCTACCTGGGATTCTCTCCCTCTCCTCTGTCCCTTCCCCGCTTGCGTGCTCACTCGCTCTCTCAAAATAAATAAGCTTTTTTTTTTTTTTTAAAGTGACATTTAATCAGAGTCCTATAATAAGTAGGAAGTAAGAAATCCCAATATCTGGAGGAAGGGCAGTGGAGGAAAGGGAACAGCAGGTACTAAAGTCCTGAGGTGGTAGCGTGTCTGGCATGTACAAAAACCAGCTAGGAGGGATATTGCTGGTTTGGTGTAAACAAAAGGGAAAGTAGTAGGAGATAGATGATGTTAGTTAGGGGTTGGGTTGTAAGGTGGGGGGTGAGGGTGCTCTAATAGTCTTGTAGCTCCTGCAAGAACTTTGGATTTTATTTGAAGTGTGATGGGAAACCATTGGAGGGTTCTGCATAGGGAAATGGCAGTTATTTGATTTATGTTTTTAAAGGGTCACTCTGGCTGTTTTATGAAGAATGGATGATAAAGGAACAAGAGCAGAGACTATCTAGGCGGATAGTCTTGTATCTGTAGGTGGATCTTGTATAGGTGGATCTTGTAATAATCCAGGCAAGAGACAATTTGGGGTAGGCAGGAGGATAGATGTGGAAGTGTTGCGAATGGTTCCATATCTGGATATATTCTGAAGGTAGAGCCAACAGGATTTAATGTAGGTTTTGAGTGAAATAAGAGTCCAGAAGACTGCAAAGATTTTGGCCAGAGTAAGTGAGCTTTCACTGAGTTGGCGAATACTAGTTGATGAGCAGATTTGGAAACCTCTTAGATCAAAAGTTTGACTTTAGATATATTAAATTTGAGGTTTCTATTAGATGTCGAACTGAAGGTGACAAATGAATGATTGGGCTAATGAGACTAAAGTTAAATTTTTAGCTCAGCATGTAGATGGTTGTTAAAGCCATAATGCTTGTTAAGTCAAGGGAATGAGTGGGAGTAGAAAAAAGAAGCCCCGAAATTAAACCTAATTTAGTAAAGCTAAGTTACTTTTAGCATTCAAGAAGTTGAGTATCCAATAAAGCTGAGATTTAAACAGTGAGACAGGAGAAAAAATAAGGAAAACATAACATCACATGTTTCAGAAAAGAGACTGATATCAAACATTGCTAAATAAAGTGAGGAATAATAGTTGATATATTTGGTAAAATGCAGGCTGTTGATGACATTTATGAGAACAGCTTCATGGTAATAGTGGGGATAAAGCCCGATTAGAGTGTGATCAGCGGAGAATAGGAGAAGAAATGCAAACACCAAAAACAGGCAACTCTTTTGATGTAAAGAAATGAGGGAAATAGTCAAGAAAGAGTTTTTTGTTTTGTTTGCTTTTAGAATATGAGATAAACAGCATTTGACTGGTGGGAATGATCTGGTAAACAGGGAAGCTGATAATTCAAGACACAGAGTGGAAGGAGTAAAATTCTTAAGGTAGGCTGAAGGAGATAGACTCCAGCAGAGAAGAATTGGCCTTGGATAAGAGTTCATCCACTGTAGTGGGAAAGAAAAAGCAAAATATATGCGTACAGAAACACATGGAAAGATTTGGTGAGAAGGGAGCAATTTCTTTATTGATTGATTGCCTGTATTTTCTTAGTGAAGGTTTTCTTAGTGAGGTTATGAGTTATGGCAGGGTAAGGTATTGGAGGTTTAAGAACAGGAAAGGTATATGAAATAGTTATCTTGGAGAATGGGAAAATATAAATGGACTAGGGAAGTCTAGCAGGATTACCAGGCAGATGGTTTTGTTGGTGGAAATGGCCCTGCAAGTAAGTATATCTGGCATCTTTTGTCCTTATTACATGCCAGCAAGACGATGTCCCTTTCTTCCCATCATAGTGACAACCAAAAAGAACTGTCATGAGTTTTCATAATGTTCCCTAGTGGGAAACACTGCTTCCTTTTTTAAGAACTCTGCTCCACTCCAGTGGCCCTTCGAGTCCTAGATGTGCAACAGTCTATTTCTGGTCAAATAGACCTTGATTTATTTAGAATAAACTTGATTAGTACAGTGACAAATTGTAATCATAGTAATACACAAGCATTAGTACTATATGCAGGTACTATTTGCTTTACATAAATTGGCTCATTTAATCTTTATTGATTGGTACTATTATTACCCAAATAGTACCAAACACTTCTTCTATTGTAGGGGGTACTATTATTTTTTTAATTTTTTAAAAAAATTTATTTATTTTTGAGAGAGAGAGTGGGGGAACGGGCAGAGAGGGAGAGAGAAAATCGCAAGCAGGCTCCGCACTGTCAGTGTGGAGCCCAATGCTGGACATGGGGCTCAAACTCCAGAACTGTGAGATCATCAGCTGAGCCAAAATCAAGAATCTGACTCTTAATCAGTTGAGCCACCCAATTGGTGGCTAGGTGCTAGGGGGTACTATTATTATCCCCATTATATAGATGAGGCTTTGTTCTTAACCACTGTTGATATACTAATTTCATAGTTGTGTTTCTATTGTCTTCAGTACTGTTTAATTACATAGTTTGGTCTTGCAACTGCTTAGTAAATTAGAGATTAAGAGGTTAGGACTTAAAAGTTACTACACAACTGATTGATAGAATATCTTAGTCTATAGGTCATTGGAATAAATAGATGCCTTTGAATAATTCATTTTGCCTATTCTGTTTTAATGGAAGCTCAGAGCCAAATTAAAACATGCAAAATACTAATAAAATAAAATAGGCAAAATACTATAGCCAGTTTTTTAAGAAAATCCAGCCAAAGTTAAATTCTGTTCACATTATAGCTTTGTTCATTGCTAGTGATGCTCTACTGAGTTTTAAATGCATTAACCATAGTCGGTAGCCTTAACATAATCTCACCTGGGCCTCATAGCTCATGAGACTCAATTGCATTACCTGTGTTGGTTTAATTTTGTCTTGAAAAGAAGGGGCTGGTTCTTTGGGTTGCTCAGAACTCTATTCTGTACTTCTGTGGGACCCATGCTGGGACAAATGCTTGACAAATGCTCATCTGTGGGTTTTACTCAGTTCTTAGATGGCCATCACTTGTCGTTATACCTTAAACTTAAGGGAAAGATACCTGAAGACATCTTCCCAATACTTTCTCTGTAGGGACTCCTTTTTTTTTTTTCTTTTAATGGAAGGTGAGAAAATTCAGAGCAAGGACTGCTACTATTGAAAGAAACTTTGACTTACCATGGTTTTATTGTCTAACTTCATGATCATTTACATGTACATTGCATTAATAAGTGTAAAATTTGTAAAACTTGACATATTTTAAATTGGGTTGTAGAACCTTGATCTACAGGCTATTTCTTGTCCTTAGCTCACCTCACCCACACTAAAGTAGAACACTGCATTTGTCTCTGGTATAAAAGCAGAAATTTTAACCTTTTTTTAAGCCAACGAAACTGTTAAACAGAATGTTATAAAGAAACCCAAATATGTCAATCAGATACAAAGCTAATTTATCTGATTAAAAGTGGATTGTGGCTGACCTTTGCCCAGTTACTTGCTCACCCTCTTACATGTCTGCTTATGCAAAGAGTTCAGAGCAGGCCTGGATTAATCTTTAAGGAACATAAGCCTGAGATTAGGGCACCAAGGGAAAGGGAGTACCACAGTGTTTTGCCCTAGCTATCATGCCCTTAACTCTTTCACTGCCACACTTGAGTGTAGTAGATTGTTTTGTAATTGTCTTTATCTGCCATGTTGCAGTTTAATGTGTGTGCACTGTTAAACTATCTTTTTCTTTGGTATAGTGAGTGCCTTAGGTTTAAATTTGGTTTGAAGGTGTCATCAAGAAATTACATTTGTTTCTGACTTATGGTGTGAGTTTCGCTTTTGTAGAGAGTAACACCAGCTGGCATTTAAGTCATGCTCTGATTTGTGTGAAGAATCCTTAAGCTCTTTATTCTAAGCAATAAAAAGGTGAGAGGGGGCATCATTGTTGAGTTGTGTTGAGGGCATCAGTTGGCCTTAATCCAGCTGTGCTCCAGAGAGTGCAGTTTTAAAGTCCATTGATACAGCAGAAAAAAACTAGAAATGACTATGTGAGAAGTACTTAATAAGTGTTAGTTATCTCTTTTACTTATGTTATAGCCCAAATACTGATTTTCCTAACAGTTAACTATGTTGGCAGTTCATTCACCATAAAGCCTCTAGCACAGCAGTTTTCTGGTGACAAAACCTTCATAAGTCACACAAAAAATTACACATACACAAAATTTTGAACATATTATCAAGGAGTTCACAGATACCAAGTTAAAAACTCCTGTTTTAGATCTGAACAGTGGAATACTGTGCTGTGAATACTGATTAATTAGGTAATTCACAGCTTATTATGAAGTTGTAAGAAGTATTGTTTATAATCATCTTATTTCCAAAAAGGAAAAGTCATTTGCAAATATGGTCCATATGCCATGCAATAAGATGAAAAACAAAAATTGAGAAAGTCAGCTATCGGGAAAACAGGGATGGATAAAAGCAAGGTGAAGCAAGATTACAGGCAATACCAGAGACGTAATAACATTTTCAAATCCCTGGCCTAAGTAAAGACCAAGGTGTGACAAGAGTATTTGACTTGTATTTTTAGAATCTTCTGGGCCTTTTCCCAGTATTTTTCTACTTCTGTATGTTGTGCTCTTTTTTGATGCAAATATTTCTCTTGTCATTTTCCTTTTTTGCTTTTTTTTCTCTTCCCTCTTTTTCACTGACTTTTTTCATGCAGCCCTTCCTCTATCTTCCTTACTGTGCCCTCAAACCATAATGTGACACCAGTGTCTAAATATTTTATTTTTATTGTGTCCTCTGTTTTTGTTTTTTAAATCAATTTAAACTTTGCACTCCCTCCCAATGCCCCCCCAACCAGAATTATTTGCTTTTTACATTTCATGTGGTCCATTTTTTACTTTTTCTGATTCATGTTTAATTGAGTAAGCATTTCCCACTCTTGCTTTAAATTATGTTCCTGATTATTATAGTGGACATTAATACTAAATTAATATAAGAATATTTCAAAAACTAATCTTTTTTTTTTTTTAATATTCCAGGGAGAAAAGTTGTAATTAAAAGAAGATGTTGATATGATGAAAAATGAGATTTTTGGTACTGTATTTATTACATGTAGCTCATACTTCATAGAAGCTGTTATTTTATTGCTTTTGAATAAATTTATATTTCAGTATATTTAAAGAAAGTTCTTCGAAAGCTTTTTCTTTTTGCGGAAGTTAATTCATTACTCATTTTTGGTTTAAACTTGCTACTTTCCTTGTCTTTGTTTTTTATGTAAAAATCACTGCTAAAATGCCTAATAAGGACATTAAGTCATTTATATTTTCAATTTAGATTACCATATTATTTGCTTATTGTTCTAGTAATACTTTATTTTTGTTTTATTTATTTATTTGTTTATTTAATAGGCTCCACATCCAGGGTGGAGCCCAGTGTGGGGCTTGAACTAATGACCCTGAGATCAAGACCTGAGATCAATGACCCTAAGATCAAGAGTTGGACACTTAATCAACTTTATTTTCCAAATAAGTAATATGAATTAAAAAGTCCTTCTGCCACAGGTTCATAATTGTACTAATAAGACTGGCTTTTGTTGAGTATTTGCCATTTATTAGTCACTATTCTAGGCACTTTCTATTTGTCAACTCATTAAATTCACATAATCTTATTTTATGAGGTATATACTATTATTATTCCTGTTTTACAAGTAGAATTATTTAACATAATGACACAAGAATGTGTTCCAAATAAACTGATTTTCTAAGTCTCGTGAGATGGAGTTGGGATTAGTGACCCTATTTATACACGGCCAGCTTTATGGTAGAATAAAAATAATGGAGCAAAATTAAGATGACATATTTAAACCCTCAAATTTAAAAACCTCTCAAGATTAGACCAAATATTTTTATCCTTAGAATGTTAGAAAAAATTAACCCATATTCTTTTCTAAGGACACATTCTAACAGGTAAACATTAAAGCCATTAACGTTGACAGTACCACTTGAATAACACTAATTGAGAATTTGTAATTGTCAGGAATCGAATAAAGTTTATCTTGTTACTTCTACCTACTAGTGATTTGACTCTAAGAGTTAAATTACTAATTCAGTCTTTTTAGCCAGCACCCTTATTTCCCTTTCCCCCAAGTTTCTACCGTGTGCCTTATGAACTCTTTTTCATGGACTAGTGAGCATTACTGTGTAGTCACGTTGTACATCTGACACCTTCATTAATTTAGTTTCCAGTCTGAGCTGGACTCTTATTTTTGACAAACTTTAACCTTTTCCTCCTACCTTCCTTCCTCTTCATCTTGACAGGTATATTAATATTTATATTTTCAACTGCCCCCTTTACTACATCTCCTATACTCTAAAGAAATAAGTTAGCCACTTATTTCATAGGAGATCATCAGGTCCAATCTCCCTCAATTTCCTTTATGTATCCCTGGATACTGTTGATTCATTCATCCCTGGCTACTTAGTTTAAGCAGGGTCAGGGTCCTTCCTTAAGAATTTTGAAGCTGAGGAACGCCTAGGTGGCTCATTTGGTTAAGCCTCTGAATCTTGATTTCGTCTCAGGTCATGATCTCACACTTTGTGAGATCATGCCCCACAGTGGGCTTTGCTCTGACAGTGCAGAGCCTGCTTGGGAGTCTCTGTCTCCCTTTCTCTCTCTGCCCCTCCCCTGTTCATTGTCTGTCTGCCTATCTGTCTATCTGTCTCTCTCCCTCTCTCTCAAAATAAATAAAATTTAAAAAAAAAAAGAATTTTGAAGCTGAAACTGCAAACAAATTCCACTGCATGCCTGAACGATAAAATACAAGACTCCCGAGCTCTTTATAGCCATCTTTCCTACCACATGGGCCAAAGCAGCAATGCAACTAGTCTGGAGAAAAGAGGAGGAAAAATGAAACAAACCTACCAAAAGGAACAAGAAAAAGAATAACTGAAGATCTTGGTTTCACATGATTTTGAGACTCAGCCACATTATTGAGACATCAAAATATTCTTATAGTAAGCCCTTTTATAAAGCTAGTTCAAATTGGATTTCTGTCGCTTGCAAGCAAAAAAAGTGCTAACCAATGTACTTTATCTTTTTTTTGCCACCAAATTTCTTAGAAAAAATAGTTTGTATTCACTGTTTTACTCTTTACTTCCAACCCAATCCTTAAACTAATACAATCTGACTTTTACTACTCTGTTGCCATACCCAGTGTCCTATTTTCATTCTTTATTTTGATATTTTGTATTGTTATCTCTTTGACTCCAGAACACTGCCAGTCTTTCCTGATTCTCCTTTTAGAAACAAATAGCTGATCTTTACATAATACATACTATTATGCATATGCCAGGCAATGTTGTAGACACTTTACAAGTATTATTATATTTGTAAAGAAGAAAAAGGATAGCAACAATCTATGAGGAAATATCTTTCAAGGAGGTCATGCAACACAATACTGTAGTACCACATGAGATAGATGTAAGATAGTTTATTGAGGAAAAGTTTACAGAGAGGGCAGTAGTAGAGGGCACACAATCCCTCAAACTCTCTGGTCCTACACAGCTTAGGCATAGTCTGCATATACTGTGTTCAAAGTTCCAGTGGAAAGGAACCCTGCCTCCATAAGAGTCTACATATTTATTATTGGGCTGAGATAGGGAATATTTATGTAGCTGTGCACTAATGGAAACTTATTTGTAGATGGAGTAGCCTTGTTAGAGAGGGGGAACCTTTCTGTTCCTCTCTTAAGCTAGCTCAAATTTGTTGATCCAGCTGCCTTTTCTGCTACTAAAAGTTTGAGAGGACAGGAGATTGGAGGCAGAATGAGCCTCTAGAGCTATTGTGATCATTTCTCATTAGGAAGGTGCCAGTATTTATCACTGTATTTTATAGAAAACAGGCACGGATGGGTTAAATAATTTTTCTCATGGTCATGTAGCTTTATAAGTATAATAGCTGGGATTTGAACTGACTCAAGAGTCCATGCCCTAAACTGCTAAAGCACATTGCCTCTTTATATTGCCTTTTACTTCTTTGAACATCCATTCTTAGTATTCTTGTCTGCCTACCTATAACATATTGGGATTCCCTAGGTTAGTTTCTACCTTAGATCTCTCTTCTACAGGTATTTGTTCTTCTTAGATTAGTTCATCCAGTACTATTGCTTCAATAATAATCTTTATGGTAATAACTTCCAGATCTGTATCTCCATCTTTTCCTTGCAACAGATCTGTATTTTCAATTGCCTACTCAGACAGTTCCCTGGATATCCTATAGATTTTTTTTTTTTTTTTTTCCTAACAAAACTTTAGGGCCGCCTGGGTAGCTCAGTCAGTTGAGCATCCAACTTCAGCTCAGGTCATGATCACACACAGCTTGTGGGTTTGAGCCCTGTGTCAGGCTCTGTGCTGAAGCTCAGAGCCTGTAGCCTGCTTTGGATTCTGTGTCTCCCTTTCTGTCCCTCCTCTGCTCATGCTCTGTCTCTCACTCTCAAAAAATAAAGAAAGAAATAAAACATCAAAAAAATTTTTTAGAAAATCTTAAATTTATCCAAAACCAAACTCATGATAGTTTCTCAAAATTTACCTGTCCTGCTTTCCTGTTTTTCTTTTTTTGTTAGGTGTTTGCTTATTTTCCATCATCATTCACCTAGTTCTTGCCATCAAAGATGACCTGGTGGCTATCAGGTCATTCTTTTCCCTTTCTACAAAATACAGACTATTACTAGACTATTCTATTTCAGCCATCCATACCTGTAGGATCTTGTTATCATGTGTTTCACCTCCCACTCTCTAACAACAATCTCTTTCAGCTCTCTCATTCTCTAATCCCTGTTGATATTTTTCCACATTAAGAACATATTTCCATTTAACGTTTTTTTCTATAATATGGAATCCTCTCATAGAGGTAATTTACTAATGTGGTTGAGAATGTGGACTTTGAGTAGAAATCTTATACATCCAGCCATGATAGAATAATTGGTATTGGTCTTGACCTCATGTCCTCCACAATTATAACAGTTTATTGGAAATGAAAATCAGCTTGAAACCATATTAATAGAAAATGTCAACTCTAACAGAGAAACATGGTTGAATAAGTATTAACAGAACAACCAAGACAATGTGAGTCATTATTAAGAAGAAAAGAAAGACGGGCATCTGAGTGGCTCAGTCATTTGAGCATCTAACTCTTGATTTCAGCTCAGGTCATGATCCCAAGGTTGTGGGATTGAGCCCTGCATCCTTCTCCACACTGAGTGTGGAGCCTGCTTGGGATTCTCTGTCTCTCCCTCGCTGCCCCTCTCCCCTGCTCACGTTCTCTCTACAATAAATATAAATTTTAAAAAAGAAGTAAAGAGCAAACAGGACAGGAAAAAATTTTAGAAAAGTATGACAAAATGTATCAAATTTGGTGTGGAAAAATAAATGGACAACCTACGGGCCCTCTAAGTTCAGCAAACCCTAAGCAGAATAAATACAAAGAACATCATACTTAGGTATACAGTAGTGAAAACTCCTGAACACTAAAGAAACAAAGAAAATCTTGAAAGCAAACACAGAAAAAAGTCTAAGAAGCAAAGATCCAAAAGAAGACTGATTTCTGACCAGAAACAGTGAGACACACTTTAAATACAAAGACGATACTGATTGAAAGTAAAAAGGATTTAAAAAAAAAAAAAAAAGCACCAGGCAAACAGCAGGCACTTTCTGACAGACTTCAAAAAAAGAAGTATTGGTGAAGATAAAGAATGATGTTTCATAATGGTAAAATGACCCTTTCAGTAGGAAGACATACTCCTAAAGGCACACCAAATAATCTTCAGAACACATGTAGTAAAAACTAACAAAACTAAAGGGAGAAACAGAAAAATCTACAATCACGGAGTTTAACCTCCATTTTCCAATAACTTAAAGAATAAGAGACAAAAAAAAATGATACATACTTGAACAAAACCATCAACTAACTTAACTGAATTTAAAGAATACCACTCCTAGCGGCTGCAAATTACACATTCCTTTCAAGTGTACATGAAATGTTGATAGATCATATGCTGGGCCACAACTTAGGTCTCAATAAATTTCAGAAGACTGAAATTCTACAGAGTATGCTCTCTGACCACAGGGTTCTTAAATTTCCATAACAACACATCTAGAAAATCTAGAAAATTATGTGGAAATTAATTTTGCCCATAATTCTTGGGTCAAAGAATGTATAAAAAGAGAATTTAGGTATTCTCTTTTGTAATAAAGACACAAAAGTTAAAATTTGTGAGATGCAGCTAAAGCAGCTTAATTAGAGGGAAATTTATAGCTTTAAACACTTTGTAATTAATTTATAAATAATCTGTAAAGAAAAAGGGTTTAAAATCAGTGGTCTAAATTACCACCTCAAGAAGCTAGAGGACAAAAAAGAGCAAATTAAACCTAAAGTAAATAGAAGGGGAAAAAATGAACAAAAATCAGTAATATGGAAAAAAGCAGAGAAAATACAGCTAAAAGTTGATTCATTGAAAATAATAAAATTCATTGATCTAGGAAGGCTTATCAAGACAGAATAGAAATAACCAATATTTTGAATGAATGAAAGAGGGGCTGGATATGACAATAGATCCTACAGACATTTTAAAATATGATTAAGGAATCTTAAGAACCCCTGAAACTCTGACAATGGAGGAGAGGAAAATTTGCAGATTACTTTGTGAGGCCACCATAACAATGATACCAAAATTTAACAAGAACAGTACATGAAAAGAAGATACCCTTGTGAGTGTAGACTGTAGGTCAGAAAATTATAAGCCCTCAAACCAAATGTGGCTTTCCTATCCCTGTGATTGAAAACAGTTTAATTATATATTGCCTATGGCTTTTTTTACATTATAGAGGCAGAACTAAATAGTTGTGACAAAGACTATATGATAGGCCACAAAGTCTAAAATATTTACTATTTGGCCTTTAAAGTTTGTGGACCTCTGACATAGACACAGAAATTCTCAATGAAATATTAGCAAGCAAAACCCAGAGATATAAGAAGGTTACATAATTACCGAATGACTCTTATGCCAGTAAGTCTGGACCGGCTTACTTAAAAATAATGTAATTCATAGAATAAGCAAAATAAAGGGAAAAAACCACAGTTGTCTCAAAAGATGCAGAAATAGCTTTTAACAGCCATTCAGAGCCTGGCTCTGTCACCAATTCACTTTGTCACTTGAGGCAAATTACTTAATCTCTCTGTGTATTTGTTTCCTCAATTATAAAGTAGAATAATGTTACCTACCTCAAATCGTTATGAGTATTAAACAAGTCAGTACATTAGAATAATACCTGGCACAGAGTAAGTGCTCAGTAAATGCTAACTGTTGGCTGCTGTGATTATTCATTTTCTTCTTCAGCTTAGATATGATGGAGTATCACTTCAAATCACTCCATTGCCAATATCCTGAAGTTTTTGGTCTTTTAGTTACATGGAAAAACTACTGAATTTATTAACTGCCCTTTTTCTCCTTATATTTAAGTCATATATTGTTAGAGAAAAGCATACAACCATGTTGTGGTGAGGACTACTGGTTCTTCACTAAAATAAATTATTTTCCTTTTCCTGTAATTACAGAGTTTTAGCTGGGCCCATGGGCAGTCACTGTATTTCCCAGTATATCCAATGAGTAAATTCTCACCAGAAGAATACAAGCAAAATGATGTGTACCACCTTCAGTCTTGAACACTTAAGTATTACATATGTGCTCTTCTGAGGTCTTTCCCTTTCCCTACAGCCAAAATTGCCTGCATCCCAACTTCAACCATGCATGTAAAGAAAATACCATTGGGAATGGCAAAAACAAAAACAAAAACAAAAATAATAGAAGCAACATAGGTGTCTAAGTGATCTGGGGCATTCTCCTTGGCTATTACATGAGAGAAAAATAAAATTCTATCTATTTAACCCACTGAATTTTGAACATCTCTTTGTAAAATATCTTAACATACACATTTGTGATTGTACACCATTACATAAAAATCCTTCTTGGTATTAATATTTATTTCTATCTGGGTCAAATCTTCACTACTTCTCATAAGTCTGTTAAAACACCCACACACAGATACACATAGTGAACATATGATTTCACCTCATGCTTCAAAGAGAATGACTGCCAAGTGTCCATCAATTGGTGAATGGATAAAGTTGATGTGTACATATATACAATGGAATATTATTCAACCATTTAGAAGAATGAAATTTCGGGGCACCTGGGTGGCTCAGTCGGTTAAGCGTCCGACTTCAGCTCAGGTCACGATCTCACAGTCCATGAGTTCGAGCCCTGCGTTGGGCTCTGGGCTGATGGCTCAGAGCCTGGAGCCTGCTTCCGATTCTGTGTCTCCCTCTCTCTCTGCCCCTCCCCCGTTCATGCTCTGTCTCTCTCTGTCTCAAAAATAAATAAACGTTAAAAAAAAAATAATGAAATTTTGCCATTTGCAATGACATGAATGGAACTAGAGAGTACAATGGTAAGCAAAATAAGTCAGAGAAAGACAAATACCGTGATTTCAGATATATGTGGAATTTGAGAAACAAAGCAGCAAAGGGAAAAATAGAGGGAAAAAAATCAATAAACAGACTTAATTATAGAGAAGTGATGGTTAGCAGAGGGGAGGTGGGTAGGATGATGGGTTAAATAGGTGATGAGGAATAAGGAGAGCATTTGTGTTGAGCACTGGATGTTGCATAGAACTGTTGAATCACTATATTGTACACCTGAAACTAATATTGTGGGGAATAAGCTTAGGAATTACCTAAGCTTGCACCAGTGGGTTAACAAGGCAAAAGCACCCAGGATAGAATGAAGCATAGAGTGGAAAGCCACTTACACAGGATGAAAGCATCTGAGAATAGGTAGAGGCAGAAAGCCGCCACAACAGGGCGAAAGCACCCAAGATTAATCATTAAGTAAAACAAAACAGAAAGCTTCTACAGGGCGAAAGCACGCAGAGCTAATTAGCAAGAAATATGCCTTGTTAACCCTGAGGTAGCATACTCTGTCTTAGCACCTAGAAAAGTTAAGATCAACAGACATGGTGCCTGGTGCCTGCAGTAAACCCCAACTGCTGGCACTGAGATTTTGATTTGTCTTGACCCTAACCCCTAACACCACATTGAAACCTCTTTTCTCTCACACACATGAGTTAATGATCACTGTCTTATTGTCTCTTTCTGCACATCCATCACATATGTAAGCCTTCTGATCCTAATAAATATGGAGAAAAGACCCTTGCTCGGGGTTCTTGTCTCCTCCCAGACATTAGCCTCTCTCATATTCAATTCTGCATCCACTCTCTTGCTGGACAAGAGAGAACTCCAGAGTCAAAGGCTACAACAATATAACACTGTATGCTAACTGGAATTAAAATGAAAACTTAGAGAATGGCTGCCAACAGAAAAGAACTTCTACAATTCCCTGCCCATACATTTAAAAACTCAATCTAGTGGCAGGAAATATTCCATGTGCTGAATAGGAAAAATACACGGCCAAGAATCCTTTACCCAGCAAGGTTGTCATTCAGAATAGAAAGAGAGATAAAGGCTTTCCCAGAAAAACGAAAACTGAAGGAGTTTATGATGACTAAACCAGCTATGCAGGAGATACAAAGGAGGATTCTGAGTGGAAAGCAGCAAAGACTACAAATGACCAGAGACATCACCACAAGCACAAAACCTACAGAAAACACAATGACACTAGGTCCATATCTTTCAGTAATCACTCTGAATGTAAATGGACTAAATGCCCCAATCAAAAGACAGGGTATCAGAATGGATAAAAAACCAAGATCCATCAATATGCTGCCTACAAGAGAAATTTTAGACCTAAAGACACCTGCAGATTGAAAGTGGGGATGCAGAATGATTTGTAATGCTACTGGATGTCAGAAGAAAACTGGAGTAGCCATACTTATGTCAGACAAACTAGATTTTAAAACAAAGGCTGTAACAAGAGATGAAGAAGGGCATTATATCAATAAGGGGTCTATACATCAGGAAGAGCTAACAATTATAAATGTTTATGCCTTCAACATGAAAGCACCCAAATATATAAATCAATTAATCACAAACATAAGCAAACTTACTTATAATAATATCGTATTTGTAGGTGACTTTAATATTTTCAATTACAGCAATGGACAGATGATCTAGGCAGAAAATAAATAAGGAAACAATGGCCTTGAATGACACTGCACCAGATGGACTTAACATATATTCAGAACTTTTCATCCAAAAGCAGCAGAATACACATTCTTCTTGAGTGCACGTGGAACATTCTCCAAACTAGATCATGTACTGGGTCACAAAACAGTCCTCAACAAATATAAAAGGATTGAGATCATACCATGCATATTTTCAGATCACAACGCTATGAAACTTGAAATCAACAACAAGAAAAAAATTTAGAAAGCTTCCAAGTACACGGAGGTTAAAGAACATCCTACTAAGAAATGAATGGGTCAACCAGGAAATTGAAGAGATTTAAAAATATATGAAAGCAAATGAAAATGAAAACATGACGGTCAAAACCCTATAGGATGCAGCAAAGGCAGTCCTAAGAGCAAATACACTGCAATCCAGGCCTATCTCATAAAGCAAGAAAGACCCCAAATACAGAACCTAACCTCACACCTAAAGGAACTAGAAAGACAGTGGCAAAGAAAGCCAAAAGCAGAAGAAGAGAAATAATAAAGATTAGAGCAGAAATAAACAACATAGAAAACAAAACAAACAGAACAGATCAATGAATCTAAGTGCTGGTTTTTTGAAAGAATAAACAAAATTGATAACCCCCTAGCCAGACTTCTCAAAAAGAAGAGAGAGGACCCAAATAGATAAAATCATGAATGAAAGAGAAGACATCACAACCAACACCACAGAAATACAATTATTAGAGAATACTACGAAAAATTATATGCCAATAAACTGGACAATCTAGAAGAAAATGGAAAAATTCCTAGACACCACACACTACCAAAACTCAAATGGGAAGAAATAGAAAATTTGAACAGACCCATAACCAATGAAGAAGTTGAACGGTTATCCAAAATCTCCCAACAAATAAGAGTCCTGGGCCAGATGGCTTCTATAATGCTTCTGATTATAGGTATTAACATAGTTAATACCTATTCGTCTCAAGTTATTCCAAAAAATAGAAATGGAAGGAAAGCTTCTGGAGTCATTCTATGAAGCCAGCATTACCTTGATTCCCAAACCAGACAAAGACCCCACTAAAAAAGGGAATTACAGGCCAATGTCCCTAATGAACATGGATGCAAAAATTCTCAACAAGATACTAGCAAATTGAATTCAACAGTATATTAAAAGAATTATTCACCATGATTAAGTCGGATTCATTCCTAGGCTACAGGGCTGGTTCAATATTTGTAAATCAATCAACATGATACATCGCGTTAGTAGAAGAAAGCATAAGAACCATACAATCCTTCAATAGATGCAGAAAAAGCATTGACAAAAAACAGAATCCTTTCTTAATAAAAACCCTCAAGAAAGTCGGGATAGAAGGAACATACTTAACATCATAAAAGTCACATATGAAAAGTTCAGGGCTAAAATCATCCTCAGTGGGGAAAAACTGAGAGGTTTTCCCTGATATCAGAACATGAGAGTAATGTCCACTTTCACCACTGTTATTCAACATAGTATTGGAAGTCCTAGCCTCAGGAATCAGACAACAAAATGAAATAAAAGGCATACAAATTGGCAAAGAAGTCAAACTTCCACTTTTCACAGATGACATGATGCTGTACATGGAAAACACAAAAGCTCCACAAAAACAAAAACAAAAACAAAAAACAAGCTAGAATGGATATGTGAATTCGGCAAAGATACAGGATACAAAAGCAATGTACAGAAATCAGTTCCATTTCTACACACCAATAATGAAGCAGCAGAAATAGTTATGAAGGAATCATTCCCATTTACAATTGCACCAAGAACCATAAGACACCTTGGAATAAACTAACCCAAGAGGTAAAAGATCTGTATGCTGAAAACTATTGTAAGCTTATGAAAGAAACTGAAGAAGACACAAAGAAATGGAAAAACATTCCACACTCATGGATTAGAAGAACAAATATTGTTAAAATGTCAATACTACCCAAAGCCATCTACACATTCAATGCAATCCCAATCAAAATTGCACTGGCATTCTTCTCAAAGCTAGAACTAACAATCCTAAAATTTGCATGGAACCACAAAAGACCCAGAATAGCCAAAGTAATATTGAAAAAGAAAACCAAACCGGGAGGCATCACAATCCCAGACGTTAGCCTCTACTCTACTACAAAGTTGTAATCATCAAGACAGTATGGTATTGGCACAAAAACAGACACATAGACCAGTGGAATAGAGAACGCAGAATTGGACCCACAAATGTATGGCCAACTAATCTTTGACAAAGCAGGAAAGAGCATCCAATGCAAAAAAACAGAGTCTCTTTAGCAAATGGTGCTGGGAGAACTGGACAGCAACATGCAGAAGAATGAAACTGGACCAATTTCTTACACCATACACAAATATAAATTCAAAATGGATGAAACACCTACAGGTGAGACAGGAAACCATCAAAATCCTAGAGAAAAAAACAGGCAACAACCTCTTCGACCTTGGCTGCAACAACTTCTTGACATGTCTCCAAAGGCAAGGGAAGTGAAAGCAAAAATGAAGTATTACAACTTCATTAAGATAAAAAGCTTCTGCACAGCAAAGGAAACTATCAACAAAACTAAAAGGCAATCATCGGAATAGAAGATATTTGCAAATGACATATCAGATAAAAGGTTAGTATCCAAAATCTATAAAGAATTTACCAACCTCCACACCCAAAAAACAAATAATCCAGTGAAGAAATGGGCAGAAGACATGAATAGACAATTTTCTAAAGAAGACATCTAGATGGCCCAAAGACACATGAAAAGATGCTCAATGTCACTCCTCACTAGGGAAATACAAATCAAAACCACATTGGGGAGCCTGGGTGGCTCAGTAGGTTGAGCTTCCGACTTTGGCTTGGGTCATGATCTCACAGTCTGTGAGTTTGAGCCCCGCGTCGGGCTCTGTGCTGGCAGCGCAGAGCCTGGAACCTGCTTCGGATTCTGAGTCTCCCTCTCTCTGTGCCTTTCCCCCACTCATACTCTGTCTCTCTATCTGTGTCAAAAATAAATAAACATTAAAAAAAAAAAACACATTGAGATACCACCTCACACCAGTCAGAGTGGCTAAAATTAACAACTCAGGAAACAACAGAAGCTGGCGAGGATGTGGAGAAAGGGGAAACCTTCTGCACTGTTGGTGGGAATGCAAACTTGTATGGCAGCTCTTGAAAACAGTGTGGAGGTTCCTCAAAAAATTAAAAATAGAACTACCCTACAACCCAGCAATAGCATGACTATGAATTTATCCAAAGGATACAGGAGTGCTGATTCATAGGGGCACATGTACCCCAATGTTTACAGCAGTCCTATCAACAATAGCCAAAGTATGTAAAGAGCCCAAATGTCCATCAACTGATGAAAGGATAAAGATGTGGTATATATACAATGGAATATTAGTGATGAAAAATAATGAAATCTTTCCATTTGCAACTACATGGATAGAACTGGAGGGTATTATGCTAAGTGAAAGAAGTCAGTCAGAAAAAGACAGCTATCATATGTTTTCACTCATATGTGGAGTTTGAGAAACTTAACAGAAGACCATAGGGGAAGGAAAGGAAAAATAAGTTGCAAATAGAGAGGGAGGCAAATCACAAAAGACTCTTAAATACAGAGAACAAAATGAGGGTTAATGAGGGTGCAGGGTTAGGGGGATGGGGAAAATGGGGATGGGCATTGAGAAGGGTACTTTTTGGGATGAGCACTGGGTACTGTACATGAGTGATGAATCATGGGAATCTACTCCCAAAGTCAAGAATACACTGTACACTGTATGTTAACTAGCTTGATAATTATTTTTAAAAAGAGAGAGAGGGAGGGAGGGAGGAAGGAAAGAAGGGAGAAAAGAAGAAAGAAAAGAAAGGAGGGAGGAAAGGAAAGGAAAGGGAAGGAAGGAAGGAAGGAAGGAAAGAAGAGGGAGGGAGGGAGGGAGGAAGACAGAGAAAGAAAGAAACAGAAACAAAGAAAAAGAAAGAAAGAAAGAAAGAAAGAAAGAAAGAAAAGAGGAAAAGAACAGAAAGAAAAAGAGGAAGGAAGGAAGGGGAAAAGATTAAATAATAGGAAGGGATAATAAAAGGAAATCAAATTTGTGATGTCACCCTAAAAAACAAATAAATGAAAATAAAAATCTAATCTGCACTCACTTTACCTCAGTCATCTCAGTCAGTGACAGCTAGATTTCCCTCTTGGTAATCTGTCTACTTGTATTTTGGGTCCCTTTCTGTCTCCTTAGGGACTTCCCATTATCAGTTATTTCCTTTTATCCAAGTGATCAATCTTACCTGTGTCCCACTTTCCCCATCAACGTTAGACATATCCATGTCTCTCCTAACCTAAAAAAGAAAAATCTTCCCCTCAATCTCATATCTGCAGTCTACCTACCCATCTTGTCATACATTTAAATGGCCCATATTCTTGAAAGAGTTCATTAAACTAGCTGTTTCCATTTCATTTCCCCTCCTTGTCATGTGTATATCTGCAAGAAATCCACTTCTTTGGGTAGTTCTCTTTCCCAGTCACATCCCAGAATTCCCAAAGAATACTTAATATCCTATAAATCCACCGTTTTTCAGTTGTTGCCTTAGCCAGAGAGGCAAAACTTGCAGTGTAAATATTTACTTTTAAAAAGCTATGCAAGAGGGGGGAGGAGCCAAGATGACAGAACAGCATAAAAGTTTTTTTGCATCTCTCCTCCCTTGAAATACAGCCAGATCAACACTAAACCATCCTGCACAACTAGAAAACTGATTTGAGGATTAACACAACAATCTGCACAAACTGAAACATAGAATTCAGCAGGTACGTGGTGCAGAGAAGTGAACTGGGGGAGAAAGCCACGGAGGACAGGGAGCTGTTTTTGCTTGTGGAGAGAGGAAAGAGACAGGGAGAGTACAGAAAGCATCCCCCCTGCCTGAAAGCAGCTGGAGAGAAAAGAAAGAGTATGCAAGGGACTAAACAAAAAATGGAGAAAGGAGAAAGGAGAGGGTTTAAATTCCATCAAGATTCTATAAACGGGGAGTGCAGAGTCTGAAACTCCACAGCTTGATACCTGGCCGTGCTCTAGTGGGAAGGGCAAATCCCCAGGAGCAGAGAAAGAGGTCCTCAGGGTCCTCAGACCACATGGGGAGAGGCGTTTCCCCTAATGGGAGGACATTTGGTAGACACTGTGTGGTCTTCCCACAGGCAAAGATCCCAGTGGACCCCGGAGAACAACCACATTCACTGGTGCTGGAACAAGGATGTTAAGGGGGAAGCCTGGCACCAGATGTGTGTTGTGATTTTCCATAATCCCTGAAACAATGCCACTACAGGATTGTGAAAACTTTTTCTGAGGTGTGCTGGCACCCAGCCGGTCTCTGGGCATCAGCAGCAGCACGGTCTCCAGGATGTTCCTGGGGATTGGGATGGCACCCACCCATCACTCGGTGAGACCCTCCCTGAGAAAGTCTGAGCGGGTCAAGGCCACAGTCCCTCAGATGTGAGGGGTTGGGAAACACACCCCCATCTGAGATAAAACTCAGGAGGGAGGTGCTGCCTGGCAGACTGATGGCTTGGTCATAAAGAGTGTGAAAGTGGGGAGTGGACAGAAGCGAGAGACAAAGGAGGGGTGCTTGACTGCCAGTTGTGGAGAGCACAGAGTTCTGATACTAGAGACTGGGTAGCTGGGTGCCACTATTTTCACCTGTCCCTTGCATGCACATACACACCTACAGGTTCCACAACAATCCACCACAGTAAGTTAAGCAGTGCCATCTAGTGGAGAACGGAGCTCTTACACTAAGTCCCACCCAACTGGGCCAACCTGGCTCTTCAGGAACAACACAAGTCTCTCCCCCCCGCTTAGGTTACTGACTATAAGGTGCTTCATAGTTCGACTTTCAGGGGAAACCGTTGTAATTTCAATTGTACTTCAGTCTGTTTGCTGGTCCACCTATTCAAATTTTTTTCTTTCCTTATTCTTGAATACAGAAAGAGAAAAATTTGTTATTTGTTATTTTAATTTGTTTTTCATTTCTATTAAAATATTTTTCATTAATTTTTTCTATAATTTTTATGTTTTGTAAATTTTTCAAATTCAATTTTTTTACTTCCATTTCATTTTATTCTATCTCATTGTATTCCTTTTTTCAAATTTTCAAACATTTTCCTTTTTTTCCCTCTTTTTTTATCTTTCCCTTTTTTTCTCTAATCCATCAAGCTTCTTTCAACAAACAGACCAGAACACACCTAGGATCTAGCATCCTTTATTTGATCTTTTTTGTGTTGTTTTTAATTTTTTAATTTTTTTTTTTTACTTTATTGATTCCTTTTCTTCCTTCAAAATGACAAAATGAAGGAATTACCACAAAATAAAGAACAGAAAGAAATGACAGCCAGGGACTTAATCAACACATATACAAGCAAGATGTCTGAAGCAGAATTTAGAATCACAATAATAAGAATACTAGCTGGAGTTGAAAACAGACTAGAATCCCTTTCTGTGGAGGTAAGAGCTGGTCTGGATGAAATAAAAAATGCTATAACTGAGCTGCAATCTCAAATGAATGCCACAGCGGCAAGGATGGGTGAGGCAGAGCAGCAAATCAGCAATATAGAGGGAAAATTTATGGAAAACAATGAAGCAGAAAAAAGGAGGGACACTAAGGCAAAAGAGCAAGGTTTAAGAATTAGAGAAATCAGTGACTCATTAAAAAGGAACAACATCAGAATCATAGGAGTCCCAGAAGATGAAGAGAGAGAAAAAGGGGAAGAAGGATTATGTGAACAAATCATAGCAGAAAACTTTCCTAACCTGGGGAAAGATACCAACATCAAAATCCACAGATGACTCCCATTAGATTCAACAAAAACAGACCATCAACAAGGCATATCATAGTCAAATTCACAAAATACTCAGTCAAGGAAAGAATCATGAAAGCAGCAAAGGAAAAAAGCCCTTAACCTGTAAGAGAAGAAAGATCAGGTTTGCAGCAGACCTATCCACAGAAGCTTGGCAGGCCAGAAAAGAGTGGCAGGATATATTCAATGTTCTGAATTGGAAAAATATGCAGCCAATAATTCTCTATCCAGCAGGCTGTCATTCAAAATAGAAGGAGAGGTAAAAAGTTTCTCAGACAAACAAAAATTAAAGAGTTCATGACCACTAAACCAGCTCTGCAAGAAATTTTTGGGGACTCTGAGGTGAGAAAAGATGAAAAAAAAAAATAGATCAAAAGCAACAAAGACTAGAAAGGAACAGAGAACACCATCAGAAACTCTAACTCTATAGGCAACATAATGGCAATTTATTCATATCTTTCAGTACTCACTCTAAATGTCAATGGACTAAAAGCTACAATCAAAAGACATAGGGTAACAATAGACAAGAAAACAAGATCCATCTGTATGCTATTTACAAGAGACCCACTTTAGACCTAAAGACACCTTCATATTGAAAGTAAGGGGATGGAGAACCATCTATCATGCTAGTGGCCAACAAAAGAAAGCCCGAGTAGCCATACATATATCAGACAATTGAGATTTTAAAATAAAGACTGTAACAAGAGATGAAGACGGGCATTCTATCATAATTAAGGGGTCTATCCACCAAGAAGATGTAAAAATTGTAAACATTTATGCTCTAAATGTGGAGGCACTCAAATATATAAATCAATTAATCACAAACATAAATAAACTTATTGATAGTAATATCATAATAGTAGGGGACTTCAACACCCCACTTACACCAATGGACAGATAATCTCAACAGAAAATCAACAATGTAACATTGGCTTTGAATGACACACTGGACCAGATAGACTTAACAGGTATATTCTGAACATTTCATCCTAAAGCAACAGAATACACATTTTTTCTCCAGTGCAAATGGGACATTCTCCAGAAAAGATCACATACTGGGATGCAAATCAGCCCTCAACAAGTACAAAAAGATTGAGATCATACCGTGCATATTTTCAGACTATAATGTTATGAAACTTGAAATCAACCACAAGAAAAACTGTGGAAAGATAACAAATACTTGGAGACTAAAGACCATCCTACTAAAGAATGAATGGGCTAACCAAGAAATTAAAGAGGAAACTAAAAAGTACACGAAAGCCAATGAAAATGATAAGACCACAGCCCAAAACCTCTGGTACGCAGCAAAGGCAGTCATAAGAGAGAAGTATATAGCAATCCAGGCCTTCCTAAAAAAGGAAGAAAGATCTCAGATACACAACCTAACCTTACACCTTAAAGAGCTGGAAAAAGGACAGCAAATAAAACCCCAAACCAGCAGAAAACAGGAAATAATAAAGATTAGAGCAGAAATCAATGCTATCAAAACCAAAAAACAGTAGAACAGATCAATAAAACCAGGAGCTGGTTCTTTGAAAGAATTAACAAAATTGATAAACTCCTAGTCAGTTTGATCAAAAAGAAAAAGGAAAGGACCCAAATAAATAAAATCAAGAATTAAAGAGGAAAGATCACAACCAATACAGCAGAAATGCAAAAAATAATAAGAGAATATAAGAGCTAGTATACACCAAGAAAATGGGCAATCTGGAAGAAATGGACAAATTCCTAGAAACATATAAACTACCACAACTGAAACAGGAAGAAATAGAAAATTTGGACAGACCCATAACCACTAAAGAAATTGAATTAGTAATCAATGATCTCCCAAAAAACAAGAGTCCAGGGGCAGATGGCTTTCCAGAGGAATTCTACCAAACATTTAAAGAAGAATAATACCTATTCTCTTGAAGCTGTGCCAAAACATAGAAATGGAAGGAAAACTTCCAAACTCATTTTGTTCTCTGTATTTAAGAGTCTTTTGTGATTTGCCTCCCTCTCTATTTGCAACTTGTTTTTCCTTTCCTTCCCCTATGGTCTTCTGTTAATGCAACTATGTTGCATTTAAGCAACATAGACACTGATAAGAAGAAAGGAAAAGTACTAGCACAAAAAGTGATCTCCAGAGTAGGAGGAAACCCAGAGCCTTTTGCTACTAAGGACACCAATCCACACACTGAGGATTTTTTAACCCTTTTGGTCCTGGCAACTTTAACTTACTAGAAGTTAGGGCCATGAAAATAGACAAAACTACAACCAGAGTCACTGGAAGGAGACCCTATTTCAGACAATAAATGACAAAAATTATAATGGAATTCCAACAGATTGATTTGGACACAAAAACCCAGTGCCTATTAGATTTATAGTCCAAGGTAGGACTAACTTGATCCTCACAGGAATAAAGATTGCACAACTTGGACCCATTACCACAGATGTTAAATATAATCATCTTAGGGCATTTGGAGAAAATAGTACTAATTTACAAAGATCTTTGTTTCATAGAAAAACAACAACCTGGAGATTAAGATGGCTTATACCTAATATGTCCCTAACATTTCCCTTAAGACATCTCCATGGAAAATAGCTGGGAAGCTACTAATATAATAATGAAATTAGGACTATTAGCTATGACTCATGATAGGGGACAGAAACCTTCACCATACTAAAGTGACAGAACAAATTAAAAAGGTAATTCTGCCCTCTGCAATGATGTGGATGGAGCTAAAGGGTATTATACTAAGCGAAATAAATCAGAGAAAGATAAATGACGTATTATTTCACTCATATGTAGAACTTAAAAACAAAACAACCTAGCAAAGGGGGAAAAAGAGGCAAACCAAGAAATAGACTGTTAACAATAGAGAACTGATGGTTCCCAGAGGGGAGGTAGGTAAGGGCATGGATGAAATAGGTGATGGGGATTGAGGAGTGCACTTGTCATGATGAGCACTAGGTGATATATGGAACTGTTGAATCACTATATTGTATACCTAAAACTAATATTACACTACATGTTAACTAACTGGAGTTTAAATTAAAACTTAAATAAAATTAAATTAAAAGTATATTTATTTTTGAGAGAGAGAGCGAGCTCATGCGTGTGCGCACACGTGCACAAGCAGGGTAGGGGCAGCAAGATGGGGCCAAAGGATCCAAAGCAGGCTCTGTGCTGACAGCAGCAAGTCCAATGTGGGGCTCAAACCCATGAACCAGGAGATCATGACCTAAGCTGGTCAGACACTCAACCAACTGAGCTACCCAGGCACCCCTAAATAAAATTAAATTAAATTAAAAGGGCATTCTTTTTTTTTTTTATTTTTTATTTTTTATTTTTTTATTTTTTAATATATGAAATTTACTGTCAAATTGGTTTCCATACAACACCCAGTGCTCATCCCAAAAGGTGTAAAAGGGCATTCTTAAAGCCATACCCCACAGGACAGAACATTATTAAAGGTATTTACTGGTGCTAGAAACACAGGAGAACTGATTGACTTGATAAGAACAGCTGAGAAAGTAAGATAACAGCTATAGCTTTAACACTCATGTATATGGATAAAACAGGCCTTTATCTAATGTAAAATAGACCCAATCAAAATGGACCATATGAGACTAAACCTACAACTACTTAGGCCACTACATATTTGTTTTAATATAAACAAATAAAAATAGAAACCCCAGAAACTACTTATAGTGGCAGAAAAACACAAATAACCAACCTTTTAGAGTAAATAGACCTACATAAAAGAAACCCATATGTAGACCCACTAACCCACTTACTATAAATAGTAACTTAGAAACAATTTTTTAATGTTTTCTTTATTTTTGAGAGAGAGGGAGAATATAAGTAGGGGAGGGGCAGAGAAAGAGGGAAACAGTGGATCCGAAGCTGGCTCTGCGCTGACAGCACAGAGCCCGACATGGGGCTCAAATTCACAAACCAGGAGATCATGACCTGAGCTGAAGTCAGACACTTAACCAACTGAGCCACCCAGGCACCCAAAAAGAACTTCTTTATAAACCCTTGGCCCAAGCCAAAGACAACTGCCCATAGGTTACACTAACCATATTAATAGAAACCCTTTTGTATATAAAAATACTACATATATCACTATGTTGTTAGATACAGAGTCCCAAGTAACAATGATACAAGGATTTCCTAGTAATTTAGAAAACTAACAACAAAAAGGAACTAACTGAAGGATTTGGAGAAAAATTAACCCAAGGCATTTGAGTACATAGATTGATGATAGGCCACGCATTAAGGCTAAATGTTTTATAGGTCGAATGCTTGAAATGGATGTCACAGGACATTTTCAAATTAAGGGAAAAATTTCAGGAACTTCTAAAGGAACTAATTATTGTGCCTACTGTTTCGCCATATAATAACCCGATCTGGCTCCACAAAGACAAATTATAGGAATTTAAACAAACATTCTCTCAAAGTTGAGAGAGCACCTCCCTGATACAGATGTTATCATAAACAATATCACCACTGGATCCAAAACTTATTACATGGTGACAGACTTATCTGACATGTTCTTTGCTATCCAACCGATGAAGGGAGACAACCTATGATTGCATTTACACGGGAAGGCAGACAGCATCAGTTTACTAGGTTACCACAAGAATACTTAAGCAGACTAGTAATAGCCCACAACATTCTAACACAAGACATCTAGGCTTTTCAAGAAAACTCAACTTACAGCAAACCAGTATTTCCTGTATTGATGACACTCTTATTCTGGTGATAACTTGGAAGAACAAACTAGCATCAAAAATAGAGTTAATTAAATTCTTTACACTCAGAGGGTAGACAGTCAACTCAAGTAAGGTCCAAGGACCCCACACTACTATAAAATTCCTAGGCAAAATTTGGTCCTCTGAAGGTAGAAAAATACCACAACAAGTCATAAACTAAATAGATTGCATGCCAATTCCTACCACAAAAGGAAAAGCTCAGAAACTGATAGGACTGTTTGGATACTGGAAAGAGACATCACACATATGGGGATATATTAAAACACATTTATGAAACAACTAGAAAGGATATGAAATTTATATGAACAGAGACTCAAGAGGTAGCCTTTACTTATTTGAAAAATGCTATCAGAATTTTTAATATATTGGCACCAGCTAATGAGAACTCTAAATGTAAGTTATATTTAGAGTACCTATATCCGTATGTACCTATGTTTGCAACATAGTCACTGTGGACTAAACCACTGCAGGACCCCAAATTGTACCTAACTGGATTCTGGACTAAAAATTTCTCATGGTCAAGAACAGAAACCAACCAAATGAAAGGCTCACCAAGGCACCCTCTGAGGCCCCACAAGATACAGAGCCACTAACAGAAAATAAACTAATTATACTTAAACTCCAATAGCCTATTCTGGAGTAGGTAGAGCAAACCCCTGACAAACAGAGAGGAACTATTCCTGCCCAAAAAGTCCTAACATGGAAATGGCATATTTCTAATTTTTTAATGCTTATTTATTTGGGGGTGGGGTGGGGGTACAGAGCACAAGCAGAGAAGGGGAAGAGAGAGAGGGAGACACAGAATCTGAAGCAGGCTCTAGGCTCTGAACTGTCAGCACAGAGCCTGACACAGGGCTTGAACCCATGAACTGTGAGATCATGACCTGAGTCGAAGTCGGACGCTTAACCAACTGAGCCACCCAGGTGCCCCTGAAATGGTGTATTTCTAAGCAGGACATATGGATGGAGAGTCAACCCTCTGCATTAACTGAGGAAATCTCAGTAATGCCAATAGCGAACTTTACAGAATTTCCAAAGATTGAGCCTAGCCAAACTTGAGCAGTTAGGCAATGGGGACCATCCTGGTCCACAACACTCAACAATGCATGGCTTACAGATGAATCAGTCTCCATGGCACCATCTGGAGTATGCTGGCAGACTGTGGCTTTGAGGAGTAATGATGGTCTAATCCTGGCAGAATCAAGCTCAGGAGAAGAAGCACAATAAGCTGAACTAATAGCCATAAAATTGACCATGAACAATCAATTAAGAAAAATCAGAATGAGGTATATCTTTTCTCAGACTCATGGATGATAGTTAATGAATGGAGTAGCTCTTTATCAAGAACATGGCAGAAAAATGACTGGAAAATTAGGAAATAAGAACATACAGGGTAAAGGCATATGGCAGAAAATATTACTGGCTGACATATCCATATTCATCACACGGGTCTCTGCACATCAGAAGGACAACTCTGAAATAATCAAATTTCATAACCAGGTAGACAAACTCACCAAGAAAACTAATGAGGCAAAGATTCCTAAAAAAATGTATCTTTAAAAAAAAAAAAAAAAAGATTGGTGGTGTCTGGGTAGCTCAGCTGGTTAAGTGTCCAACTCTTGATTTTGGCTCAGCTGAAACCGAGATCATGGTTCATGAGATCAAGCCCCCAGCCAAGATCTCTAACCCACAGAGATCTGTCAGCATGAAGCCTGCTTGGGATACCCTCTCTCACACCCCTCTATCTGCCCCTCCCCCGCTCATGTATGTTTTCTGTCTGTCTGTCTCTCTCTCTCTCAAAATAAATTAAAAAATGTTAAAAAATAAAAAATTTTTAAAATGATTCATGGCTAAGGAGGAAATCAATTAAAACCATAACCTTAATTGATTTCCTCCTTAGCCATGAATCATTTTTAAAATTTTTTATAAGAAAGACAGTGGAACATGAAATCTGAATACACAGACGACGTGCCAGTTTGATAGGATTATTACATGGACACATCACCAAACAGGTCATGATGGCACACATGACTAGAACATAGTCAGAGAAACCTGGAATCTATCTATCTATATATGTATATATGTATATACCAAATAGCTCCATTTCAAATTAAGATATGTGAGAATTGCTGAAAGTTTAAAGTTTGAAGGTCATTAATGAATGCTTCAGATAAGATCAAACCCAACAGACCCTTCCAAATTATACAAATTGACTATATAGGATCCTTGCCTACATCAGAGAATAAACTATATGCATGCATCATTGTAGACACATGGTCAGGAATAGGATCACCCTATCCTTGCAGGAAATTTTATTAAAAATCCACCATCAGAGCATTAGAAATCTGGATTGCATGGAGTGGTATCCCAATCATCATACAATTAGGTTAGGGAACCCACTTCACAGGAAAGCTAATACAAGAATGGGCTAAGGAAAAAGGCATAGTGTGGAACTTCCACCTACCCTACAACTCAGTTACCTCTGAAAGGTATAATAGCTTGCTCAAGGAAAAACCTAGGTTGTTTACTAACAAACCATTTATGAAAGCTTGGACTAAAACAATCTGGGAGTTGGCAAGATCTCTAACCCATAGATACAGAAACGTTGGAAAAACTCCTAGTGAATTAATATTGCAGGCACCAACAGAGATCAGAATTAGCACTAGCAACACCCCAGAATCTAAATTAAAAGGAAAAGTGTTAATTAAAAAATTTTTTTTCTTTAAACATTTATTTATTTTTTGAGAGACAGAGACAGAACATGAGAGTGGGAGGGGCGGAGAGAGAGGGAGTCACAGATTCCGAAGCAGACAGCAGGCTCTCAGCTGTCAGCACAGAGTGTGACAGAGGGCTTGAACTCATGAACCGTGAGATCATGACCTGAGCTGAAGTCAGACGCTTAACCGACTGAGCCACCCAGGAGCCCTGGAAAAGTGTTGATTTAAAAACATAATGATATATATAGAACTGGGGAAATTATAGCACCTGCCACCAATAAAACCTATCGGGTGACTGAAGGAAAAGACATATTACCTCAAAATTTTAAAAATAATATGATGCCTCTACCAAAACTTCAGGCATGAACAACACCATCTTTTATTTTGTCAACACTAGGTGCCTACCATTTAGCCTAACATGAGGCAGGGCAATTATGCTTGAGGCAATCCTTGCAATAATGGCCGTAATAACTATAGATTTCCTTGTGTGGCAAGAACAACAAAAACAACAAATTAAAAATTTGTAGGATACTATCTTTATTTTGCAGGAATGAATCTGGTATGCATCTTTAACCCTATCTGTGTTACTAAGTGGGTTAGTGCAGCATGCTGCCAGCTGGCCATACAATTTTGCCTATTGCTTGCTAATGAAGAGCACTCTCGTTGCAGCTATGGATAGTCTTCCAATAGCTCCAGCAACAGTTGTACCACCATTCTGAACTGGAATACCAACTTTTGGTCCAGATACAACTTCCCTGGCTGTGACATTATTACAACTGAGAGTCACCAGCATCACCTAGCTGAACCAGACCCCATCTTTCACTATCAGCATGATCTACTAACTGGGAAACCTGTCAATGTTTCGAGAAACTGAATACTTAGGGTAGCTGATGAAGCAATGGAAACCTCCACTTCAATCTTCACAAGAATCAATGAGGATCATTGACTTGAAGGATGAAGATTGGCCTGAACTACCAACTGGCTCTTGGCATTACAACCCAGAGCATATGATGACGAAGTACTGGTGTCTGTACTTCTCCCTTATCTTACTGAATTGAGTGCAGCATTGAACACAAGGCAGAGACTGTACAAAGTAACCACACTTTAATTCCTGACTTACTTTGTGTGCTAGCATTTCATTGTAAAACAGCAGCTCCTGAGTATTCACAATAGGCAATTATATCTTTAAATAGAAGAAAAAACCCAAAGATTATTTGCTACACTCCCACTTTACATTGTTCAATCCATATTCATCTATTAGAAAATTAACAATAGATCTCTGGACATTGTGTCCAGTCATTAAGAAAGAGGGACACCTCATAAGGTGTATAGAGGGCACATAGAAAACTTAGCATATAACACATATCATTATCCTTGGTGATATACCTCTGGGTTTTGCCTCACACCAGAGATTTCTACCCAATAATATGGGACCTTTTGATAATAAAACCTCTCATGCTCATATTAGAACCTAAAACAGTAGCCTATACCTTGAAATTTAATATACAGCATTTTAAAGCCACATATAGATCCCCAAATTCTGCTCAGTTTTATCCATCTTCATTTATGCCAACTTTATAATCTATGCCCAAAACAAATTTGCTAAAGAAAGAAGAGGCTTACAGTTCTTTGTTGGGCTGGTAGGAGGCTTAATTGAAGGAAAAATGGCAGTTGGTTTTTCTTATTCCAAATCAATGAAATCACATGAAATTAAACAAGTTTTGAAACAAACAATCACAATTTAACATATATACCATTGCAGCTTTGTCAAGGTTGGGTACTCAGATGAGTAAAATTAGCAGTATATTACAAAACATCAATTAATTTCATCAGGAAGTAAATAGAGCAATGAAAATTTCACTTTTATTATTATTATTTTTTTAAACAGAGAACATGCGTGAGAAGGGGAGAGGGACAAAGGGAAAGAGGGGGAGAGAGAGAGAGACTCTTAAGCAGGTCCCATGCTCAACCCCACGTGGGGCTCCACCTCACAACCCTGGGATTATGACCTGAGCTGAAACCAGAGTCAGACGCTCAACTGATTGAGCCACCCAGGCAACCCAAGGAATGAAAATTTGACATTAAGTTGGAGGGAATGCTAAAAAATATCAAAATACTTTCAAAAAGAACATAAAAGATGTTTCTCTGCCTGTAGATTGTCAATTGTTGCAGTTAAGATTGGTTGGTATGTGGAATACTCGTGGAACAGCAATACTCTTGAGACAATACTGGCTACCTGAGATAACAGTAAACCCAACTGGAAGTCAAATAGGTGCCACACATCCTAATGGCTGTGATTCCTTGGGCAACTGTGAAATTAGATTATTGGCATTTCCAGGAGGAAGCATCACGTTGGGTTACCACACTTTTGCAGTTCCCCAATATTAAAACTTAGAGTGAAGCCTACAGGCACCTTATGATAGAAGGAAAAGATGTTCCTAAGGATATGTTGGTGGAATTGAACCCAAATGCCTTTATTACTGCTAGACTTTTGACTATGCCTATAGTATGTATACCTATGACTAGAGCCTTGATGCCTCCTCCACTAGTTAATATAGGAAATTGGACCATGATAGCATGCTTGAAAGCCAAACTCACCCTAACCTATTTAAGTCAAGGGAAAAATAAGGAACACAACATGATGGGATGTGTAAAACTAGAACAGGTAATGAATGTGGCAATAGAAGAAAAAAGGTATTATTTGAGCTTAATAGAAGATGAAAGAACTATTAAAATAACCAGATAAATGTTTCACATTGAACGTCCTAAAATTAATAAATGTAAATCATGCATTAAACAACTTAAGTAAAGGAACATTTGAAAGATGTGACTAATAAAGTCAAAATAATTTGCAGGAATTGAGAAGAGAACCAAAACATCCATTTCCTAAAATAATGACAGCCTTGAATTCTGATGTTATGGCAACTGAACATGTGCTTGACAGTGGTGTGCCAGCCATACTCCATGGAGCTTTACAGAAAAGATCTTTACTTGGAGGTGCACCTGGTTGGCTTAGTCAAGGGAGCATGTGACTCTTGATCTTAGGGTTGTGAGTTTGAGCCCCAAGGTGAGTATGGAAATTACTTTAAAAAATAAAATCTTTTTAAAAAAAAAGGATTTTTATTTGGAAACAAACCATTTGGTTTATCTTCTGACAGTTAAGAAGCTTAACTTTTGGCCACTTGGTGATTGGCTATGGTACCATGTTAAAGAGTTCTTTGTTGTGTTTACCTTGGGAATATTAGAAATATGGTTGCTTAAACTGGTCATTAAACTATGGCATAAAAGAATGTGCAAAGGAAAAATACTTGTAAAATATGATAGTTATGATTAAGACTGTAAGTGATGTAGAATCAAAGGTGCATTGACATTTTTGTGAACTTAGGTTTGTACAGAGCATTAGGCCCTTAGTATTAATTAGTGTGTGAGTGATTTGAAATCACAGGTTGGATAATTTTGTTTTGGTTTGATATGCTTTCAAAGCCACTTGCTTATAGCCAAGACAAAAACAGTTGTTTTTTTTTAGTAGTAAAGAATTTTCATATAAGAATTAAGTTTTCATATAAGAATTAAGTTGTATCAGGATGTCATCATCTTATCTGTACACACCCACGAGAACTTACTGGCTTAGCGTCTAAGGGGCCCTTCTGGGGGTTTATCAATACACACATATGAAGGAGCAACCATATAGCAAGGGGACATTTTGACTATGAATAAAGAGATTCTGTGATTACTACCCAAGAGTGTTTGGTCTAGACAAGGCTACTCTTTGCTAATCCAAAATAGCTCTCCAGGGGCACCTTTGTGGCTCAGTCTGTTACTGTCAGTTAAGCATCTGACTCTTGGTTTCAGCTCAGGTCATGATTTCATGGTTTCATGGGTTTGAGCCCCACATCCTCTCTCCCTTTCCCTCTGCCCCTGCCCCACCTGCACTGTCTCTGTCTCTCTCAAATAAAGAAATAAACTTAAACAAAAGAGAGAAAGAAAGAAAGAAAAGAAAATAGCTCTCCAAAGACCTTGGAGCAATTTGCTCCTGCCAGGTTAAAGAAAACTCTTTTACTGGCCGTGGCCCCTTGAAGAAGATGCTCTTGCCCATCAACACCAGGGCCCTCCTGCCCTAGCAACACACTCCAGAAACACTGGACTTTGACTTTTGCGCTGGCAGGTGGCTAAACTGTTTCACCTGAGTATCAGCTCCTAATAAAGTTACCTGTCAACTAAATTTGAGATTTAGTCCTTTCATCTCCCCTTGACTGGAACAACAGTGTGATTAACTTAAGATTGGTTTGGAGTATGCTATTTCTCTATTGGTAAATTAAAAGGCATTATCCTGTATACTATTGGCTTGTGAAATTCAGGCAGTGAACTAGTGTTAAATATATTGTTGACAGAGACAAAAATCAGTCTGAGAGTCATTTGCCTGCCCACAGTAGATTTAGGGGGAATATGCACATTTGTTTAGGTTAGGACTCGGAATTAGGCAGATGCCAGCTACCCCCAGTAGCCTGCTTCTGTGACCTGGCCCTTCCCTACAGCTGCCCTGTTACAGGTCTCTGGTTCCCCTGACCTGTGCCCCTGGCACATGCACAGTCTGCACTCTGTCAACTGGCCTCTGACTGTTAAGGCCCTGCAGGCCTATTGAGCTCAGGCCAGTCTCCAAAACCTGCATTGCCTCTGGGGTGAAGAGTGCCTGGTCCCCAAAAGTCTTCTTGAGGCAACAGCTTTAAAGTGGTGACAGACAGTCCCTGGCTTCTCTAGCCATCAAGATTCCCATGTATCTGTTATTGGTGGGTACCCCAGCCATCATCCTGTGCCACCCACCCTGGCAAGGAAGTCTGGATTTCCTCATTTGTGTCTTCAGGGGGAATATGTGCATTTGTGTGGGTTAAGACTTGAAATTAGTCAGATGCCAGGTACCCTCAATGGCCTCTTCCTGTCAACTGACCTCCTGCAACACTGTCCAGCGTTAGGACTCTGGCTACCCTGACCTGTGCTGCCAATGTGTGGGCAGCAGCCACATTGTTAGCTGGCCTAGGGCTGCAGGGGGCACTCCAGGCCCATGGAGCTCTGGCAAGACCCCAACTACCTCAAAGGCTTCGGGGTGCAGGGAGCCCACCACACCCTGAAAATATTTCTGAGGCTCCATTTTAAACCTGGGACTATCAGTCCCCATTCGGACTGGCTGCCTGATGGTATTCCGGGCTTTTCCAGAAATCAAGACTCCCAGGTGTCTCTTATGGAGGGTACAAGGAGGATCCTGAGAAGACCCTCCCCGGCAAGGCAGTCCAGATTCCTCCAGCAATGCCTTCAGGAGGTGTAAGTGCATTTGTGTAGGTTAGCACCTAGAGATACGCGAATGCCTAGTACCCCCCACAACCTGCTCTCTCAAGCTGGCTCCTACTCCAGGGCCCTGGCTACCCTGACATACTCTGCTTGCAAATGCGCAGAACAAATTCCATCAGCCTAGTGAGGACAGCTAAGGCTCTCCAGGCCCGCTGAGCTGGGGTCAGTCCCAAACCACCTGCAAACTCTTTTGGTGGACAGAGCCCACCTCTGAAAATCCTTCTGAGGAGGCACCTTTAAACTGGCAATAAGTCAGTCCCCATTTGGCTGGCTGCCTAATGGGGTCCTGGGATTCCCAGTAATTAAGGCTCCCAAGTTTCTTTCAGTAAAATATAACCCAGCAGATGGCCAGGCCCTGTCCCCACAATAAGGTCCAGATTCCTAAAGCCTTACCTTCAAGGAGAATATGCACACTGATGTAGTTTAGGGTTTGGAATTATGCAGATACCTTGCACCCCCTCCAGCCTGATCCCATGACCAGTCCTCTCCAAACATTTGCCCTGTTCCAGAGCCCTGGCTATATACATACCTTGCACATATGCAGTATGCAACCCACCAGCCCACTTAGGGCAGCCGGGGCTTTCTAAGCCTGCGAACTGGCCTGCCCCCAACTACTTCCAAAGATACACTCTTAGAGCGATGCTACCCCTGAAAATTCTGAGGTGGCAGCTTTAAACTGGTGACAGTCCTCATTTGGACTGGCTGCCTGAAGAGGGTTCCCTAGCAATCAAGGCTCCCAGGCATCTGATTGGAAGATATTCCAGCAGGTTGCCTGGGGCCCAACCTGGCAAGGAAGTGCCTCTTTTCCCCAGCTCTGCCTTCAGGGGGAATATGCAAATTGGTGTAGGTTAGGGCTCAGAATTAGGCAGAAGCCTTATACTCTGAACAGCCCATTTCCATGACCTCCCCAGACACTTGCCCTGTTCCCGGCTCCTGGCTACTGGCCTGTACACAAGCCAGCCCTCCAGGGGCAGTCCAGGCCCTCCAGGCTGGTGGAGTTCAGTTTGGTTCCAAACCACATGCATAGCCTCCAGGGTGGAGGGAGCACACCCCTCAAAAAGTCTTTCTGAGGGGGCAGCTTTCAGTGGTGTCAGTCTCTATTTGGCTGCCTCCTGGGTCCCCAGCTTACCAGTAATCAAGGCTCCCAGGTGTCTCTTAGTGAAGGATACTCCGTCCTGACAAAGCAGTCCTGTCTCCTCCAGCTTTGACTTCAAGAGGAATATCTGCATTCGCGTAGGCTGGGTAGATGCATTACATACCCCCACAACAGCTCACTGTCATAATCTGACCTCTCCACACACTTGCCCAGTTCCAGGTTCTTGGCTACCCTGAGCTGCACGTCTCGCGCATGTGCAGTATGTACCCTCCAGCCCATCTTGGGCAGGTGGAAGCCTGCTAGCCTGTGGAGCCTAGTAATCAAGGAACTCAGGTGTTTCTAACTGCAGCATACCCAGGCTATTAGGCCTGGCCCCACACGGGCAAATTCCTCCAGCTCTGCCTTTAGGGGGAATATGTGCATTATATAGATTCGGGCTTGGAATTAGGCAAATGCCAGGTACTCCCAGAAGCTCACTCCTGTGACCAGGCTTCTCCTGACACTTTTCCTATCACGGGTCCTAAGCTAACCTGACCTGTGTAGCACATGCATGGTACAAATGAAATCAGCTGGTCTTGGGTGGGTGAGGCCTATCCCCAGACACCTGCACAGGCTTGACAGTCTTTATTGAGGAAACAACGTTAAAATGGCCAAAGTCAGTCCCCATTTGCACTGGCTGCATTAAGAGGCCCCAGACATCTACATTTTAACCTAATAACCAAAATCAGCTAAATGTTTAGTGATTTAAAAGTATTTCTAAATAATATTTGTATAGTCTAGCCACAATCCACTTACCCTATTAAGTTTGGATATCTTCATATATTATGATTCATTTGTGAAGTTAATAGCCTCAGCATTTTACAACAGTCACTCTGTGTAGTTAGGAAGACAGAAAGCTTTTAGTTTTCATCATTTTCCCTTGAATAGAGAGCTCAATAAGTCATTTCCTCCTGTTGAAATAAAAGCTGTTCAATGAGAATACAGACCAAATTCTGTAACTAGAGAAGTATATGTTACTGTAATGAGCCCATGAAAACAATATCTGATATGTCTAAATTCTAGTTCAATAAAAGAATTTTGACAAGCTCTTCAGATTCATTTTGGCTTATTTTGTATGACACTGATCAGTATGCTTGTTTGCCTGTTTTTGAATGGTTGAATTCATTGCCCAATGGCTGGTTTTTAAAATACAGTCTACTTGACTTCTCTGTCCCATTTAACACTGTCCACTACCATGGGTTCATGGTCTCTCCTCTCTGATCTTCTCAAATACCATTGTCTGAGGTCCTCCTAACTCTCTGATAATTCTTATCTTGGGTTCTCTCACTGTGTTAGCTGTTGTGATTTCTCTTGAACTTCTTCTTTTCTCTCTGGTGCGCTTACCTGATGTCCTCAACTATTCTTATTCTTTCATTTATAGACATTAACTCTCAAATCTATTTCTTAAATGCCAACCTTAATCTTGAATTCCAGACTTGTATTTTTTATCTGTATTCTGGACACCTCTACCTGGATATACAAAACATTTTTTTTATTATCGCTTATTACCTACCTACATACCCAAAACACTGGTCCTCTTCCTAGATTCCTGTTCTTAGTGGATGGTGTTGCCATCCATCCTTTTTCCCAAGCTGGAAATCTCAATTATTCTTAATTCCTCTGTCTTTACCCCTCTCATGTTCTCTTTCAAAAAAAATCTTCAATCTAGCCCATATTTTCCATCATCTCTGTTTTGCCCTAGTTTAAAAGGCTTGCATCATCTTTCACTTGGACTTCCCAAACAGCCTCAGAATTGACCTCCTTTCAGCCCAGAGGACTCCCATCAAAATCAACCAATGCAGGCCAACAGCAAGACATATTATATTTAAATTTGCAAAATAGGGGCGCCTGGGTGGCTCAGGCGGTTAAGCGTCCGACTTCAGCTCAGGTCACGATCTCGCGGTCCGTGAGTTCGAGCCCCACGTCGGGCTCTGGGCTGATGGCTCAGAGCCTGGAGCCTGCTTCCGATTCTGTGTCTCCCTCTCTCTCTGCCCCTCCCCCGTTCATGCTCTGTCTCGCTCTGTCTCTCTCTGTCTCAAAAATAAATAAACATTAAAAAAAATTTTTTTTTTAAAAAATTAAAAAAAAAAATAAATTTGCAAAATATAGTGATAAAGAAAAATCCTAAAATCGGTAAGACAAAAGAGGTCCCCAACTTACAAGCAAGACCCATAAGGCTAGCTGCAACTCTATCAACAGAAACTTGGCAAGCCAGAAGGTAGCGGCATAATATATTCAATGTGTTGAATGGAAAAATCTGCAACCAAGAATACTGTAACCAGCAAGGCTATCAATCAGAATAGAAGGAGAGATAAAGAGTTTCCCAGACAAACAAAAACTAAAAGAGTCCATGACCTCTAAACCAGACCTGCAACAAATATTAAAAGGGAAAGGAAAGACCAAAAGTGACAAAGACAAGAAAGGAACAGAGGAAATCTCTAGAAACAACAACAAAACAAGAAATAAAATGGCAATAAATACATACCTATCAATAATTACTCTGAATGTAAGTGGACTAAATGCTCCAATTAAGACATAAGGTGTCATAATGGACAAAAAACAAGACCCATCTATATGCTGCCTACAAATGACTCATTTTAGACCTAAAGACACCTACAGATTGAAAGTGAGGGGATGGAGAAAAATTTATCATGCAAATGGACAACAAAAGAAAGCCAGAGTAGCAATGCTTCTATCAGACAAACTAGATTTTAAACCTAAGACTGTAACAAGAGATGAAGAAGGACACTATATCACAATAAAGGGGAGTATCCAAGAAGATATAACAATTATAAATATTTATGCTTCCAACTTGGAAGACCCCAAATATATAAAAACAATTAATAAAAAACAAAAAGGAACTCATTGATAATAATACAATAATAGAAGGAGACTTTAACACCCCATTTATATCAATAGACAGATCATCAAAACAGAAAATCAACAAGGAAACAGTGGCTTTGAATGTTACATTGGACCAGATGGACCTAACAGATATATTCATAACATTTCATCCTAAAGCATCAGAATACACATTCTTTTTGAGTGCACATGAGACATTCTCCAGAACAGATCACATACTAGGTCACAAATAAGGCCTCAACAAGTACAAAAAGATTGAGATCATATCATGCATGTTTTATGACCACAATGCTATGAAACTGAAAGTCAATTACACGAAAAAATTTGGAAAGACCACACAAATACATAGAGTTAAAGAACATGCTACTAAACAATTAACGGGTCAACCAAGAACTCAAAGAAGAAAAATTTCAAAATACATGGAAACAAATGGAAATGAAACCACAATTGTCCAAAACCTTTGGGATGCAGCAAAAGTGGTCCTAAGAGGGAAGTATACAGCAATACAGGTATACCTCAGGAAGCAAGAAAAATCTCAAACAACCTAACCTTACACCTAAAGGAGCTAGAAAAAGAACAACAAACAAAGCCTAAAGCCAGCAGAAGAAGGGAAATAATAAAGATTAGAGCAGAAATAATTTTGATATAGAAACTAAAAAAAACAATAGAACAGATCAATGAAATCAGGAACTGGTTCTTTGAAAATAATAAAATTGATAACCCCCTAACAGACTTATCAAAAAGAAAAGAGAAAGGACCCAATAAATAAAATCACAAATGAGAGAGGAGAAATAACAACTAACACCACAGAAATACAAACAATTATAAATTAATATTATGAAAAACTGTATGTCAACAAATTGGACAACCTGTAAGAAATGGTTAAATTCCTAGAAACATGAACTACCAAAAATGAAACAGGAAGAAATAGAGAATTTGACTGATAACCAGCAAAGAAATTGAATCAGTAATCTCCCAACAAGCAAAAGTCCAGGGCCAGATGGCTTCACAGGTGAATTCTACTAAATATTTAAAGAGTTAATATGTATTCTTCTCAAACTATTCCAAAAAATAGAAGGAAAACTTCCAAATTCATTGGAATTTGGCCAACATCCCTGATGTACATGAATGCAAAATTCTCAATAAAATACTAGCAAATTGAATCCAACAGAACATTAAAAGAATCATTAACCATAATCAAGTGGGATTTATTCCTGTGCTGCAAGGGTAGTTCAATATTCACAAATTAATCAACATGATATACCACATTAATTTAAAAAAAGGATTAAGAACTACATTATCCTCTCAATAGATGCAGAAAAAGCACTTGACAGAGGTGCCTGAGTGGCTCAGTTGGTTAAGCGTCCAACTCTTGGTTTTGGCTCAGGTCACTGTCTCACAGCTTGTGGGACAGAGCCTGCTTGGGATCTGTGTCTCCCTCTCTCTCTGCCCTCCCCCACTTGTGCTGTCTTTGTCTCTTTCAAAATAAATAAACTTAAAAAAAATTTTTTTAAAGCATTTGACAAAGTACAGCATCCATTCTTGATAAAAACCCTCATCAAAGTAGATTTAGAGGGAACATCATACAGGCCATACATAAAGGCCATACATGAAAGACCCACACCTAATATCCTCACTGGCCAAAAACAGACCTTTTCCTCTGTGGTCAGGTACAAGACAGGGATGTCCACTGTCACCACTGTTATTTACATAACATAGTACTGGAAGTCCTAGCCTCAGCAATTGGACAACACACAGAAATAAAAGGCATCCAAATTGGCAAGAACAAAGTCAAATTTTCACTATTTGCAGATGACATGATACTTTATATAGAAAATCTGAAAAACTCCACCAAAAAATTGCTAGAACTAATACATAATTCAGCAAAGTTGCAGGATACAAAATCAACATACGCAAATCTGTTGCATTTCTATACACCAATAATGAAGCAGCACAAAGAGGAATCAAGGAATCAACTCCAATTACAATCACACCAAAACCCATAAGATCCTAGGAATAAACCTAACCAAAGAGGTAAAAGATCTGTACTCTGAAAACTATTGAACACTTATGAAAGAAGACACAAAGAAATGGAAAAATATCCCATGCTCATGGACTGAAAGAATAAATATTGTTAAAATGTCTATATTACCCAAAGTAATCTACACATTTAATGCAATACCTATCAAAATACCAAGAGCATTTTTCACAGAACTCAAACAAATAACCCTGAAATTTGTGTGGAACCACAAAAGACCCTGAATAGCCAAAGCAACATTGAAAAAGCAAAGCAAAGCTGGAGGCATCAGAGTTCTGGGTTTCAGGTTATTTTACAAAGCTGTAGTCATCGAGACAGTATGGTATTGGCACAAAAATAGACACATAGATCAAGAGAACAGAATAGAAAGCCCAGAAATGAACCCACAACTATATGGTCAATTAATCCTCAACAAAACAAGAAAGAATATCCAATGCATAAAAGACAGTTTCTTCAACAAATGGTGTTAGGAAAACTGGACAGCAACATGAAAAAAAAATGAACCTGGACTACCTTTTTACACCATACACAAAAATAAATTCAAAATGGATGAAAGACCTAAATGTGAGACAGGAAACCATCAAAATCCTAGAGGACAACACAGGCAGTAACCTCTTTGACATCGGCTGCGGCTGCAGCAACTTCTTACTAGATATGTCTTCTGAGGTAAGGGAAACAAAAGCAAAAATAAACTATTGGAACTTCATCAAAATAAAAACTTCTGCACAGCAAAGGAAACAATTAACAAAACTAAAAGGCAACCTATGGAATAGGAGAATATACTTGAAAATGATACATCTGATAAAATATGGAAATACAAATATGAAAATGGAGAGGGGGGAGATATGCAAACCAAGAAACAGACTCTTAACTATAGAGAAGAAACTTACGGTTACCAGAGAGGAGGTAGATAGGGGAATGGGTTAAATAGGTGATGGGGATTAAGAAGGGCACTTGTGATGAGCACTGGGTGTTGTATGTAAATGATGAATCACTAAATTGTACACCTGAAACTAAATTTATACTGTATGTTAACTAACTGGAATTTAAATAAAAACTTCAGAGAAAAAAAAAAGAACTGGTCTCCTTTTTACTCTCCCTGATCTGGTCCATCTTCTTCAGTGCCAAGAGCATAATCTATGTATGAAAGAATTTTGTCACTACCACAGCTTGCTTTTGCCTGTCAAATGATGCCGGAAATTAGATTTGCAACCAACTTATGACATAGTTAGCTCATGATTGTTATAGCTGTATCAAACATACCACACTTTGCTGTTCACTGAAAATATGGCAAAGAATAAAAATGAAGGTTTTTATATCATTTTTAACACTGGATTAAGCTGCAAATTCACACAAAAAATTTATATCAAGCTCTGCAAAGAACTACCTTAGCATAAATAAAAGGATAGAGTTTACATATAAAAACTATAAGGAAAAGAATGCTAGTTGAGTAATGTTTTTACAGGTAAACTCAGTAATATGTAAATAGTAATTAATAGCATCATATTGAGCCATTTGCAGAGTTAAATCCCCTTGTGCAAATTCTCTAGAGTTGGATGAAGATATTGGCAAATGGGTAGGAGAAAGCTTTCCTTGATGGAATAATTGCTATTGTCTCTTTCACTGCCATTTTGTCAAAGACAGCTTATTATTTTTTTAAATTTTATTTTCAAGTCATCTCTACACCCAGCGTGTGGCTCGAACTCACAGCACCAAGCTGAAAAGTCGCATGCTCTATTGACTGAGCCAGCCAGATGCCCCCAAAGACAGCTTATTTTTAAATAATTATGTTACAAACAAATATTGTATTTTCCCCAAGCTAAAAAATTTAGCTTTGCTCCCAGAGAACACAAGGGGCAAGAAAGCTCTCTATATCAGGACACTAAAACTGGAATAGTTTTTTTCCCCCCTCTCTAAAAAATTTCAGTTATTTTTTTTCCCCCAAAGATCTTTTTTCAGAAGTGCAATTTAGGATCCACATGCAAGGAATCCATGTCGCCACTAGAGGGCGCCAACCACTTACACAACGATGAGTAACCATTTCCCCATCTTTCCCCTTCTGAATTTTTTCTCTTTTCTTTCTTTCTTTCTTTCTTTCTTTCTTTCTTTCTTTCTTTCTTTCTTTCTTTCTTTCTTTCTTTCTTTCTTTCTTTCTTTCTTTCTTTCTATGAACTATTTCTAAATCAGAAAGGCCAGGTGTTCTTAGTAAAAGCCTTAGTAAATAGTTTATATTCTCTCTCCCTTGTGATTTGTTGTGATATATACACCTGAAACCAGAGATAACTAGGGCCACACATACTTTCTTCCCATCAAAAAAACAGCTCCTGTGATCTTCTTTCTCAACTTTTCTTTCCTTGCCCCCCTGCCATGTTTTAAAATCAGTTCTGAAGTTTGTCATATTCTTGTATTGCTCAACTTTATGGCTGTAATTATATTAACTGACTTTAAAGTAATCAGATTTCTCTTCTCCCCTCTCCTTTCTGTTTCTGTTTTGTTGTCTTCCATCTCCTTCCCTCATATATTCCCAAGCATTTTTTCATCTATTCCTTTTTTTTCATCCAAATATTTGACTCCTGAAAGCGATGTTACAAGAAATGGGGAGGCCATGCTGTATACAAAACTCTAAGTAAGAAAAGCCTAGCATAGAGGTCAAGTGCAGCCAGGATCTGTGTGCTTTGGTCCATCCCTCCCTGGGGCTGGTCTTCCACAACAGGTGCAGGTGAATGTGGTGCTTCATCAGCCAGACAGAAAAGACATCTTTCTGAGTCTTTCTAGAGGAGGAGAGTCAGCAAAACGGGTGGTTCTGGAGCATCTAGGAATGTAGTTCACAACAATGTATAGTGTTAGCTGAACAAGACAAAATCTGTTGTTATTATTATAGAGAAAAGATAAAAGAGTCTGTAAACTCAAGCAAATATAAGAGTTGCTGTACTGGTGAGAACAAAAATCCATTTATATCATTTTTTATTCTGGGGCACTTGGATGGCTCAGTTGGTTAAGCTTCTGACTCTTGACTTCGGCTCAGGTCATGATCTTATAGTTTGTGAGTTCGAGCCCCGTATCTGGCTCTGTGCTGGCAGCACAAAACCTGCTTGGGATTCTGTCTCCCTCTCTCTCTGCCCTCCCTCGCTTGCTATCTGTCTCTCAAAAAATAAATACAAATAAACTGAAAAATTTTTTATATAATTTTTATTCTTGAAATAACATTACAAAGAAAATTTTGTGGGAATATATAATCATATATTGTGACTTCCTCAAAATGTCCCTAAAAGCATCTGTTTGTCTTTATAATCAATCCACTACAGTTTTTCATCTGTGTAGTATTTAAATTCTTTTGGCAACTCTTCTATTTCAGCCAGCAAATCCCCTTGAGACTAGAAGCTCCTCATGTTCATAGTCATTTACTTGTATTTTAATGTTTATTTATTTATTATTTTTAACATTTATTTATTTTTGAGAGAGAGACAGAGTGCAAGTGGGGGAAGGGCATAGAGAGAGGGGGACACAGAATCTGAAGTGGGTTCCAGGCTCTGAGCTATCAGCACAGAGTTGAAGGCAGGGCTCGAACTCATGAGCCATGAGATCATGATCTGAGCCTAAGTCAGATGCTTACCCGACAAAACCACCCAGGCACCCCCCTAATGTTTGTGTATTTATTTATTTTGGAGAGGAGGGAGGGGCAGAGAGAGAGGGAGAGAGAGAATCCCAACCAGATTCTGCACTACCAGAGCAGAGCCCCACACAGGGCTCAAACCTACAAACCATGAGATCACGACCTGAGCCAAAAGCCATCCGGCCCGATATGGGGCTTGAGCCCATGAACCGTGAGATCTTGACCTGAGCTGAAGTCAGCTGCTTGACTGAGCCACCCAGGTGCCCCAGTAACCTTGTCTTAATTATCTCTCTCAAGGGTGCCTCCTTCCTCTAGTATTCTAGAATTTATTGAATAAATTCAAATAGATGATACACCATTTTTAAAATTATTATTTTTACTTTTACAGAGTGCACTTGGGGGAGGAGCAGAAGGAGAGAGAGAGAGAGAGAGAGAGAGAGAGAGAGAGAATCTCAAGCTCACTATGGAGCCCTATAAGGGGCTCTATCTCACAACCCTGGGATCATGACCTGAGCCAAAATCAAGATGTGGTTGCTCAACAGACTGAGCCACCCAGGTGCCTGACTCTATACCATTTGTAAATCAAAGTACTCTACAAATATATCACTGTTGTTATTAAGTTGTATGTTTTTAGGGGTGCCTGAATGGCTCAGTCAGTTAAGCATCTGACTTCAGCTTGGGTCATGATCTCATGATTTGTGAGTTTGAGCCCTACATTGGACTCTCTGCTGTCAGCATGGACCCTGCTTTGAATCTTCTGCCCACCCCCCCCACTCCCCACACTTCCCCCACTTGTTCTCTCTCTCTCTCTGTGCCTCTTGTTCTCTCTCTCTGTCTCTCATTCTCTCTCTCTCTCAATAAACTTTTAAAAAAAGATGTAAGTTTTTAATGCATATCACAGTTCTTTCTTTTCAGATTCTTTTTTTTAAATATATGAAATTTATTGTCAAATTGGTTTCCATACAACACCCAGTGCTCATCCCAAAAGATGCCCTCTTCAATGCCCATCACCTACCCTCCCCTCCCTCCCACCCCCCATCAACCCTCAGGTTGTTCTCATTTTTAAAGAGTCTCTTATGCTTTGGCTCTCTCTCCCACTCTAACCTCTCTCTCTCTTTTTTTTTTTTCCCTTCCCCTCCCCCATGGGTTCCTGTTAAGTTTCTCAGGATCCACGTAAGAGTGAAACCATATGGTATCTGTCTTTCTCTGTATGGCTTGTTTCACTTAGCATCACACTCTTCAGTTCCATCCACGTTGCTACAAAGGGCCATATTTCATTCTTTCTCATTGCCACATAGTACTCCATTGTGTATACAAACCACAATTTCTTTATCCATTCATCAGTTGATGGACATTTAGGCTCTTTCCACAATTTGGCTATTGTTGAGAGTGCTGCTATAAACATTGGGGTACAAGTGCCCCTATGCATCAGTACTCCTGTATCCCTTGGTAAATTCCTAGCAGTGCTACTGCTGGGTCATAGGGTAGGTCTATTTTTAATTTTCTGAGGAACCTCCACACTGTTTTGCAGAGTGGCTGCACCAGTTTGCATTCCCACCAACAGTGCAAGAGGGTTCCCGTTTCTCCACATCCTCTCCAGCATCTATAGTCTCCTGATTTGTTCATTTTGGCCACTCTGACTGGCGTGAGGTGATATCTGAGTGTGGTTTTGATTTGCATTTCCCTGATGAGGAGCGACGTTGAGCATCTTTTCATGTACCTGTTGGCCATCCGGATGTCTTCTTTAGAGAAGTGTCTATTCATGTTTTCTGCCCATTTCTTCACTGGACTATTTGTTTTTCGGGTGTGGAGTTTGGTGAGCTCTTTATAGATTTTGGATATAGCCCTTTGTCCGATAAGTCATTTGCAAATATCTTTTCCCATTCCGTTGGTTGCCTTTTAGTTTTGTTGATTGTTTCCTTTGCTGCGCAGAAGCTTTTTATCTTCATGAGGTCCCAATAGTTCATTTTTGCTTTTAATTCCCTTGCCTTTGGGGATGTGTCAAGTAAGAAATTGCTACGGCTGAGGTCAGAGAGGTCTTTCCCTCTTTTCTGATTCTTACCTTCGGTCACTCTTCAAACATTATTTCAGAGCCTACAATGCGCCAGGCACTGTGCTAGGATATAAGTATGAATGTGACACTGTCCCTGACTCTCCACATTATGTCACATCTCCTTTCTCCTTAAATCTCTAATACTTCATTTTCTCTTATTGTCAACTGGTGATCTCACTTTACACTTCGCTGAAGGAAGAGAAGCCAACAGGCACTAATTACATCGCCTCACCATCCAATCTACCAACCCACCTAACTCTGAACACATGTAGTCTCTCTTTTCACAAGGAAAACGCATACCCTCTCCTCTCCAGGGCTCTGGATTGCATGCCTGCCACGTTTTACTCGGGCCGTTATCTGCTCTTTTCTGCAAAATGCCTTCGTGTTTTCAATAAGTAAACTCTAGGGTCCACACCCTCAACGGCTTCTGCCCTGACTCTGCATCCTTTCACAGTGAAACTCATCAACAATTGCCTGTGTTTGCTCTTCACTTTCTCACTTCTCCATCTCCTCCAACCCACTTCAATTATATGTTCATTGAATTTGCTGAAATAACCTTCATCAAATCTGTCACCAGTGACTTCACCTTGCCGAATACAATGCCAGTGTTCAGCGCTCTCTAATTTGACCACACTTCAGGATTTGGCAGAGATGACCATTTCCTCTTACTTAGAACACATTCCATTGTTGGCTTCTATTACCATATACTGTCAATTTTCCCTCCTACATCACTGGAATTTCTTCTGGGTCACCTCTTCCTTTACTCTGCCTATATATATTAAGTGCCCTAGGTGTCTATTTGAGGACCTCTTTTCTTCTGCGGTTAATGTCACGTCATAGGTGATTATATCCAGTCTCATTGCTTTAAATACAATCTATATGTTGAAGAGTTATAAAATTATGTGTCCAACTCTGATATCTCCCCTGATCTACACACTTAAATATTTATCTGCCTTCTTACATCTCTACTTGCATCCCTTAGTGCATCTTAAATATAACAAGACAAAATCAGAATGTTTTCCTGAAAATGCTTTCCTTTTCCAGGAAAGACTTGAGTAAAAGGATCCCCACTCACCCAGCGATTCCTCTTGCCACCACATCCAATTCATCAATGAGTCTTCTCAGCCCTACTGCAAACTGGAACCTAATCAAACCTCTGCTCACCACCATAACCACTATGACCTTCGTCCAAACCACCCTCACCTCTTGCCTGGATGGCAGCAATGGCAATATGAACATTATCTATGTTTATCTTCTTGCCTACCACTCAAGAAGCCAGAGAAACTTTTCAAAAGAAAATCACATGACTGCCCTACTTAAAGCCCTCTGATAGCTTCCTCTTGCCATTAGAGTAAAACTGCAGCTCCTGTCCACGTCCCCCGAGACCCGCATAGCTTTCTGACCTCATCAGCTACCACTCTCCTCCTGTTCACTGAGCACAGGGCCGGCCTTACAGCCCTCATTTAATGCCAAAAGCATTTCTGCCTTAGGATTTGCTCTTACTGTTCCCTATTCTAGAAATACTCTTCCCACAGATCTCTTCCCTGGGTAGACTCCTTCCCTTCATTCACTTCCTGGAGCTGCCAGTGCAAATGCTGGCTCCTCAGATCCCCTCACCATTCTGTCCAAAGTGTCCTCCCACCCACTGCCCACCTCCAAAGTCATTCTATTCCCCATTACTCTGTTTTATTTTTTCATAAGACTTACTACTACCTGAAAGTATTTACTTGTTGACATTATTTTGTCTTCCTCCTCACTAGAATATTAAGGCAAAGGGCACGGCTCTCATGGCTCAACCCTATGTCCCCAGTGTCCGGCAGACAGATGTTCAGTAAACATTTATTAAATAAATAAATAATTGAATGAATGAATGAGTGGGAAGACATGAAAGACAGCATAATGATAACCCTCAGTGATACGAACTGTGACAGAGATAACCAACCAAGGAAATGGTCCTTGAAGAGAAGCAGTATCATAAGATGATCCAATTGCTCGATAATTCTTTTTGCTTTGAAAATGTAAGATTACATTTTTATCATTCAGATCTTAAATATTTAAAGATAGTTAAACTAAACACCTTTCATATAGGAAATCTCACTTTTCACCCCTTTCCACTTTTCAGGTCCAGATGCGTCTTCCTAACTAAGGCCCATATCTCATTTCTCACTACCTTTTCAGGCTTCTACAACATGTTCTTCACAAAAACAAGAGCAAATTAATAGACTAGAACAGCTATCTGTATTTTTGAGATGCTATAGTTACTTGAAATCTTAGACTTTGCTAACAGCAGGACAATTGCTTTTGAGATTTCTGTGAAATACGATGATAGTCAAAATTAATAGGTGTATTTGAAATAAATTATCAAAGAGTGTCATACATTTTGATCTTTAGGTCTTTATTTTTTTGTATTTTTTAATTGAGGTATAACTCAACATTATATTAGTTTTGACAGTACAGCATAATGATTAGGTAATCATATATATTATGAAATGATCACTACATATCTACTTAACATCCATCACCGCACATAGTTAAAGAGTTTTTTTTCTTGTGATGAAAACTTTTAAGATCTGTCAGCAACTTGCAAATATGCAACACAGTATTATTAACTATAGTCACCATGCTGTACATTATATATCTCCATGACTGATTTATCTTATAAATGGAAGTTTTGACCCCCTTTTCCCATTTTGCCCACTCCTCACCCTCTGCTTCTGGCAACCATCAATCTGTTTTTTTTAACTATGAACTCGTATTTTTTTGTTTTGTTGTTTTTTAGATTCTACATTTAAGTGAGATCATATAGTACTTGTCTTTCTCTGACTTACTTCACCTAGCATGGTGCCCTCAAGGTGCATCCATGTTGTTGCAAATGGCAAAATTTTATTTTATTTTTTTGTAATACCTGAATAATGTTCCAGATCTGTTTTCAGATCTTGACCATTGTAAATCATGCTGTAAAGAAATGAGTGTGCATATATCTTTTCAGGTTTATGTTTTCAATTTCTTCCTATAAATACCCAGAGGTGGGATTCCTAGATTATATGATAGTCCTATTTTTAATTTTTGAGGAAACTTCATACTGTTTTTCCCACAGTGCCTGCTCCAATTTATATTCCTACAAGCAGTGCACAAGGATTCACTTTTCTCCACATTCTCACCAACACTTGTTATTTCTTGTCTTTTTGATACTAGCCATTCTAACAGGTGGTTTTGATTTACATTTCCCTGATGATGATTGGTGATGTTGAGCGACTTTTCTAGAAAAATATCTATTCAGATCCTCTACCCATTTTAAAATCAGATTTTTTTTTGCTATTGAGTCATAAGAGTTCTTTATATATTTTGAATATTAAACCCTTATCAGATATATAATTTGAAAATATTTTTCCTCATTTATAAGTTGTCGTTTCATTTTGTTAATGGTTTCCTTAAGTGTGAACACGTCTTTTAGTTTGATGTAGTCAGTCCCATTTGTTTATTTTTGCCCTTGTTGCTTTTGCTTTGGCATCAAATCCAAAACATTATCTACTAAGACTGATATCAGGGAGCTTACTGCTTATGTTATCTTCCGGCAGTTCTATTGTTTCAGGTCTTACATTCAAGTCTTTAGTCCATTTTGAGTTGACTTTTGTGTATGGTGTCAGATAGTGGTCCAGTTTCATACTTTTGCATGTGGTTATCCAGTTTTCCCATTCTTTCCCCATTGTATATTCTTGTTTCTTCTTTAAAAAAAAATGAATTGTTGAAACAGCACGCTGAGAAGAAAGGAAGACGGCGGCGTAGGAGGACGCTGGGCTCACCGCATCCTGCTGATCACCTAGATTCCACCTACACCGGCCTAAATAACCCAGAAAACTGCCAGAAGACTAGCAGAACGGATTCTCTGGAGCCAAGCGCAGATGAGAGGCCCAAGGAAGAGGGTAGGAAGGGTGGAGAGGCGGTGCGCGCTACACGGACTGGCGGGAGGGAGTCGGGGCGGTTATTTCAGCAAATTCAATGAACATATAATTGAAGTGGGTTGGAGGAGATGGAGAAGTGAGAAAGTGAAGAGCAAACACAGGCAATTGTTGATGAGTTTCACTGTGAAAGGATGCAGAGTCAGGGCAGAAGCCGTTGAGGGTGTGGACCCTAGAGTTTACTTATTGAAAACACGAAGGCATTTTGCAGAAAAGAGCAGATAACGGCCCGAGTAAAACGTGGCAGGCATGCAATCCAGAGCCCTGGAGAGGAGAGGGTATGCGTTTTCCTTGTGAAAAGAGAGACTACATGTGTTCAGAGTTAGGTGGGTTGGTAGATTGGATGGTGAGGCGATGTAATTAGTGCCTGTTGGCTTCTCTTCCTTCAGCGAAGTGTAAAGTGAGATCACCAGTTGACAATAAGAGAAAATGAAGTATTAGAGATTTAAGGAGAAAGGAGATGTGACATAATGTGGAGAGTCAGGGACAGTGTCACATTCATACTTATATCCTAGCACAGTGCCTGGCGCATTGTAGGCTCTGAAATAATGTTTGAAGAGTGACCGAAGGTAAGAATCAGAAAAGAGGGAAAGACCTCTCTGACCTCAGCCGTAGCAATTTCTTACTTGACACATCCCCAAAGGCAAGGGAATTAAAAGCAAAAATGAACTATTGGGACCTCATGAAGATAAAAAGCTTCTGCGCAGCAAAGGAAACAATCAACAAAACTAAAAGGCAACCAACGGAATGGGAAAAGATATTTGCAAATGACTTATCGGACAAAGGGCTATATCCAAAATCTATAAAGAGCTCACCAAACTCCACACCCGAAAAACAAATAGTCCAGTGAAGAAATGGGCAGAAAACATGAATAGACACTTCTCTAAAGAAGACATCCGGATGGCCAACAGGTACATGAAAAGATGCTCAACGTCGCTCCTCATCAGGGAAATACAAATCAAAACCACACTCAGATATCACCTCACGCCAGTCAGAGTGGCCAAAATGAACAAATCAGGAGACTATAGATGCTGGAGAGGATGTGGAGAAACGGGAACCCTCTTGCACTGTTGGTGGGAATGCAAACTGGTGCAGCCACTCTGCAAAACAGTGTGGAGGTTCCTCAGAAAATTAAAAATAGACCTACCCTATGACCCAGCAGTAGCACTGCTAGGAATTTACCCAAGGGATACAGGAGTACTGATGCATAGGGGCACTTGTACCCCAATGTTTATAGCAGCACTCTCAACAATAGCCAAATTATGGAAAGAGCCTAAATGTCCATCAACTGATGAATGGATAAAGAAATTGTGGTTTGTATACACAATGGAGTACTACGTGGCAGTGAGAAAGAATGAAATATGGCCCTTTGTAGCAATGTGGATGGAACTGAAGAGTGTGATGCTAAGTGAAACAAGCCATACAGAGAAAGACAGATACCATATGGTTTCACTCTTATGTGGATCCTGAGAAACTTAACAGGAACTCATGGGGGAGGGGAAGGGAAAAAAAGAAAAAAAAGAGGTTAGAGTGGGAGAGAGAGCCAAAGCATAAGAGACTGTTAAAAACTGAGAACAAACTGAGGGTTGATGGGGGGTGGGAGGGAGGGTAGGGTAGGTGATGGACATTGAAGAGGGCATCTTTTGGGATGAGCACTGGGTGTTGTATGGAAACTAATTTGACAATAAATTTCATATAATAAAAAAAAATTAATTGTTGGGAATGCAAACTGGTGCAGCCACTCTGGGAAACAGTATGGAGTTTCCTCAAAAAACCAAAAATAGAGGTACCCTACGACCCAACAATTGCACTACTAGGTATTTATCCAGGGGATACAGGTGTGCTCTTTCGAAGGGACACATGCTCCCCCATGTTTATAGCAGCACTATCAACAATAGCCAAAGTATGGAAAGAGCCCAAATGTCCATCGATGGATGAATGGATGAAGAAGAGGTGGTATATATATAAATTGGAGTATTACTCGGCAATCAAAAAGAATGAAATCTTGCCATTTTCAACTACATGGATGGAACTGGAGGGTATTATGCTAAGTGAAATTAGTCAGAGAAAGACAAATATCATATGAGGACTTTAAGAGACAAAATGTATGAACATAAGGGAAGGGAAGGGAAGCAAAAATAATATAAAAATAGGGAGGGGGACAAAACATAAGAGACTCATAAATATGGAGAACAAACAGAGGGTTACTGGAGGGGTTGTGAGAGGGGGGATGGGCTAAATGGGTAAGGGGCACTAAGGAATCTACTCCTGAAATCATTGTTGCACTATATGTTAATTAATTTGGATATAAATTTTAAAAAAATAAAAAATTAAATTAAAAAATAAAACACACACACACACACACACACACACACAAATTAATTGACCAGGCGAGCCTAGGTGGCTCAGTTGGCTAAGTGTCCAACTTCAGCTCAGGTCATGATCTCAGGGTTCGTGTGTTCGAGCCCTGCATCAGGCTCTGTCTTGACAGCTCAGAGCCTGGAGCCTGTTTCAGATTCTGTGTCTCCCTCTCTCTCTCTCTCTGTCCCTCCCCAGCTTGTGCTCTGTCTCTCTCTTAAAAATAAATAAACATTAAAAAAAATTAATTTACAGGGACACCTGGGTGGCTTAGTCAGTTAAACATCCAACTTCGGCTCAGGTCACGATATCACAGTTCATGAGTTCAAGCCCCATGTTGGAATCTGGACTGACAGCTTGGAGCTCAGAGCCTGGAGCCTGCTTCAGATTCTGTGTCTCCCTCTCTCTCTCTCTGCCCCTTCCCTGCTCATGCTCTGCCTCTTTCTCTCTCAAAAATAAATAAACATTAAAAAAGTTAATTGATCATATATGTGTGGATTTATTTCTGGGTTCTCTATTCTGTTCTTTTGATCTTGTCTGGTTTTATGCCAATACAATACTGTTTTGATTACTATAGCTTTGTAATACAGTTTGAAATCAGGGAGCATGATGCTTTGCTCTTCTTTCTCAAGATTGCCTTGGCTACTTGGAGTCTTTTGTGGTTCCATACAAGTTTTAAGATTATTCTATTTACGTGAAAAATACCATTGGAAAATTGATGGGTATTGAGTTGACTGTGTGGATTGATTTAGGTAGTGTGGACATTTTAACAGTATTAATTCTTCCCATCTTTGAGCATGGAATATCTTTCCATTTATTTGTGTCTTCAATTTCTATCATTAATGTCTTATAGTTTTCAGTGTACAGGTCTTTTACCTCCTTGGTTAAATTTGTTCCTAGGAATTTTAATGTGTTGGAGTCCATTGTAAATGAGACTCTTTTCTTACTTTCTCTTTCTGATAATTCATTATCCATGTATGAAAATGCAACAGGTTTCTGTATGCTGATTTTTCATCCTGCAAATTTACTGAATTTATCTACTAGTTCTAACAGGTTTTTGGTAAATTCTTCATGGTTTTCTATCTATAATATGTCATCTTCAGATAATGACAATTGTACTTCTTCCTTTCCAGTTTAAATAACTTTTATTTCTTTTTCTTGCCTAATTGCTGTGGGTAGGACTTCCAAAACTGGCAAGAGTGGGCATCCTTGTCTTATTTGTGATCTTGGAGAAAAAGCTTTCAACTTTTTGCCACTGAATATGATGTTAGCAGTGGGCTTGTCATATATAATCTTTATTATGTTGAGGTACATTCCCTCTAGATCTACTTTGTTGAATTTTTTTTTTTTTACCATAAATGGATGTTGAATTTTGTCAAATGTTGTTTCTTCAACTATTGAGATGATCACATGATTTTTTTTTTTAATGTTTATCCATTTTGACAGCAAGAGAGAGACAGAGTGCAAGTGGGGGAAGGGCAGAGAGAGAGGGAGACACAGAATCTGAAACAGACTCCAGGCTCTGAGCTGTCAGCACAGAGCCCGATGTGGGGCTTGAACTCATGAACTGTGAGATTGTGACCTGAGCGGAAGTCGGATGCTCAACCGACTGAGCCACCCAGACACCCCATGATCACATGATTTTTAATCCTTCATTTTGTTAATGTGGTGTGCCACACTGATAGATTTGTTGATGTTGAGCCACCCTTGAATCTCTGGAATGAATCCCCCTTGATTATGATTATGATATATGATCCTTTAAAATTTTTATATTTATTCTTATTTTTTAATTTTTAAATGTTTATTTTTTTAAAAGAGAGTACAAACAGGGGAGAGGCAGAGAGCAGGGGTGGGTGGCACATGAAACAAAGGATCCAAAGCAGGCTCTGTGCTGACAGCAGAGAGCCAGATGCAGAGCTTGAACCCACCAACCCCAAGATCTTGATCTGAGCCCAAGTCTGACACTTAACCAACTGAGCCACCCAGGCACCACAATGGATGATCCTTTTAATGTATTCTTGAATTTGGCTTACTAATATTTTGTTGACGATTTTTGCACCTATGTTCATCAGGGATATTGACCTGTAGTTTTCTTTTTTTTGAAGTTTTTATATTAATTCCAGTTAGCTAACATACAGTGTTATATTAATTTCAGGTGTACATATAGTGATCTAACAATTCCATTCATCCCCTGGTGCTTACCAACACAAGTGTACTTCTTAATCCCCAACATCTATTTAGTTCATCTCCCCACCCACTCCCTCCAGGTAACCATCAGCTTGTTCTCTAATTAAGAGTCTGTTGTTTGGTTTATCTCTTTTTTTTTTTTTTTTGCTTGTTTGTTTGGTTTCTTAAATTCCACATATGAGTAAAATGGTATTTATCTTTTTCTGATGGCCTGTAATTTTCTTTTCTTTTTAATGTTTTATTTATTTTTGACAGAAAGAGAGACAGAGCATGAGCGGGGGAGGGGCAGAGAGAGGGAGACACAGAATCCAAAGCAGGCTCCACGCTCTGAGCTGTCAGCACAGAGCCCGATTCGGGGCTCAAACTCACAGACCGCGAGATCATGACCTGAGCCAAAGCTGGGCGCTCAACTGCCTGAGCCACCCACGCTCCCCAAATGTTTATTATTTATTTTTTAGAGAGAGAGAGTACAAACAGGGAAGGGGCAGAGAGAGAGGGAGAGACACAGAATCTGAAGCAGGCTGAGCTGTCAGCACAGAGCTCAATGCAGGGCTCAAACTCAGGAACTGTGAAATCATGACCTGAGCTGAAGTCAGATGCTTAACTGACTACGCCACCCAGGTGCCCCCTGATGGCCTGTAATTTTCTTGTCTTGTGGTGTCCTCCTCATCTGGTTTTAGTGGCAGGGTAATGCTGGCTTCATAAAATGAGTTTGGAAGTGTTTCTTCCTCTTCTATTATTTGGAAAACTTTGAGAAAAATTAATATTAGTTCTTCTTTTTCATTGTTTGGTAGAATTCACCAGTGAAGCTTTCTGGTCCTGAACTTTTCTTTGTTGGGAGGTTTTTGATTATTGATTCAATCTCATTATTAGTAATCAGTCTGTTCAGATTTTCTATTGCTTCATGATTCAGTACTGGAAGGTTGTATATTTCTATCAATTTATCTATTTCTTCTAGGTTGTCTAATTTGTTGGTGTAAAATCGTTCATTACTATTTTGGTCCTCTTATGATCCTTTTGATCCTTTGTACCTGTTGTAACATCTTCTCTTTTTCTTTCATATTGATTTCATTTGAGTCCTTTTTTTTTTTTTTTTTTTTTGGTGACTCTAGCTAAAAGTTTGTTAATTTTATTTGTCTTTTCAAAGAGCCAGCTCCTTGTTTCATTGATCTGTTCCATTGTTTTTTTAGTCTCTATTGCATTTATTTCTGCTCTTATCTTTGTTATTTCTTTCCTCCTACTAACTTTGGGATTTATTTGTTCTTCTTTTTCCTTGAGTAGCAAATCAGGTTGTTTTTGTTTTTTTGGTTTGTTTTTTTTTTAGATTTTTCTATGAAGTTCCCTCTTAGAGCTGCTTTTGTTGCATCTCGTATATTTTGGTGTGCTGTATTTCCATTTGTCTTGAAGTATTTTTCAAATTTCTCTTTTGATATCTTCATTGACCCATTGGTGTTCAGTAGCATGTTGTTTAATCTCCACATAATTGTGAATTTTCCAGTTTTCTTTTTGTAGTTGACTTCTAGTTTCATACCACTGTGGTCAGAAAAGATACTTGATATTATTCCAATCTTCTAAAATGTGTTAAAACTTGTTTTGTGGCCTAGCATATGATCTATTCTAGAGAATGTTCCATGTGCACTTGAGAGGAATGTGTATTTTGCTGCTTTTGGGTGGAATGTTCTGTATATATCTATTAAGTCCATCTGGTCTAATGTGTCATTTAGAGCCAGTGTTTCATTATTGATTTTCTGTCTGGATGATCTATCCATTGATAATGATGGGGTATTAAGTACCTTACTATTATTGTATTGCTATCTATTTCTTCATTTAGGTCTGTTAATATTTCCTTTATATATTTAGGGCTTCTATTCTGGGTGCATACACATTTACAAATGTTATATCCTTTTGTTGGATCGACACTTTTATCACTCTGTAATGTCTTTTCCCCTCTTTTTACAGTCTTTGTTTTAAAGTCTATTCTGTTGGGAGCCTGGGTGGCTCAACTGGTTAAGCATCTGACTCTTAGTTTCAGCTCAAGTCATGATCTCATGGTTTGTGAGTTTGAGCCCCATGTCGGGCTCTGTGCTGACAGTGCGGAGCCTACCTCTGTCTCCCTCTCTCTCTGGCCCTCCCCCACAAATAAATAAATAAACATTAAAAAAATAAAAAATAAAAAATAAATAAAGTCTATTTGGGTTGACCTAAGTATAGATGCTCCAGCTTTCTTTTGGTTTCCATATACATGAAGTAGCTTTTTCCACCTCTTCACTTCCAGTCTGTGTGTGTCCTTACATCTCAAGTGAGTCTCTTGCAGGTAGCATATATATGTGTCTTGTTTTATTGTGTTTTTTCTTTCTAAATTTTTATATCAGGTTTATTGAGGCAAAATTTATATAAAGTAAAATTCACATATACATATACATATACATTTTACATATACAGTTCTATGAATTTTGACAAAAGTATATAGTCAATGTAACCACCACCACAATCAAGATATAGAACACTTCCAGAGAGAGAGAAAGAGAGAACAAGAAACAGACTTTTAACTATAGAAACAAATTGATGGTTACCAAAGGGGAGGGGCTGAGGGCGAGTGGGTAAAATAGATGATGGGGATTAAAGAGTACACTTCCCATGATGAGCACTGAATAATTTATAGAATTGATGAATCACTACATTATACACTTGAAACTAATATAACACTGTGTGTTAACTATAATGAAATTAAAATTTAAAACTTAATTAAAAATATAAAGAGATTATTTCTATCATCCCAAAGTTTCCTCATGCCTCTTTGTGATTAATCTTCTTCCACCCCTTGTCTACCGCTTATTCTGACAGTATAATTTTGCCTTATCCAGAATGGAATCATAATGATTTTTTGGTAATGTTTTTGAGACTCATTCATGTCACATGCCTGAGTGGTCTTTCCTTTTTTTTTTTTTTATTAAAAAAATTTTTTTTAATGTTTATTATTTATTTTTGAGAGAGAGAGACAGAGTGTGAGCAGGGGAGGTGCAGAGAGAAAGGGAGACACAGAATCCGAAGCAGCTCCAGGCTCTGAGCTGTCAGCATACAGCCCGACGCGGGGCTCGAACTCATGAACTGTGAGATCATGACCTAAGCTGGAGTCGGAAGCTTAACTGACTGAGTCACCCAGGTGCCCCTGGTCTTTCCTTTTTATTGCTAAAGTAGTACTTGATTCTATGATTATATTATAATTTGGTTATCTCTTTCTGTGCTAAGTGCATTTTGAGATATTATATCCAGAAATAAGGTTTTCTGGAAGGCATTTTGGGTTTACTAAATAAACATTTATTGAGCCTCTACTATGCCTGTGGATTCTGAGATGAATATGATGCAGTTTCTTTTGAAGGGAGACTAACAGAGCAGATGAAAGAATAGGACATGTGTTTTCTTATTGTTTTTATAAAGGCCCTACTAGAAGCCAAGTTTTGTGAGACTGAAAACTCTTTGAAACATAAATACATACGGTATTTAATTAAGGAATTCTTTCACAAATATATTTTTTTAGTTCTGTTCACACACTTTATTGTGTATGTTCAATTTTACTGATTGCAATGTCCCAATTAAAATCTTAAGATGGAATAATATAGTAATTAAGAACACAAGCTTTAGAATCACAGTAACATGGATTTAATTACTGTGTTTGTTTCTTCTTTGGTATTGCAGACATTTTTTGTTTTGTCTTTCCAGAACAACAGCCTCTATTCCAGAAAATTCCCCCTCAAACTGTGATTCTCATGAAAGCTGCCATCTCTTAGGCATTGACTCCCTAAGTGCTGAATCCTCTTGCTTTCCTAACTTGGCTCTTCTTTTCCCATCACACTTTTGTTTGGGCACCAGATCCCTCTCTGTCTGTTTTGTGACTGATTCAGCAATAACAGAGCTAGGTTGGTGTTTGTTTGTTTGTTTGTTTGTTTTTAATGCTAGGAACTTTGCTAAACCTTTTAATGCATTATCTCATTTAATTGTGACAACCACAATGAGTCATGATGCAGTAAATATTATTCTTATTTTTCACATGAAGAAACAGATGTTTAGAGATTTTATGAAAGTCACAGGGCTAGTAGGTGGTGGAACCAGCTCCCTTCAAAACCCTTGTGCATAGTCACAAACTGTGGCTCTCAGAAGCCAAAACCCCATTCCTAACCCAGGACATGTCCAGTGGAGCCTCTGGTCTCCTGCTCTATGGGTGGGTGGAGGAGTATTCAAGGTCTCGTTTCACCTCCACTACACTTTAACTTTATTGGCATCATGGATTCCATGAGTCTTGTTAAATACTGGGTAGTTTTCACTACTATTTTTAGTTCCTTCACCACTTACAGGAATGCCTCAGCCTTGTTATCATAGTCTTTGATGGCGTTCAATATGACATTTATCTCTTTCAAAATAGACATGATCCCTCTAATCTTATCTGTCTGTGATTTGGGGGTTTCTTAGTTTCCCTTGTTGCAATGTTTTCTACAGGTACCTATTGCTTTGTTACTCCTCTTTGGAGCTGCAACATTTTTTTCATTGAAACTGGGTTAAGTTCTTTCATTTTGTTTAGTGTTTTGTTGGGACAGATCTACTAAACTATTCTATCCTGCCTATTACACTACAATAGACTGAATGTTTATGTCCCACAAATTTATATGTCAAAATCCAAACCTTCAAGGTGATGGTATTAGAAGGTGGGGGCTTTGGGAGGTGATTAGCCCTCATGAATGGGATTAGTGCTCCTCCAAGAAAGACCCTTTGCTCCTTCTGCCATGTAAAGTTACAGTGAAAAGATGGCCATCTATGGAAAGTGGGCTCTTACCAGACTAAATCTGCCAGCAGCTTGATCTTGGGCTTCTTAGCTTCCAGAATTGTGAGAAATAAATTTCTATTGTTTATAAACTACTCAATTAGTGCTATTTTGTTATAGCTGCCCAAACGGACTAAGACATATACCTAGAACAGTGTCATTTAAACTCTAGGACACAACTCATTAGTGAGATGTGAAAACAATTTATGGGTTGTTACCAGTATTTTTAAAACAGAAAATAGAATTGAAAATATCAGAGTGTATTGGGGCGCCTGGGTGGCGCAGTTGGTTGAGCGTCCGACTTCAGCCAGGTCACGATCTCGCGGTCCGTGAGTTCGAGCCCCGCGTCAGGCTCTGGGCTGATGGCTCGGAGCCTGGAGCCTGTTTCCGATTCTGTGTCTCCCTCTCTCTCTGCCCCTCCCCCGTTCATGCTCTGTCTCTCTCTCTGTCCCAAAAATAAATAAAAAACGTTGAAAAAAAAAATTAAAAAAAAAAAAAAAAAAGAAAATATCAGAGTGTATTATACATGTTAAGGATTAATATAATTTTGTGAAACATTTGTCTCAATTGCGTGTGTATGTGTTACAATATAAAATATATTTCTCACTGTGAGTGATGGTCAAAAAGGCTTGAGAATGCCTTTCTTAAAGAATCCTCCTCTTGGGAATGTCCTGTTTTATCCCATAGGAAGATAATATTTTCATTCATCTTTCTATAGCTCAACTAAACCACAAAAAATGGCATTTATTAGATTTCACAGTTGTGACAATTATCTAAAGAACTGAAGCATAACCTGTAAGTATCCTAGATCTATGTCAATATATGATGTTAAAAAGCATTTCATCTTAGATGGGAAATCATCGACCAGCTTCTATAAAGTGCTTAGAACATTTCTTTTCCCAGGACACCTGGGCGGCTCAGTTGGTTGAGATCCGACTTTGGCTCAGGTCATGATCTCACAGTTTATGGGTTCAAGCACTGCATCAGGCTCTGTGCTGACATGCCAAAGCCTGGAGCCTGCTTCAGATTCTATGTCTCCCTCTTTCTCTGCTCCTCCCCAACTCATGCTTGCTCACTCTCTCTCTCTCTCTCAAAAATTAACTAATTAATTAACTTAAAAAAAAAAGAACATTTCTTATCCCAAAACATAGTTTGTCCCTTGTACTTAGAGATTTTCCCACTACCAATTCCATATTCCTGGGAGAGGGCTCAGCCCATATTCCTGATGGGCTCAGCTTAGGGTAGGTGGTGACTTAGATCCAATCAATAATGGCAGAGATGAAAGTTAAGAGGCCACACGATCTAGCACCAATAAGCAGGAGCTATGGGTGGAGTAGGCATGAAGAGGCATACTGCCTCACAGGGGCACCTCGGTGGCTTAGTCAGTTAGGCATCTGGCTTCAACTCAGGTCATGATCTTGCAGTTTACAATTTCGAGCCCTGCATCGGGTCTGTGCTGACAGCTCAGAGCCTGGAGCCTGCTTTTGATTCTGTGTTTCCCTCTCTATCTGCTCCTCCTCTGCTCACACTCTGTCTCTCCCTCTCTCTCTCAAAAATAAATAAACATTAAAAAAAAATTAAATCCTGCTTCCTGAATTTGGCATCTGAGTACATCTTTTATCAGTGTTTGTTGGGAATACCCTAATAAAGTGTCAAAATTTGATCACTGGCACATATTTTAGGACCATTTCAATAAGGAAACTTAAGAGGCTAAAAGGAATCATCATCCTACACTTGATTCGACCCTCCATTAAAAGCGTGAGTTATTGGGGCTAATACAAACTGATCCCATCTAGTCCCACAGGGGAAGGTCTGAGCATATTTAAATAAAAGGGCTAGAGTCTGAGCAGCAAGACCCACTGGGAGCTAACTCTGGTGCTCTGAGGCCTAAAGACAGATTCTACCTTACCAGGGCCCCGACCTCTGCCCGTAAATCACCTAAACCAAGGTTCATCTCAACTTCCCATTGATTATGTCTTAAATCCTTCTAAAAAGATTTCTCAGCCTTATCATTCCATCTGACCAAACTCCTAACCATTTTGTTTCATAGGGTTTTTTTTTTTTCAGTGCTTACCATGTTTTCTTTTGAGTACGAGGCTTTGAGATAGTTACTAAGGATACATTGGAGAATGAAATAAACAGTCTCTCTCCTGATAGAGCTTATTGTCTTCATTTGTGACCAGGACTGTCTCTTATGTTTTACTGGTTTTGTTCTCTACGTCAATCTTCATTCATGGGAGTTTACCTCTTCCTGAAATTTTTGCAGACTTCTTCCTTGAGCATTCTGTGAACACTGGGTCAAGGGTGAAAGGAAGAGTTACTCTGTGTCTGTACTGCAAGAAGGCACATCTTTACTGCTTATCAGAAAACCAAAAACATTCTTAAGAGCAGCTGAAACAAATATAAAGCATTTTTTTTTTTTTTTTGTAGGGGATCACCAGACTGACCCATGTAATCTTATCTACGGAATTCTCTTCCTTAACCTATTAATTATCTCACTCAATCCTTAATTTTCTTAGCAAGGTTCTAATAAGACAAATATTTGGGGTCCAGCACTAATAGCTAGGATCATGGTGTCACTAACTATGGAAGTCGTGACTACACAAACATTCTAGTGAATGTTAAAAATACTTATGAGGTGTGTCATTAGGAAATTATTACTATCAATAAGTAAATTATATATGTGAAAGTGATATTTTAAACTAATTAGAGTGGATTCAGGTTACTACTTCTGCTTACTCAGGGTAAGCAAACCATTCAAGGTCAAATATTTTTTAACATCTCTTAAATACATGCTAGGAATTATGCTAGGCACTGAGAACACAGCACTGAACAGTCAGACAATGGAGAAGACTTGTCTGTGTTCACCCTATCGAATTCCTCTCCTCCCATTCTCTTATAAACCTACTCTAGGCTTTTGATCTCCACTACCCCTCTGACACTGTTTTTGTCCAGGTCACCAGTTACTGCCCTATCCATTGTTAAAACCAATAGTCAGTCCTTAGTCCTTCTCTACCTCACATATTTGCAGCGTTGCAAAGTTGCTCACTCCTACCTCCTTGAAATGTTCTCTTCACTTGGGTTCAGAGATATTACACCCTCTTGGTTTTCTTTCCTAAATGGAGCAGGTCTGTCCCCCAACTTCCCTAAGGCTGCTGTGCCAGGTCAAACAGGTACAAGCAATCCACCTGATTGAAGTGCTGAACAAGTTTAAAAGAGAATTACAGAATCATTTCTTTTTATGCTTACAGTACTTAATTAAGGTATAATTTATAAATAGAAAAATGCACAAACCTGATTTCGACGAGTGCATATACCAGTGTAACTAACACTCAGATCAAGATATATCATCCCAGAAAGTTCTTTTGTGCCCCTTTCCACTCACCCCAACCCAAAGGCAACCAATTTCCTACTTTCCCTCATCAAAGATTAGTTTTGCCTATTCTTGAATTTCATACAAAGGGAATAGTACAGTATGTATTCTTATTGTCATGTGTTTCTTTCACCTGCATGGTTTTTGGATTCAGTCATGTCATTACATATATAAGGAGTTTGTTCTTTTTTATTGCCACTCTATGAATACACCATAGTTGTTTACTCATTCTGTTGGTGAGGAGGTTGGTGAGGAGGTTGTTTCCTGATATGGGCTACAATGAATAAAACTACAATAATAAGTGTACTATTAACATTTGCCTTTTCGTGGACATACACATTTCTCTTGGGCTATATATCTGGGAGTGGAATGGATGGGTACTAAGGTAGGTGTATGTCTAACTTTATAAAAACTGCCAATTTTCCAAAGCAGTTGACTCCTCAACATCGTGTGGTGGTTCCGATCGCTCCACATTCTTGTCAATACTTATCAGTGGACCAAGATCAGGCCTTCCTTCTGCTCTACCAGCTTGTGCCCTCAGCTCCCCTCAGTCCCCTTTGTAAACTCCTGAACTGAAAGCCTGGACAACTTTAAAAGCAAATGGTGGAGTCAGTCTTTTAAATATGAGTCATTCTGGTGGGTGCGTATTGCTATCCCATTGTGGTTTTAATTTTAATTTTTCTGATGACAAATGATGTTGAGCAAGCACATTTTCATAAGTTTACTGGCCATTCGAATATCTTCTTCATGAAATAATGGTTTAAGTTTTTTTGCCTGTAATTATAGTTTTGTTTGACTTATTGTTGACTTGTAGGACTCTGACTCCTTCATCAGATATATGTACTGTGAGTAGTTTCTTCCAGTTTTTGTCTGAATATTTTGATGAGATGAAATTTTAAATTTTGATGAAGTACAATTTGTCAGATTTTTCATCTATTTGTCATTACTTTTATGTCCTGCGTAAGAAAGCTTTGCTTATGCTGAGGCAGTCAAGTTTTGCCCCTATGTTTTCTCTTCGAATGTTTACAGTTTTAGTTTTCATATTCAGTTTTACAATGCTGACTGAGAAGGCCACTGTCAGTCACTCAGAGAACGGCAGTTGTGTCTTGTCTCCTTGCTTCCCTCCTTGCATCCCTGCTGCCCCTTCCCAACACAACAGCCATAGTGACCCTTTAAAAACATCATGTAGGTGGGGCACCTGAATGGCTCAGCCCGTTTAGGTGTCTGACTTCAGCTCGTGTCATGATCTCACTGCTATGGGTTCGAGCCCTGCATCAGTCTCTGTGCTGACAGCTCAGAGCCTGCTTCAGATTATGTCTCCACCTCTCTGCCCCTGCTCTGCTCACTCTCTGTCTGTCTCTCAAATATAAAATAAGATATAAAAATATTTTTTTTGTATTTATTTATTTTTGAGTCAGAGAGAGACAGAGCATGAACGGGGGAGGGGCAGAGAGAGAGGGAGACACAGAATCGGAAACAGGCTCCAGGGTCCGAGCCGTCAGCCCAGAGCCCGACGCAGGGCTCGAACTCATGGACCGCGAGATCATGACCTGAGCTTAACGTTAAGTTAAGCTTAACGTTAAGCTTAACGTTAAGTCTGACGCTTAACGGACTGAGCCACCCAGGCGCCCCTAAAAATATTTTTAAAAAAAAAACATCATTCATTCTGTGTCTCCCTCTCTCTCTGCCCCTCCCCCATTCATGCTCTGTCTCTCTCTGTCTCAAAAATAAATAAACGTTAAAAAAAAAAGGGGGGGGGGCACCTGGGTGGCTCAGTCCGTTAAGCGTCGGACTTCAGCTCAGGTCACGATCTCACCGTCCGTGAGTTCGAGCCCCACGTCGGGCTCTGGGCTGACGGCTCAGAGCCTGGAGCCTGCTTCTGATTCTGTGTCTCCCTCTCTCTCTGCCCCTCCCCCGTTCATGCTCTGTCTCTGTCTCAAAAATAAATAAACGTTAAAAAAAAAAAAAAAAAACAAAAAAAACATCATTCAGGGGGCACCAGGTGGCTCAGTTGGTTGAGCATCTTACTCTTGAACTCATGAACATGATTTTCTCATGCTAAGAATTTGGTATTTTAGAGGGGCACCTAGGTGGCTCAGCTGGTTAAGGATCCGACTTCAGCTCAGGTCATGATCTCACGGTTTGTGGGTTCGAGCCCCATGTTGGGCTCTGCGCTGATAGCCCAGAACCTGTTTGGGATTCTCTCCCTCTCTCTCTGCCCCTCCCTGGCTCGCTCCCTCTCTCTCTCTCTCTCAAAAAAAAAAATAAATAAATAAATAAATAAACATAAAGTTTTTTTAAAAAATAAAATAAAATAAAAACATCATTCAGATCATGTCATTCCTCTCATCAAAAACTCTGGTGACTCCCCACTTTATTCACAGTGAAACCTAAACTCCTTGCAGGGGCCCAGCAGGCCCTGTGTGACCTGGCCCCTTTATTATTTTCCTGAGTATCATCACTGCTCCCAGCCTGGTTCGCTCTGCTTCAGTCACATTGGCCTCCTTGCCTTTCACAGAATGTGAACACACCAGATAAACTCATGCCTCTGCTCTTCTGTTTCCTCTGCCTCAAATGCTCTTTGCAGATATACATATGGTAAAGAACCCTCATATCCTTCAAGTCTTTGTTCAAGTGTCTCCTTGATGAGGCTGACCTTGACCACTATGCTTTCCATCTCTGCACTTCGAGTCTTCCTAACCCTGCTCTGTTTGTCCATAGCACTTAGCACCTCTTACATACATGGTGTTCTTATTTATTGTGTTTACTTATTGTCTGTCTCCCTCTGCTCTAGTGTAAACTCCCTGATAGCAGTGAGTTTGGTATGATGTTCACAAGCCCATAAAACATAACCTAGAATGTAGAAGACAAATCATAAATTTTGGATTTGTTTGTTTCCCTTTTTATGAGTAAGCACTTCAAACATCAGAAAAGCAGAGAAGACAGTATAATAAATCAACAGTTATCAATCATTTGAATTTAGTAATTATTGGTATTTTACTATATTCATTTGTTCTATCTTTTTAAAAATTTTTTAATGTTTTACTTATTTTTTTAATTTATTTTTTAAAATTTACATCCAAATTAGTTAGCAGATAGTGCAACAATGATTTCAGGAGTAGATTCCTTAATGCCCCTTACCCATTTAGCCCATCCCCCCTCCCACAACCCCTCCAGCAACCCTCTTTTTGTTCTCCATATTTAAGAGTCTCTTATGTTTTTGTTCCCCTCCCTGTTTTTCTGTCATTTTTGGTTACCTTCCCTTATGTTCATCTGTTTTGTCTCTTAAAGTCCTCATATGAGTGAAGTCATATGATACTTGTCTTTCTCTGACTAATTTCACTTACAATAATACCCTCCAGTTTCATCCATGTAGTTGCAAATAGCAAGATTTCATTATTTTTGATTGCTGAGTAATACTTCATTATATATGTATGTGTGTATATATATATATACACACCTCATCTTCTTTATCTATTCATCCATCAATGGACATTTGGGCTCTTTCCATACTTTGGCTATTGTTGATAGTGCTGCTATAAACATTGGGGTGCATGTGCTCCTTCGAAACAGCATACCTATATCCCTTGAATAAATACCTAGTAGTGCAATTGCTGGGTCATAGGGTAGCTCTATTTTTAACTTTTTGAGGAACCTCCATACTGTTTTCCAGAGTGGCTGCGCCAGCTTGCATTCCCACCAACAATGCAAAAGAGATCCTCTTTCTCTGCGTCCTTGCCAACATCTGTTGTTGCCTGAGTTGTTCATGTTAGTCATTCTGACAGGTATGAGGTGGTATCTCATTGTGGTTTTGATTTGTATTTTCCTGATGTCGGTTGGCCATTTGGATGGCTTCTTTGGAGAAGTGTCTATTCATGTCTTTTGCCCATTTCTTCACTGGATTTTTTGTTTTTTGGGTGTGGAGTTTGGTAAGTTCTTTACAGATTTTGGATACAAACCCTTTATCTGGTATGTCGTTTGCAAATATCGTCTTCCATTCCGTTGGTTGCCTTTTAGTTTTGCTGATTGTTTCCTTCACTGTGCAGAAGCTTTTTATTTTGATGAGGTCCCAATAGTTCCTTTTTGCTTTTGTTTCCCTTGCCTCGGGGACATGTTGAGTAAGAAGTTGCTGTGGCCAAAGTCAGAGAAGTTTTTGCCTGCTTTCTCCTCAAGGATTTTGATGGCTTCCTATCTTACATTTAGGTCTTTCATCCATTTTGAGTTTATTTTTGTGTATGGTGTAAGAAAGTGGTCCACGTTCATTTTTCTGCATGTCGCTATCCAGTTTTCCCAACACCACTTGCTGAAGAGGCTGTCTTTATTCCATTGGATATTCTTTCCTGCTTTGTCAAAGATTAGTTGGCCATACATTTGTGGGTCCATTTCTGGGTCATCTATTCTGTTCCATTGATCTGAGTGTCTGTTCTTGTGCCGGTATCATACTGTCTTGAGGATTACAGCTTTGTAATACAGCTTGAAGTCCAGTATTTGTTCTACATTTTATGTGAAAGCATTTCAAGTAAATTGTAGATACTATGATGGCTAATCCCTCATGCTTCAGTATACATGTCTAAAAAGATAAGGACAGATTTCTACAAAATTCCAATGCCATTCTATACCTAATAAAATTAATGATAATTCTCTCTTTATTTCCATATCTAATTAAAAGCCAAATCTGCCTCTGCATTTTTGGTATCTTATTCCCATGTATATTATTTCTATTTCCATTATCACTTAGATTATCACAACAACAACAATAATAATTGTGATTTATTATATTAATAAGAACAACTTATTGTGTGTCAGTGCTGCTTAGAATTCTTTTTAAAACATTTTTTTTAACTTTATTTATTTTTGGGAGAAAGAGACAGAGCGTGAGTGGGGAGAGGGGCAGAAAGAGGGAGACACAGAATTGGAATCAGGCTCTAGGCTCTCAGCTGTGAGCACAGAGCCCGATGTGGGGTTCGAACTCACGAGCGGTGAGATCATGACCTGAGGTGAGATGGGACCCTTCACCGACTGAGCCACCCAGGTGCTCCAAGAATTCTTTATTAACTCATTAAATCCCAACTGGCCTTGTCTGCTGCTGGGATACTCAAAAGCCCACTTTGTAATTCACCTTAGAAAGTGAGCATGCCTTGTGATATGCATATTATATCCTGACCTTACACATCTCTGCTCCAAACAGCCCACCTTTATCTTATTTTTTCATCCTTTTTCCCTGTTAATCTGTTACATCATGGCCCTTAGTGCACCACATCTTCCAGTGCTCACACACATGTATAGCCCCTTTCCCTCACATCTGGACTAAATATGTGACTTGTTTCAACCAATACCATGTAGCAAAAGTGACACTGTGTCTGGTCCAGGCCTCAACTTAAAGGAGGTCCAGCAGCATCCATTTTGGCTATTGGGAGTCTTGAACCACCATGGAAGAAGTCTGGCTACCTTGCTGCAGAGACCACATGGAAAGAAGTGATACAGAAAGGCCATGTAGAAAGGAAGAGGCCCCGAAATTACATCGAAAGATAAAGAAACCAGCTCAGCTGTCTTAGCTGACCCCAGAATTGATTATGCAATAATGAGAAAATTGATGAGTTAACTAATTAGATAAAGAAGAAATAACAAAATTGCCTCATCCTGGAATACCCTAGCCAAGACTTTCCTTTTGCTTTAGGGAGTGTTACTCAGAGCCTGGCCTGAAGCCCACCTGTATTATCAGAATAATGTGGGGTGTTTATTTGAAAGGGAAATTTTTGATTCAATCCCAGAATCTCTTGGGCAAGACAGGGGAATCAGCATCTTTAATGACACTTCTCCAGTTGATTCACAGACACAATGAAGTCTAAGAATCTGCTTAAAGAATTTCTCTTGCCTGTTCTCCACACTGTTCTAAGCCTACTTTTTTTTTTTTTTTTTTTTTTTTTTTTTACAATCTCTTGCTCTACTCTCAGGAATTTGATCATGCTGTTTCTCAAATGCTGGACCAGAATTCTAGATCAAATAATTTCTCAAGGTTGGCATTTTCCTCTCCTCTATCCAACTCTGTTCTACCTGGCTCACTCACACCGGATCCACCTCATCTTCAGGATCCTTCCTGATTTTCAGTTGCTTCTCATATTCCATCTGAAGAAACTGATGCCTTTGAAAACTTAAAGTCCGTCACTCTGCAGACTGATTCTGATTCCCATCTTATTTCTCAGGCCAGCCACATCAATTCTCCTCATCCTTAAAAATTCATGATGAGAGTGTTTAAATACAGTCCAGTTTAAGGACAGAAAAGTATATGATGGCTTTGTCAATTAGGAGTTGACATTAGTGAATTCAGTGAGATCACTATCAGGGGTGTGGTGAAAGCAAAAGCCAGATTTTGCAGTAGGTTGAAAAATGGGAGCTGAAGTTTAAAGAAGTTTTATCAAGATGGGAAAGACTAAGCATCTTGTAGGTGGAGGAGAAAGAACCAGTAAGGAAGAAAAAGTTAGCAAAATAATGTGTGTTGAGAAGGGTGATCCAGAAGGGATGTGATTGATTATAAAATAAGATCCCAGAGAAAGAGGGAAAGTGTTACAGTTTTCTATTGCTACAAAACAAATTATCCCAACTATTTTATTATTTTTTTAATGCTTTTTATTTATTTTTTGAGAGAGAGAGCATGCATGAGCAGGGGCAGAGAGGTGGGGGGACAGAGGACCCAAAGTGGGCTCCATGCTGATAGGCTGACAGCTGCAAGCCCAATGCAGGGCTTGAACTCACAAACTGCAAGATCATGACCTGAGCCAAAGTCAGATGCTCAACCGACTGGGCCACCCAGGTGCCCCTTCCAACTATTTTATTATATCTCGTGATTTGGGGGCCAGGGATTTAGGCATAGTTCAGCTGGGCAATTCTTTTGCCCTGAATAATGTTGTATGAGGTTATTTGCCAGATCTGCTGGTGGATGGGTTAGTCTGAAAGATCCAAGATGGCTTCATTCACATGTCAGATGCCTTGGAAAGAGTGTCTAGAAGGATGGACTCGACTGAGAATGTCAACCAGAGCACCTGGTTTTCAGAGCAGTGGCATTTCTCAGAGCAGTCTCAGGATGATTGGCCTTCTTATGTGATGGCTCAGGCTTCCAAAAAGAATATTCCAAATGTCTTGAACAGAAGCTTCATGACTTCTTATGATCTAGTCTCTTAAGTGCTAGGGTCACTTCTGATGAATTCTACCAAACAAGTCACTATCCTTAGAGACTCAGCCCAGAATCAAAGGAGGGGAATTAGACTGCACCTTTTGGTGAGAAGAGTGTCAAAGAATTGATAGTCATTTTTAATCTGCTATGAAAGGAGTGAGTTGGATAAAATCAGAGAACACATAAAAGACTTGCCTTGGATGTGAAGAGAGACCCCTCTACTGGACTTCTAAATGTTGGAGTATCCAGAGCTCTGTCCTCAGCTCTCTCTACATACTGGGTCCCTGGGTGATGTAGTCTTGTTGCTTCAAAGACCTTTGTATACTGGTAACTTTCAAGTTTATACCTCTAGACCCAGAACTGTTGCCTGAGTCCAGACGTGTATATCCAACTACTTACTCAACATAACCACTACGATGTGTAATAAACACCTCAAATTTAACATGGCCAAAAAAAAGCTATTGATTTCTACTCCAAGTCTGCTTCCTATAGTCTTCCTCATCCTAATAGATAATACAAATATACACTAAGTTGCTCAGGACACACACTTAAGAGTCCTACTCAGCTCTTCTCTTTTCCTTACACAGCATACTCATTCCATCAGTATCTACTAAAAACAGGTCCTATTGACTCTGACTTCCAAGATATATCCTGAACCCAACCACTTCTCTTCGTCTTCACTCTTCTTGTCTAAGTCAATGCCATCATTACCTTTCACTGGTCTCTCTGCTGTACTTTTGATCCCCCATTGTCCTTTCTCCATCCACATAGCACTCAGAGTAATCTCTAAAAAGTGTAAACCAAACATAGTCGACTCTTGAATGACGCAGGAGTCAGGGGTGCTGACCCACTGTGCAGTCGAAAATCTACGTATGATTTTTGACTCCCCCAAAACTTAAATGTTAATAGCCTATTGTTGACCATAAACCTTACAACATACACAACTAATACATATTTTGTAAATTTTGTGTAGTATATACTGTATTCTTATAATAAATACACCAGAGAGAAGAAAGTGCTATTAAGAAGATCATAAGAAAAAATACATTTACAGTACTTGGTGTGAAAAAAATTCACATACAAGTGGACCCATGCAATTCAAACCCATGTTGGTCAAGGGTCAACCATAATACAATTTCCCTCTTCAAAACCCTCTAAAGACTTCCCAATGCAATCAGGACAACCCATAAACTCATCAGGATCCAAGAGGCCCCTCAAATCTTGTTCCATTCTCCTCTGCTCCCTTGTTCATGTTGATCTTTTGGTTCCATGAACACCCAAGGCTTGTTCCTGGCTCAGGCCTTCCCACCTGTTGCTCACTTTGCTTGGAGAGCTCCTGTGGATCTTCATGCGGTTCCTCCTGTTTATCAGTTAGGTGGTAATAAATAACTCAAATGTCACTTTCTCAGAGAGGCCACTGTAATAAATAACTCAAATGTCACTTTCTCAGAGAGGCATTCCCTGACCACTGTACCACATCTCCCCAGTCATCTTCATCTCAGGGTTCTATTGTTGCTTCTTCATAACACTTGCCAGTGCCTGAAGTTCTTACTCATTTCTTCTTTATATGTTTATTGCCTATCCTCCCTCACTAAAATATAAACTGGAAACATAAATAGGGGGAGCTATTACTGTCTGTTTTATTCCCACAGCTGATTTTCCAGTACTGAGAACACTGTAGGCCACAAAATAGATACACAATAAATGTTCATTTAAATTGATTGTTTTTATTCTGCAAGCAGGTTGAGAGAAGTGGAGAGAGGAAAACTCTCTCCTGTGATATGGTACATAAAATATTTGGCTGTTAGAAACAGATGGGAGGGTTTTCAGAAGGGTAATGAATCATTTTAGACTATTCTCTCACTGTTCAAATGTTGTGGGTTTTTTAAAATGAGTGGTTGAAAATTTGTTTCAATTCTAATGAAAGCTTCTTAAATAGTAATTTTATGAAAAAAATAATTTGATTTTTTTACCTTTTTAGGTAGCATTGGCTGTCAAAAACACCAATCCCACAGCTGTTATAATTCTGGCCTAGAACTGATTTCCCTTAATCCATTGTTTTTGTTTTACTAGCTTTTGTTTTTGTTTCCCTTCCTTTCTTTAAAGGATCTGTTACATCTGGCTCTGACAACTTAAGACCAAACTCAGAAAAGCATAATATCAATGCTTTCTTTCCTTATTGCCTTTCAGTATGGCTTTAAGTGATTCCTTTCATGTGCCCATACCCACACTTTCGTTTCCCATCAATAAAGTCTAGCTGTTTTTCAAGAATCAAATACGTGTGTGTCATTTTCCATATTTGAACATAAAGTTCCATTCAAGGTAGATCAGGGATGCAAAATTTATTTTCTTACTCAACTTTTTAATGATGCTTTCTTAAAGTGGCTCTTATGACACTTTTTGAGGAGTTCGTTTTTATTGGCTCACATACACCCCTCATCTAGAATGTTGCTGTGAACTAGAAGTGAATTTATGAACGTGATGAGAAGAGCAATTAAACAAAGAGCTACTTCTGACAGATGAAAGCGCTGTGAATTATTTGTCTTAGAGAAATGCACATCTACATACAGCAGTACAGCTTTTGGAAACCAGATCAACCTGCTGGACATGCTGAACTAGTTCTAGTCTATTCCAAAAGTGGAAAATAACACATGGGATTCATTTCTGAGACGTTTTCAGAAAGCCAAATGTGTTCCAGGTGATATCTCACGTCAAAAACTTCACTGGGGTTTTTGACTTGCCCTTTTGTCATTTGCAAGCGTGGCTAACGCACCAGGGTGGACACGGATGCGCAACACTAAGCAGTCAGCAGCTGGGTGAACTGTAGGGTGCTCATACCTAGCCCAGACAAGGGCTTTTGAGAACAAGCCTCTACTCATGTGTGTGTCTATACACAGAGAGCTTTAAGAAATTAAACATTGCTCAAACCTCTTTTAGCCCGTGCCTGATCTGGAATCTTGATTAGGGAGCTTATTTTTGGAATTGTCCACATTTGGTCAACCATATGTGCAGGAGAAAAGAACACAGTATCACTCTGAATGTGTGTCTGTGATTGTTTCCTCTTGTTGAACAGCAAGCAGGGGCTGGGACTTTCCCTGGTCTATTTCCTTACCTCCAAGCAGATCTGGATGTAAACTATTCCTAGACTAAATAAATAATAGTTTAATTAATTCTTGTGAGTCTCCAAAGAAGATTCCATGGCTTCCTTTAGAATGAGGCAATTCTTATTCCAAACTACCAAATGCGACCTTCATTGTCCCAAGGTCTTAAGTATTTCGATGACAAGATGGGTGGTATTTGGTTCTAAATTTCCACTCTGGTTTTCTTACAAGGACACCCAACTTCCTCTTATTTTCATGGGCCTCAAGTGGTCTCACTGGCCCTGGGACTTTTTATTTGCTGCTCCAGAATCAGCCTCCTGCCAAGGCTACAGCCAATAATCTGCCTTGGACTTTCCTACTCCTGCCTAGGCCTGCTCAGAACTGATGGGGGAGGGGTGGGGACTCCTACCCACTTCCTTCTGGTAATTAATACAGATCTTTCAGCAGTAAACTTGCCCTCAGGCTAAAGCAATTTAAGCCCCTAAGAGGCAGCCTTTTGTTCATCTTCACTGACTGTTCTTTTCCTTAAGTATTTCAAAAAAGTTTTCTCAGAGACTAGGCCAGAAAAGCATTAATCTGTGTTGTAATAAGCAATTCACAGGCAGACAGCTACATCTCTTGGTTTTTCTGATGAATCTTAAGAATTTCCTGCCCTCCAAAGCAGCCCCATCCCTTCCCCAAAAAACTGTTAGACAAGTTTTCTTATTTGGTTTCGGAAATATCGTGATATTTTGGGGATTGGCCATCAGTTCCAAATTCTTGTATCATTTCCTCCAGGAGGTTTTGAGGCTTTGAGACCCTCATGCAAACAATATTCTCTCACTCTGATATGTTAGTCTTTCCCAAGTGAACTTATAATTTATACATCTCTCTTTCCCACATTTGACCAAGGTAGGCCTTGTCTATGCAACATCTCCAGCACTTACCCAAGTGTGATGGAGTACCCTGGGAGCTGCACTATATGTCTCTGCCTTATTCTGCACAGCAGTTCCCTGAAACGGCCTCTCCTTTCCACTAGTCCCAACTTACTCCAGTCCTTCTGAGAAGGAGAGCTGGTTAAAAAAAAAAAAAAAAAGCAGATAAAAAGGGGCAGCCAGATGTCTGAGGACAGATACTCACTCCTCTTGCATGCTTTTGGCTTCTTCAGATCTTGCTTGCCTCTTGGATCAGCCTGTAGCCAGGAACTAAAAGCTTGACTGTACTAGTCCCACCCATCCCAGAAGCACGTATGTATAAAAGACCAGCAAAACCCCAGACTCCACTGGGCCGGCAACGGTGTGAAATGAACAGTCTTTTCTGATCCTCGCAGGGCTTGTCTCTTCCTGGGCGCCGAGTATTTGCTGTAACACTTCCACCTTCCAACCAGTTCCTACATATTGTGATTACAAAGCTCTGGGATGTTAAAAAGAGCTACCACCACTTCACTGAACACACACACACACACACACACACACACGTTTTGACCTCTTGGATTTACATTATTCCAAAAATGGAAAAATGTTTCCGTGTTTGCTTTGGAGACGAAATAGGCAACACTTTCAAGTCAATGTTCAAAACTACTTTCCTATTGTCTACTAACTGCAAACAAAACAGGATCTTAGCGTTTTCCTCCGCCATAATATAAGCCCCATCATCTCTCGCCTGGACTCCGAAAACAATTTCCCTACTTCTGCTCTTCCCCACCTCTAACACATTCTCCACACAATATCCGGTGTTCCTTTAAAATCAGATCATGTCACTTCCTTTTTAAATCTCTTTCGTGGCTGCCGGTTCGACATAGAATAGAATCCAAACTCCATACTCTAGCCTCCAGAGCCCTGATGGGCCTATGTCTCCAAACTCACCTCCTGTGCTCCCCCCGCCCCCCACCCCCCACCATCCCCCTTCTGTGCTCCTATCACACCAGTCCTCTGTCAGTTGCTAGGACCCCAACAAGCTCTTTCCTGAATTAGGACCTTGCTAATTAGGACTTGCTGCTCCACTGCCTGGAAAAGCTATTTTCCTGGCTCAGTCCATAGCTGGCTCCTTATTCTTTAGGTTTCAGATTAAATGTCACCTTCCCAGAGAGCCATTCCCTGACCTTACTAAGTATTAAATTGCTACCACTTCTTTTTTTTTTTTTTTTGTAATCCGAATTTTATTTTATTTTACTTTTTTTATTATATGAAATTTATTGTCAAATTGCTACCACTTCTAAAGTCACAGTAGTAGTAGCATAATTAACACTGACAATAGATAAGAAGAATAGTAGAATAGCCCCTATTATTCTCTGCATTGACCTTTATTTCCTTCTTGACTCTTTTGTCCTTCATGACTTTCTATATGTTTGTTATGTTTCCTCAGCTGAAGGTTGGCTTCTAACAGCACCAACGTTGTCTTACTCATGGGTAGGTCCCTGTCTCCTGGTGTAGTGACTGGCATAAATAAAAACCAGGCAATTAGTAAAGACTTGTTGAAGCAATAAAGTTTCAGGATTAGAAAATAACTTAGAAGTCATCCATGTAGTCCCTTATCCTAATCATCCAGGGCTTTATTTTCAGCTCTATCTAATGCAGAGTTTATTTATGCTGGTTGAGAACAAAAAACAAAAAAAACAAAAAACAAAAAAACAAAACTCAATAGGGAGGAGCTGTTTCTCTCTCCCTAATTGATTTTACCTTACTTGTTCTGACATCAGCTTTGCTTTTTACCCCATAGACAAATAGTCATATGAGTCATTTATTCTTAGCTAAACAGCTAACCATGTGGCCACTCCTTTGGAGGGGGTGGTTGTTATAGTTGAATGAGTTTTAGATTAATTGTCATTTAGTTGTTCACCAATCTCAAAAGGATTTTGTCTATTAATATCTCTAATTAGTGCTTAATAAAGTTTTTCCAAATCATGGGCTCAGACTCATTACTGAGTAATGAAATCTATTTATTACATCATAACCAGCACTTGAAAAATGGAAAAGAACAAGAGCACATTCATTGCATATTGTAAAGATAAGTCCTGTCTAGAGAAACTGTGGTTTCAATCACATACGTGACTACGTATAAGTGTGTGTACTATGTTTTGAAGTAAAATACATTTTTAGTATTTTACTAAGTGGGAAATAAACAACAACAGCAGCACCAGCAAGGTCTGAAGGCCACTGCTGAAATGAACACTCAGTGTCTTACAGTAGAAAGGAAGTTATCTGGCAGTCCTGGGATGGTGTTTAGGTTGACCTCCTGGGCCGTTTTCAGCCAGAGCTCTGAGGCTGTTCAGGATTGAGGTGGATGAGAAGGATAATTCTGCCATGCTTAAAAAAATTGTTTAATGTTTATTTATTTTTGAAAGAGAGAGACAGAGTATGAGCAGGAGAGGGGCAGAGAGAGAGGGAGACACAGAACCCAAAGTGGGCTCCTGGCTCTGAGATATTGTTACAGAACCTGGCCTGGATCACCCGGTGGAAGAACCACGCGGCACTCGGAGATCTTGGAAGGCAGAAGGTTTATTTTACACTGGAGGGCTCAGAGGAGATCACTCTCCAGAGGTCTGAGTCCTGAGCATAAGCAGAGGGAACAATTTATAGTCTGGTACTTCCACCTTCCATATTAGTAGTAATTCGGTGTGTGTGCTGCAAGCGGGGTGGGAAGAAGAATCTGGAAGGGGAATCTTCGGTTGGGACTGGAATTTCCCTATCAGTCCTGTCGGCCATCTTATTACAGATTTTCCCCTATCATTGTCAGCACAGAGCCCAGTGTGGGGCTCGAATTCATGACCCATGAGATCATGACCTGAGCCGAAGTCAGACACTTAACTGAGCCACCCAGGCACCCCAATTCTGCTATACTTTTAAATGAAAACACTACTTCATAGCCTGGAAACAGAACAAAATGTCATAGAAACACAGGGACCACATCAGCTTTTTGAAGTAAACTATAAATACAACACATACATTATTCATTATTATCTTCATTATTAGTTCTTCATTACTCTTATTCTGTAATCCTATATCAGAATAACTTTGGCCTGGCATACTATGGCCAAAATGGCCAGGAATCTGGTAAGAGCTGGGTTGGAAGGGAAATGAGTAAAGAGGTTCAGGAATTAGGCCCCCAAAACATTATGTGTTTTCTTTTTCATGCCAATTTTCTTCTGATGGCTTCTCCTTTTACAGAGAGCAGGAAGCAATATCATCAGCTGAGAATGAGGATGGGGAGGAGCTGTCAGAGGTCAGAAGAGAGAAGGCACGGAAGCAGTGGGAGAGTGAATGCAATAAGGAAAGGTAATATGACTGTGGGCAGCAGTAAGGGATGTACATTTAAAGTGGGCCTAGGGGCGCCTGGGTGGCTCAGTCAGGTAAGCTTCTGATTTTGGCTCAGATCACAATCTCGCCGTCTGTGCTGTGGGTGTGAGCTCCGTGTCAGGCTCTGTGCTGACAGTTCAGAGCCCGGAGCCTACTTTGGATTCTGTGTCTCCCTCTCTCTCTGCCCCTCCCCCACTTGTGCTTTGTCCCTCTCGCTCTCAAAAATACATAAGCATCGAAAAATCTAAAAAAATAAATAAATAAAGTGGGTCTAGCCAGCACAATATATGTTCAGCTGGGGGATGCTGGCTTGCAGTAGTCAGAGTTGAGTTTAAGCACAGATGAAAGATATGTTTTGTTTAGGGGGAGTGAATAGCATGAACAAAGTTTGAGTGCTTAGAATTACATGATTGTAAATATACTAAAAAAATCTTCTGGGAATCACAAGCCATTCATTTGGCTCCAATGTCCACCCAGAAAGCTGAGAAACAGCCTGGCACTCTCCTCCTGCAAGTGAAATGTGTGGCATACGACATTGAATTAAAGAGGCTTAATGGAGGTCTCCCCAGGTCTTCTGACTTAGCTGTGAATCTTGACTACAACGGTCATTTAGGGATCTGATTGAGCCACCTGTTTTCATGTTTCACACTATCAGGAGGGCCTTTTATTATAACCACAATGACCAGAAATAGCTGAAGAAGTCTGAGTCCCCACTAGAAGTGAAAACTATAAATAGTTCACTAGACAGTTAATTTCAGCAAAATTCCAGAATACGTCGATAAGCCATAATTAATATTCAGTGGGGGATTCGTATTTCTCCTCAGTGAGAAGCCAGTAAAGCTAGGGACTGAGTATGGGCATAAGGATAAAACCTTAAAACCTTGAGCTACTGTAACCCAGAAGAGTACTTGATACTATTGCATGGGAAGTTACATGGCAGCCGTTTTCTGTCAAACTACAACAGAGGATTTTCAACTTAGGGTCCAATTTGAAAGTTATTCTTCTTACATAAAAGAGAAGAGTTTAAAGGACCTTCCCCCCATCACACTATGGGAAAAATACTTTGGAGAAAGAGACAATGGAGATACCTTAAGAATTGGCAAGGCATTTTGTGGAAAGAATTGGACCCTACTTCACAATATCACTGATAAGGATTTGGTACATAGAGTACAACTTAGGTTTCAGTTAAATGTCCCTTTTCGGCATCTTTTGGGTGAGCACTGGGTGTTGTATGGAAACCAATTTGACAATAAATTTCATATATTTAAAAAAAAAATAAATGTCCCTTTTCAGGAAGCTTTTTCTCATCCCTTTAGACTAGGTTAAAAACTTCTGAACTGCCACAGAGTTGCAGGTTTCAGGGGATACACTTATACATTGTTACTTATCTGAAATTCAAATGTAACTGAACATCTGTATTTTACCTGACAATTCTGGATTTCTTCTTTTCTTTTTTAAGGACCAGGACAATTCACTGTAACTGCTTATTTAAGAGAGAAAACTCTATAAGGGCAGAGACCAATTTTTTACCGATTTACTTTGCATCTCTAGGGCCAGACATGGTCTGGCCATATCATGGTCCGGATGACAAAGATTTGTTGAATGAAAGACAAAAGTTATTGTAAATGAATATGAAGTAGAGAGTGAGCATTTTTTGTAGATGGTTGTAAAGACTCAGATTCAACAAGTACACATCTTAATTTGGGATGTCTTGAGATAAAAACAGAAGGGATTACACAGAAGAGGATTAATTGAATCCGATTTGATTAATGCAAGAAAAGAAGATACCATATTAGAGTAGACTAGAGATGAGTCCCTAGCTTTACTGGCTTCTCATTGAGGACAAATATGAACATATGAACATATACATATATATATTAGAAATGCTCTCCCAGGTTTTTCCCTGCCTGAGCCTCTTCTGTCCTTCTCTGTCTTCAGGGCTATTTCTGACTAATGTGCAGTGTAAGAATGCCAGCCATTTCTGGGGTAAACAAGCAAACCAACCCTTGTTACTTCTCAATAAGTGGGACTAAAAATACCAGAATATACTTCTTCTATGTTTGTCAGTGAATAGATTATTTCAATCAGCCCATTTACAAGCATTCAAACTTGCTAACCACCAAATCAGTTGGGTAAGATGTTAAGGTGGTGAAATCAATTCTTTTGAATAAACTTAATCTCTGTCATCTATAGAAAAAGTCAACTTTTTTTTTTAGGAAATGTCACAGACCAAAAAAAAAAATTACCAATACCTCTCTCAATTCTCTTTTAGTCTGAACTTCAAGGTCAAGACATGCATCAAGAAGGCGTCAGTATAACACCCCTGGCTGCCCCTCAGCTCATTTGCTTTCCCCAAGGTAGGAGATCAGTTCTGCTGGGGTCCATAAGATCTATAGCAGTGACCTTGTGTAGTGGACATATTTTGGAACATCTTGGTGACTCACAATGAACGTTTAACTTGTCCCTCACCTGCAGCAGAGTGTGTTCATTACCCAACCCCTGGCCACACTAACTGGACCAGGACTAGGCCACTGACTCAGGCTGAGCAGACCCCCTTCCCAGGGAATTGGAAGCAGGGATGGGAAAGAGAGAATGAGTCTTTCCATGTGGCTGGATCCATAAAAGTAAATTTGGGAGCCATGGCTGCCATCTGCCAGCTGCCATATGGCTCAAATAACTGAGAAAGCCAGATGCTGAGGAAAACAATGAAGTGTGAAACAGTGAGTTCTCTGAGTTCTGCTGACCTTCCTGTTCCATTTCCAGTCTTGACACCTGGCTGCTTATATTCTTTGGCTCAGTGACACCCCTACTTTCTTATAATTTCCCCTTTTTCTGCTTAGGATAGTTCAAGTTGGTTTCTACTATTTGGAAACATAAACATCCTGAAGGAGTCATGTGGCACCTGGTTGGCTCAGTTGTGGAGCATGCAACTCGATCTTGGAGTTGTAAGTTTGAATCCCACATTGGGTGTAGAGAGTACTTAAACATAGTATCTTTAAAAAAAAAAAGTCCTGAGGAGTCCTGAGGGCTGGGTGTTCTGTCCCCACAAACCCCCCTGGTGAGACAGTTGTTCCTCCAGGCATCCTGTGCTGGTCACACTGCTCTTTCCTTAGCTCCTTATGAATCCTATTGGGCAAGTCAAATGGGAAAATATGCATGAAACAGAGTGGGAAGAACCAGACAGAAATGAATTCAGATCTAACCACATCATTTATTTGCTGTTGGATTTTATAGTTCCTTAAGCCCTCTGAACTTCCATTTAACTGTTTATTAACACCTGCTTTGCAGGGTTGATTAAATGAAATAATGTATGTAAAAATTCTAGAACAGGGTAAGCACACAGTAGGCACTCAGCATCTAATGGCTACAGATAAAACATGGAATGGCGACCTATAAACTATGCTTCTTGGCCCAGGAGCTGAGGCAGTACTGTCACTTGGTATCCAGGGACACATATAAGGTGCTCCTCCACAGTAAGCAATGAGATGGCTTTCAAGTTTCTGATTAAATATTTTTTTAATGTTTTATTTATTTTTTTTCTCACTTTATTTTTATTTTTTTAAATTTACATCTAAGTTAGCATATAGTGCAACAATGATTTCAGGAGTAGATTTCTTCTTCTTCTTCTTCTTCTTCTTCTTTCTTCTTCTTCTTTTTCTTTCTTTCTTTCTTCTTCTTCTTCTTCTTCTTCTTCTTCTTCTTCTTCTTCTTCTTCTTCTTCTTCCTTTCCCCTCCCACCACCTTCAGGAGTAGATTCCTCAATGCCCCTTACCCATTTAGCCCATCCCCCCTCTCACAATCCCTCCAGTCACCCTCTGTTTGTCCTCCATATTTAAGAGTCTCTTATGTTTTGTCTCCCTCCCTGTTTTTATATTATTTTTGCTTCCCTTCCCTTATGTTCATCTGTTTTGTATCTTAAAGTCCTCATATGAGTGAAGTCATATGATATTTGTCTTTCTCTGATTGACTAATTTCACTTAGCATAATACCCTCCAGTTCCATCCACATAGTTGCAAATGGCAAGATTTCATTCTTTTTGACTGCTGAGTAATACTCCATTGTATGTGTGTGTGTGTGTGTGTGTGTGTGTATATATATATATACACACCAAATCTTTGTTTTTAAAGAAATGTACCATTTTTTTTTAACGTTTATTTATTTTTGAGACAGAGAGAGACAGAGCATGAATGGGGGAGGGTCAGAGAGAGGGAGACACAGAATCCAGAACAGGCTCCAGGCTCTGAGCTGTCAGCACAGAGCCCGACGCGGGGCTCGAACCCACAGACCGCGAGATCATGACCTGAGCTGAAGTCGGCCGCCCAACCGACTGAGCCACCCAGGCGCCCCATATATACCAAATCTTTATCCATTCATCCATTGATGGACATTGGGCTCTTTCCATACTTTGGCTATTGTTAATAGCACTGCTATAAACATTGGGGTGTGTGTGTCCCTTCGAAACAGCATACCTGTATCCCTTGGATAAATACCTACTAGTGCAATTGCTGGGTCATAGAGTAGTTCTATTTTTAACTTTTTGAGGAACCTCCATACTGTTTTCCAGAGTGGCTGCACCAGTTTGCATTCCCACCAGCAGTGTAAAAGAGATCCTCTTTCTCCACATCCTCGCCAACATCTGTTGTTACCTGAGTTGTTCACGTTAGCCATTCTGACAGGTGTGAGGTGGTATCTCATTGTGGTTTTGATTTGTATTTCCCTGATGATGAGTGATGTTGAGATTTTTTCATGTGTCGGTTAGAAAAAAAACTTTTTTTTAAGTTTTATTTGTCCATTTTGAGAGAGAGAGAGAGAAAGAGAGAACGAGCATGGCAGAAGGGCAGAGAAAGAGGGAGAGAGAGAGAGAGAGAGGGAATCCCAAACAGTCTCCACATTGACAGATACGGGGCTCAATCATACAACCTGAGATCATGACCTGAGCCGAGACCAAGAGTTGGGCACTCAACTGACTGAGCCACCCAGGTGCCTCTCACTCTTTCTGATATTAACATTACTTTGTGATGAGCATCCTCACAACTAGATCTTCAGGCACATATTTTATTTTCTTAGAATAAATTGCTCTTAAGAGAAAGCACAGGTATGTTGTTCTGATTCTTGATGCAGATTGTCAAAATTCCTTCCAAAAAAACTGAACCTAGTTACACCTCCACCAGCAGTGTATGCCTACGTATCAGTGTAGTAGACAACTAATTGTCCCCCATATCCAATCTCCCTTTCTTCCATACTAATTGCGTTTTAGCAGAGTACGTGGCTGCCCAGGCTGAGTACATTTCCCAGCTCCCCTTGCCACCAGTGTGGCCATGAAACTAATTCTTAGCATCAGATCAAGAGATTTGCAACTTCCCTTTTATTTACTTAAAAGGAAACTGCTTGCCCTCCAGTGCTTCTCTTTCTCCCTTCCCCCAAGCTGAAACTCAATCCCATCTTAGACATGTAAATGAGGACTATGCTTTAGGGAATGGTGGAGCAAAAGGATTGAAGGACCTTGGGACCCTGAATGAGTTCATGGAGCAGAAACCCACCCTTCAATAGCCTAAAGCGCTCACCTCCAACCTGTTACATTAGTGTCTCTGCTAGAACTCGGCCTGTATCTTAATAGCATAGTAGGATTAATACATTTTTATTAATAATAGTAAGACATGTTAGAGTGCTAATTAATTTTATTCAATTAGCAGGTTTGTTTAATACAAACAATGGCTGTTTGTATTATCCATAATAGCCCAAATGATGTAGCTTCCACTTACATGTTTCAGTATTTCCTTTCTAAATAATGATTCTTTCTGTCTGCTTTAAGAAAAATTTCCATTATTATAAAAGTGCAACAGGTTTTAGTGCCAATCACTCTACCCTTTGTTTTCACAAAGGTTTCTTCAGGGTTAATGCATAGTGTGTCTTTCTTTACAGCGAGCTACTGAATTTCAAGTATATAATTGACCTAAGCAGATTTAAGCATATACTGTGGAGTTCTTTATTTCTAAGTATGAACTCACAGTTGATCATCTACAAATATTTCGTAGGACTACAGGTCAGATTTCTAGAGAGTTACATTAGTTGTACACTCCACTATGGACTGTTATGACCACAGTCTAATTTTTATGAAAGTAACTCCCTTAACTATTGCACTGGGCCTGATGTTGACTACTTCTCTCTCATGAAAGCTTGTGGAAGCTTGTAATATATTACGCTGATGCTCTATCATCATACATTTGTTGGATTGCATATGAGAGCTTCTAGATTATGTATGGATGATTCTAGAAATAAAGTGAGTATTACGGGGATTCATACAAACTATTCCTAAATAGATGCTTAATATTATCTTTGCCCATTACATAAATGTTAAATTGCTCTGTAATTACCCCCTTCTTTGTTTCCTTTCTCTCAAGGATCGCTGGTCTGTGCTGGCTACTGCCCAATGTCTGAAAACATTTGCTTCGTTTATTTTATCCAGTGTTATGGTTATTTACTGTGAGAAGGTAAATCCATTATTCTGTCATAGCCAAATCAAATACCATTGTGAAATTTTGAATCTTCTTTTTCTACCTTAGTGCCGTATGATGAGGATTGTCTTATATTAAATAAACATTCAGGAATCAAGATGGTCCTAGAACTAGGTTATATCATTGGCCCTTCCTCGTTGCGGATCACTGATCCTTCACCATGAAGGTAACCATTCTTTCCATTTTTCCTTTCTCCTCCTTCATCTGTTGCTGCCTCTAATGCTCTTCTCCTCTGCCCTGCTTCTCATAACTTTGGTCTTCTGAAGGCTTATAATGGTCTCTCTCTAAGAATCTTTTCTGCTCCAACTTCAGCTCCCCCTACCAACTACTAATTTGCCCTCTGTATTTCACGCTGAAACTCTTAAAGAAATCATATGATCATTACTCCCCCTCATTCTGGGGGAAATTTTTGGACCAACGCCTTTTCCTAGCAATGGTAGGTAAAGCTGGTGAAAAAGAGAAGTGGACTGGTCACTCTGTGCAGAACATGGCCACCCAGGACTTTATTCATCAGGAGCCATGGCAAAAGTTCTGCACAAAGGAGCAGTCAATATGACAGTCACTGACATTGGCCTGTAGTGGTGATTTATTTATATGTCTCTCTCCTCTAAAGGTGACCTTTTGAGGGTAGGAGGCAAGTTTTAGGTATTCTTTAATGCTTAATGGCCCGCACATTGCTTGGCACATAGTAGGTTCTCAATAAATTTTACTGAACAAATGAATTGATGAATGGCTATCTTGGGTCCCCAGACAGACTGTTGACTCTCTTGATTGGCCCCAGAGTTTAACATAAATCCTAGAAATTGATAAATCACAAAGGCTACGCTGGGGAATGTTTTAATAAATAATGTTTCTTTTAACAAATTTTTAATGTTTATTTACTTTTGAGAGACAGAGTATGAGCTGGGGATGGGCAGAGAGAGAGGGAGACACAGATTCTGAAGCAGGCTCCAGACTCTGGGCTATCAGCACAGAGCTGGAGGTGGGGCTCAAACTCACAAACTTTGATATCATGACCTGAGCAGAAGACGGACTCAACCAACTGAGCCACCCAGGTTCACCTGAATACTATTTTTTTTTATGTTTATTTATTTATTTTGAGAGGGAGAGAGTGTGTGTGCACACAAGCACAAGTGGGGGAGGGGCAGAGAGAGAGAGAGAGAGAGAGAGAGAAGAGAATCCAAAGCAGGCTCCACACTCAGCATGGAGCCTGACATGGGGTTCAATCTCTTGAACCCTGAGATCATGACCTAAGCCAAAATCGAAAGTCGGATGCTTAACCAACTGAACCATTCAGATGCCCCTTAATAAATGCTGTTTTTTAAAAAAAATAATTGAGGGCACCTGGGTGGCTCAGTCCGTTCAGTGTCTGATTCTGGCTTGGGTCATGATCTCAAAGTTCATGAAATCAAGCCCTGCATCCAGCTCTCTGCTGTCAGTGCAGAGTGCAGAGTCTGCTTGAGATCCACTGTCTCCCTCTCTCTGCCCCTCCTCTACCTCACACATGCTCTCTCTCTCAAAAATAAATAAACATTAAAAAAAAATTAAAGGGGCCCCTGGGTGGCTCAGTCAGTTAAGCGTCTGACTTTGGCTCAGGTCATGATCTCATGCCTGGTGAGCTCAGCTTCACATTGGGCTCTGTGCTGACAGCTCGGAGCCTGGAGCCCGCTTCAGATTCTGTGTCTCCCTCTCTTTCTGTCCCTCCCCGCCTCGCACTCTGTCTCTCTCTCTCTTTCTCTCTCTCAAAAATAAACAAATGTTAAAAAAATAATTGAAGTACAAATAGAAGCGTTTTGTGATTTTGCTTTAATGATTTTAATAAGTGTGCACATCAATTTTTAATCTGTTTTAGAGTGACCTGGGTTAAGAATTTGTCTTCTCATCCATCTTAAATACCTCCCAATTCGAATTTTAAAAACACTAATTTAGATTGGTTTTCCTTAATTTGTCAGAATATTATTTTACAGCAGTTCTCCGGGTAATGAACATCCCTTTGTGCAGACAGCAGGTATGCCTTTATGTATTTGTTGACTTTTCTGTGCACTAGTGAGTCACTGACCCTGAAGCAAGAGTGGGGGTGGTTTGCACTACAGATATCTTAATCATCCCCATGGTAACACAGAGCCTTCTTGCCTACTACTTCTTCCCACATCTTTGTTATATTTGAAGGAGGAAATCATTATTTACTTTAGATGGTGATGTTCTGATGCTTTTCAGAACACAAATTCCTTACCTCAGCATTGTTGTGTATAAAACATTTGCCTAGCAACAATAAAAATAGTGATTATAAATGATACATTATAAAATGAAAAATACTCTGCCAATTCAACAGTATTTTAAGATTCACTTTTTTTCTCAATTTTGCATCACAATTACCAAGATGTTGGAATTAAACTATACTTAACCAACTGGCTAACTGATGATTCTTACATAGTTTGAAAAGGTAACCACTAAGTACCATTATATGTTTAATTTGAAATATGTTTGCTTATAAAAAATAATTCCTGCTCTTTGTAGTTAAATTAGAAAATAATCGCAGGCAAAAAGAAGAACATTCAATAATCTAATAATCTCCCTTCCCCATAGCGTATTATGTCTTTCCAATACTTTTCCATTAAATGTATCTGTGGGTGTGGTGGTGGTAGAGAGAGGACAGAGAAGGAGACATAGAAAGACACACCATCCACCCTTAAGCCAATACATTTTGCCCTGTATCCCAATGTTTCCAATTTAACAACAAATTGTGGTATGGAATTGTGGAATCATTACATTGTACATCTGAAACTAATATAACACTGTATGTTAACTAAACTGGAATTAAAATTTAAAAATTATAAAAGCAAAAAAAAAAAAACAACACCAATATAGTGTGAACATTTTTCAAATATAAATTGGCCTTTGAGCAAGACAGGTTTGAACAGTGAGAGTCCACTTACATGTGGATTTTCTTCAATAAATACACTACAGTACTATAAATGTATTTTCTCTTCCTTGCAATTTTAATAACATTTCCCTTTCTCTGGCTTACTTTATTGTAAGAATATAGTATATAATACAAAATATGTGTTATTTGATTGACTATGTTATTGGTAAGGCTTTTGGTCAACAGTAGGCTATTAGTTGTTAAGTTTGGGGGGGAATCAAAACTTATACATTATAACAAGTTATACATTATACATTTTGACTGCATGGAGGTTGGCACCCCTAATTTCCCCATTGTTCAAGGGTCAACTGCATTGACTACAGTGTCGTTTTTGTTCGTTGACTAGCATAGATGCTTTGTTAAATGAATTTACCATATTTTATTTAACCAGTACACCTTTTGTTGGACATTTTAATTTTTTACTTTCTCACCAATATCAAACATAAGCCCAAAAGAAAAAGGAGATAGAAAGAGAGAGACAGGAGAGGATGGAGGGAGGGGGGAGGCAAGGAAGGAAACTGCAATAAACACCTTGTGGCACACATCATTAATTACTTCCTGAGCATATATTTTCTTAGCATTATTTTGAATTGGAATTGCAGGTTTAAAGGTATGCACTTTGCAGACATTTTGTCAAAGAACAATTGAGAACAGATTTGTACAGTTTGTAACACTGGATATTATCTTTTAAAATAATCCTTATCAATTAGATAGGCAAAGATGGTATTTTAATATGCATTTTTTATTACTGATGAAAAGGAAAACTACTCACCTTTAGCGACCCTTTTCATTCTTTCCTGTCTTACCTGTAGAAGTCCTTTACCCATTTTTCTATTTATCTCATTCTCATTGATTTGTAAGACTTCTTAGCCCTTTGTCATCCCACCCCCCACCTTTTTAAATGTAATCTCACCCCACAATGTGGGGCTCGAACTCATGACCCCAAGATCAAGAGTTGTGGTCTCTACCAACTGAGACCACCAGACACCCCACCTTTTTTCCCCTTTTAGTTTGGCATTTGTCCTTTAATTGTTTGCCTCTTCCAGGGAAGAGGGATTTCCCTGTGATTGTGTTGTGTTGTGTTGTGTTGGTGATTTCTTTTTTTTTTAATTTTTAATTTTTAAATGTATTTTTTATTCTGAGAGAGAGAGAGGGAGAGAGAGAGAGAGAGAGAGAGAGAGAGAGAGAGAGAGAGAGAATCATGCTGAGTATGGGATCATGACCTGAGCCAAAATCAAGAGTTAGATGGTAAACAAACTGAGCCACCCAGGTGACCCTATTTGTTGGTCATTTCTGAAATAATATTTAGTTTTTCATATCTTTTAAAAAAATATGCAATATAATTCCCACTCCCAAGATTATATAAGTGTTTTTCTATATTTTCTTTTAGTAATATTATTTTATTTTTATATTAATATCTTTAATCCAACAGGAATTTATTTTGGTACAAAGTGTATTTTTTTCCCCTCTAAGCAATTGGTCACTAGCTCCTTAACTTACTGCATAATTTATACTTTCCTTGTTGATTAGGAATGACACTTTTATTATCTATCTGCTTGGGTCTGAATAACTTTGAATTTTAATGTGAAAATATATAGCTTCTTGACAGAGCTAACCATTTTCTTTCTCAATCAGCAATTGTGTGGAAGATGAAGAGATGTCAGTTTGAATGACAGAAAGATACTAGATGAATCTCTAGCTTTTTTTTTTAATCAGAGAACATCATAAATATTTTATAATTATATCATTGCTAAAATAGACTTGTGTTGTTGAATATTTTTTTAATGTTTATTATTTATTTTTGAGAGAGAGACAGAGACAGAGACAGAGTGCGAACAGGGGAGGGTCAGAGAGAGAGAGAGAGAGAGGGAGACACAGAATATGAGGTAGGATCCAGGCTCTGAGCTGTCAGCACAGAGCCCAATGCAGGGCTTGAACCCATGAACTGCAAGGTAATGACCTGAGCCCAAGTCAGATGCTCAACAGACTGAGCCACCCAGGCTCTCCGTGTTGTTGAATATTTTAATCTAAATGTCTTTTTAAAAAAACTAAATGTCTTATCTAAAAACTTACTAAATACCTTAAATTTTTATTGCTATGTATCTGGCTGTAATGACATTAATGACATTTTATTATCATACTTTGCTCAATACATCAATAAGATATTCTTAACATATTATGTGTAATATGTGGATAAATGTATATATTTATCATCATTATTCTGAAGCTAAATATTATTTATGAATTTCAAATGCTCAACAAATTTCACATACATGGGTAACTTTCTGTAAGCAGTTCATAGATTTAAGTGTATTAGTTCATGTTTTTCCAATACAACCAACATAATTATACCACAGAAATTGAAATCAACTTTGCTATCCTTTATTTTTTATTTATTTTTTAAAGTTTATTTATTTTGAGAGGTGGAAGGAGGGGCAGAGAGAGGGAGAGATAGAATTTTAAGCAGGCTCTACACTGTCAGTGCAGAGCCCGAAGTGGGGCTTGAACCCACGAACTGTGAGATCATGACCTGAGCTGAGTTCAAGTCAGACATTTAACTGACTGAACCACCTAGGTGCCCCAACGTTGCTATCCTTTAAACTGAAGCTGCAAACACATAGAGAAGCATCTGTGTAAAAGTTGGATTGATCTTTGTGCTTTAGATGTTTCTTTGGTCTAAACAAAAAACACACACACATACACACACACACATACACACACACACCACAACAATACATATTTCTGATTGAAACGATAAACCTACTTTTAGTTTTGGTAAAGATGACAGGTTTGATGGCAAACACTGTAACCTGGGATTTACTTGGAGCAATGACTTTCTCAACCACTTTGCCTGTAATTTAGCCACAATGAAGTGTGTTACTACTAGGTGCTCCTGAAAATACTATAATCAGTCAGTTAATCCATGTAGCAACTCATTGTGGGAAATGTTGGCCTTAATCGTGACAGTGATTTAGGTAATATACATAACCATAGTCATAAGGATAAATCTGCAGAATTTTATATTAGGTCACTTCAAATGTGTGTATATATATATATATATATATATATACACACATACATATATATGTGTGTGTATATATGTATATATATGTATATGTATGTATGTATATATGTATATATATGTATATATGTGTGTATATATGTATGTATATATATACATACATATATACACACATATATACATATATATATATATATATATATATATATATATATATACCTGAAAAGTATACATATACTTTTTCTTCCCTTACCTACATTCTAAGGCACTTTTAGAGATATTTTGGGACGTTTGATAAATGTTAAAAATAATACTTGCTATCAAACACCAAGATTAAATCCTGTGTGTGAACCTGACTGAAAAAAGAGCTACATAGCGATTACCAAGAAAACACCTGTGAATTGCTTGGGCAGAATCTCTAAAGCCTATTCTTTTCCCAGTAGCTCATTTACAGTGAAGAAAACAAGCTAGGTACCAGGGGAATTTAGCCTGAAAAAGGCTTATTTTGGCCCCCTGAGAGACAAATTAGATTTTATCTCTTGGCTCATATTACAAATTGTGGCTGTTCTCCAAATCAGGACTTGAGGATAATTTTTTTTTTAATGAATATTTCTCACTTCCTTCCCTTTAATCATGCTCTCTATGGAATATTAAGAATATCTACCACCTCTCACAGATCACTTCTGTTTTACTTTAACTTTCTGTTCCATGACAAGAATCTCTTGATCAACTCCCTCTGCTTTTCTTGTAAAATCCAGACATATCTGTTAGGCTTAAGAAAAGTAGGTGATGATTCTTTCCCTTGGGAGTTTTCCTGATTTCACTCTTGTTTCTTGTCTTTCTCCCCTTATTTTTGATTGTTCCAGGCATGGAACAATCTTTTCTGACTTGTCATCTTCAGTTCACAATCTTCATTTTGTTCCCCTATGTCACTCCTGGTGTTCATAATCCAAGGCGAGAGAGGCAGATGTGTGGACCACAGATTGCTATTTCCATTTAATGGCTTAGTTAAATGCTTTGTATTGAAAGATCCAGGAACACAGGAATTATGCCCACATTTTTATTGAATTAATAATAATGGCCACCATTTTATAAATTACTTAGCAAATGATAGGTATTGTGCCATGCACAAAGCTATCTCCGTCTTATAGATGAAAAGACTAAAACTTGGAAAAATTAAGCAACTTGTTCTTGGTCACAAGGCTAGCTAAAGTTGAAGAGCCAAGACCTGACTTAATCCTTGGTATAAAAGGCTCGGAGCCCATCAGGGAACCCAGGTGGCTCAGTTGGCTGGGCACCTGACTTCCACTCTTATGAGTTCAAGCCCAGCGGCGTGCTCCGTGCTGACAGCTGAGAGCTTGGAGCCTGCTTCAGGTTCTGTCTCCCTCTCTTTCTGCCCCTCCACCACTCACTCTCTGTCTCTCTCTTTGTCTCCCTCAGAAATAAACATTAAAAAAATTTTTTTATAAAAAAAAAAAAGGTTCAGAGCCCAGACTCCATCCCCACACTGAGCGTGGAGGCAGTATAATGTAACTATGTAGAAGGGTTGTTTTAGGGCCAGACAGCACGGCTTTGTCACTTGAGAGTTCATCTAAATTCAGTTTCATCATCTGTAAAATGGAGACTATTTATTGAACAAATATTCCTTGGTTTCCTGTCATTCCACCTCAGAGTTGTCTTCAATCTGCTGCATTGTCTTTGTTTACTTTGACACAATTGATGCTGATGATCATCAAGGGCTTAGACCTCTAGAAATGAAGGTTTAAACCACCCTAGTGGGCGAAAGTCTTAGCTGAGATATTAGTTGCAAACAAGGAAACTTACAATGGGCCAGTTATACTCTCATTAACAGTAGCAGGAATGAGTAGTCTGCATATGTACTGCTGCAATGTCTAAAATTTAAAAATTACTCAATTTTTCCCCTTTTAAATGAAGAACTATCATTGTTTTCTTCTCCTCCTTTTCTTTCTGTAGCAACCATTTCCATCCCTGTCCCCAAACAATTATTTACAGGGTGTAGTGGTATAATTATACTAACCATTTATTTAGTCCTTGTATTGCAAGACCATGAAGAACCACACCTAGATGAGACTGTGCCAGAACTGAAAGAATGGGCATTTTACATCCAGAGATCAGGACAAGGAAAGCAATAACCCCAAGACATTCCTTTCACCAGTTGGAGGTATCTCTGTGCTTGGAAAGAAAACAAGTGCAGATGCTTTTGTACTAGAATGGCTAGATCATATTTTATTTATTTATTTTCATTTTAGAGACAGAGTGAGAGAGCATGTGTGAGCAGGGGAGAGGGGCAGAGAGAAAGAGAGAGAGAGAAGCTCAAGCAGGCTCCACACTCAGTGAGGAGCCCAACATGGGGCTCGATCCCACAACTCTGGGATCATGATCTGAGCCAAAATCAAGAGTTGGACACTCAACTGATGGAACCACCAAGGCACTCCTAGAATGGCTAGCTCATATAGGCTGGAGGCATTTTGTCATTGCACATGCGAGGAAAGGCAAATAAATAATGGAACACAACAGATGTCCCTTCCGCCAGCCACAACAGCTCACAGTGACACCTCCTTCCCCAGCATAGGGGTGGAGCAAACACAAACATCCACACACATAACTTGCAATCTAGTTGCTGCTGAGTGATAGAAGAGTAGAAATCTGACCCAAACTGCCCAAACAGACCTGCTTTCCTGCAAAACTGGAATTTTGAACTGAGATGCAAGGAGACAGGGAGTTGTGTACAGCCCTCCGAGAGGAATTTCTGGATTCCTATTACTGAATTTCCCTGGTTATACAATTCCCAAAAGTCTGTGAGATACCCCAATATCCTTCTGGAAAAGTCAACTTAACAAACTGGATTTGTTATTTGCAATCAGAGGAACCTTAACTACTATACTTCCCTGAATAGTTTTCTTTCATCCTATTCCTTCAAGTTTTCATTCAATGTTCTATCTCACTGAGCTTTTCCTGTTCCCCTGAAAACCTGCTCAAGGATTACCTCCTCTGTGACACTTTCAATCATTACTCCATACTTAACTGTTCTGTTTGGAAGGTCCTCCACTGTGCCCATGGGGCCTGTCATGCCACAATCATAGCACTTACCATAGTACACTGTAGTTGCTGGTTTATTTTCCTGTCTCTCCCATAAGATGGCAAGCTCCTTGACAGAAGGTGCAACTTCTCATTTGACTTTATTTCTTTGGTTCCTTTATATAGTGCCTGACACAAGGGAGACCCAGTAAGTAAATGGATAAATGACTAACCAGTTTCTGCTTCATCATGAGAACATGCTCAGGCTTACCTACTGGAAGAATGTGAGAGATGATGGAAAAGAGCCAAGGCCTTTGTAGACCTAAGGACAGACAGTTGGCCCCAAACATGAGCATTCAGCCAAAATTAGTAGATCCACCTACCTGACCCACAGGTGATTCAGAAAATGAGTGAACCCAGCTAATTCCAGAAAAACTGCCCAACTAACAACACATTGACTCCTAAGAAATAATAAATGGTCTTTATTTAATCTACTGACCTTTAGGGTGACTTGTTAGGCAGCATTTTTGTGGTAATACGTAACTGGTACAATATCTGTGAGTTAAATTTCACCTGGGATCACCATCTTTAGAGCTTTCCTAGCTAAATGAGAGATTTAAATTCCAAGGACTGCTTTTACAAGTTCCACTGTGAGTGTGAAGAATGAGTATGTTTATAAATTAGTAGAAATAAAATTTCTCACTGCTTGCTATAAGACATGTTAAAAACTAATTTAAGGGCACTTGGGTGGCTCAGTCAGTTAAGCACCTGACTTTGGCTCAGGTCATGATCTCATGGTTTGTGAGTTCAAGTCCCACTTTGGGTGAACTTGAGCCCTGCTTCGGGTGAGCCCTGCTTCTGTCTCTGTCTCTCTCTCTGCCGCTTTTGGGATTCTCTCTCTCCGCCCTCGCTCACGTGTGCCCTCTCTCTCTCTCAAAAACAAAAACAAACTAACAATTTTAAAATACTTTGAAGGAAAATCGAAAGTAAAGTCACCAATAACTTCTCTATTCCAACACACGTCTGTTAATTTTTACATGTTTTTATTCAGCTTTTACCCACATGCATATGTATTTTCACATAGTTCTAATAACAATAATGCTGTATTTTGTGTCAATATTAGAAAAAAGTACCATATTCATATATGATTATTTTAATGGCTACATAATGGCTCTTCAAATGGTTATACCATAATTAATCATTTCTCTATTATTTAAGTTTACTTTTATTTATTTATTTTTGTTGTTATCAACAACGGGACATAATACAGCTTTTTTTCTTTTTTTGGTATTATTTATTTTGGTATGAAGGCCAGGATGGTGTCTTTCTTGTTTATTTTTCAGGTTCCCAGTACTTAGCAAAGTATATGGTAGACACCTAATAAACATTTGTTGGATGAAAGCAATGTGTGAATAAACAAATGGGATTTACAGAAGTAGGCTTCTTAGTTTTACTTGCTTCAAATCCTTTTTTAAAAATATGTATTAAAAACTTTTTTTTCTTTACATTTATTTATTTATTTTTGAGAGACAGAGTGACAGAGCACAAGCAGGGGATGGGCAGAGAGAGAAGGAGACACAGAATCCAAAGCAGGCTGCCGGCTCCGAGCTGTCAGCACAGAGCCCGATGCAGGGCTCAAATTCACAAACCGTAAGATCATGACCTGAGCTGAAGTCAGATGCTCAACCGACTGAGCCACCCAGGTGCCCCAATGTTTATTTCTTTTTGAGAGAGAAAGAGACCAGAGTTTGAGCAGGGAAGGGCAGAGAGAGAGGGAGATACAGAATCCAAAGCAGGCTCCAGGCTCTGAGCTGCCAGCACAGAGCCCGACATGGGGCTCAAACCCAGGAACCATGAGATCATGACCTGAGCTGAAGGGGGCCACTTAACCAAGTGAGCCACCCAGGTGCCCCTCAAATACGTTTAATAACTATGTACGTATGTATGTATGTATGTATGTATGTATTTATTTATTGAATCTAAAGCAGGCTCCAGTGACGGTGAGATCATGACCTGAGCCAAAATCAAGAGTCAGACCCTTAACTGAGCCACCCAGGTGACCCTTGCTTCATATGCTCTTTAAACTGAATTATCATGATTAAATTAGATTCAAAATTCACATCATTTGAAAGAAAAATTTATTTGCATCATGTTTTAAATTTATCACTTATAGACAAGGGGATTTGTTATTCTCCCTAGAAATTTTGAGTTAGTTGCAAAGTTGAGCCATGAAAATTTATCAGCTTTAACTGAATAAAGAAGGACTTCCAAGGTTTTTGTTCATGAACTGCTTGTACAAATATCACTGGACGAACACCATCTATTCCCAGTCCTCATTCCTAACTCTGCAACAATAGACACTTTTGGTTACTTCTTACTTTTCTCAAATTCGGTCAGTTGTGTATTGGTTTATGGAACAATGAATTTATACAACTTTCTTGCTATTTTTCTGACCACTCCTCTTGATCATTCTCTAAAGATTTCCGTAGTCTTCTGCTCGTCTCCTTTTGCAATCACTGTCTATAATCACTCGCCTAGAATCTTGTCTTCAACCTCTCTTCTCTGTGAAGTATGCCCAGAGCTGTATATCTAATCCTGACCACTTCACCTGTGTTTTTCAAGCTCATCCATTTCCTTAAGACCTTATTTTGCTTGTATTTCCCATCTACCCCTCTCCACTGGCTCTTCTCCCTTGAACCTCACCTGTCTTCTGGTCTTTGCAATTCTTCCTTGACCCTGCTTCTCCCTCAAGCTGTCATCCCACTGCCTTATTTCCCTTTATCAACAAACTTAGGAAGTGTGTTCTATGTTCCCTGCCTCCAATTCTTCCTTTCATTCCTCTCTTTAACTGTTTGCATGTTGACTTCTGCTTTCCCCTATTGGCCTTTTTTCCAGTGACACTACCTTTGATCCCCTTCCAACAATGCCTCGCTGTGGCATCTCACACTCTTGCAACTCTTCCTACATGTTTTTTGTCTTTGTTTTTGTTTTTTGAGAGTGTGTGTGTGCACACATGTGCAAGTGGGAGAGGGGCAGAGAGAGAGACTCCAAAGCAGGCTCTGCACTGTCAGCATGGAGCCCATCATGGTGCCTGAACCGATGAACCACGAGCTCATGACGTGAGCCGAAATCAAGAGTTGGACGCTTAACCGATTGAGCCACCCAGGGTGTCCCCACTTCATGGTTTCTTTTGCACTATGCTTTTTTCAATTTCTGTCAAGAGTATGAGACATTTTCTTCTTTAGGTTTCTTGGTTTTGGACTTCTTTTTTACTCTACCATCCTTAAAGGTCTTTATCTTCTTCTAGAGTTAACAAATATTTATTAAGTGCCTAACATGTGCTGGGAACTATGTTTGCCCTGGGGATGCAGAAATGAACAAATCAGATACTCACTGACTCTGCAGTATTTACTTGTCCGACCTCACTGCAGATGCAATCCTATATATTCTTTTTCCAAATGCCTCTGTTTTGTTTCCTCTATCTTATTCTCACTGAATCTCTTGTTCAGGTCCACATCATTATTAGCTTATTTTTGAAATAGCCTAGTAACTAGTGTCCTGTCTCTCTCCATTTTGGTCCATCCCACATGGTATCCCTAACCAATCTTTTAAAATATTTATGTCATCCCCCTACTCAAAATGCTCACTGGCTCTTTCCACTGCCTGCAGAAAAAACTCTAGACTCCTTAAAAGGATATTGGAAAGACCTGAGGCCTTGCAGTCAGAAAGCTTGGGTTACATTTCCAATCTGCCATTTACTCACTCTGTGACCTTGACTAACTTAGCTGCATTTTGATTTTCCCGTCTAGAAGATAAAACCAAATACGTATATGAAAGTGCTTTATATTTTTTAAGTGCTAGAGTGAATATGTTTTTTTTTTCTTCTTTTTAATTTAGAGACAGTCACCATATTGAAAATGGCCTAAGCTTCAGAACTAAACAACAATCTGGTTTCAAATCCCAGCTCTGTTACTTATTATCTGTGAGATTTCTGAACAAATCAGTAAACCTCTCTAAAACTGTTTTACTGTCAAAGCATCCTTTTGTATGGGTATCTGAAAATTAAATGGAACAGGGAATCTGAAAACTTCTAGTTGTGTATAATTCATAATAGGCACTGATTTGTTATCTTTTGGGCCTAGCTTACTTTTCCTGCAGCACATCTCACTCTACCTCTTTACTAACCCTATTAAACAGTCTACTTGATTTTCCCAATTCATACACTGCACTGTATTGTAAATGGATCAATGAGTAAACAGTTTCTGCTTCATCAGGAGGACATGCTCAGTTCTTCAAAGCTTAGTTAAAATGTTGAGACCACTCTAAAGCTCTGCCTTAATTCCTAATCTCAGTCTCTGAGATTAAAAATCTTATAATTGTATTTGACTAATGTTTCCTTGACTATCTAGGAACCAAAATATCAGGTTCTCCCAGCTCTTTCTGTGAAATAGTTCTTGGAATCACTTTTCTTTTCAATCCCATTATTCCATTCTTTCAGTTGTAATGATGATTTTTTTTTTTTTTTTTTTTTTTTTTTTTTTAAGTAGGCTTCACACCCAGCGCAGGGTTCAACACAGGGCTTGAACACATGACCCTGCGGTCGAGACCTGGGTTGAAATCAAGATGCTTAACTAACTGAGCTAACCAGGCGCCCCTAATGATGATTATTTTTTAACAACTGCCACCATTTACCAGAGAGAGAGCACTGCAGTTCTGGGCTAAAGACTTTGCATACATTATGTCATTTGATATTTAAAACCCCTTGTGCATTCTTATTCTATAGATGAGAAAAATCAAAACACAACTTAAATACCCTGCACAAGTTACAGTTAATTAAGTGGCAAAGTGCGGACCAAACCCAGATCTGAAACCAAAGTCCTTGAATGAGTTGGGCTTTTTCAAATTGAGTAGAACAAAAACATAGGAGTTTTAGAAGTTGAGTAGGAAAAAAAAAAAGGATTATGAAGATATAAAGAAAATAAAGAAGCACAGGAAACTGTTTCACAGAAGCCTCCTGTCTATTTCGAAAGCAGAATACACCAACACTCTAACAAGCTATTTATTTTGTTGGGCTCTCTGACATGAGTATTTGAGGCTCTAAACTCTTCTTGCTTCTCTTGCTCTTATGACTTCATAACTTCTGCTGCCTTATGTATTTGGCTGTCTCACTTCTCTCTCACTGGTGTAGAACACAAACGCTTTAATTCAATGAAAGCGATCTCCTCAATGGTTCTAGAACAATTTCTGCTTCTACAACCCTGTTATTTTGAATACACATACTTCTTCCCTTTCTCTCCACCTGTCAAAAGCCTGTATTTCAAGACTCTGCTATTACTTCTTCTTAACAGCTCCAGAGGATTCTGGAGTGATTACTATGTGTTCAATTCTTTTGCTGACCCATGATGAACTCATAACGTAAGCAAGAAATAAACCTTTTGAGATTTGGGAGTTACTTGTTCTTGCAACATAATCTTGCCTATCTTAACTGCTACACAGGACTTCAGGAAAGTAATCTATCTTCTCCAAGCTTCACTTTCCTTATCTGAAAAATGTAGATTAAAACAGTATCTATCAAATAAAAAATGCTCTGAGGATTAAATGAGATAATACAGGTAAGAGTGCTTAGGTTAAGTACAGGTAAAGCACTTAGCACAGTGCTAAGTAAGATGTGTATCCTAGATGTTAGTTATTTTTTAAATTTGTATTATCATGAATTAGCAATTGGTGTGTTAACAGTGACAAATGAACATAATGGAGAGTGTTATTTGCTTTTTTCAATGTTAAGCGTCAAACTACAAATGCTATAGATTTTTGTCAGTAATTTTAGCTGAAAACTTGGGCAGCTATGAATTCACACATTTTAAGAAGTTATCTTAACCACTATAGAGTTAGCCTACCTTATTATAATAGCTATATTGTTTTTTAAATATTTTATTTATTTTTTAACGTTTATTCACTTTTTGAGAGAAAGAGAGAGAGAGAGAGAGAGAGAGAGAGAGAGAGAGTGGGGGAGGGGCAGAGAAAGAGGGAGACACAGAATCCGAAGCAAGCTGCAGGCTCTGAACTGATAGCACAGAGCCCGATGCGGGGCTCGAACTCACAAACTGTGAGATCATGACCTGAGCCGAAGTTGGATGCTTAACCGACTGAGCCACCCAGGCACCCCTATATTGTTTTTTTAATATCATGAATCTTGGGATACCATGAAAAAAATAATGTTTCATATATATGCACTCTCTCTAAAACTCTTAAGGTTATTATGGAGATGTTATCCTTGTTTTCAAAAGCCTACTTGCACCAGGGATATACTGTATTATAAATAAAAATTTAAATATAGGATCCAGGTTAGCATATTTCATAAAATCTCACACTATATATATTTAAATTTATTTATTTTTGAGGGGTGGAGGTGAAGGGGCAAAGAGAGAGAGAGAGAGAGAGAGACAAAGAGAGGGGGGGGGGGGGAGAATCCTAAGCAGGCTCTGCCCTGTCAGTGTGGAGCCCAATGTGGGGCTGGAATTCACAAACCATGGATCATGACCTGAGATGAAATCAAAAGTCAGGTGCTTAACCAACTGAGCCACCCAGACACCCCTCACACTATTTATATTTAATTAAATTTTCTCTCCAGCCATATTATGTATGGTTTATTGTTGGTTGAAGACTGCCCAGACCTGATAAAGATTATAATAATGAATACTAACATCTATATTAATTCATCATGTTAAAAGTGCTTTTAATATACAGTCTCATTTGACTTTGAATCCTGTAAGTTATATAATATTTCCATTTCTGGTTGAGGAAATGAGGTTCAGAGACTGACCTGTCTAAAGTAACAAAAAACTGGGACTGTAACCTGGGTCTCTTTACTATACATTTCATGCTTATGCCACCATAGAACCCTGCAGTGATAAACCATTACTGGAATAACAACTTCACATGTGTGCTCTACAGATCTAGTATCATTTGCCTAGAAGTCTGTATAGCATAAATGTTGTAGAAAAAACCATTCACATTAGCTTTTTTTTTTTTTTTTTTTTTTTTTCAGAAACACCAAGATTTGGGTCAATGACAATGTGGTAACTCTGGGGACATTTTTGCTAGCTAGCTTTTTCAGACTAATAAACTTGGTAAGGACAAGATAAATTTAGACAATATAACTCTTTTAACCAACAGTCAACTGATATACAAAACACTTCATAAACGGCCAACATGTGAGCCAAGAGTTTCACATTCCTATTTTGAAAAAATTTAAAAACATTGTTTTACCAAAGAAATTCTGTTTTGACTAAACTTAGCACTGAAAAACGAGCATCTATACTTTACAAATTAAAGAACCCACAAATGTACTGGAAAAAATGCTAAATGAAAAATAGTTAAATAAAATCCCCAGGTGCCATATCTAGGGTCTTAAACTGAAATAAAATTTTAGGGTTTTTTTTTTTTTGTTGTTTTTTTTAAGGCAAGGGTTTTTTTTTGTTTGTTTGGTTTTGGGTTTTTTTTTTTTTCTTGTTTTTAAGAGAGAGTGAGCAGGGAAGGGGTAGAATGACAAACTTCAGCAATCTGCAGGCCTGACGTGGGGACTGACCTCAGGACCATGAGATCCTGACCTGACCCAAATCAAGAGTGGGACGCTTAACCGGCTGAACCACCCAGAAGCCCCTGAAATAAAACATTATAAGGAAACATTTCAAACAAACCAGTTGCCGTCCAATGTATCAAGAACAGTGTATATGACTGAAGTGCCAAAAGTGATTTAAATGGGATCTTTTACTTTTTAGAAATTGCAACACCCCACTATTTATAACATGGGCTCTTCTTGCAAATGACAAGTATGACACATTTTGTGAAGAACTTGACATGCATTGATACCACAAGTCATCCTGGAGACAAGCAAAAACGAGAGGTGCGTAAAGATACTCTGCCCTCTCCAGAAGCCAACGTGCAATACACCGTTAAAAATGGCTAAATTGGAATCTCTCAACGTGGCTCACTGTACACCATACTCAATTTCCACTACTGTGGATTTTACTTCTAGTTTCTGGTTTAGCTATTAGCAAGCCACTTCTCTGAACGTTTCATTTCCCAAAAAACAAGAAAATGGGTAAAGGATCATAAAGAGCTTTGATCCGAATAACATCTATTAGACATCATCAAAAGCTTTTCCTCTGGACGATGTACACAGGCCCATGACGTTCTGCTTTCCTCATATCTCATTACAGAACCCAAGCCTCTTTCTTTCATTCCCACTTTGGGCTCCTTAAAGAACAGCAAAGAGAGTTCCTTAGAAGATAGCCAGCGCTCCTTTGTCCTCAGAGAAGGCTGGGAGAAGGTTTTGAGGCCTCAGCTGGTTGAGAGATGGTAGAAGCGACCCACCCTAGCCCCAACCCAAGCCTGCGCCACAGCTCCGGAACCACGACGCGCGCGCGCTGGCCCGGCTACAGTCCCAGTGAAGGGGCGGGATTCCGAGGCGCGTGCAGAGACGACGGCAGGCGGAAGCTGCTGGCGACGAGGACCGTTCCCGCTGGCGCGGGTGGGGGAAGGGCAGCAGCCACACCCGGAAGTCAGTCTGCGAGGGAGGGAGGGGGGACGGGGGGGGGGCGAGGCTTCCGGTAGCGCAAAGGGTATCGGGAGAGGCTTCCAGCAAACCTTCTTCCTTGGCCTCTGGAGGGACCACCGTTGCCGCGGCTTCGGCTTCCACGATCTGCGTTCGGGCTAAACGGCCACGGCGGCTGCTACTGTCGTTCCCCTTGTGCCCGGCTCTGTCCGTATTCGTTCCCAGGCGGTCGCCACGGTTCCAGCAGCGGCCGCGGCCGACATGTTGTGAGGCGGCGGCGCGGGTGTCTGAAGGATGGTTTGGCAGACGCGCCGGCAGCGGCTGCTGGCGGCAGCGGCAGCTGGGGCTCCGGCTCTTTAGAGCCAAGCCCGCTGGGTGTCCGCCTGGTACCGCGGCGAGGCCAGTGCCCCTGGATCTTGCCTCTCCTCCGGCGCGGTTGGGGACCGGTTGGGCGACAGCGCCCGCTCCTCTGAGGAGACACGAAGGTGGTTCCCCAGTGCTCAAATTTCCGGACCACCTTTGCTTTCTCCTCTCCGACGTAGGCAGTGCTGTCCCCATTATCTTCAGCCCCCCGACCTCCCTCCCAATCTCGCCCTAAATCTCTCACACACACGGGTGTACCCCACCCTCACGAACCAGCCCCTCCCCACCCCCCACCCCTCGTTTTCTGCAACCTCTTCGCGCTCCTGGGATCCCACTTTGAGGGCAGCCTTTGAAAAATCTTCGCGGAATAGTGGACCAGAGCTGGGGAGTTTTTAAAAGTCGGGGCGCGCGCGAGAGGGAGATACGATGGCTTCCTCATCTGGCAATGATGATGATCTCACTATACCTAGAGCTGCTATCAATAAGATGATCAAAGAGACTCTCCCCAACGTCCGGGTGGCCAACGATGCCCGGGAGCTGGTGGTGAACTGCTGCACTGAATTCATTCACCTTATATCTTCTGAAGCCAATGAGATTTGCAACAAATCAGAAAAGAAGACCATCTCACCCGAGCATGTCATACAAGGTAAGTGGTGTGTGTGGGGTTTTGTTTGAATGAGGGTGAGGGGCAGCCTGCTAGCCGCGTGACCCGTTCATGTCAAAGCCTTCATTCCTCTCCCCTGATAATTACGAGTAGACGAAAAAGCCACGCGGGCATGGAGGTAGCCGGTGCCTTCAACTCGCTGTGTAGTATTCTTGTATTCTTGTGGTGCTTTTCATCCGGCGAGTACAAGTAAGGATTGCCAGCGTTTAGGTCAGCCTAACGTCCTCCAAAGATAAAGTAGCAGTCGTCGTCTGTTTACAGCCAGGTAAGCGGAAGCAACAAGAATTTTGCCTGCCTGCCGTTGAACCTAGACATGACAACTGAGCATTTGTCTCCCTAACGTGGAACCTCAGCCGTGACAACTGAGAAAGGAACCCAAAGTTCTCCCTTGGAAAATGAATTTTCAGACAGGATCTTCCAAGTATGAGTGGAGACAGCACCCCTTCCCCACCCGACCTTTTCACGGATATAGAGGAAAAGATGAATTTTCTGAACGCATGAGTGAAAGAATTCTTAATGTAAACGCTTTTAACGTTGTAAAGTTTGGTGATGTTGAATGAAGAGTGTGTTTTCAGCTTTAAGAGTGGTTCAGTGAGGGGCCCCTGGCTGGCTCAGTTGGTGGAGCATGCAGCTCTTGATCCCAGAGTTTTGAGTTTGAGCCCCACGTAGGGTGTCCGTTTTACTTAAAAAAAAAAAAAAAAAAAAAAAAAATAATAATAATAATAATAATAATAAAAATTAAAATAGTTTAGTGGTCCTACTGTTCATCAAGTTAACAAAACTTTCCAGTTCTATTCTGGAAGAAAAGGGTGGATGATTATCCTTTCTTCCCCTCCTTTCTTTTTCCTCTCTTTCTCAGTTTTTCTTTTATGTAGCTTGCTTTGCTTTATGGAGATAAATTTTTAAAGCTTGGATTGAAAGTTTGTAAGAGATTTTTTTCATGGAACATTTCCCTGTCCTTTCCTGTTGCAATTCCCACTTAGATGCATACACTTAAGCTTTTATTGAGGATTTCTGAAAGTTTGGACAGTTTTCCATCTTAGAAAGGGTTTAGTCCAGTAGTAGGGGTTTGGGGGACCACATTCTGATGGTTTGTTTCAGGCATAGGGAGACATTTACTAGTCATAATGTTTTGGAGCACTTACGTATACTCTTAAGAAAAAGTTGCATTCAATTTGAGGTGATAACTTGCCTTTTATAATAATTAAAATTCTAACAATTTCTTGATTGCTTTTGAAGTCAAAAAATCGTGATGAATTTTAATCGTTTTAGTAGGCAGGCAGGTGTCTACCATTTTATTTTTCATAATTTAACTTTGCAAAGGTGATGTTCCTGTTACTCTGAAGTAGAGAACACATCTCATATTCACCATATCCAATATTTTATTGTCAGTATTGACAAAAGGATTAGATGATTCATTTTTGGTCCTTAATGATTGGATGGAAGGTAGATTTTAATGTACTCTGCCATTTCTATTTCAGTCCATGAAGAGAAAAAAGATCCCTGGGAAAAACCATATTTGATTTTAAAGCTACGTTGTTTGTTTGTTTTGTTTTGTTTTTTTTAACTTGTGTGGTGTGTGAATACTCTGGTAGGTACAGTGAAAGTCAAGTTCTCTATTTTTCCTCTTGTGTTTTATTTTTACATTGTATGTACATGTTTTAAGTCTTTCATGAGATTATCCAACACAGCTATAATTTCCTTTTACAACTCATAAAAAAGAAAAAGAATGTTTTATCCACATTGCCTTTCTAATGAAAATTTCAAAAGCTTTCTAAAGGATCTGCCTAAACATTTGTTTACAACACAGGAGTGAGGATTGTTCCAAAAGTCTAATAACACATTACAATCTGTCTTCTTGGGTAGTTTATTCTTTTCTAAGATATATTTAGATTTCTGATTGACATGATGGAATAAAAGTGCAGCTGTAGCAAGCAGTATGCTAAATAGCTCAACTTTGGAATATGCTAAATTTAAGGTGTGAGTCCAAAAGTTCCAGTGAAAGCGTTTTCCTTTGTGTACTGAGGATGATTGATTATTTTTTAAAAAATCATCCACTGACCTGTTACAGTCTTACAAATTTACCCTTTCTTTGGGTAACATTGTTGTTGTTAAGTGGATAAGAACCTACCATTTTTGCCCCAAATTCCTCCAGTTAAGGGAATACATCTTATACATTTATAATCTCATATTAATTTCATATTGTTTAACCATTTTAAAGAATTTTTGTCTTGAGTGGTTACTTTTTTTTTTAAAAGAAATCCTCTAAGGTGTGTATTTTTTTTTAGGTGTTTAAAATGTATCTTTACAGATTAACCCTGGATAGCTTGCTAAATCATGGTAAATAGGACTTTTTTATGCTTTTCTGTAAGCATTTATTATTTTGGTATATAGGATATATGCAAGTGGAATAATAATGTACATTTAAAGTCATATGAATCTCACATTTGAAGTTCCAATTTTTTAGTTTAATAAGTTTAATGAACTAGATTTTGCTTCAGGACATGTCATTTGTTCACTTGCTACTTTGCTTTACATTGTCAGAGCAAATTAAGCATTTGAGGCTGTTCTGTAAAATGGAAGTTATTAAAGTTGACATAACTTTATTGTTAGTAAATCTTTGAAATAGTTAAACTTTGAAAAAATTATGAAATGTTTTGCTTTTTTTGAGTTTAAAAAGGGGACTTGGTATTGAAGATCACAGATGCACAAATAAAGGGGTTCTAAGCTATAAAAGGTGTTCCTTTCATGTCATTGCTGGTTTTTGTGAACACATACTCTTAAATAAGTTTTAACATGTTCTGTTATATTATGTAAAGAACTGACATTGAGAGTTAAGAACTGCAAGTTCTACACTGTAAAGTCTTTGGCCTTAGGCAAATCTGTTAAAGGTTTCCTCATTTATGTATAAATAATACTTAATTGTTTCAGGTATTACTTGCAATTACTGAGAATCAGTCAGGGTTGAGAATCTTACATGATATGCTGCAATAAATAATTTTATATTTTTAGAAGTTAGCTTTTCTTAGGCAAGCTTTAAAAAAATGTTTATTTATTTTGAGAGAAAGAGAGAGAGCTCATGGGAGGGGTAGAGGGAAAGGAGAGAGAGAATCCCAAGCAGGCTCTGTGCTGCAGAGCCTGATGCAGGGCTCCATCTCACGAACTTCAAGATAATAACGTGAGCAAAACGAAGAGTCAGATGCTTAAGCCACTGAGCCACCTTAGACACCCCTAAGATGTTTATTCATTTTTGAGAGAGAGAGAAAGAGCACGTGCAGTGGAAGGGCAGAAAGAGACAGAGACACAGAATCTGAAGCAGGCTTCAGGCTCTGAGCTGTCAGCACAGAGCCCGAAGCGGGGCTCGAACCCACCAACAGCGAGATCATGACCTGAGCCAAAGTCAGACGCCCAACCCACTGAGCCACCCAGGTGCCCCTAAATAGTAATTTTTAAAATGCGTAATGTTACTGATTAAAATATAAAGCTTGAAGTCTGTTATGTTTAACCTTACAGCATAATGCCATTGTAAAGCTGAAGTATAAATAAAGATATTTTAAGTGATTATTTTTTTGAATTTTTAATCTTCTGCCACATTTCCCCCCCACATTTATAACAATAGTTAGTAACTGAAAAAGTCTCTGAGGATTTGCTTCTTCAGCAATGGAGTTGCTCCAGGCTATCTCTGTTGAAGGAATTAAAAAAAAATCTAGTCCCTCTCACACTGGTACTTTTGTGAAATACAATAAAAATGGATCACTAGAAAAACAAAATTGAAAAATACATAAAATTTCAATTTTTGTTGTTAGATTCAATAAACTTAAAATTACTCTTGTCAAATTGCTTTGAAGGTTCTTTTTTTTTTCCTCCAGCTTTATTGAGTTATAATTGATATAACATTGTGTAAGGTTAAGGTATACAGCATAATGATTTGATATGTGTATATATTGTGAAATGATACCACAATATGGTTAGTTAACACACCCATCACCCCATGTAGTTAAAGTTTTGCTGTGAAGGTTCCTAAATGCTTTCTTTGATTTCCATACTTAACTCATCACAGACCATTATAAGCAGTTCTGGCACAAGTCCATGGACCACAGTTTGAGTAGCTTTGCTCTAAAGCCTAAATAAACCACAGTCTGTTTTAGAAAGTGGATGTGAAGTAGTTTTTAAATCAGAGGATCTGAGTGATTGCAGAGTTGTAATAATAATGAGAATGAAAATGATATTGTATTATCTAAATAATCATGCATACTGGTATTTTTTCCAAAGGGACACATTATGTATATGGAATTGGTATTATCACATAATCAAGTTTTTTTCAAGTTAGGATTTTTTTATTTAACTTAAAACTGAAATATCTTGTTTTTATTTTTCTTCTGCTACCAACAATTTTGAACACTACTAGGTACCTGGCATGGTGTTAGATAATGGTAAGGGTATAACGATTGATTATATTTGGTTCCCTCAGTCTCTCATTATTGTCCCAGATTCCCAGGGGTAGTAATCCATAGAGGACATAATTAACGGTCTTCAGAAACCTTTGCCTGGCTGATGAGCCAAGAAGTCACTTTGGCCTGTATCATCCTTTTAATGCATTTTAAGTGAACTACCACCCCCCCCCCCCACACACACACTTCCTTTAACATATAAACAAAAGAAAACAAATTTGAGAATGCTATTTTACATATTTTAATATTTTAACAAAAAACCTGTATTACACATTTGAATATGAAGTAATTCACATAAATTCTTGTTATAACAAAATTTTATAGGATTGCGTTACTTTTGTAAAATAAGATAAGCCTGTATTATTGTTGCTGGATGGAAGTTTTCACCTTTCTTTTTTTAAAGTTTTTTTTTTTTTTAAGTTTTTTAACATTCGTCGTTTTAAAAAAAGTTTATTTGAGGGGGGGGGAGGCAGAGAGAGAATCCCCTGCTAGCTCCCCGTATCAGCACCGAGCCCAACACAGGGCTCGAACCCACAAAACCATGAACCATACTGTTGAGATCATGACCTGAGCTCATGAAATCAAGAGTCAGATGCTTAACCAACTGAGCCACACGGGGACCTTAACATCTGTCTTTAAAATTGAAAAATGTGGCAAATGTTTTTTTCCCCTAATATACCATGCACTTTTCTGGGTATAGTTTTAAAGTACATGGCAGAGGGGAGCAGACAGGCATCTGAGGAGCAAGTGATGTATGTGTTTTACCAGCAAAAATTTTTATTTTTTTCTTTTCTGGATTTTACTCTGAGATCCTTGATAGAGCCAGGGCCCTAACAGTCCATTAAATCTCTTTATACAAACTAGAAAAAGGCACTTCTTCCCTAAAAACCTTTACTACCATCTGCCAGAAAAGTGCCGTAATAAACATACAGATCTATGTTTACAGTATGAATGGCCTTCCTTAGATATGGTCCTGTTGTGCACTGAATAACCTGCAAATCCGCAATGATGGCCCTGCTTAAGAGTCATTTCCCTTATCCTTTAAGATACTCTTTGTGTAAAATGGAAATGATTATTCCTATATGGTAACAAATGGTGTAAAATATCTCCTTGTTTAGAAAAGACTATTATCTACTTATTCCTGGTAACCATAGTGTATTTAAAATTTGGATTAAAGTCAGTGCAGTTTTAGAAATTAAAATTTATGGCTCTTCCTGTTGAACCATTTAATTGAGGGTACAAATTTGTATATGGCAGCTCTTTGAATAATATTAAATATTAACCTTGGATTCACTTGCAAATTTTTTTAAAGCGGTGTTCTCAACCTTAGATGGTTTTAAAAGTGAGTTTTTAAATTTTTAACTCAAACTCTCCATGGTTAAAAATAGTTTGGATTGGATTTTTTTGATGTTGAGTCTAGTAATTGATGATAATTTGAAGAATTGTCTGCATGGTGTTGATTAATTTTATAAGTTTAATATTTTATATTATAAGTATATTCGTTCAACTTGAATTTAGTGTGATAATGCATAGGTGCACATTTATTTATGTCCTGTACACTTATTAGGGTGCTCTTTTAAATGTAAGGGAAAAAATAAAGATGAATAATACATAGTCCAAGTGGTTATGGGAATCTTATGTGCTAGACATGGTGTTAAATGCTGTAGATCACTTGTTGATCCCTATAGTCCTAAAAATAATATCATGAATATTTTGCTTATTCTGTGGGCCAGCCTCTGTTCTAAGCTCTTTGTTTATATTAATTCATTTATTCTTCACAGTAACCTGATCTGAGGAGATACAGGTACTGTTATTCTTGCTTTAGTGGCACAGAGGTGAAGGAACTTATCTAGGCTCACACAGTTCATATGAGGCAGAGCTGGGATCAGTCTCTGGCAGCTGTAGGGCCTGCAGGCTTAACCGCCATACTGCATATGTTTTAGGAAGATACTACGAAATGCTATTCTCAGAGAAGGAAAACTGAAGCTTAGAGATATGAAGCAGTGTATCCAAGGTTATATGAATATATTGACAACCAAATTTCAAATTCTAAGATGTCTATCTGATTTTACAAGGGGGAGATTACTTTTATCTATGAGCATCAGGCAAGTTTACTTATTTGAGCCTTGAATGCATTACCATCAGTATGAATGTGGGAAACTGATGTCTGTTGGGAAACATTGAGCAGTTAGATTTAGCATATGTAGGGATTTAATGGCAGAAATAAAGCTGGAAATGTAGCAGGGCTAGATCCTAGAGAAATGTGGTATACGCTAAGGAAATACGACTTTCTTCAGAATTTTGGGAGGAAACCACAAGCCATTCTCTTGGTTTCTTTTGGTATTGTCTCCAGCCAATATTATTGAAAATATACTACTATATGCCTTTAAAAAAGAGAAGAAATTGGGGTGCCTGGGTGGCTCAGTCACTTAAGCATCCAACTCTTGATTTAGGCTCAGGCCATGGTCTCAAGGTTCGTGAGATTGAGCCCTGTGTTGGGCTCTGCTCTGACAGTGTGGAGCCTGCTTGGGATTCTTTCTCTCTTTTTCTGCCCTGCCCCTGCTCCTGCTCACTCACACTCTCTCAAAATAAATGAATAAACATTTAAAAAAAAAAGAGAAAAAATAAAAGAAAAACTTTGGCTTCTAGCATTGACACCAAATTATCAGTCTGTCAATTCAAGTAAAAAATGTAGGCTGCTTAATCTTCACTTAATTTTCCACTATATCTCCAACTTTTTAGGCCAAGAATTATGTGGTAGTTATTTTGATATTCAGAACTCAGAGTAATGAATTAACTGAAATTTTTTGGGGAGCAGAGGCAATAAGTTAGTATAATTAAAATTCAAGTAATAGTACTCTGCTTTTTGGCATGAGATTATTTCTAAAGAAGGTTGATGCAAAACAGCTTAATATTTGAAGTAATTAAAGTCATAAATCATTCCAAAATGTCCTTAAAAACCACAGCTTATACGGGAGGGAATGCGTATTTGTTAAGGTGTATTTGGTATTGTCCTTGAAGAGCAAATCCCTGCAGTTGGAATTCGGGGCAACTTTGCTGAGGGCAGTCTGGTTCATCATAATTGTTGAAAAACTGCAAGAACTGATACACTAAGTTAAATTCATCAACTATATTTTTCACCATCTATATTTCATCATTGGGTCAGAAAACAAAAATGCCTTTGGGGCACTGGCAATATATAGAAAACTATAAAATACAATTTTAATTACTGTGAGCCAAAAGAAAATGTTATGCTTTGTCTTGATTATAGAAGGCATTTAGAAGGTGCATTACTATAAAATTTTCTTTCTAAATGTGAAAAAATAAAGGGAGAGAAAATTGTTAACACTTCTAACCTTACAGTCTTTCTTTATCCCAGTTTTCTGCCACATCAGTTGAAATGTTTTTATAGTGCTTCCTGTTAAGTTTTATTTTCAAAGGAAACTTGTTGGCTGAATATAAATGCTGAATTTCATAAGTTATTTCCACCCGTATTTCTTAAACTTGGCAGTTGGAGTACCTTTGCTAAAAATAGTCTCCTGTTTGGTATATTGTACAAAAGAACTTACCCATTCTTTTATCCCATCCTACTGAAACTTAGAACATATGTTACCAACCTACTTTTTCTAAGCCAAATGGCACAAAATATGTTATTAACAAGTAGACTCCAAATACTTGTTTTTTTGGTATTCTTCTAGAAAGTGACTGAGGTAATGATGTTTAATTTACTGTGAGTGGTATAGGAAAAATGTTTTCTTACTAAAAGCACATGTTCTTACATTGGACTTTGTTTTTTTCCTCTCACAGGAGATGCTTTGGTTTTTAAAAATTAATCAGAAAAGTAAAGGCCTGTGCTGTTAAATGTTCCTCAAGTTTTATCTAATTTGTAATATAATAAGAAAGTTGATACAATATTTTGATTTAGCCATTCAAATAATTGCTGTGCAACTATAAAATAGGTAAAATTATTAGAAGACAGAAATCCCCTCCCCTCCAAAAAAAACCCCCCAAAATACCACAAAAGCTTAATCTTCCATAAATGGGGGGAAAGACTAAGTTTTATCACTCTTTCATGTTTTCATTTCCCTAGCACTAGAAAGTTTGGGCTTTGGCTCTTACATCAGTGAAGTAAAAGAAGTCTTACAAGAATGCAAGACTGTAGCATTAAAAAGAAGAAAGGCCAGTTCTCGTTTGGAAAACCTTGGCATTCCTGAAGAAGAGTTATTGAGACAGCAGCAAGAATTATTTGCAAAAGTAAGTAATGCATTATAAATTGTTTTCATCTGAACACTGCCCTGTTTGCTAACAGAAATCATACTGGTTTCTGAAATCATTTCTTAAATCAATATATATATACAGAGGATTTTCTTTCTGTGGCTGGTTGTTTGATCATAGAGTCTGATGTTTAAATCTAACCAGTTTGACTCTGTTTGGCCAGTTATTTGCTTCATAAAAAAATAAATATTTGCTCATTAAAATTTTTTTTTTTTTTAAATGGGGTGCTTCAGTGGCTTAGTGAGTCAGGCGTCCCAACTTCAGCTGAGGTCATGATCTCATGGTTTGTGAGTTCCAGCCACACTTCTGGCTCTCTGCTGTCAGCTTAGAGTCCGCTTCAGATCCTCTCTCTCTCTCTCTCTCTCTCTCTCTCTCTCTGCCCCTCCCCCACTCTGGTGCACGCTGTCTCAAAAGTAAACGTTAAAAAAACCTTTTTTTAAAGTAAATATTTGCAGCAACCTGTTTTCTTTTTTTATTAATTTTTTTTTAATGTTTGGGGCACCTGGTTGTCTCAGTCGGTTGAGCGCCCGACTTCGGCTCAGGTCGTGATCTCATGGTCTGTGAGTTCGAGCCCTGCGTCAGGCTCTGTGCTGACAGCTCAGAGCCTGGAGTCTGCTTCGGATTCTGTGTCTTCCTCTTTCTCTGCCCTTCCCCCACTCCAGCTCTGTTTCTCTCTCTCTCTCTCTCTCAAAAATAAACATTAAGAAAAAAATTAAAAAAAAATTTTTTAATGTTTATTTATTTTTGAGAGAGAGAGAGAGAGAGAGAGCATGAGTGGAGAAGAGAGGGCGGAAGACACAGACACTGAAGCAGGCTGCAGCTTCTGAGCTGTCAGCACAGATGTGGGGTTCGAACTTGAACCGTGAGATCATGACCTGAGCCGAAGTCGGACACTCAACCAACTGAGCCACCCAGGCGCCCCTTTTTTAATTTTTTTAATGTTTATTTTTGAGAGAGAGAGGGAGACAGAGTGCGAGCAGGGGAGGGGCAAAGAGAAAGGGAGGCATGGAATCTGAAGGAGACACCAGGCTCTCAGCTGTCAGCATAGAGCCCAGTGTAGGGGTCGAACCCACCGACCATGAGATCATGACCTGAGCTGAAGTTGAACGCTTAACCAACTGAGCGACCCAGGTGCTCCAGCAACAATTGGTTTTCCAAGGAGAACAACTCCAAAATAACTACTGATTTTACTTTGAGTTTTTTATTTTTTTGTCCAGACAGAACGACCAGTTAAAAGCATGAAAAGTATACTTAAACATTCTTAAGATTTAAAATGATGGGCTGGTGAGAAAATACTATATCAAATTTTATAATGAGTGGTATATAAGGAAAATTTAATAAACATCTATTTTATAGTTAATTAGGTTTTTAATGTACCTTTAAAACAAACATACTAATCTTAAAAAATTCCTTCCCTCTTTCCTTCCTCCCTCCCTCCTTTCCTCCCTTTCTTATTAAAACTCTAATTCCCAGTCTGTGAAGGATTAGTACTAATATTCCTCTCTTTAAAATAAAAAAAGGAGAAGATGAAGTTCTTATTCTAAGTTTTGGCCTTTCATTTCAAATTAGATTGTAAGGCAGTTTTGGGTTGAAGAGGTGAGATTTCCTACCAGTTACTGTAGTTACCATTAGAACTGGGAAGTATCACTTTTGGTAATCTCTTTCAGACTAGCCCTATACCTGATCTCTTTGTAGTCATAATAACTTAGGTAGTCATAAGTTTGAATCAAAAAGCATTTGAATTTTAAGTGTTATCAAGCACCAGACATCAGAATACCATTCAAACTAATAAAAATAAAAGTTTACTAACATTTATTGAGTTCTAATCATGTGTTAATCATGTTTCCAAATAATTTACCTGTATTTTTTTAAATCCTCACAACAACCTACAAGATCGGTACTAAGGAGGTACTAAAAGCTTTTGAAACAGGTGTGAATACAAATAAACACTTTATAATCCATATGAATATGAGATAACAAAGACTGATGATTAAAAAAACATTAGTGGCTATTATTTATTAACTCTCTGCTATTGCAGATTACCTAGAGAGTGCCAAATTAGATACTTGATAAAAGGAAAAAGATGCTCTATTACTTTACATACTTTGCAGTTTTTATAAATATAAATAAAATAAATAAATGTGAATTTTATTATACTCATTTACACGTTAAGAAACAGACTCAGATGGAGAAAGAAACTTGCATGAGATCATTCATTCATTTGTTCTACACATGTTTACTGAAGTCCTCACTATTTATCAGATACAGTGCTAAATGCTAGGCTTATAATAGTATACGAAAGAGACATGGTTCTTATTATGATGGAACTTAGTTTACTGGGAAGGATTGAGTTAAACAAATGAAACAGGTTAAGTTCATATAGTTAGGAAGTGTTGGAGTCTAAATTCAGACTCAAGTCTCCTGACCCCTAGACATGTGCTGTTTCTACATTACTATGCTAATGTTCTAGCCACCATTTTGTCCACTTACACTTATTTTAGAACTTTTAAGTGGAACATGATGGCTTTATCCTTTCCAGGGCAAAAAGAAGAATGAAAGAAATAATTGCCCACCAAATCTGTCTTTACCTTTCTATCCTTGTCATTTGTTATTTTCTCTTCCTTATCTTCCTTCATTCTTGCCTTCATCTATGGGTGAGGATCCCTTAATATTTCTTTGCTCTTGTGAGGAAAATCAACAGAGAGGTAAAATTATAGCACCTGTCTAGTACTTCTTCCTTAAAGCACAAAGCACTTAAGTCCTAAATATGGTAAGTAAATATAACAGCTTTTTTATCAGTTTGATTTCATTTCACCTTTTAGACTTTGTTTTAAATACTAACACAATAGCATCTTCATTTGAAGCAGTCTTTCAACTGCTAACAACAAAATGTGGAAAGGGGGAACCATTAATATATTGAAGTTAAGATTAACTGTAAATTACAAATGAGTTATTTTAGTATTTGGGTGGGGAGGAGAGTCTAAAACATAATGAAAATCTCCAAAAGAAGAAATTAATTAGGAAGTATACACTTACTGTCTTTCACACTCCCATTTTAAAAGAAAAATACTTGAGGTAGGTTGGGTAAGAGGCAAGAGAGAAAAAAATGAGAAAAAGTACTGCTGAAAATTTTAATTTATGAAAATAAAATTTATCAATCAACATAGACTTTAAAGGCACAGGAATGTTTTTATGTCTAGACAGAGAAATATGTTTGCTAATATGGGTACTTAAAAGTCAGTTAAATTTTTTTTAAATCTTTTATTTATTTTTGAGAGACAGAGAGAGACAGAGCATGAGCAGGGGAGGGGCAGAGAGAGAGGGAGACACAGAATCTGAAGCAGGCTCCAGGCTCTGAGTTGTCAGCACAGAGCACGACGTGGGGCTCGAACTCATGAAACATGAGATCATGACCTGAGCCGAAGTCGGATGCTTAACTGACTGAGCCACCCAGGTGCCCCAAAAGTCAGTTAAATTTTAATTGTAACCAGTGCATGTCTTTGTAGATTACTGAATAAACCATGAGATCAAGCAGCTTTTGCAATAAAATCTGTGTAGAGACTTGAAACTGAGTGTTTTTTTTTTCCTGTGCCACGAAATTATACCTGTATATGATTGATTAAGTCACAGAGTAAGTATTCTTAAGTTTATTAAATTCACATATTTGGTTTGCCCTACAATTTTCTTATGAATTCTTAAAATGTTTTTCATGAAGCATTCTTAGTCTTTTTTACACTCTGGGTATTCCTGCCGTAAAGGTAAATATGCCTGTGTGTTAAAATAACTATTTTTCATACTTTTTAAGTAAAAATAGATGCAATTAGTTATTAGAATATCTGGTTTCTGATTTCCTAAACAAAAAAAGTTTTTGTCTTTTAGGAGAGGTATGATATAGGTACACTGACAACTGTAATATGAGGCTAACTACTTTCATGAGGAAAATATAAAGAGTTCCCAAGTACAGAGACATTACATTAGATTTTGGCAGTGTAAGAGTGTGCCAATTATTTCGCATGTGAGTGCTAATACAAATTTAAACCAAAGCAGATCTCATCACATGTTACCTTATGAATGTTGACATTGGAATACCTTACCTGTAGTATAATATCAGTTCTGGACTGAAAAGTTGAGGAAGAAACTTAATTTTCTTTTTTGCATAACTCAGAAAAACAGCTTGTATGCAGTTTACTTGTTGACCTCAGCAGATGACCTAAGCTGATAGTGTTAATTCAGATTTAAGAAATTATTGGAATCTTGGTTTGCATAGATTCATGATCGATCTACATGCAATACTAACTAAATTGGATAGCTTTTACATTTTCACATGTGTACATAGGCCTTCTGCACTCTTTCCAAACCCATTAGTTATTGAACTTTGTAAACTGGCATTGAGATATACAGTATTTTGTTATACCAGTTTCATAAATGGTTTATAGCACAGTATGTGTGGGTTTGAGACATACCAAGGGTTAGTTTCTCAAGGTTCTTGTTGTGCTTCCTGTAGTAGCATTTGATGGAGTATCTCTTATATACATTTGTGGTAGATGAAAAAAAAATTATATTGCAAATCCTTTCTTTTTTTTTTTTAAAGCTTAAATAAACCATATAGTAAGTTTTGGTCCAAGTTGAGTAGGATAAGTTAAACTTATATTGCATTCTGTTAACCAATATAAATGTATTTTTGCAAATCAAAATCACAAGGAGATGTTACTTATAAATATGTTAATTGGGGAGATTTCATCAAGTGAAATGAAATAATAAAATACAATACTAGGAAAAAAAATAAATATTTTTGTAAGCATAGTTGTGTTGAAATAAAGTTTTCAAAAGAAAAAAAAAAAACGCATGCACCAGTAACTAAACAATTTTCTCAGCCTGAAACCCACCTTTCTGTGCTTTGATTTGTGATCAAGCCTAGTACTCTATAAACCACATTTCTGCTTTTCTATTGGACTTCATTGGACTCTGCTTCCAGTAGGGGGTTCTGGAGGGAGAATGCCAGGCTAGAGGAGGAAGGCAGCACTTGGGCTCCTTTCTTTTACTTCCTATTAGCTTCAGGTTCCTTTGAGCAACCTACCAATGCATCTTTACTCTCACTGCATCAATTTTTTTTTCCTGTGGCAGGAACTGAATCCAGCATATAGTTTCTTTACAGAACCAGCATAAACATTCATCATTTTCTTCCAGGGTGTGAGTCTCAAACCTTGGGCCCTCTATCAAGCTCAGAGATGCTTTTACCAGCCAATCTATGCCAGTTCTTCAGAGGTCTGAGTTTCAGTTCCATGGATTGTTCTTTTAAGCTTCTTAAAAATTAAGTTTTAAAAATTCCAGCCTCTTCCTTTATTCCCTCAGTTTTAGGATTGGTGGCTGCTTTTGGTAGTTACCAGTTGTGTAATATCTAAGTGTTCTTTTCATGCCTTTTCAATGACCTAGTTACCAACTTTATACTTGGTTAACAGTCCTTTATATTGCATTCTTTCTATTCCCCTAACTAATGTGACTTTTATCTCCTGATTAGGTCCTGAATGATACAGTTAGGACTTAGGAAAAAAATGGAGAAAATGATACTTCAGTTTGACTTGAGGAGTAGAACTTCAGTAGGTGAAAATTAGGAAATTTGAAATAGAATGACTATCAGCATGAGTTAAGGTAGTGAAAATGGGAGGGTATGGTGTATTGGGGAAGCATTTTAAGTTTTAGGGGTTTTTTTTGGAGTACCAAGTATGTATTACAATTGGGAGATAGGTTGGGGCAGGCAGTAATTTGGAGGACCTTGAACTCTAGGTTGAGAAAGTGGACTTAATTGGGTAACAGATGATTTTTTTTTAAGTATAATAATGACCTGATTAGAATTTTCTCTAGAAATGATTGGATAATAAATTCAAGAGAGATTATTAAGAAAAGTTAGGAATGTACGTGGTAAAATCTTAATGTTAGAGTTATACTGAGCATTACTGTTTCCCACAAAACATGCTTTCAGAAAATACTGGAGGACTGTGTGTTGGGAATGTAACAAGGAGTATGAAAATAGTCTCTATTCTCAAGTCTAGTGGGAAAAAAGATACATACTCAGATAATTTGAGAACAAAGTAAATAGGTATGGGAATGCATAGAGAATTTTGGCATATGAAACAAAGTGCACAGTATGATCTAGATGGCCAAGAAAGACTAATTTCTGTTTTAATAGATAACTAGGAATTGGCTATGCATAAAGGAGGGTGGTGTGGTGAGTGTGAGTCAGGCTTAAAGGACAATTCTGAGAAAAGGCAGAAAGGGAAACAGCATTGTTTTGGTAGATTCCAATGGAATTTATATGATCTTTTCAAGAACAGATTGATTTTTTCCTTCTTGATGTGGTTTTTCTGCTAATGAATTAAATTGGGAAAGACCTTTAGCTGTTGCAACATTGCTTGTAACGTTTATGTGCGTATCTTGGTTTCTAAAATTCTGTGATTGTTTTTAGAGAGGATATATCAAATGAATGGATTTTCACTATCTCACTTAAATTCAGTCCTGGATAAGTGCCTTTTCTCTAGTGGGTATATGGGAAGGGTGTGTGTGTGTGTGTGTGTGTGTGTGTGTGTGTGTACCCATGTGTGTTTATTTAGGGGAGAGGGACAGAGGAGAAATGTATGTATAGGGTAGGGAACTGTGATAGAAGCTCAAACATCAAAATAGCTATTATACTCATGTATAGTACTTTTTCTTAGGAGTTAGGGGTACTATACTAGACAACTTTGAAATCATAGAAATAATTTTTAGATTGAAAAATGTTTACATCTGGGGTGCCTGGGTGGCTCAGTCGCTTGATCATCCGACTTTGGCTCAGGTCAGGTCTTGTGGTTCACGAATTTGAGCCCTGCATCAGGCTCTGTGCTGACAGCAAAGAGCCTGGAGCCTGCTTCAGATTCTGTGTCTCCGTCTCTCTGCCCCTCGCCCACTTGTGTTCTGTTTCTCTAATTCTCTCAAGAATAAATAATAAACATTAAAAAAAAAAAAACATTAAAAAAAATGTTTGCATCTAAATTGTAAGTTGAGAGGACAAAAGAATCAAGTGAAAAAAAGGAAGAGAGAGGGGCTCCTGGGTGGCTCAGTTGGTTAAGCATCTGACTTCAGTTTGGGTCATGATCTCGTGGTTCATGGGTTAGAGTCCTGTGTCAGGCTCTGTGCTGACAGCTCTGAGCGTGGAGCCTGCTTCAGATTCTGTGTCTCCCTCTCTCTCTGCCCCTCCTCTGTTCACACTCTAGCTCTCTGTCTCTCAAAAGTGAATAAATGTAGGGGTGCCTGGGTGGCTCAGTCGGTTAAGTGGCCAAGTTCGGCTCAGGTCATGATCTTGTGGCCCCACGTCGGACTCTGCTGACAGCTTGGAGCCTGGAACCTACTTGTGTTTTTGTGTCTCCCTCTCTCTCTCCCCCTCCCGTATTCGTGCTCTCTCTCTGCCTTTCAGAAATGAATAAATGCTAATAAATAAATAAAGAAATAAAGAATGAATGAATAAACGTTAAAAAAAAAAAAGAAAGAAAGAAAGAAAGAAAAAGGAAGAGAGAAACTGGGAAAGGAACCAAAGAGAGAACATTATGATTTTTGTACCAGCTTTTTCAATTTCAGTTGAACCAAAGGTCATAAAATTATGTGGCATAAAAGAACTGTCTATAAGAGAACCAAGTTTTGGAAACTGTCCTTAGTTGATAGAGAAGCAGTTGTCTAACTGTATTTCCTTATAGAGTTCATGTTTTCCAGATGTATAACAGTTATTTAGTGGTTGGAAAATATCCAAATTTGGTAATAACTAAGTCTGTAATTGGCTTAATCTATACTTAACCAAAGTGTGTATGTTGTGAGTTTTAAAAAAATTATTACTTGTTTTTATGTTTTTGGTGTTTAGGCTAGACAGCAACAAGCAGAATTGGCCCAGCAGGAATGGCTTCAAATGCAGCAGGCTGCCCAACAAGCACAGCTTGCTGCTGCCACAGCCAGCGCATCTAACCAGGCTGGATCTTCTCAGGATGAAGAAGATGATGATGATATCTGAAATTTACCAGCTGAGTTTCTATTTCCTCTATAAATGTTTTTCCCTGCACAAGAAAACAGTGAAAGAAATGCTTATCTGTAATTTTGTATGCATCTTGGTGGACTTGCCATTGGTATTCTAGGGATGTCTGCTGTTAAGTTTCATCTATTGTGTGCTATTCATGTAAAAACTGTCTCTTTGAACTATTGAAAATTTAAGATTCAGTATAATATCAATTTTGAATTTTTAATGGTGTTTATGAAATTTTAGATAGCAGTGAGTCCTTTATTTGATCAATAAACAGTGTTACAGAAAACGTCAAGTTTATAAAAATACAGTGAAATTTATACAGAAACTCTAAATCTGCATTTGCATTTCCTCTGCCCTTTTAACTAGACTAAAAATTGGGAATTTTAAATTATTGGGGGGAGGGTGTTGTGTAATGCAGTAGATGTTAGATCAGGATGGTGAAAAAACAAAGAGTTCAGTTTTGTAGTATCTGAATTTTTTGTCTTTTAAAATGAGTGTATATATATAGGCAATAAATATATATGCTCAGATAAATATGCTTGTTTAAAAAAATCTCAAAATGACATCCAAAAACTTAGGAAGGAGTATGTTCAATAGTAGTTGTATGAATTCGGTGGGTTATGTTTTTGATTTTGTTTTTGTTTTATGTAGAGGTAAAAACTACAGTTTTATTATGGCATAATTCATCTTGAGCTATGCTATTACATTTCAAAGACTGCCCAATTTTGAGGACTGTCACGATTCTTACTATTTCACTCCAATGATTGTTAATAGTATTACTTGCTTAGTCCATCCATCTTTATTGGAACTTGTGAAACAATTGCTTAGGTTCCATTGGTTTAATGGAGATTCATGAATATCAAACCTTTGCTGGGGGAAAGAAATGAAAGTTAATAAGCATGCTTACTATAAAAGAGGGATTTTTTTGTAATTTAACTGATAGTTATAGTTTACTTATTGTTTGTTTTTAGCATTACTTTTACATTTTCTTGACTAGATGGCCTAGAGTGTCCAGTGCTTCCTTTTGAAATGGCATCAAATCTCCATCATAATTGAGTGATAGCTTTAAAAATGATTGGTTTTATTTTGTTTAAGAAAGCGTGTCATAACTGATCAGCCCTATATGAAACATAAATAGTTTCAACCTACTCGTTAAAAGGGAGAAGCTTTAATTTGGTTCCACTAAATAAAGTATGGTAGTGATTTTTATAGGAATCCAGTGTATTGAAGAAATGGCATATTGTTTGTACTTTGGAAACAGAATGGAAAAGCCACTTTAAGATAGTATAAAGTAATCTAAATTCCTATGTCAGTTGCCAAATCATTTAAATTTGTATATTCACCAAGTCCAAGGATAAATTGTGGTTGCTGGGATTCAGTTTTAATTGGAGAGCTAAATAAGTAAAGTTTATAAGTATTAGATTTCTTAAAGGTCTTATTTTGCAGTTTTAGAAAAAGTGAAATATTAGCATACGTTTATTAAATACACTTCCCCCATGCCATGAAAAGGTTAATTTTGCTGAATGTTTTAAGTTGAAGTTGATATTGTATCCATGAAGTGCTTTGGACAAGATAGAAGGGGTTGTTTTTTTAAAAGTTTAAGTACCAAAGGTAGTCTAGTCTAAGAAATAATAAGTTAATAAGTGTTGGCTTTTCTAATTTGTACTGTAACATCCTTATTCTTTCTATTTTAAGTATATCTGTTTCTTAAGTAAACAACTTAGATATTTTTCCACTTTTTTTTCCCTGATGCAGAGTTCAGGTTAATTAATATTTTACTGCATCTGATAATGTATTATATGTTTGAAGCCTAGTGACTTTTCATTTTGACATTCTTGTGATTTCATATGCTGTATTCTTCAAGCAATAAAATCTGATGTGTTTTATAAATTGTTTTTATATTTAATAATCTACACAGATTAACAGCAGGAGATTGCTATTACTAACATTTTTAGTAGTTTCGAGAATCTTAGGCCCAATATTTTGATCATTTGGTATTTAATACCTGACTTTCTCCTTTGTTTATTGTTATTTCAGAAAATGTGGTTTTACTTGTACTTTTGTAATGGCAGTCCTAGGATCCAGGCATAACAAAGCTAATTAAGCAATGTTTTACTTTTAGTTTACTTTTTAGCATTTAAAAGTCATTATAATGTCCATTGTTGAGATTTTTTAAATCTTGTAGAGAGAGAAACAAATTTTTAGGGTTCTTGAGAAATAAAGTTACTGTTTAGTAAATATCTTCCCCACTTCCTTATCTATCTTTTTCAGCAGACTGTCAGATTGATAACATTGAAAAGATACCAATTATTTTTATTTTTATTTTTTTAGAGAGTGTGCAAGTGGGTGGAGAGAGGGAAAGGAGGAGAGACAGAATCTTAAGCAGACTCCACACCCAGCGCAGAGTCTACCTCAGGGCTCGATCTCATAACCCTGAGATCATGACCTGAGCCAAAATCAACAGTTGGATGCTTAACCAACTGAGCCACCCAGGTGCCCCGAAAAGGTACCAGTTTTTAAAACTGCATATACCATGCATATGTTTTCACAAATTAAACATACTCATATCACTGGCCTTCAGGTCAGGACACAGCAGTGTGAACACCCCAGAAGCCCCTTTTGCCCCTATTTTAACATTGTCTTCTTCCCTGGAAGTAACTACTATTCTGTTTTCTAAAACTATTGATTAGTTTTGCCTTTTATTTTATGTAAATACAATCTTTTTTAAATTAAATTTTAATGTCATACAGGCTTACTAAATAAAAGTATTGCACACTAATGAAGATTGAAAATTTACATTCCAGTTGACTAGCCTAAAGAGTTTAAGACCACTTTCACATTTATAGAGCCTAATTAACGCTAGTAGACAGGCACACCCTCATCTTCTATGTCATCTTTAACCCCTTTGTCCTGAGAAAGGAGGCTTAGCTGCTTCTTCAGTTCTTCAATTTTTCTTGTTCTAGTATCTTCATCTGTAGGGTGAGATTAACATTTCCAACAGTTTGGAAAATTTTGCTTTATAGCAACTGAACAGAGCAGATGGTCTCTGAGATACATTCTTTCTAAGTGCTAGATCCACTTGGCTTTGTGGGATACCTTTTACTGAGGGACTCAAGTAACTGACCACTTCTTAAACCTATTAAAACTTGTACTTGTTCTATTTATGTTCCAAACGGCTGAAGGAGTTCTAGTAGGATCACACCCAAGCTATACATATCTAATTTGGTGTCACGCTCAAATCCTTCCAACTCTTCAGGTTAAGTGTACATACAGACAAGTACCCACTCTGGAAGTATATGTTGGTATTCTGTTGCCATGTCTCTTGATCCAGTCCATGGTTTTTTGTTTGTTTGTTTTTTAATTTTTTAATGTGTATTTTATTTTTGAGAGAGTGCACGAGAGCAGGGGAGGGACAGAGAGAGAGGGAGACACAGAATCCGAAGCAGGCTACAGGCTCTTAGCTGTCAGCACAGAGCCCGATGTGGGGCTCGAACCCACAAACCGTGAGATCATGACCTGAGTAGAAGTCAGATACCCAACTGACTGAGCCACCTAGGTGCCCTGATCCAGTCCATATTCTGAATGATGTCTGTATAGGCCAGACCAGAGTCTTCTATTTTTACTTGCTGATCAGGGCCATGAAGAAAAATATTTCTGGACTTCAGGTGTTTGTTATGTTATGAATGTAAAATACACTTTCCACCAATTCTTGATAAGATCTTTATTGCAACACTGGCCTTAACATAAGGATGTGTGTACATTCGCCCATGTATTCTGGCCCTGCCTGTTTCACTCAGTTATCCAGTCCTACAAAGAGAGCTCACACAGGTGGATCTGAATGTGCAACATCAGGTGACACTGCATCAGGTGATACCTGCCCCATCAAGTTTTAAGTTTTCTTCAGAAGATTCCTCGATGGATGTGAAATTCTCTTCTAAGTTGTAATCATGCATAAGTGGCAGCTGATGTTCAACAATCTGGAAGACAAGTCAGCTCTTCGAATAAAATGATTCCAATTCAATGGCATCTTTTGTGACTAAATTGGTGATATAGTTCATCAGTCTATTAGTCTGATTTTCAGTGCCAGCTTCTCCTAAGGAGTTTTCTTTTTCTGGGGTGAATTTGGCAAGGATAATGGATGATTTTTTTTTTTAATGTTTATTTTTGAGAGAGAAAGAGACAGTGTGAGTGGGAGAGGGGCAGAGAGAGACGGAGACACAGAATCCGAGGCAGGCTCCAAGCTTGGAGCTGTCCACGCAGAGACCAGCGTGGGGCTCAAACTCACGGACAGCGAGATTATGACATGAGCTGCAGTTGGATGCCTAACCGACTGAGCCACCGAGGGGCCCCTGGATGAGCTATTACTTTAATCATTTTTGACATCATGTTGATCTCTGTTGTCCTCCTGGTTAGAGATCACTTCCAGAGATGGCAACTGAATAGAGATTCTATCTTGCATTTGGGCCACATGAGCATCTACTATCCAAGCAGTATGATGGCCTACAACACCTTCACTTTCCATAGTACCTTTATGTAATGTTTAGTTGCACCCTTATTCAGCATATTTTGATTGCAAAATTCTGACCATCTGATTTATTCCTGAACTTGTATACTCTTCCATATCCACCTTTTCCTAAGGGGGCAAACTGTTCTAAATCATCTAAGTAATGTGAGGTTTGTTCTTCCAAGCTACTTCTCTTGATCTGATCTGGATATCAGAACTATCCTCACAGGGATCCTGAGGAATTCTTTCTTTAGCTGACCTCATTAAATGAGCAATAGCTATGGGCGCCTGGCTGCCTCAGTAGGTAAAGCACATGACTCTTGATCTTGGGGCTGTGAGTTCAAGCCCCATGTTGGGTGTAAAGATTACTTAAAAATAAAATCTTACAAAAAAAAAAAAAAGCAGTCACTCTGTTGTGATGTAGTCTTGGTGGGCTAAACTCATCACTACAAGTGAAAGAAGACAGCAGTGCCATTTTGATAAAGGTCTGACAAAGCAATTTAAACACCTGTCTTGAACGAAGTGGATTCATGAACATGGCTCAAGTGTTCCAGTGAAGAAACAAGCAGTAATTTGGTTTGCAACTGAAAAGGCAAAATCAGCTGTTGTAGGGTCATTTTAACACCTAGGGTTCTGCTGGAATATCAGATTCCAAACATCCCTCCTGCTGCCCCTCCCCACCCCAGCACTATGCCACTAGGTCTGGGTTCAAGCAGAGATCCAGCCCAATTCACTCAGGGGCTGCGATGAACCTCGCTGCTCCCCAACCTCCTCAGGAATTAAGGTGGCCAGGGGCTGGGAGAGGGCCACTGCAGCATTCCAAGTCCCTCACCATCATACTTGGAGTCTGAGCCATGGGCCAGGAAGTCCATGGTAGGTGCACAGGCACAGACCTGGCTCCATTGCCCTCTGCCTCATGCTCCCAGTCCCCGGAGTGGCCCCCAGCAACATGCACTGCAGCCCAGCCTGCCTGCTAACCCACTGCCACATCACTCAGCACCCCAGTATACTCTTATTTGATCATCATCATATTTGTGAATATACTGTTTTTCCTTTGCCACTGTAACAAATTATCCCAAAATTAGTGATTTAAAACAACACAAATTTATTCTCTTAACAGTCCTGGTATCAGAAGTCCAAAACTTGTTTTTGGTTTTTTGTTTGTTTTTGAGAGCGCAAGTGGGAAAGGGATGGCGGGAGAGGGAGTGAGAGAATCTTAATCAGGCTTCATGCCCAGTGCGGAGTGTGTCTCACAAGTGAATGATTGTGACCTGAGCCAAAATCAAGAGTCAAATATTAACCTTAACTGAGCCACCCAGGTAACCCCCTGCAACTATGTTTAATAGGCCAAAGTGAAGCTATTAGCAGGATTCGTTCCTAAATCTGAAGGTTGTGAGTGGAGCATCTGTTTCCTTGCCTTTTTTCAGCTTCCAGTGGCTGCCTGTGTACTTTGTGGCCCCTTACTTGGTATTTAAAGCCTCTGCTTTCATCATCACATCATCTTTTCTTCTATAGTCAAATCTTCCTCTGCCTCTACATTTAGGGTCTACCTGGATAATCCAGGAAAATCTCATTTCAAGATCCTTATTTGAATCAAAGTCTCTTTTGCCATATAAGATAACATTCACAGGTTCCAGGGAGTAGATCCTGGATATTTTTGGAGGCCATTATTCAACCTACTAGAATGAGATTTATTCATAGCATATGTATTTGTAGTCATTCATTCTCATTACTGAATAGTATTTTATTAATTTAACCATTTTTATTATATCCAAAATTTATCCATTCTACCATTGATGGGTATTTGAGGAATTTCTAGTTCTTGGCTACTGTGAATAATGCCATGGAAGACATTCTTATACATGTCTCACTTCTGTTGAATGTATACCTGGGAGTGGAGTAACTCGGTCATGGGGTATGCACATACTGGTTTTAGTATGTATTGTCAGTTTTCCAAAGTGCTTATAAGAGGGCACTATTCTAATATGTACCATTATAATGAATTACTCTAAAGGTCTAGAGGCCTGACAGTGTTAATGAATTTCTCAAAATACCTAAATTATACCAAATGAGTTATACTTGTTATTTAATATCACACAAGAGGAAAATAAAAAGCAAAAGTATTTGTCATTGTAGACACAGTGGTATTATGCACTCAGAGAACTGCTCCAAAGGAAAAAAATGCAAGTTTTAGGTAATCATAAATAGTATGTCAAATTTATAAATAGAATGCTTAATTATGGAAAACATATAGCTTACATTTTTAATTGAATTAAAATGTTTTTGTTAATAACCTTTTTTGGAAATACAAATATTTCCTCATACCCAAATGGCCACCAAGAAGAATTCTCCAATCCAAATAGCATAGGCACTGCCTTCCACTGGCTTCACTTGGATTTTGTTTGTTTTCTTCTTCCCTGTCCCTAATAGCTTGGCCCCTCTTTTTTTTTTTTTTTTTTTTTTTAATTTTTTTTTTTTTAACGTTTATTTATTTTTGAGACAGGGAGAGACAGAGCATGAACAGGGGAGGGTCAGAGAGAGGGAGACACAGAATATGAAGCAGGCTCCAGGCTCTGAGCTATCAGCACAGAGCCCGATGCGGGGCTAGAACTCACGGACTGCAAGATCATGACCTGAGCCGAAGTCGACCGCCTAACCGACTGAGCCACCCAGGCGCCCCAGCCCCCTCTTTTTAAAATAAAATTTTTTAAAATTTTTATTAGAGAGAGAGAGTGCATGTGCATGAGCTAAGGAGAGGGGCAGAGGGGGAGAGAGAGAGAGAGAGAGAGAGGGAGAGGGAAAGAATCTTAAGCAGGTTCCACGTTGAGTGCGGATCCCATGACCCTGGGATGGGACCATGACCTGAGCCGAAATCAGGAGTTGGAAACTTGGGGCACCTGGGTGGCCCAGTTGGTTAAGTGTCTGAATTCGGCTCAGGTCATGATCTCACAGTCCGTGGGTTCGAACCCCACGTTGGCTCTGTCCTGACAGCTCAAAGCCTGGAGCCTGATTCAGATTTTGCATTTCCCTCTCTCTGCCCCATCCCCACTTGCGCGCTCTCTCTCTCAAAAATGAATAAATGTTAAGAAAAAAAAAAAAAGTTTGACACTCAACTGACTGAGCCATCCAGGTGTGCCCAAACCCCTCTATTTTTTACCTTGCCCCACAGCATAGAATATCATGGGTAGGATTGGCCAGGGTGAAGAGAATGGGTACATAAATAACCTCCTTTTCACCTATCCACCTTGTAGTTAAAGCATCATCACTAATCCTTCTCCTATTTCCTCAAAATAAAACTTACTTTTAACATATATACTTAGATTTGCTTTTTCCTATAAAAGATGTAAGTGAAAAGAGAAAAGTAGGGAAGCAAAAGAGGTAACTTTTAACTTACAATCAATCTCTACCAGAAACCAATCAAATAAGTAGCACCTTAGAATTCCTTAATTTGTCAGAATTTAGGATTCTCAGTCTCAATGTTACTGACATTTTGGGTCAGTTAATTCTTTGTTGTGAGAGGCTATCTATCCTGTGCATTGTGGGGAGTTTAGCAGCATCCCTGGCTTAGATGTACTGGGTGCCAGTAGCACACCCCCCACACACATTGTGACAACCCAAAAATGCCTCCAGACATTGCCAGATGTCCTGGGAGGGGTGCAAAATCACCCTCTGTTGAAAACCACTGCCTTAGAAATGTAAGTTTTTATTTTTAAAATAGGGTACCAGGGAAAGACTGAAATTGAACCTCTGTTTGGAAGCAACATGTGGTCTAAATTGAAAAAGACAAAAAGAAACAAAGTAATTTGGAGATTATAGGCCCAGGATTAAAATATATTTTGAGGCGGGCACCCGGGTGGCTTCGTCAGTTAAGCGTCCTTCTCTTGATTTGATCCCAGGCACGGAGCCTGCTTGGGGTTCTCACTCCCTCGCTCTTTGCCCCTCCCCCACTTGTGCACTTGCACTTCCCTCTGTGCAGAAAGTAAAATCTTAAAGGGGGCTCTTGACCTCATATCTGCTGATACCTTCCCCCTAGAACTCTAGTCCAGCTCTTCACCCAGAGATCGTAGCCACACCCAGTTTAAGCTAGATCAGGTATACTATCTCATTACTATGTATATCTTTTAACAAGTATGTTTTTAAATTGCTTTTATTGTAGTTAAATATAAATATAAAATTTACCATTTTTAAGTATTTGGTTCAGTGACATTAAGTACATTGATATTGTTGTGCAACCATCACCACTATCTCCAGAACATTTTCATTATCCCACACTGAAATACTGTATCCATTAAATAGTAATTTCCCATTCTTCTCTCCCTGCAGCCACAGGTAACCACAGTTCTGCTTTCTATTTCTGAATTCAACAATTCTAGGTACTTCACAGAAGTGGAATCATAAAGTATTTGCCCTTTTGTATCTGACTTACTTCACTTAGCTTGGAAAGTTCATCCATGTTATAATATGTATCAGAAGTTCATTCCTTTTTACAGCTGGATAATATTCCATTGTATGTATACATCACATTTTGTTTACTCATTGACTGATGAATGGGTAGCTTCCACCTTTTGGCTATTGTGAATAATGCTGCTAGGGACATAGGTGTACAAACATCTGTCCCTAAGAAGCATTTTTTTTTTTTTTGAGTGTACAGAACTATATATTGAGAATTGAAACAAGGGAAGAAGTATAGTATAAATGCATATACAACAACAGTTTATAATATATGATAAATGAGAATTGAAACAAGGGAAGAAGTATAGTATAAATGCATATACAACAACAGTTTATAATATATGATAAATATTACATGACTGAAGGGGCCACTTGTACTAGATCTTACGTGAGTTATTTCATTTTCTCATCACTTCTGTGAGGTGTAGGTATTGAGAATCAAGGGTGGCAGGCTGGTAACACAGGTGTAGCATTAAAAGTAATAGATATGGGGTGCCTGGGTGGCTCAGTCAGTTAAGTGTCTGACTTTGGCTCGGGTCATGATCTCACAGCTTGTGAGTTCAAGACCTGCTTTGGGTTCTGCGCTGATAGCTCAGAGCCTGGAGCCTGCTTCAGATTCTGTGTCTCCCTTTCTCTCTGCCCCTCCCTCGCCTGTGGTCTGTCTCTCAAAATAAATAAACATGTAAAAAAAAATTAGGTAATATGATAATATCTAGCAAGTGGAGGCATCAGGATTTGAACCCCAGGGAGCCTGGGTGGCTCAGTCCATTAAGCCTCTGACTTCTGCTCAGATCATGATCTCATGGCTCATGGGTTCAAGCCCCATGTCTGACTCTGTGCTGACAGCTCAGAGCCTGGAGCCTGCTTGGATTCTGTGCCTCCTTCTCTCTCTCTGTCCCTCCCCTGCTCATGCACTGTCTCTCTCTCTCCCGCCACCACCCCCCCCCCTCAAAAACAAACATTTCAGAAGATTTAAAAAAAAAGAATCTAAGTAGTTCTAAGGACTATGTTTCTTCCACTAGATCATTCTGCTTTCTCTCCAAAAGTACTCTGGGAATACTGGGATGAATCTTTATATCTTTATTTGAAGTCATTAAAAAAATTATAAGCCTTCCCGAGGATAGCAAAATTGCATGCTATTGCAAGATAATTACAGAGCTCACTCTAAGGAAGCAGAGGTAATGTCTGGTTTTGGGCTTCCTCTTTCTGCCCACTATTGTCTAAATGATTCAGTGTTATGCAGAATATTAAATATTGTTAAACTATTTCAGAAAGTTGATTTATTGTGTTGGTTTTATATAAGACTTTTCTTCTGATCAAAATACTTCCAAGACTATAGGAAAATATAACCTGGAATCAGTTTTCTAGAATTTCATCTTATCCAAATGTTGCAGAATTTTGGAATTCTTCGGAGTAAGCTCCCAACCAAGGCCAAATTTAAGAATTTAATTACAAGCCCCTATTTGTTTATATCCCAATAACAAGCTTACTATTATGCAAATAGGAAATAAAATCTGGTAATTGTGGACCATTATTTAGAATTTTGAAGTTAAGGATGTGTTTTTTAATGGTACAGATAAATCAACAGCTATTAATATATGAAGACAAGGCTTGGGGAGAGTGCTGCCTCCACCTTTAATGTTGGAATTATTTTACAGTATTCTAGTCATGCTGTTTTGGAGGTTGGGCAACCATAAGCCTCACTTCACAGCCTATTGTTCCCACCTGAATCTTGCTGTAGCCTCCTAACTGGCCTTGGCTGCCAGTCCCTCCTTGTTATGATCCCTCCTTCACATTGCTAACAGTGTTGTGTCTCTAAAACACAAATATGACTATGAGACTCCTCTGCTCCGTGATCATAGTGTTAAGTCCAAACTCCTCTAAGCATTACATAAAGTATCTTTCATAGCATGATTCAACTTTTTCTACATTTTCTCAATTGCACTGAAACATGGGCAGTATAATGCCATCTCTTGTACACTTTATTACCTTTGCATGTGCTTCTTCCCCACCCTGGATTGACCTTTTCTTCGCTTCACCTGGCAAGTTTCTAACCATACAGCAAGACACAGCTTAAATTTTAGCTCCAATGTAAAGTTCTCCCTAATTCCTCAGTGCATAGTTACTCTTTGTCTGGCTATCTACGCCTGTGATACATATTTCTATTTTCAAATCCATAATACCATACTATAATTTGTTTGTTTACAAATTATTTGCATTACAGTGAGATCTGCCAGAGAACAGGGACCATATCATCATTATTTCAATACCCCTGGCAACTGATATAGTAAAGTTTTTTAGTTGAACTTGTAAATATCTGCTGTGGTCAGCCCTCATTTCACCTGATGCTCTATACCATTTGCTCCTGGGGCTATCATACAATATATAAGCATTCAATAAATATCTGATGATGATGGTCATGGAAAAGAAAAGAAATTATTACATTTCATGTGCCATGTTTAAAAAGAGAGGACTTTTACTCCTGAGAGAAAACCTTTCAGGAATATGGTATTTCAGTACCTAAAAGGTTGAAATTATCAGAAAACCTCCCCTGCCAACACCCACTCCAGGCATAGCACATTCTCTGGTCCTAGGAATATAGTATAACAAAATGTTATACTACAAAATTAACCAGAAAAACAGAAGGCAATCAAGGGATTTCAAGCAAAGAGTGATTTAATACAGGGAATTAGATAATACAATTATAGGAAGAACTGGAAGAACCAAAAGGAAAGGCAGACAATATTGCCCAGGAATGAGGAACTAGGAGAACTCTCTCGGAGCCTCCACTCATCTGCCGACTGACTCGTGCAGGAGCCTCATTACTGCATAGGAAGTCACTTAAAACTCAGCAGCTGAAAACAACAATCATTATTTCTCACAGTTCTGTGAATTTGCTGGGCTTAGCTGAGTGGTTCCGCTTCACATACTGTTGTCTGAGGCCGCAGTCATCGGAGGGCACAACTGGAATGAAATGTCCAAGGTAACGCACTCACCTGGCTGGTGGTTGGTACCATCGGGTGGGATCTCAGCTGGAATGGTCAGTTGCAATGCCTTGATTCTCCATGCGGCTTGAACTTCTTAGAGTATGGTGGGATTCTAAGAAGGAGTGGCTCCAGAGTGTTCCCAAGGGAAGGAAGCGGAAACTGCAGGTCCTCTTAAGCCTTGGGCTCAGAAGTCCCAGAACATTACTGCCACCACATTCTATTGGTCAGAGCTATTTCAGGGAGAGGATACAGGTATCTCTCGCTTTTCAAAAGTTCAAGTTACACCACTCACTTTTACGAAAGACCTGCATTAGTACCTGTTTTCGCTTACCAAAAGAAATTTGAAGAGGAGTTTTGCTTTTACGAACAAAGGTGGAAAGGGAAAATAGCATTCAGTATTTGTTTGGCAGAGAGAACCTTATAGAGGCAGCACGCACGCCTAGCGGCAGAGTAGAATCGCTAACTCCTTCCCAGGAAACTACACTCAGCCTCTCAGCATTAACACCATAGCTTTGAACTGAGTCTGTGGGCATCTTTGCTTTATCCTCATTTATTTTGTGTATCTGTTAGCAAGATGTGTCCTAACGTGTCAGAAAAGCCTAAGGGAGGTTATTTTTTGAGTCTGGGAATGCTCAAAAATTTTTTCATACAAATGCGTAGTAATTGCTTCTTTGCCTCATGCCATTTCAGTTCAAAAGTTTTCATGCTCTACTTTCAGATAGTGGGGGAGAATACAGGAGGAGGATGTAGAAGCATCCAGAAGGAGGATGAAATGTTGGGAGTGGGAGCTGTCTTTAGAGACTAGCTGTCACACTTGTCTTTGCACATGCTTGTTCTTTGCTCCGAAATGCTTTTTTATTGTTTCCTGTCAAATATTCAAACTGAAAATCCAGCTTACATTTCACCCTACATCTAGAGCCTTCCCTGATACCCTCAAGTACAGTCAATAGCCCTTTATTTCCTTCATGTAATCTGTGCCTGTGGTACATATTTCTGTTTTTGTATCTTATTGTTCCTTATTATGATTTGTTTGCTTGCATATTTTTCTGTGAGAGTATCTAGGGGACAGTAATCATATCATCATCATCCATATCTCTAGTAACTGTCGTAGTAAAGGTTTTTGCAATTGAACTTCTAAGTATCTGCTTGTGGTCAGTACTAATTTAGTCTGGTGTTCTCCACCATCCTGCTCTTGGAGCTTCAATGTGGGGAGATACTCGGTGAATAGCCAACGGTGATAATAATGGAAAGGAAGAAAAATTGCCTTTTAAATATTCTGTTTAGGAAGAAAGGATCATGTATGGGTCACTTAATAAAAATTTTCAGGACAATTGATATTTTAGTCCTGTCAGTTCTGTCAGCACAGAGCCTGATGCGAGGCTCGAACTTGTGGACCTTGAGATCATGACCTAAGCCAAAGTCAGAAGCTTAACCAACTGAGCCACCCAGGTGCCCCTAGTCCTGAAAGTTTTAAGCTTATCTAGAAAAATAATTTTCCCAGCATAGCACATTCTCTGGTTCCGGGAACATCAGATAAAATGTTATGCTACATAGTTAATCAGAAAATGGAAGCTATTTAAGGTATTTTAAGTGAGGAGGGTTTTAACACAGGAAATTAGGTAACAAAATTGTTGGAAAGGCTGGAGGCGCTAACGGAGGTCAAGTTACCCAGTTATGAGGAACTACAGGATGCTGCTTCTTCCCCTGGAGCCTACAGTTGTTTGCAGAATTCAACTCCTGCAAGACCCCATTACTGCCCATGACTTAAGGGAGTTGGGCTCCCTGCCCCATGCTGTTGATGCAAACTACCAGACGCCCATGTTTAGCTGCTACCCAGGTGTCCCAGGAACTGACTGTATGACAAGAGAGTGCAGCTCAGTTGGTGCCACCACTGCCTGAACTAGAAGAGTGTTTCTTTCTTCCTTCCTTTAGCTTTTCAGTCTCTTGCACATGCCCACAGTTGACTGAATCCTGAACAGGATTCCTGCTGGCTAGGGAGACCAAGCAAATTCCTAGCTTTCCCAGCCCCTGCAATACAATAAAATTGTGGGGATGCTGCTGAACACATCACAATATCTAGAACATGGCATTAGAAACTTGGCTTACAAAAGGAATATAGTGATCATAGCACTCGCGATAGTTCTACCCAGATGGAGTTTTAGAGTAGAAGAGTTTTAGTCTTATGCTTTTAAACATTTGATAAAATAAATAAGAGGGTTTTTTGAACCAATGTCTAGAATTTCAGTACTCATAATCTTAGGTAACTTTCAGCCTTGGTTTTTTCACTAATAAATTAGAAAAGCTTTCTGACTTAGCAGTCTTTCACAGGCACAGTGGTAGTAGGATCTTTAAACCTATTAGAGAAAAAATCATGTATGTGTACATATAAATATGTATGTATAAAATGTTTTGGTACATACACACACACATAATGTGACAAAGAGATACTGTCTGAGAAAATGAAAATTTATTTTTGCCACCCAGTGATTATGTAGGACTTTGGTAGAGTACTGGCCAAAAGTTGAAATATAGCTCCACTAATGTTTATTGGGCATTGGCACTGAGCTTGGCACTAGGAATACGAAGATGCATATTACACATTCCAATTCAGTAAGTGTTTAGTAAATATATTTCTGCTGGATATTTAGGTCTTGGGTCTACTAAGATGAACAAGACCAGACTTTTTCCACAGAGGTATTCAAAGACTGATAAGCAAGTGATTGCAAGATTGTGGTAAGTGTGTTGATAAGAAATTTAAAGTATAACCAAAAACAATTAAATGGTAAAATTTTTAAATTTAATTGACGAGTAAAAAAACTTGACATTTACTTAAAATTACTCAAGAAGATGCCATGTTTAGGGGAAAAAATACTGGCTCTGAAATGACACCATCTCAGGCAGTTAGAATTGAGGGTATTGAGTCTTGAGATGCATGTAAAATGCTCACTCTGAGAAATACTGAAAAGTATTTTCTTTAAAGTCATATAATCCCACCACAAAGACGGCCACTGGGAACATTTTGATGTATTCCTTTCTAATCCAAGGGTCTTTTTCTTAAAATAATGGAAATGAAACAAAAAATAGAGGCTAATAGGTTCACAAGGCATGATAGATTGCATGTAAATTAGAAGGCAAGAAAAAGAGCGAGAGAGTGAGAGAGAGAGAAAGAGAGAAGGATCTATTTGGGCCAGATATTTCAAACTTCAAAATACACACATGAACTTGGTATCTTCTTCCCTACACTTGTACTTGCCCTTTTTAGGAATGGCACCACCATCTATCCAGTAATGAAGGCAAATACATCCAACTACTCTCAGAGTAATCCTTCTAAAACAGTCTAATTTTATTGTTCCTTTGCTTGAAATCTTTCAATAACTCCCTATAGATTTTGGGATCAAGTGTCATTTTCTTATTTCACTATTTATAGCCCTTCACCATCTAGCTCCCACCCATCCTACTAGCTTGACCTGCCTTCCTGCTACCTATATAGTTCTCCACATTAGCCATGTTAAAAAATTTGTGGTTCCACAAAGGTATAGCAGTGTTCTCCAATCATCTTTGTCTTTCTACATGCTCTTTTCTCTCTAGAAGGCCATCATATACCCCCATCTTTTCCTCTGTTTAATTGCTTCTCAAAAACTCAAGAGTTGCCTTTCAGGATGCTGCAATCTATTCTGTTCCCCCAATGCACCAGGCACATATCTCTAATATAGCATTTGTCTCACTGTCCTCAAATTATTGGTGTTTTTATCTCTTATTCAATTCAACCAAGAGCTTCTTGAGGACAGAGACTTTATCTTGATGATCTTGAGAGTCCTGCTTCTATCACAGTACCCAACATATAGTAGGTGTTATAAACATTGGTTGAAGGAATTTATGTAAATTGGTAGATAAAAGGACTGGTGGGTTTTTTAATTAATAATCTTCAGGAACTACATTTAGAAATTGTAGCAAATATTGTTAGTTGCTTACATAATAGCCACCTTCACCCCCCTTTTTTTCTTTTCTTTTTTTTATAATTTATATCCAAATTAGTTAGCATATAGTGCAACAATGATTTCAGGAGTGGATTCCTTAATGTCCCTTACCCATTTAGCCCATTATTTTTGTTTCCCTTCCATATGTTCATCTGTTTTGTCTCTTAAAGTCCTCATATGAGTGAAGTCATATGATTTTTGTCTTTCTCTGACTGACTAATTTCACTTAGCATAATACCCTCCAGTTCCATCCACATAGTTGCAAATGGCAAGATTTCATTCTTTTTGATTGCCGAGTAATGCTCCATTGTGTGTGTATATGTATGTGTGTGTGTGTGTGTGTGTGTGTATATATATATATATATATATACACACACACACACATACCACATCTTCTTTATCTATTCATCCATTGATGGACATTTGGGCTCTTTCCATACTTTGGCTATTGTTGATAGTGCTGCTATAAACATTGGGGTGTATGTGTCCCTTTGAAACAGCAGACCTGTATCCCTTGGATAAATGCCTAGTAGTGCAATTGCGGGGGCGTAGGGTAGTTCTATTTTTAGTTTTTTGAGGAACCTCCATACTGTTTTCCAGAGTGGCTGCACCAGCTTGCATTCCCATCTTCCCTTTTTTTATTATCAAAACTCAAGTTTCAGTGTGGCAGTGTACCCTAGGGCATGTATCTTGATAGATCCAAGGCAGTCATGGCATCCCTATCCCTCTTTGCCAATAACACTTTTCGGTTGACTATGATAGGGCATAGAGGGAAACTATGGAGGCTTCAGGGAGAGGTCTTGTTACTTTCTCTTCTCCCTTCCTGCTATGTTTACAGTTCTGTGAGGGATGTGAAGCCTGGAGTTGGGGCAACTGTCCTGTAATCTTAAGGCAGCAGTCTTGAGGACAAAAAATAAAATGCTGAGAACTGTGGGTGGGGAAAGACAGAGTCTGAGTCTTTGATGAGATAACTGAGCCACACCAATGCTAAATTGCCTATCACATCAAACATCCTTTTATGTAAGATAATTAAAATGGTTCCATTGTTTAGGCCACTGAATGATTGAATGGTGGCCCCGCCCCAAAAAGATGTCTATGTCCTAACCCCCAGAACCTATGAATATGACCTTATTTAATGACATAATTAAATTAAGTGTCTTGAGCTAAGATCATCTTGGATTATCTGAGTGAGCCCTTAATCCAGTGATGAGTGTCCTCATAAAAGACACACAGAGGAGAGATGCACAGAGAAGAGGAGAAAATGGAAGTGCTGGAGAAGGCAATGTGAACACAGAGGCAGAGATTGGAATTATTCAGTGACAATCCAAGGAACACCTGGAGCCACCAGAAGCTGGAAGAGGTAAAGGGTTCTCTTCTAGAGCCTCCGGAGGGAGAATGACTCTGCTGACACATTGATTTTGGGCTTTTGACCTCCAGAACTGTGAGAAAATTAGTTTCTGTTGTTTTAAGCCATCCAGTTTGTGATAATTTGTTATGGCTGCCTCAGGAAATAATATAAAACTGTAAGTCAATTCTCTGTTTGTTGCAGCCAAGGAGATCTTAATTAATATAACGATTATTTTTAAGTTCAAAGTAAACATATGAAAAAAAAGTATTGGTAATAATTCAGGAAGAGATCCTGGAGTCCCTGAAAATTCTTTCCATAGGATTTCAAACCAAGGTTGATACTAATCTTGTCAAATCTGGGAATTAAACATATCTCTGACTCCACTTCAACTTCACCCTACATCACTCTGCTTCAGGGACTAATGGCTGGTAGCAGAGATGAAAGTTATGCCCTCCTAAGAGGATTTTTTTTTTTTAGAAACCTTATTTTCCGTCAACCTTATTCCATTTTGTTTGCCTTTGTGAAAGAGCAAGACCGCTCAGTGGTTGTTCCTACCCATTCAGGGGTCTGAATGGTACGAGCTGCAGACCAGTCTTCAGTGGCAGGCTGAGCACTTCAGTCTTCAGTACAGAACTGCTGAATAGGCACGGAGGGCACCTGCCTACTTCCAGACCAGTCTGTGACTTCAGGTTGAATAGTAGTGAACTCAGGAGCTGGAACAGTCCATTCACCCAGAAATTCCTCCTTGGTCACAGCCTTTTTCAGCAGTGGCCTGCACCACCACATGTCTTCAAAATCTCTGTAGAAGTAGAGATCAGGCATGACCTCACATGGGCATTCACAGGAAATGGCGTCAGGCATGCACTGAACTTCCCGGGCCAACATCCACCACACCAGACCCACTGAGTGAGTTCCCTTGTTGCAATGGATGGCATGGCAATGTCCACACAGTGCAGAGGAGAGTCTGCATGGACCCTCCCTGGGTAGTGTGGAAAAGATCCTTTTTTTGAGGGGGGTGGCGTGCAAGTGAGCAAGGGGTGGGGGGGCTGGGGGAGAAGCGGGGCTCACCCAAAGCAGGGCTCAAGCTTACCCAAAGTGGGATTCATGCTCACCCGATGTGGGGCTCGAGCTCACCTGAAGTGGTACTTGTGCTCACCTGAAGCAGGGCTTGAGCTCACCCTCGAACTCATGAGGGTGGGACTCGAACTCATGAACCGTGAGATCATGACCTGAGCCAAAGTCAGATGCTTAACGACTGAACCACCCAGGCACCCTCGTGGAAAAGATCCTTAAGACCATTTTTGATGAAGTTAGATTCATCCCTGGTCCAGCTCAATATGGGAATTTTTTTGTTCCTGTTTTTAAATATAAGCAAAAGAGATTGGGATTTGAGGTAGCTTCAAAAGTATGTACAATTTGGAACAGAAAGACAACATGTAAACATTTAAAAGTCAGGAAAAGAATAAAAAGAAAATCAAGAGCAGGATACATTGGAATGAAATATGCAAACTATCATGTCCTACATAATTAGAGTTAAGTCTCAAAATTAAAATTATTAGGGATCAAAGCAAAAAGAGTTAACCATTATGTGATCCATGTTGTCCTTAAGGAAAAACATATTAGTTTCAAGAAAAGGAAAGCTTTGCTTTTCTTGGCAGTTTTTCTTTAAGAACTTACCATGTAGGTTTCAATTTAAATATCACTTCCTCCAAGAAGAGTTTCCTAATGACATCCTCCCTCCAAATTAGGTACCAGTACTATGTGCTTACCATTGTATCACTCGTAAGATCCTTACAAGACTACTAAGTTCTTTGAACAGAAAGACTGATTAGCTTACCCCATTGCAATATTCCGGGGTTTTTTGGAGGGGTGGTAAGTGGGTTAATAAGACTTCATGGGGGGGGGGGGCGGGGAGGGAGGGCGGGTCTAGTTCCCATTCTAACAATGCATTGAGTTATGATCCAAGCTGTGAGTGGGACCAGAGTTTTCCTTAGAAAATAGCTTGGAGTATGTTCTAAGACATGAAACAGTTAACAGTTTAAAGCCTGTTTAAAATTATTTTGCCCTACAAAATGTTCACTGTGAACATAGCAGCTGTCCTTTGAAGTCATAGAACACTGTTAGTAATGACACATGGAACATGGATTTAAGCAGCAGAGCCTCCTGTTGAACCCTTTGAGATGAACCAGCTGAACCTGAACCCACTTATCAATCTTAGTCTCATTTAAAGCAGGACAACCAGGCAGTATGTGTCTCCTAAAGTGATTGATACGAGGCTAACAACACTACTTATGAAGTATTCTTGCCCTCCAAGAAAGTGGAATCTGCAAGTTTCTAAAGCTAACTTCCATTATAGGAAATAGAGGAGATAAAGGAACACAAGGAAGCAAAAAGACAAATCCAGAATATGGTAAAGTCAATAGGACAACTGGTCTCTGTAATCAAGTCAATGGCATCAAAAAGGGGTAAGGGAGAAGAGACTGCTCTGGATTAAAAGAGGCTTAAGAAACAACCATATGCAACTGGTTTAAAAATCTTGTCTCAACAAACCAATTATAAAAAGATAATTTTGACACAATTAGGAAAATCTCAATAAGGTCTGGGTATTAGATGACACTAAAGAATTATTGTAAGTTTGGTTACATGAGTTTCTCAGTTTGGGTTCTCCCAGACCCAGAGATAAAGATTCAAATGCAAGAAGTATAGTTAAGAAGGGATCCTAGGAGACACTGGAAGAGAAGGAGGAAGTGAAATGAGGAAGGGATAGAAGTCAATAAAAGCTGCACTATTAAGCAACCTAACCATTGTGGGCAAGTGGAACTTAATCTCACTAATGTACTTTGGGAAATAGTGTGAAATATACCTCAGAGCTAATTCCCACCCGCAGGCCAAGGGACCTGAGTTACTTACATACCAACTCCCATCAGGCATTGATTCAGCTGTGCCCATGGGAGAGGAAGGCAGAGTGGGCTCTCCAGGGGCCAGAGAAAGCCCTCAGACAAAGAATACACTCTGAAATGATAAGAGCCAAAGTGATATGGGAAGAAGCACCAATACCATTTGCTACAGTGTGACAATAGTGTGGTGGTAATGTAAAAACATGACCTTTCTTAAAAATGTATACTGAAATATGTGAGGGTGAAATGATGTCTGAGATTTGCCTTAAAATACTTCAACAATAAAAAACAGATGAGGGGTGCCTGTTTGGCTTAGTCGGTAGAGCATGGGACTCTTGATCTTGGGGGTCATAAATTCAAGCCCACGTTGGGTGTAGAGATTACTTAAAAATAAAATCTTTAGGGGCGCTGGAGGGGGCTCAGTCAATTAAGTGTCCAACTCTTGATTTCTGCTCAGGTCATGATCTCATCATTTGTGAGATGATCAAACCCTGCATCAGGCTCTGTGTTGACAGTGTTGAATCCCTGCTTGGGATTCTCTCTCTCTGTGTCTCTCTCTGCCCCTCCCTCACTTGTGCTCTCATCTTTCTCAAAATAAATAAATAAGCTTTAAAAAATAAAAAATAAAAAATAAATAAAATCTTTAAAAATAAATTTAAAAAGTAAAAAGGACAGATGAAATAAATATGGTAAAACGATAATTATTTACATCAGTCATGGGTATGTGGAAGTTAACTATGCTAACCTCTCTACTTCTGTGTGTATGAGAATTTTTTGCAATAAAAATATTTCTAAGGTACATCTAAGTAATGAAAATATGTCAGCTGGGCTGCCTGTCTGTAGTAATTGGATATAAATTATTTCATTTAGAGAACATCTGACAAAGGTAATATTTTTAGTTTTAAAATAGTTTACCTTAAGCTATTCTTTCTACCTATATGTTTGGCCTAAAAGGTTTTCACAGTAGTACAAGCTGGCTGGGATCTGAGAGCTACCTTTTGATTGCTCTTTTGAGATGGAGTCAGTCAGTCAGTGAACTGGACCAAACACATTTTACAGATGGTCCAGCAGCCCAGGGCTACTGTGGCTTCACTAGGCTGGTGTGTTAGGAGTCCCCCACCCTCTGTAACTGGGTTGTCTCACATCTGTGAGGCACTTCCTTTTCTTAGTTGACAACACAAATCTACCTGCTTACACATAAAAGGAAACCTAATACCGGTCCAACAACTGAACCCTTTGGTTCTCCTTGCTTTCGTTGATACTCTTGGATTTAGACTCTTCTTGTCTTCCTGGACTTCTGACACTCATGCGCATAGATCTGATCATAGAATATTCAAACAATATTGGGTCAACAAGTCACTGAGCTTCAAAGTTTGCTTGCCTACATCAGGACTATGTACTGTGCCCAACTACTTCATTAGACTTTTAGACTTGTCCCTTTTACACGCTCCACAATACCACTTGGCATTGTTTTATAATTCTTTGTTAATATCTGTTATGTTAATTCATTGAGACAGGATTATAGTAGATGGCATTTTTTGCAGGTGACAAAACCCCGACATGACTCCCTTAGGCAAAAAGAAGAATCTATTGTCTCATGAAACTAAATCACAAGGACAGAGGAGTAGTTAGCAATATGAATAGAAGGGACTAGGATATTTTATTTGTTATTCCTGGGACAAAGATGTGGGGATTAATAGCCTAGCTTGCCTTTTACCATACCAGAATCACTTCCCTCAATACCTCTATGCTACCCCCATTGGCAGCCCTAATTAGGTATAGCCTAGCTCCATAAACTGGTCCTGGAGACTAGATTTTCAGGTGAGCAACTGGGTTCAGTTGTATCTGAATAAATACTTATCATGTGCCTATTTACATATCAGGCACTGTTAGGTTCTGGAGTGAGGATATGTAAAGGATTTGGTCCCTGTTCTCAATGGAAATCTCAATGTCATTATCACCTTGGCTACCACTTTGAGGAGTCATTTCATGTGTTCTCAACAATCCTACTCCACCTTGGCTCTTTGCGAACTGAGGATCATAGTTATTTTTAATATGTTTTGCAGTACAGTGTAACTCTAGCCAGTCTTAAGATTATGAAGTTTCTTTAAACATTCATTGCAAACTCTCAGGTCTAAAATGAACAGAAGGTTTCCTAATTTTCTACTAGGCATTGATTGTGTTTCCAGGCACTTAGCCAAATTTTGAAAAGAAATTTATTTTAAAGATTGTCATTTTTAGATTTGATTAAGATATATGCTTTTCTTTCTTTTTTTTCAGTTAAGACAAGCTGTTTTCTGTTTATGTTTTTGTGTTTGTTTCTGTGTTAGGCTATAATAATATCCTCTAAACCTTAGTAGCTTAAAATGACAAGAGTGTATTTCTTACTCATGTGCTGTATGTCCATCTTAGGACGGTAGGGGCTCTGCTCCATGTTGTTCTCACTAAAAGATGCAGATTCACAGAGGCTTCACTCTCTGAAACATCACTGGGAACCATGGCAAGGGAGGGAGAAGGGCAAATTATGCAAGATCTCTTAAAGTCTTCCTCCTGAAAGTGACATTCATGACTTCTGTTCATTTTTATTGGCCAAAAGAAATCTCATGGCCACATCTAGCTTCAAAGGGGCAAGGAAGTATAGTCCTACCGTGTGCCTGGGAGGAAAAAAAATCAGAAATATTGGAGAGTAGCAATATTTTCTTCTGGTCACCAAATATTCATTTAATTCTTCCTCATTCATGCAAAATACATGCACCGTCTTGCCAAGGTAGACAACCTAAAAGTTCCGTCTAGTCAGGGCATCCAGATCAAAACTCAGAATCTCTGAGTGATGGGCAGTAACCTTTACATTAGGTACAGATGTGGCTCCTTTTGACATCAAAACCTATGCCTGAAAAGTCAGGTTATCTGTCCCCATGGATAGGATAACTGCCATAAAAATTCCCTTTAGGAAGGAGACGTGTAGCGGAGGCAGACACCCATCTGTGGCAGTTCTGAAATTCTGTTCGACAGCTATTCTGAGGACCTTATATCATCCTGGTGAATGAGGAATATTTCTTCATTAAACTCTGACTCTGCCCCCTGTCAGTGATTCCCTTGTTCTTTGTTCTTTATTGCTCCTGATTCTTTCTGTGGATGATTTTCTCCATTATCCTTGGCCATATCTGGAATGGGTGTTTGGGGGAATATATCATCCTCCTTTCTTCCCTGAGGTATTGGAGTCCTAAGAGGGAATAGTCATGATCTCTTTTGTTTAGCCCAGTCTAGTAATTCTTTTGAAGCTGCAACTCTCTCAGAAACTTAATGAAAAGGTAAAAATACCCAGACTAGTCATTGTCATCAGTTCCATAAGCCAGTAGTCACCTCCATAATTTCCTTTCAAGGCATGATTCTCATTTGATATAATTCTTTGTTTTCACTCTCCCTCTCCCTTGTCTCTCATTGTGATTACATAGGTTATCAGACTTGATGTGAGAGTCACTTCCCCTTAGTCTCTTTTCTCTGAGCCATTGTATCTAAATAACCTTAGTTGGTTGGACCATTGATCTGGGACCATACGGAGATGTAAAAAATTGGTGAAACAGCCATTCTCTTAACTTGATGCATTGCCTTCAGGCTGAGTTTTAGTTATCTTTTGTCATCGCAAGCATTTCTTAGTTTTATATTTAATTATTTGGGGTTAAGAAGTAGTTGCCTATTTCAACTCTGGGAGTCCTCAAATTGGTGATTATTTATTCTCTTCATTCTTGCTTGCAAACCGGTCGATTCTTTTTTCACCTCATATCTTTTTTGTAGTATCTTGTCAAATGCAAGCCAACAGGAATGAACATAAAACATTCCTTTTTTCCAGTCTGTCACTTTAGCTACAAATTTATTACATGATCTGTCTCCCAAATGAACTGTAGGAAACAGTTTTATGAAACGTTTTATCACTGCATAACATGGATTGCTATCTTTCCATCCTCTGAAAATGGTTTTCTTGCTACCTGCCATCTGTCTCTTAAATATTTTAGGTTCTTGTTATGGCAGCACCTCATTTTAGATAACAATTTCTACCTTCTACCAATGATCTAGATTTTGCTACAGTAACAACTCTTTAGTTCCCAGTGGTTCAAAATTATAAAGATTTATTTATCATTCATGCTACTTGTTTTCACAGTATGAAGCAGAGCTACACAAATAGACACGTAGCCTACCTCTCAGTGTTCCCAAGTACATGATGCTTAACCTGTTAGATACCTGAAGACTTTCCCAAGGTACACAGGAAGGATAAATTTTAAGGAGTCAATTTCTAAATCTTCAATTAACATATATCCTTTTTCCAAAGACTGATCTGCCTGAGTATGAGTTTGTGATGGAAATGTAGATTCTCCTTTCTCACATCCCCTGTCACAATTGGTTCCCGCCCCCCATTCTATATAAATCTTGCTCACATCTCAAATTCTTCTAGATGCATTTCCCAGACATTAAAATCTTCCATGCCATAGAAAAGGAAAATTTGAATATGGTTGTTGATGTAAAGAAAGTGACTGACTGGGTAGCAAATCCTTTTCCAAGTCAGGTGATTTCAACTTTTTTTCTTTCCAAAAATTTAAAGGAGAACTTAATTGAGTTATCAGTGGAGAAATCAGTAAAAATTATTTTTGATGAGAGATTGCGATTTTTTTTTGCCTGTAACTCAGAAGTTCAAAGAAGTGAGTGACATTACTCTGACAAAATTCCTTCCATTCCCAAATACTTATTTATGTAAACAGGTTTCTCAGTGCTTACATCTACTGAAACAGAAAGCTAATAATAGAACTGATGCCGCCGAATCCTCTTTCATTGTAGTAATAAGTTATATTCATCCATATAAAAAAATTTAAATGGCCCATTCAACTCATTAAGAAATGCATTTCCAATAAAATTGGACTTATATGTTTAATAATTATTTATCAAAATATGTAATATATTTTTGTTGTCTTCATATTAACAATGATTGGAATGATAAATATATACAAAATAATTTTTTTCCAACATTTAGAGCCACATGATCAGAAGAAACAAATGCTTTTTGAAATGAAAGTTTACATGCTTATTTTTGTTTCAAAGAGGTATGGTAAGACAACCAATGAAAGGGGTGCCTGGCTGGTTCAGTTGGTGGAACATGCAATGTTTGATCTCAGGATTGTGAGTTCAAGCCCCACGTTGGGTATAGAAATTACTTAAAAATAAATAAACAGACTCTTAGAGTTTGTTAGAGTTGTTAGTCTTAGAACATGTTTGCTCAACTATTTAGGGGTAAAGTGTCATGATGTCTGCAACCTATTTTTTTAAGTTTATTTATTTATTTCGAGAGAGAGAGAGAGAGAGAGTGAGAGTGGGTTAGGGGCAGAGAGAGAGAGGGGAAAGAGGGAATCCCAAGCAGGCCCACGCTGTCAGCACAGGGCCTGATGCAGGGCTTGAACTTGTGAACTGTGAGATCATGACCTGAGCAGAGATCAAGAGTTGGAGGCTTAAGTGACTGAGCCACCCAGGCGCCCCTGCGACCTATTTTTAAATGGTTCAGAAAAAACGAACTACACCCATGCAAAGTATGTATGACAAAATGTTGACAAATGTTAAGTCTATTCTAGATAGTTGCTAATGGAAGGTGTATGTAGTTGAATTGTTTTTTTTTTTCATTTTTCTGTATACGTGGACTTTTTCCTAATAAGGTATTAATATAAATGATAAATACCTATAGTTATAAGTTTCAAGTTGAAGGCATTGTAGACCTATATAATATTTTTCTGTGGGTTAACAACACCATAGCTGTATGCAGGTGTCACTGATGGCAGCAACTGTATGCCATTTCAGTGGCAGGTAGTTCGACTATACATATTGAAATAACTAGTTATCATAAATACAGAGAACAAACTGATGATTGCCAGAGTAGGGGGATGGGCAAAAATGGGTGAAGGAGAGTGGGAGATATAGGCTTCCAGTTATGGGATGATTAAGTCATTGGAATAAAAGGTAGAGCATAGGGAATATAGTCACTGGTATTGTAATGGTGATGTATCAGGACAGATGGTAGCTACACTTGTGGTAAACATAACATAATGTATACACTTGTTGAATTACTATGTTGTACATCTGAAACTAATAAAGCACTGTGTGTCAATTATACTCAGATTCTAAAAATGGAAAAAAAAGGAAAATACAAAATAATTATTGAAATATATGAGAAAAATTTAAATAATACTTAAAATGGCAATATTAAGATTATTTTGCATTTAAAATGAATAAATTATGTTACCTAGAAAAGTTATGTAAAATTTATAATTCTACCATGAATTTGAACAGATGAGAGTCCTTTCCATTTTCTCATATGTTAGACTGTCAAATTGGACATTACAAAGTTATGCATTAGAGGCATGTTTATTTTTTCATGCAAATCATGAATAAAAATGTGTTTTTACATTAAAAAAATAACTAGGAGCACCTGGGTGGCTCAGCCATTTGAGCATCCAACTCTTGATTTCAGCTCAGGTCATGATCCCAGAGTTGTGGGATTGAGCCCCACGTCCAGCTCCATACTAAGTGTGGAGTCTGCTTAAGATTCTTCCTCTCTCTACCTCTGCCCCTCCCCCTGCTCATGCTCCCATTCTCTCTCAAAAAAAATTAATTAAAAAAAATTTTTAATTAAAAAATTAAAAACCTAAATATTACATGTCTGGAATATAGTAAATGCCCAGTATATGTTTGTTGAGCTAGTATGGTAATGGAAAGAATGCTAGGCTTGGGAGCAAGGAGTGCAGGGTTTTCTAATCTTAGGCCTGTCCCTATTTAGGCATAAGACCTAGAGGAAATCACTTATCTTTTCTAGATCCTACCTTCCTTATTAAAAAAGGAGAATGGGGGAGGGGCGCCGGGGTGGCTCAGTCAGTTGAGTGACTTTGGCTCAGGTCATGATCTCACAATTGTGAGTTTGAGCCCCGCATTGGGCCCTGTGCTGACAGCTCAGAGCCTGGAGCCTGCTTCTGATTCTGTGTTTCCTCTCTCTCTGCCCCTCTCCCACTTGTGCTCTGTCTTTCTCTCTCTCTCAAAAATAAACATTAAAAAACATTTAAAAAAAAGAAGAATGGGGGCGCCTGGGTGGCTCAGTTGGTTAAGCCTCTAACTTCGGCTCAGGTCATGATCTCGTGGTTAGTGGGTTCAATACCCCCATCAGGCTCTTCCGAACCTGGAGCCGACTTTGGATTCTGTGTCTCCTTCTCTCTCTGCTCCTCCCCTGCTTGTGCTAGGTCTCTCTCTCTCTCTCAAAAAATAAATAAACATTAAAAACATTTTTTAAAAAAGGAGAGGTTTTGGGAATGCAAGCTGGTGCAGCCACTCTGGAAAACAGTATGGAGGTTCCTCAAAAAACTAAAAATGGAACTACCCCAGACCCAGCAATTGCACTACTAGGTATTTATCCAAGGGATATGGGTGTGCTGTTTCGAAGGGACACATGCACCCCAATGTTTATAGCAGCACTATCAACAATAGCCAAAGTATGGAAAGAGCCCAAATGTCCATCGATGGATGTATGGATAAAGAAGAAGTGGTATATATATACAATGGAGTATTACTCGACAATCAAAAGGAATGAAATCTTGCCATTTGCAACTACGTGGATGGAACTGGAGGGTATTATGCTAAGCTAAATTTGTCAGTCAGAGAAAGACAAAAATCATATGACTTCACTCTTATGAGGACTTTAAGAGACAAAACAGATGAACAGAAGGGAAGGGAAACAAAAATAATAGAAAAACAGGGAGGGGGACAAAACAGGAGAGACTCATAAATATGGAGAACAAACTGAGGGTTACTGGAGGGGTTGTCGGAGGGGGGATGGGCTAAATGGGTAAGGGGCACTAAGGAATCCACTCCTGAAATCATTGTTGCAGTATATGCTAACTAATTTGAATATAAAATTTAAAAAAATAACAATAAAATAAAACAAACACAAGTTATATTTTGTATAATCGCTGTTCTAGATATTTTATAAATATTAAATATTTTGCTCTGCATAACAACTCTTAAGAAGTAGGTATTATTTTTATCCACATGTTATAAATGAGGAAGTGAGTCATACAGATGTCGAGTAAGTTTCCAAAAGTCACTTGGTGAAAAAAGGACAGGCTGGGATTTAGATACAGGTAAGCTTGGTTTCAGATCCAAGTGCTTAACTATGGCTTTGTGCTGCCTCCCGGAAAGCCTTTCCATCAAATGCTATTTTGACCTATCGTTTCTTCCTGAATCAAAGCTTTTAGGTTTTCCATTGAAATGTCCACCTGCAGGTTGCCCTTCTGTTAACTAATAGATACACCCATAATAAGCTTTCCTACATACACTGGAGTGAGAGCCAGGCTATTATTCCTGGCTCCCCCCTTTTTTATGTTTTTTACGTTCCCCCCTTTTTCTCTAGTTGGCTACAGATCTTTATCCTATTTTGGAGAACGTTTAGATAATTTCAGCTTATAAATTCATAAATTATATATAATACCAAGACATTTATTTATTTATTCATTCATTCATTCATTCAATCATTCATTCATTCATTCTGAGAGAGTACACGAGCAGGGAAGGTGCAAAGGGAGAGGGAGAGAGAGAAGCTTTTAAGCAGGTTCCAGCCCAGTGCAGAGCCTGACATGGGGTTGATCTCACAATCATAAGATCATGCCTGAACTGAAATCAAGAGTCAGACATGTAATCGACTGAGCCATCCAGGTGCCCCAATACCAAGACATTTATTATCAGTATCTGAGTTGTCAGATTCTGAGATCATATGTGTGAAAGCAATTGTTAAGCTGGGAAGTACTATGTAAGTGTCAGGTCTGATTACCTATAAGTTATTATTATATTGCTCCAGGTTTTCCATTAAGCCCAGCTTTCTTTTAAGGGTAAAAAATTTCAAATTTCTAACATCTTATAGAAATGAAAACTTTCCCAACTTTTAAGGAAATTTATATTCATGTGCTTAGATATTTAAAGAGACCATAGAGGCATCTTATGTAAATCTCTCCTTTTTTTTTTTTTAATTTTAAATTGTATTTTTTTATTTTTTAAAATGTATATCCAAATTAGTTAGCATATAGTGCAACAATGATTTCAGGAGTGGATTCCTTAGTGCCCCTTACCCATTTAGCCCATCCCCCCTCCGACAACCCCTCCAGTAACCCTCAGTTTGTTCTCCATATTTATGAGTCTCTCCTGTTTTGTCCCCCTCCCTGTTTTTCTATTATTTTTGTTTCCCTTCCCTTCTGTTCATCTGTTTTGTCTCTTAAAGTCCTCATAAGAGTGAAGTCATATGATTTTTGTCTTTCTCTGACTGACAAATTTAGCTTAGCATAATACCCTCCAGTTCCATCCACGTAGTTGCAAATGGCAAGATTTCATTCCTTTTGATTGTCGAGTAATACTCCATTGTATATATATACCACTTCTTCTTTATCCATACATCCATCGATGGACATTTGGGCTCTTTCCATACTTTGGCTATTGTTGATAGTGCTGCTATAAACATTGGGGTGCATGTGTCCCTTCGAAACAGCATACCCATATCCCTTGGATAAATACCTAGTAGTGCAATTGCTGGGTCTGGGGTGGTTCCATTTTTAGTTTTTTGAGGAACCTCCATACTGTTTTCCAGAGTGGCTGCACCAGCTTGCATTCCCACCAACAATGCAAAAGAGATCCTCTTTCTCCGTGTCCTTGCCAACATCTGTTGTTGCCTGAGTTGTTCATGTTAGTCATTCTGACAGGTGTAAGGTGGTATCTCATTGTGGTTTTGATTTGTATTTCCCTGATGATGAGTGATGTTGAGAATTCTTTCATGTGTCAGTTGGCCATCTGGATATCTTCTTTGGAGAAGTGTCTATTCATGTCTTTTGTCCATTTCTTCACTGGATTCCTTGTTTTTTGGGTGTCGAGTTTGGTAAGTTCTTTATAGATTTTGGATACTAACCCTTTATCTGATATGTCGTTTGCAAATATCTTCTCCCATTCTGTCGGTTGCCTTTTAGTTTTGCTGATTGTTTCCTTCGCTGTGCAGAAGGTTTTTATTTTGATGAGGTCCCAGTAGTTCATTTTTGCTTTTGTTTCTCTTGCCTCCAGACACATGCTGAGTAAGAAGTTGCTGCGGATAACTTGTGTTTGTTAAATAAAATTTTTAAATGTAAGTACCTTCTCACTCAGCAGCATATTAATAGGAATATATACCATTATCAAGTGGGATTTATTCCTGGAAGGCAAGGGTGCTTCAACCTATGAAAACTAATCAGTGTAATATACCACTTTAACCCAGTGAAGGAAAAAAGTATATGATCATCTCAAACTGATGCAGAAAACACATTTATCAATACCCTTCCATGATAAAACTAGGAACTGAAGAGTATTACCTACACATAATAAAAGCCTTGTATAAAAAACCAACAGCAAATAGACTCAGTAGTGAAAGAGTGAAAGCTTTTCCTCTAAGATGAGGAATAAGATAAGGATACCCCATCCACCACTTCTACTCAAAATAGTACTGGATGTTCTACTCAAGAACAGGCATCCAAATTAAAAAGTAAGAAGTAGGGGCACCTGGGTGGCTTAGCGGGTTAAGCATCCAACTCTTGATTTTGGTTCAGGTCATGATCTTGGCTCAGGTCATGATTTCATGGTTGGTGAGATGAAGCTCTGTGTTGGACTCTGAGGTAGCAGCATGGAGCCTGCTTGGGATTCTCTATCTCCCTCTTTCGCTGCCCCTCCCCCACTCTCTCATGCATGATCTCTCTCTCTCTCTTAAAATAAATAAACAAACTTAAAAAGGAAGAAGCAAATGTATCTCTGTATAAAAATGATATGATCTTACGTGTAGAAATCCCTAAAGATTCTACAAAAAAGCTGTCAGAACTAATAAATTCAGCAAAGTAACAGCATACAGAGTCAACACACAAAAATCAGTTACATTTCTATACAATAACAACAATCTGAAAGAGAAATTATGAAAACAATTTCATTTTCAATGACATAAAAAATACTTAGGAATTAACTTAACCAAGGAGGTAAAAGACTTGAATAATGAAAATTACAAACCACTGTTGAGAGAACTTAAAGAAAACATAAATAAGCCAAAGGTATCCTGTGTTGATGGATTGGAAAACTTAATATTGTTAAGCCATCAATACTACCCAGAATGATTTACAGATTCAGTGCAATCCCTACCAAAATTTCAATGACATTTTTTTTTGAAGAAATAGAAAAACCTATCTTAAAATTCATACAGAATCTCAATGGACTTGGAGTAACCAAAGCAATCCGAAAAAAGAACAAAGCTGGGTGATTTACACTTCCTAATTTCAAAACTTACTACAAAGCTATAGGAATCAAAACAATGTGGTAATGGTGTAAAAACAGACATATAGATCAATGGAATAGAATACAGAGCCATAAACCCTAACATATATGGTCAAAGGACTTTTGACAAGGGTGCCAAGACTATTCAATGGGGGAAGGACAGTCTTTTCAAAAATGGTGGTGGGAATACTGGATATCCATATGCAAAAGAATGAAATTGGACCCTTCCCTAACACCATATATAAAAATTAAGTCAAAATGGATGAAAGACATACATGTAAGACCTAAAGCCATAGAACTCTTAGAAGAAAATATAGGGTAAAATCTTCACAATATTGGATTTGGCACTGATTTCTTGGATATGACACCAAAGTCAAAGGCAACAAAAGAAAAAATAGACAAATTACATTTCATGAAAACTAAGACATTTTGCACATCGAAAGACACTATCAACAGAGTAAAAAGACAAATGACAGAATGGGAGAAAATATTTGCAAATTAAATATATGATAAGGGATTAACATCTAGAATATATAGAGAATTCCTAAAACTCAACAATACAAAACCAACAAACAACTTTATTAAAAAATGGGCAAAGGACTTAAATAACATTTCTCCAAAGATCTACAAAAAGCTTATTAGCACATGAAAAGATAGTCAACATCACTAATCATTAGGAAAATGCTAGTGAAAACTACAATGAGATATCCCTTTATACCCATTAGGATGGCTATCATCAAATAATCAGAAAATAACAAGTGTTGGAGAGGATGAGAAATTGGAACACCTGTGCTCTGTTGGCAGGATGTAAAATGGTAACTGCTGTGGAAAGCAGTGTAGAGATTCCTCAAAAAAGTAAGCATAGAATTACCACATGATCCAGCAATTTCACTTCTGTCTATAAGCCCAAAAGAATTGAAAGCAGAGACTTGATCAGCTATTTGTATACCCATGTTCGTAGCAGCATCATTCACAATAGTTAAAATGTGAACACAACCCAGGTGCCCATCTACAGATAAATGGAAAAGTAAAATGTGTTATATACATACAAGGGAGTATTTTTCAGCCTTTAAAAGGAAGGAAATTCTGACATATGCTACAACTGGGTGAACCTTAAGGACATTATGTTAAGTGAAATAAGAAGGTCACAAAAAGAAAAATTCTGTAAGATTCCACTTATATGAGGTACTTAGAGTAATCAAAATCATAAAGACAGAAAACAGAATGGTGATTCCCAGGGGGAGAAGGGGGAATTAGGAGTTTGCTGTTTGATGGGTATGTTATCAAAGTGGCAGTTTCTTTTCCTACTCAGTACAGTTCACCAAATAACCAAACATTATTTGATGGCAAGCAGGTAATTTATTCAATGACCAGAGAATGAAGAAAAGAACCCATGATTTGTTTTTGTTTGTTTGTTTTAAGTAGGCTTCATGCCCAGAGTAGAGTCCAACACGGGGCTTGAACTCTGGACCCTGAGATCAAGACATGAGCTGAGATCAAGAGTGGGATGCTTAACTGACTCAGCCACCCAAGTGTCCCAGGAACCCATGTTCTAAAGGCACCTTCTCCCCGATTAGGTCTCCTGGTCAGTGTTTTAAGGGGTTAGGGTAATTAAGAGGCTGGTAAGTAAGTTGACATCCCAGGATTTTTTGGAGAAGAGGGAAGAGACTTCTCAGAATCAGAGTGCCACCTCTTTCCTCCCTTAAACAGATGCAGTCAGATCTATTATGGTACTGGTAGTTATGTTTTTTATTGTTACAATTAGATGGTAATGATCCTGAGGTCATCTGAAAGGTTAGCACAGCATCTAAATTGGATTATATCAGCCAAAAACTAGGTCAGGGGGGCTTGTTTGGAGCTTGCAGCCTCTGGCATCCAGCCCTTAGTTTCTGGTGGCAAGCAGCACCTGTAAGGAGGGCTACAAAACTATGCTATTGTGGCTTGTTTGGAGCTTGTTAATGAGTCCCTGGTGACAGGTATAGAGTTTCAATTTCACAGGATGAAAAGTTATAGAAATGGATGGTGGTAATGGTTGTACAACATTAGCAAAGTATTTAATGCCACTGAAATGTACACTTAAAAATGGTTAAGGTGGTAAATTTTATGTCATGTGCACTTTACCACAATAAAAACACATTGGGAAAAATATCTTCCACAAACTCTAAGCCAAGGGAATATTTTCACATATTGATTCTGACCTGTTCTATATAGGATAAAAGAGGATTGGATTGCTTAGAGTGTGGGTCCAGAAGACACCCCTCAACTCAGGAACCAATATAAATGTTTTATTCTCCTTCTTGTTTGCTTTCTTGAAAGTTATCCCATAGAAATCTCATGGAAATGTCTACTTCAAAAGCTTCAGGAACACGAATGTCTTGACTACATATTTACTTTATACATTACAGTGCTGTCTATCCATTATGTGTGTATTTTAATAGTTACATAGTAAAGGTAAATAAAGAAGACATTTACCTTTACTATGTAACTATTAAAATCATAAATCATAAATATTAAGAATTTATTAAATCATAAATCATAAATATTAAGAAGGAGAGGAACATCACTATAGTCTATAAACATTAAAAACATAATAAGAAACTATTATTAGGAACAACTTTATACCAATAATTTCAACAAACTTAGATGAAATATACAAACTACTAAAGCTTACTCAAAAGATTACTCTAAAAGATAATATGAAAAGTTTTATAGCTATTAAATCAAATTTTTAGTTAAAAACATAAAGAAAACCATAAAGAAAACCATAAAGAAAACCCTAGGCCCAGACTGCACTGTTGAAGTTCATCAAAATGTAAACGTGAAATAATTAAGATTGTATAAAAATTCCTTCAGATAATCGAAGAGGAGGGAATGCTTCTTAATTCATTGTATGAGATCAGCAATAACCTGGTACCAACACCAGACAAAAACAATAGAAGAAAAAAGTACATTCTAATATTCCTCATAAACATAAAGGTAAAAAATGTCTTCAGACAATTTGGGCAAAATAAATCCAATAATGAATACAAAGGATGATACATCATGATTAAAGTAGTTTATCCCTGGAAAGTAAGACTGGTATGACATTTGAAAATCACACACACACCCTCACACATTCGTCCCAATAGATAGAAATCATTTGACAAAGCTTACATTCATTCCCCATGAAAACTTCCAGCAAAGTAGCAATAGAAGGGAACTTCCTCAGCGTGACAAAGTCCATATAGAAAAAAACCTGACAGCTAGCCTTATGGTTAATCATAAAAGATCTTTCCCTCTAAGGTTCCAAACATGGCAAAAAATGTCCATGCTCTTTTTTTTTTTAATTTTTTTTTTAACGTTTATTTATTTTTGAGACAGAGAGAGACAGAGTGTGAACAGGGGAGGGGCAGAGAGAGGGGGAGACACAGAATCTGAAACAGGCTCCAGGCTCTGAGCTGTCAGCACAGAGCCTGACGTGGGGCTCGAACTCACAGACCGTGAGATCATGACCTGAGCCGAAGTCGGACGCTTAACCGACTGAGCCACCCAGGCGCCCCCATGCTCTTTTTTTTTTTATTCAACACTGTATTAAGGCCATAAAAAGAGACAAAAACCATATAGATTGTAGAAGAAGAAAGAAAGCTATATTTGTACACAGCATAGCCATCTTTGTAGAAAATCCTAAGGAACTCAGGTGTCTGACTGGCTCAGCTGGTAGAGCATGTGACTCTTGATCTTGGGATTGTAAGTTAGAGCCCAACATTGGGAGTAGAGATTACTTAAAAAAATAAAAAAAATAAGGAACTGTTAAAAAAAAAAAACTACTATGCCTAGGAAGTGACTTATCATCATTGAAGTACACAAGGTCAATATAGAAAAAATATAAAAATACTAGCCACAGTAAGGAATTAAAATTTAAAAATTTCTATCAGTCTTAATATCATTAAAAATATGAAGTATTTAGAAATAAATTTGATGAAAGATGTTGAAAGCCTATACACTGATAAAGATAAAACGTTGCTGACAGAAATTAAGGAAGACCAAAATAAATGGAGAAATATAGCCTATTCATGGATCAGAAGACTCAATGTTGTTGACATGTCAATTCTTCCCTTATAGATTCAATATAACCCCAATAACAAAGGTCAGCAGAATTTTTTTGTAGAAATTGACAAGATGATTCTAAAATGTTTATGAAAATGAAAATAATCTATAACAGGCAAAGTAACTTTGTTTTGTTTATTAAAATTTTTTTAATGTTTATTTATTTTTGACAGAGAGAGAAAAACAGTGCAGGTGGGGCAGGGGCAGAGAGAGAGGGAGACACAGAGTCTGAAGTGGGCTCCAGGCTCTGAGCTATTAGCATAGAGCCCAATGAGGGACTCAAACCCACAAACCATGAGATCATGACCTGAGCTGAAGTTGGACACTCAACTGACTGAGCCACCCAAGTGCACTTATTTATTTTAGAAAGACAGAGAAAGAGAGTGTGTACATGCATGCGTGTGCCCAAGTTGGGAGAGGGGCAGAGGGACACAGGGAGAGAGAATCTCAAGCACCCTCCACATCCAGTGAGAAGCTTGATGCAGGGCTTGATCCCACAACCTTGAGATTATAACCTGAGCTGAAATCAGGAGTTGGATGCTCAACCTATTGAGCCACCCACATCCCCCAAAACAACCTTGAAAAAGAAGTGGGGAAAGATTTACACTATTTAATACTCAGACTTATAAAGCCACAGTAATCAAGATGCTATGGTATTGGTGTAAAAATAGACAATAGAACAGAGAGTTTGTAACTAGATTCACACTTAACATGGTCAATTCATTTTTACAAAGAATTAATGTAATTTACTGGAGAAAGGGTAATCTTTCAAACAAATGATGCTGAAACAATTGGATAGCCATATGTGACAAAATGAGCCTCACACTATACACATGCTATACACTGTTATTTCACATTGTGTATACACTATATACAAAAATTAATTCAAAATGGACCATACTCTTAAACATAAAAGCTAACACTTTAAAATTTCTAAAAACAAACATAGGAGAAAATCTTCATGTCTTTGGGTTTGGGAAAGATATATTTTGGCGGGGGGGGGGGTGGCAAAGATTTCTTAAATAGGACACAAAAAATCATTTAAAATGTCTACTGTATTGATTCTTTACTGTCATGTAAAAATTACCTCCAATCTTACTGACTTAAAACAATATACATTATAACTTTTGTGTGTCAGGAATCTGGGCATGATTTAGCTAGGCCTTCTGCTTCAGAGTCTCTCATAAGCTTGTAATGAAGCTGTCAGTGTGGCTGTGGTCTCATCTGAAGGACCATCTGGGCAAGGGTTCACTTTCAAGCTCACTCATATGGTTATTGGCAGGATTCAGTTTCTCAAGGGTTGTTGAGAAAGTCTTATTTCCTTGCTGGTTATTAGCCAGAGGCCAACCTCAGGCCACATGGGCTTCTCAATAGGGTAGCTCACAACAGAGCAGCCTGCTTCATCAGGGGAAGAATGAAAGAAAAATGCAGAGAAAGGCTACAAACAAGAAGGAAGTCACAGGCTTTTGTAGCAGACTCTTAGAAGTGACATTCCATCACTTTCCCCATAAACTTTTCATTAGAAATAAATCATTAGGTCCAGCTCACACTCAAGGGGAGAGGATTACACAAGGGCACAAATACCAGAAAGTGGGGATCATTGGAAGACATTTTAGAAGCTGCTTACCACAAACAACAAACTGGACTTTATAAAAATTAAAAACTTTTGCTCTTCAAGATACACTCTTATGGGCTTGGAAAAATTTCACAAAACATATATCCAATAAAGAGTTGGTATTTGAAATATATAAAGAACTCTTAAGATACAAACAGATGAACATAAGGGAAGGGAAGCAAAAATAATATAAAAACAGGGAGAGGGACAAAACACAAGAGACTTTTCAATACAGAGAACAAACTGAGGGTTGTGGGAGGGGTTTTTGGTGGGGGGATGGGCTTAATGGGTAAGGGGCATTAAAGAAGACACTTGTTGGGATGAGCACTGGGTATTACACATAGGGGATGAATCACTGGAATCTATTCCTGAAATCATTATTGCACTATATGCTAAGTAACTTGATGTAAATTAAAAAATTAAAAAATTAATTACTTTAAAAATATACATAAAGAACTCATACAACTCAGTAAGAAGAAGATAAACAGGGGGCGCCTGGGTGGCTCAGTTGGTTAAGCAATGACTCTTGATCTCAGCTCAGGTCTTGATCACAGGGTTGTGATCTATGCTGGGCATGAAGTCTACTTACAAAAAAAAGAAGAGGATAAACCAATTTTTTTTAAATAGGCAAGAGAGATAAAAAAATTTTTTTACATTTATTCATTTTTGAGAGACAGAGAGAGACAGAGTGGGAGCAGGAGAGGAGCAGAGAGAGAGGGAGACACAGAATCTGAAGCAGATTCCAGCCTTTGAGCTGTCAGCACAGAGCCCGATGTGGGGCTCGAACTCATGGACCATGAGATCATAACCTGAGCCAAAGTCGGACGCTTAACTGACTGAGCCACCGAGGCACCCCAAGAGAGATTTAAATAGTTACTTCACCAAAGAAGGTATATGATTGGGAAATAAGGACATGACGTAATGCTCGACATCGCTGTTCATCAGGGAAATGCAAATTTGAAATGCAATGAGGTAACACCATATACCCTCTAGAATGTTATATTGGAAAGAATGATAATACTAAGTACCAGTGAACATGTGAAGCACCTGGAACTCTCTGCTAGTGGGAACTTAAAATGGTACAATCACTTTTGAAAACAATTGGGAATTTCTTGAAAAGTTTAACATAGACCTATTATATGACTTAGCAATTACATTCTATTGCATTATTTCTATTGCTGCTATAACAAATTATCACAAACTTCATGACTTTAAACTACATATATTTATTATCTTACAGCTTTGGAGCCCAAAGTCAATCTGTCTGGGATAACTCAAGGTGTTGGTAGGGCTGGTTCCTTCTGGAAGTTCCAGGGGAGAATTAGTTTCTTTGCCATCTAGCTCTTGAGGCTGCCTGCATTCCTTGGCTCATGATCCCATTCCCCATCTTCGCAGCCAACAGCATAGCCTCTTCTAATTTCTCTATCTTCTGCTCCATCATCACCTCATCTTCTGTCTAACTCTGCTGCCTGCCTCTTGTAAGGATGTTTGTGATTACACTGGGCTTACTTGGATAATCAGGATAATCTCCCCATTTTGGGTTCCTTAACTTAATCACACCTGCAAAGTAACTTTTGCCCTATAAGGTAACATATTCACAGGTTCTGGGGATTAGGACATGGACATCTTCAGTGGGTCATCATTCAGTCTGCTGACCCCTTCTAGTTACTCACTGTAAAGAAAAAAATGAAAGCATATATTTACACACATACTTTTACACAAATGTTCATAGCAGCTTTATTAGTAATATTTAGAATTAGTCTATTGGTAAAACAAAAAAATTAAACATTGATCAAATGAATGGATAAAAAAATTGTAGTATACCCACACAATGGGACACTACTCCATAGTAAAAAGGAATTAACAATTTAAATAGCAACAATATAAACTTTTTTCCTATTAAAATGTTTATTTATTTTTTTTAATGTTTATTTACTTTTTGAGAGAGAGAGAGAGACAGACCACGATTTGGGGAGAGGCAGAGAGAGAGGGAGACACAGAATCCAAAGCAGGCTCCAGGCTTTGAGCTGTCAGCACAGAGCCCGACATGGGGCTTGAACCCATGGACTGTGAGATGATGACCTGAGTTGAAGTCAGACACTTAAGTGGCTGAGCCACCCAGGTACCCCTACCCTATTTATTTATTTATAGAGATGAGGGGAAGGGGGAGAGAGAGAGACTGAATCTCAAGCAGACTCTGTGCTATCAGTGGCTCAATCCCAAGAACCATGAGATCATGACTGAGCTAAAATCAAGAGTCGGATGCTTAACTTACTCAGACACCCAGGCACCCCTATACAGCAACAATATAGATGAATTCAAAATAATTGCAGAGTAAAAGGAGTATGGCGGTGAAGAGTACATACATCATGATTCTGTTTACAGAAAATTCTAGAAAATGTAAATTAATCTATACTGATAAGAAGCAAATCAATGGATGCCTAGGGACAGAGCAGTTTAGAGGGAAGAAGTTTTGGGTTACAAAGGGTCATGAGGGAACTTTTGGGGGTGATGAATATATTCATCATCTTGATTGTTGAGATTAAAACCTTGGATTGCAAGTAACTTGTTCTGTGAGTGTTTCTCAAGACGAACGAATATTTCTAATAAATTTTAACTTGTTAAATGAGCGATGTCTTGCAATACGAGTAGTATGACACTGAACGTCACATGATCACAACTGAGCCAATGGTTCTTGAAATTTACTTTGATATACAAGTGCTTTGAATTACAAGCACGTTTCTGGAACAAATTATGCTTGCAAACCAAGGTTTTACTATATATATATATATATATATATATATATATATATATATATATCCCTTTAAATATGTGCAGTTTATAATATGTCAATTATACCTCAATAAAACTGTCATACAAGCAAACAAAAAACCAATTTATTAGTTCTATCTGGATTAATCATAATATAAAGTGTTGGGCATTTTGCTGGAGGTGGACCTGTGTTCACCTTGGTTTCTTAGTAATCAGACTGGATTTGATGAGGAGCAATATACAGAAGAAATAAAGCCAAAACTTCCTCTTTTCCAATTTCTATTTTTCAGTTTCCATGGAAATTATTGAAATCCACCAAAGGGTGCCAGTTATCTTAAAGCTTCTTTCCAAAGATTCTACCTAGGGAAATTCTTCTTTGCTTTCAAAAGTATCTAGTTAATACTTGAGGTTCAAAAGTGCTTATTTTCACCTAGAATTCTCACCTAAGCCTTCTCTACCTTTCTCTTTCAGTGGTAGATTTCATCACAGTATATGTATCTTCTAGGTCAGATGATAGCAATGTGCCACATAGGCCTTTGCTTTCAAAATCCCCCTGAAAAGCTAAGCTCCAAGTAGAATGCTTTAAGCAGTACATTAATCCAATGTTTTGTACCGAGCACTGCTTATATTCCAAGAATTGAATTACACATATTAAGTCTATTTCTCCTTTTGGATTTTCATGGTAACAGAAATATATATTGTTGCTGCCTAATACCTGCCACGCTAAGTGGGCTGTAATCTGTAAGGACTGTAAATTATGGTCAGGAGGCAGAATAAAAATTGGAAAAGAGTCATGAAATTCGTACACAAAGAAATGGAAAATTTGGTTTTATTCCAGATTTGATAGTCTTAAGTGAATGTCTAATATTTACATCATGTCTTAACGTCTACATGTCCTAATATTATGCCTAATATTTACATAGTGTCCAAATATTTGTCTAATACTTGCAAGTAATACATTTACAGAAAAACAGGCCTGCAAACTGTAGCCAAAGTCCGTGTTCTTTTGCCCACTGCAGGGACAGGTTCTATTTGCTTCTATATAATGCAGCATTCTCGCCATTAGATGGCAGTCAAAACTAATGTAGTGATTAAACTCCCTACCTTATGTTTAATCATTTGCCTAAGTGTAACTTCTGTTACTCAATGGACAAATTTCTGAAAAGTTCTATGAAAATTGTAAGACATTATAAATGGTCCAACATTTTTTTTGGAAAGCAGAATTATTTTACAAGGTAAATAAATACCCCTGGGGTGCCTGGGCGGCTCAATTGGTTGAGCTACCAACTCTTGATTTTAGCTCAGGTCATGATCCCAGGGTTGTAGGATCAAGCCCTGTGTCTGGCTCTGTGCTGGGTATGGAGCCTGCTTAAGATTCTGTCTCTCCTGCTTGTGCTCTCTCTCTCTCTCTCCCCCAAATAAATACAATCAAATATTTAAAAAAAAATTTTTTTTATGTTTATTTCTGAGACAGAGAGAGACAGAGCATGAACAGGGGAGGGTCAGAGAGAGAGGGAGACGCGGAATTTGAAGCAGGCTCCAGGCTCTATGCTGTCAGCACAGAGACCGACGCGGGGCTCGAACTCACAGACCATGAGATCATGACCTGAACCGAAGTTGGACCTCAACCGACTGAGCCACCCAGGTGCCCGATAAAATATTTTTAAAAAGGTAAATAAGTACCCCTAAGAGATCAGCTTTTTTCTTTTAAAAATTAACTTTCTAAAACTTAAATCATAGCATATACAAATACACAAATCTAAGTACCTCCAGTTTGAAGTATCATCACAAAGTAGAAACACCTTGTACAAGCATCACCCATCTAAAGTGAAAGAATATTATTAGTATCTCAAAAGACCCTCTTGTACTTCCTCTTAATCATCACCCTTTTCTTCTCCCCAGAGATAAACATTATCCTGACTTCCAATGTTATAATTTAGGTTTTCCTGTTGTTAGAAATTTTATAAGTGTAATTATATATTACGGATTCTTTTTGTCTGGCTTCTTTTACTTAATATTTTTGTTACTTTTGCTTGTAGTTATATTTAATTCTTTTTCTTTGTGGTAATATATTTTATTACATGAATATACCTCTATTTCTCCATTCTACAACTGAAGGAAATTTGGGGTGTTTCCAGTATTTAACTGAATAATTGCTGCTATGAACATCCTTGTACATGCCTTTTGGTGCACATATGAATGTATTCATTTTGAGTATATACTAGAAGTAGAATTTTTGGGTCATACAGTACGTGATATTGTCAAATAATTTCTCAAAGCTGTAGCAATTCACATTTCCACCAGTGTGTGAGAATTTGCATTGTTCCATGTTTTCACCAACACTTAGAATTGTCAGTTCTTCAAATTTTAACTATTTGACAGACATGTAGTAATATTTCATTGTTGGTTTTAATGTGCATTTCTCTGATATCTAATAAGACTAAACACTTTTTAATGTTTGTAAACCATTTGAATATTTTCTTTTTTGCTTTTAATAATCTCTACCCCCAACATGGCGGCTTGAACTCATGACCCCAAGATCAAGAGTCAGATGCTCTACCAACTGAGCCAGACAGGCGCCCCTGAATATTTTCGTAGGTGAAGTGCTGATTCATGTATTTTGCCAATTTTCTATCATGTGCTTTATCTTACTGTTTTGTAGTTCTTTTCATATTCTCAATATGAGTCCTATGTTGGGTATATATGTAATGCTAGTGTATATATTCTCCATTCTGAGCTTCTTTTTTCATTCTCTCTAAAGCATTTTTTGATAAATTTTAATGAATGGCAATTTACCAATTTTTTTCCTTTATAATTAGTGCTTTTTTGTATCCTGTTTAATACACTTGTGCTAATATCACATCATGAAGATAATCTCTTATGATATGTTCTAGAAGCTTCACTACATTAATTCTCAGTTAGATCTAAAATCTACCTGGGATTGAATTTTGTGTATTATAGGAGGCAGTGGTCAAGATTTATTTTTTCCATATGGGTATCCAGTTGATTGAGCACTGTTTGATAAAGAGGCTATAGCTTTCCTACTCTTCAGTGCCAAACTGGGTGTTTTTATGTTCAGGTTTTTTTAAAGCTATATGGTTTAAAGTAGAGCTAAGTTCATTATTTGATAGAGTTTTTCTGGGAAAAAAAAGTCATTAAAAAATCCCGTTAGAATCCTTTAATATGCAGATGCTTGCATGTTTTGACAAAACCTGAACACATTTGATTATAATAGGGGATGGTTTCATCATTATCCAAAAGGTACTGCATTTTCTGGGAGTTTAAAGCTCTCCTTTCTTGGGGGAATTTAAAAGATAAACAATTTGCTTGAAGTGAAGCAGATTATATAGGCTTAGGGATGATCCTGGTGACACTTCAAAATCAATTAATCAACCTCAAAGCCAGTATTAATCTGCCTTGTGACTGATCTGATCCAAACCTGAGAAGATGTTACCATCAAGCTAGGGAAACATAAACACATTTAACAGTTAGAAAACAAATCTGATAATATGAAATCAAGTGTTTCCTCTTTTACCTCTTCATAGTAGGCTTGGTAAAAGATAACAATAACAATAGCAACAACCGTGAATCCTCCCCAGAAATTTAGAAAATAAGATTTGTAATTTAAAAAATAAGATTTGTAATTTAAAAAATCTGATTGTGTGGTTTCAAACAAATGGTGTTGGATTCTAAAATTATTTCTGTTAATTTATAACTTTTATATTTGAATGTAAATTAAGTTGTTTACTGCTTCTTGAAGTTTATGATTATATATTTTCACATATGGCTTTATCTGGCTGTATTTCTGTCTAAGCCTTGCCAAATGATCTATTGTGCTTAAATGCATTAAAATGTGTTGTTTAATTATATTGTATACTTGCAGGTATAATTCTTTAAGAAAACAACAAATAGAAAAAGATAAAATGTTTAGATTACAAGTTTGGGAGTCATAACTGAATTCAGTTTATCCCTACTTCAAAAAAATCACCATTAAGCTTGCTTCCTTTTTTGTGGATTATTATCTCTTTAATAAGATAAGCACTTAACTCATCTCTACTGATCTTTCGCCAGGAAAGTGGCAGTCATGGTTGCTTTGGTTTTTCTGAATTCTTTTTATTAATTTTTAAAGAGTTTCTTTTAATTTATATTCTGAACAAGTAATTAATACCATTTTTATGTGCAATTTCTAAATAACTTTCAAGTTTAAGAGAATTTATTAATTTTAAAGAATGTACAAAAACTGTGCATTTTACAAATCTAAAATAATTAGCTGCTGACAATTCTTTTTCTATATAAAAAAGAGTACAATTAAGAAAACATTATTTTATAAATAATTTTCATTTTAAGATTTCTTTTAATTCACATTTTAATTCTAGTTTACTGGCAATTTGGAAGCAAATAAGAATGGTATATAGGCATTTGATGTAAAAGGATCTGAAAATCAATCTTAGAAATATGACTTATGTACATCTATTGTCAACTTTAAAGCTATGTAGAAAGGGAATTTTGTCTTATTATTTGAGAACCTTTGATTTTCATTTATTAAATATTAATTGTGTACCTGTTCTGTGCCAAGAATAGTCCTGAGCTCAAAGGAGACAGACAAATAAAAAGACTATTTGAATTATCTGTTTAGATGTAGGTACCAGGAACAATAGAACATACCAAGTACAACGTCAGGAGAGGAAAGAAGAGGGAAAGGAATATTCACACAAGGCTTCTCAGACCCAGAATATAAGGTGAGTCCTTGAGAATGTGTAAGAGTTAGCCAGATGTAGAGGAACACATGCACAGAGGCATGATAGTGTACCCAAGCAGTCGTGGAACTCAGTGCAGTTGGATATGGCTAGAGCTTAGGAGTAATGGCAGAGTGGTAGGAGATGAGTGGAAAGGTAGTTCGAGTCCATATTGTAAAGGTTCTTGGGTGTTGACAAAATTCACAATTCTGTACTATTTCTTTTCATTAAAAATGTCAATTTAAGGATTTTAAGAAGACCACCTGGGTCCTTTTAACCAACAAAATATTTAGCATTATCAAGGAAAATTTTTTTTTTAACGTTTATTTATTTTTGAGACAGAGAGAGACAGAGCATGAACAGGGGAGGGGCAGAGAGAGAGGGAGACACAGAATGTGAAACAGGCTCCAGGCTCTGAGCCGTCAGCACAGAGCCCGACGCGGGGCTCGAACTCACGGACCGCGAGATCGTGACCTGAGCTGAAGTCGGATGCTCAACCGACTGAGCCACCCAGGCACCCCTATCAAGGAAAATTTTGAATCACCCTCTTTCAAAGAATAAGTGAAATGGCCATAAAGACCTCAGAAATTACCCAATTTGGAGGCTCAAGATCTCCAAGAAGCCCCAGGACTGCTGTCAATAGAAGGACACCAGACACTATTTTCTACAATATGGGTTCATAACAATGGCTAGAGTTGTTTTTGTGAATGAAATCAAATGCATTGCCTAAATTGTGGTACAGCCACGTAATTTGTGGTATTCCTTTCCTCTGAACACAATAGACCAGAAATAGAACACTAAAAAAGAGAAATAAAATTTTCCCCCTCAGATTATATATTTGCCTATGAAAAAATTCTTTGCTGCCAATTTTGCTGAAATGGTGGAGAAGAGATACTGTTTCTTCAGGTTGGCTTCAGGAGAATGACTCAGTGCTCTGGCACACTCAGCTGGGGACAGTGATTGAATCCCGAAGAATTGTAGTCAGTCCGTGAACATGGAATGACATTTGCTGGGTAGTGGGTAGGATGAGATAAATTGTGGATAGGTGGGGCTGTCTCCTTGAACCAGGCTAGGCAAATTCCTATGATGCCAGAACACTAGGAAGAGTTTCCAGGAGTGGCAGGTCCTTGCTACTCCTGGCCTCCCCCATTAGAAGTGCAAAAAAGGCAGGTTACTTAATAGAGGTGTAAGCAACTGCTCAATTACTCCATTTCGTACTCTAGGGGCCAGAAACATTAATTAGGAATCCATTTTCCTGAGCCTTCATCTTAAACGTTGAGCGGTTTCCTGCCTCCCCACCCCTGAGTGTGGCCTGGTTTGACTCACTCCCCATCAGATTCTAAACAGAATCTCTCCAGTGTAGCTTGAAGTGAGTCATTCATTTTCTCAGTCTTTCCTGGGAGATACAAAGGATGGTATTTATGTGAGTGTGGAGTGTGTGTGTTTGTGTTTATAGTTTTTTTGGCAAATGCTCTAGAACAGTATGTGTGTGATTTAGATGAATAATCAAAATACATTGTGGAGTTTATGGGGCGCCTGGGTGGCGCAGTCGGTTAAGCGTCCGACTTCAGCCAGGTCACGATCTCGCGGTCCGTGAGTTCGAGCCCCGCGTCAGGCTCTGGGCTGATGGCTCGGAGCCTGGAGCCTGTTTCCGATTCTGTGTCTCCCTCTCTCTCTGCCCCTCCCCCGTTCATGCTCTGTCTCTCTCTGTCCCAAAAATAAATTAAAAATGTTGAAAAAAAAAATTAAAAAAAAAAACAAAAAACAAAATACATTGTGGAGTTTAAAAATAGCAAACACAACTACATACGAATATCATGGCCCAACCACTGGAAATGAAGAAATTCTGACTTAATAGGCCTGGAGTGAGGCCTAGGCACTGTTGTTATTTTTTAATTCTAAACTCTTTTTAAATAGGTAAAACACGGGCAATGTAATGAAATTAAAATAAAATAATGTAATAAAAATTATTTCCAAATAAAATTGGAAATGGTGCAAAAGAGTGGTAATGAAAAGTGAGGTTTCTCACTCCAGTCTACTGTTTCCCCCCTCCAGAGGTAACCCCTACTTCCAGTTTCTTGTTTGTCCTTTCAGAGGTATTCTGTGCATATAAACTCAGAGTAAAAACTTCCTCTATTAAACAAAAAGTGATAGCATCTTCTACCCACTGTTCTGAACCTTCTCAGGCACAACTTTTCAAAACTCTATAAGACGCAAATTCTTCATTAAGAGCCACAGATACAAGCTGTTCTCAGAAAATATTGCAGACATAGCTATCAAAAATCTTTTACAGCCAATTTCAGGTGTTCATCAACTCCCTCAAACCCATGACTGAAATTCATGGTTAAGAGTTCCTTACCTAAGGTGTTTAATCTAAGATTATCCTGAACACTTAGCTAGATAAAATACAGGATGTTCAGGTAAACTCAAATTTCAAATTTCAGATAGACAACAAATAATATTTTAGTTTAAGTATGTCCCATTTAATATTGGCAGTATCAGAAATTCAAATTTAACTGGGACTCCTATATTTTTGTATGCTAAATCTGGCAACCCTACAGAAAAAAATTTTCTGTAAATGTTTGTTTATTTTGAGAGAGACAGAAAAAGTATGAGCTGGGTAGGGGCAGAAGGAGAGAGAGAAACCCAAGCACTGTGGGGCCCAATGAGGGGCTCCATCTGAAAAATGGTGAGGTCATGACCTGAGCTGAAATCAAGAGTCAGATACTTAACCAACTGAGCCACCCAGGTGGTCCCAGAAATTTTTGATTTATTGGAAGCTATTCCAACTAATTCTCTCTAGAATGCCCTGTATTAGAGATGGTCTAGATTATAACTATAAGACCAGGCTCTGTAGGATAAAGTCAGATTTTAATAGTTTAACCAGAAAGTGTTTATCTGCTGGCTTATTTCAAAATAAGTGGCTTTAACTTGCTCTTTTATTTAAAGGATAAAACTGTATTGTTACAATGCAATGGTTGTTAAAAGTAAAAATACATTGAGTTTACATATAGATTATCTTACTTTCAAAGAAATTAAAATATCTAAAATCTAGGCTGTTTTGGTCCATAAAACGAACACTAAAATTTTAGCTAATTGGATTTGGACAAGGATGATGAGAATCAGCCTTTAAATCATCTTTATTATCAACAAAAATGATATTAAGCATTGACTCATAGGTAGCATTAAATCCTGACATGGAGGATGCGAAATTGTTACTTATGACTTTTTAAGTAAATCAATAACATGTTATAGTAAATATCAAATGACAAAGACTTACGAACATTAGAATCCTAATAGGAAGACAGTAGAAACAAGGATTACCATACTAGGTATGATTCTGTTACACAGGAAATGAAACAAAAATGGTAATGTTAGATCCTGAGAATCCCAAATATAACTGAATGGAGTCAATGAAATTAAATTTTATCATTCCATTTCAGAATTGTTCTCACCTAATAGCTAAAGGTAAATTTTCATTTCCTTCAATGTTAATCTGTATAGGATTTCAACAATGGTGCGCTGATGTTTAAGGATTAGTTTTTCAAACGAAAAGACAGCCTTGATTTGTAGCATTTGCCAATTCCATGGTGTAAATAGTTTCACTATGACTGGTACCAAGCTAATGTTTTTAACAGTCTGTTTGCAAAAGTCCTGAAAACGTAACAATCGGTTTTTGTGAGCTTGTAAAAGCTGGTTTTATTTCTATAAGTGCATATGATGCAAGGATTGGATTTCATAAAAAGAAAATAGAGAACTAGGTGTTCTTTTTGTTAATTGATGTGTGTATTTTTTTTTTTAATGTTTATTTACTTTTGAGAAGAGAGAGACAGTGTGTGAGTGGGCAAGGGACAGAGAGAGGGAGACACAGAATCCGAAGCAGGCTGCAGGATCCCAGCTGTCAGCACAGAGCCTGATGCGGGGTTTGAACTCACGAACCACAAGATCATGACCTGAGCAGAAGTGGGACACTTAACTGACTGAGCCACTCAGGCGCCCTATTGATGTGTGTATTTTTAAATTTGTCAACACAGGCAAAACCCCACACAAAAACAAAAACAAATGAATGCTTTAAGAGTTAAATTAATGGAAGTTTTGAATGGGTATGGGAAAGTGGAACAATCACCTGAAGAAATTTCTAACTTTTGTTATACTAGGTCTCTTGACTCTAAAAAGAATTTAAATAAATACCTAATTGCTTTTACATCCACCCAGTTCTATAATAACCAGTGGGAAAGAATCAATCATCATAGAGAAGTGGATATGAGTTACCTCTTTAAATTAATCTATTCCATTTGATTTACACAAAAATTTTTTTTAACTTTTTTTCTTTTTGCCAAATTTCATTGGAGCAATTACATGAAATGCTTTAACTAGACTCAGTACTGGAGAGCAGAATCCCCAAAGACAAAATAGTAGGTGGTTTTTTCTTTTTCTTTAGTGAGCCACTTTAAACTATCTTGAAGTTTTGAAATCCTTCCAACTCTTGGTTAGGAAAACTGGCAGTTCAGAAAGCAGCGATGACTATTAACTAGTCAGTGCCATTCTTCATTCGGCTGGCATATCTGTATTCTGGTATGATCCGGTTTCTGGTGTGGTCTCCATTTGAAGCATTAAAACGGAGGTGCCAAGTACATTGTCTTGATATTGTAACTAAAATAGTTTCAGTTTGATTGTTCTGGCCTATCTATGTAGATAATGATTCTATTTGTGGACACTGTCACTATAGTTTTAAGACAGAAATCTTAAGTTATTTAAATAACAAGAAAGGAGTTGCTATTGTTCATGCTAGAGATTTCCTTTCAATAGTGGAAATTCTATATGATTGGTAACCATTTTATAGATGGGACATTGGTACATATATGCTAAGAAAAGCTTTCCATGTTATAAGTGTTGATACAAAGTTTTATTTTTTTCTTTGAAAACACTTTCCAATAAAGTGCTTGAGACATTATTAATTTTATATGTGGAATAAACTTTTTTTAAAATTAAATTTATTCATTTATTATTTTTGGGAGAGAGAGCGAGAGCAAGAGAGCAAGTGAATGAGAGAGAGAACCAGCAGGGGAGGGGCAGAGAGCGAGAAAGGGAGACCTAGAATCCGAAGAAGTTTCCAGGTTCCAAGCTGTCAGCCCAGAGCTCACGGTGGGGCTTGAACTCACAGCTATGAGATCATGACCTGAGCCAAAGTTGGACCCTTAACTGACTGAGCCACCCAGGCACCCCTTGGAATAAACTTTTGCAAGAATTTAACTTTAAGACAAGAGATTGATGTATGGTTAGAGGTTGATGCATTTGGACTAGTAAATAATGCAGCAGTGAACAATTATCTTTCACAATCTAATTTAATAAGGGAATTCATGCAGGGAAATTTTGAAACTGGAAAGGGCATTAGCTATGTTTATAACCAAGAAACCATAAAAGGAACTTACATTTGAATTAATACAAGATAAAAATACACAAAAGAAAATGTAACATTTCAATGGTTTATCATAGAGCAGAGTTCAAACATATGCTTGAAGAGAAAATGGATTCAATAAAAATTATTTTCCATAATTAATAAAAAGATACAATGTAATAATTTTTAAAATTGCTAATGAGCCTGTGTAATTTGACCTCTTTCAAGTTTACTCAGTAGAGTGGCTGTATTGTAAAAATATGTGGAGAAAGCTAGAATATTATTTTCCCAATTCCTTCTTATTGTTGATTACATTATACAATCTGTATTATGAAACAGAAGCTCTGTGGTAATGGGGTGCCAAGATAGGTCAAACAGCAAAAAGGTATAAAATAACTGGTTTGACAGGGTTTTGTATCCCTTAATGATGCAAAATATGATTTGGGCGTAGCATCTGAAGTAAAATAATAGTAGACTACTGTTATACTAAAGAGATTTTGCTTTCAAGATGCTAAAAGTTATGTTTTACCTTTTTTAGAGATAAAAATGATGTGTTTGAATTGCTAACAAAGCACGTTGTTATGGGTCCATAAGAATAAATCTTATATATATGAATAATTAAACACCCAGTGGATTCTGATTAGGTCAAACATCAACATTTTTATAAACTGCCATGCCAATAATATATATTTGTGTGTGTGATTATGCATGTGTGTGTAAAACACCTCTGGATGTTCGTTAGCTGAAATGTGCCTGCATTATTTTAGAGATTCGTTATAAAAAGGAATACTTTGGAAGCTGATTAATCTTTATTATTTTTATAACAAAATATAACAAAACATTTATTCTTTTGTTGTGATAGTTTTCACTTTTTAATCATTTCTGCTTAAAGACTGTTGAATAGTGAATTCTGAAATCATGATAAAATTTTGTAAGTTACAGTTACTTAAAAGAGATGATCAATTTAAGTTGGTTATATGAATTATGTTTAAATTTTATAGTAAGGTAGGATAGTGGAAATTTTCCCTGAATTATTGGTCAAAAATCTAAGTTTTTGAAGAGAAATGAATTGTTCTAAGTGTGGAGTTCTATTCAGAAACTTTGGGAGAAGAAAAATATTCAGGCAGGAGATAAGACTTTATGTTCATTTGGGGACTTGTGTAAACAGTATGGTTAAGGATGATCTTCAATGTTATTGGTAGATTATTTTACCTTTTAAAGGAAAAACATGCAATTTTGGCTTAAATTATGCTCCATATGTCTTAACTTTCATGAGAATACCTAGATACAGTAAACCTTAGTATTGGAATGGTTCTGAATAATGAGACAACCATTTAATATATTTTCTACTACTAATAAATCTTACTTGTAATTGCTAAATGCATTCATGATGTCTAGGGAGTTAGAGGGAGAGGGGAAATGGATAGCAGCATTAGGTGAGACAAGTAACAATGAAGGAATTCTATTTTAAATACAGGCAGTATAGAAAAATATTGGAAAGAGAAAGTGTTCAATCAGTGCGTCACAGACTTTTCACTGCATGGGATACTTAAAATTGGCCATTGCAAGAGAGTACTTGTACGCTTAAAGCTGGATTCGGAGAAGGGAGGTAAGGATTCAGCAAGAATGGTGGCCTGTCAGGAAAGCACAGGTTATTTGCCTTAAGTCCAAGAGGCTTCACAGCTAGGCAGAGACAAGGATTGAAGCGGAAGAGACTGGGCCACCTGAGCAGGCAGTTTAAGGGGAGGAGTTTCAAATGTTGACACTCCGGTTGGGATAACTTAAGACACTCAGCTGTCATATGACACTGAGGAGCACTGTACTAGTGACTGGATTGAAGTGTGTGTGTGTGTGTGTGTGTGTGTTTAGGAGACAAGCAATTAATACTAAAGCATATGTTAGCAGTTGCTAAGTGAATTTGATATCTAATGGTACCCACCAATCTGGATGACTGCAGTTAATGATTGTTCACAAAGGCCGGGAAGTAATCCCCAGAGGAAAGAGGAAATGGTGGACCTGCCTCTAAGATTCCCATATTCTGAGTGAGAGGTATCTGAAGTTCCAATAGGCTCTTTGCACTACCAAGGAGGAGCCTGGTTCCCGTCCACCCCCCACGGACAAGGCGCCCATTCCTCAGCTGGGTCTAGCTCGGTTCTCATTTCCTGCAGGTGATAACTCGGCTCATATTGGTCCATGTCGTTATCTCTTGTTATGGCAAGACATGAAAATGTATGCTGAAAGATCTGCCTCTTCTTATGATTTCCTGGCAGAAGTTATAAAATTAAAATGTTTTATTAAAAACAGAATCGGGGCACGTTGCATTCACATTTGACTTTCAACCTCTACACATTTCGATGATTCTCAAGATCACCTTTACCAATCAAGACTTAAAAAAAATAAGTAAAATACAAATCTCCGACTATGTAAACCCAAGGATTTTTAAAAGGTTTCTATGTTAGGATTTCTCCCAGGTGGAGGAACGACAAGCAGGAAGGGCGGGCGACTGGAGTTGCCTCATCTAAGGGGTCTCAGGGGAGAGAAGGGAGGTGGGAGTGTTTCCCTTCTCTCCCTTTCCATCTTGGAGGCAGAGATGAGAGTGGCGGCGGGGGTGGTACTGTCTGAGCCCCAGGCGGCAGGTAGGAAGAAACCTAGCGAGTGAGCCAGGCAGGTTGGAGACCCTTCTGCTAGGGTACTCTACCGGCAAAGGCCAGGAGAGCGCGGGTCCGCCGCGATCCCAGGGTGCATCGCGCCCCGCCCCCTCCCCTTTCCGCGTCCCGCCTCCCCTCGGCCCGGGCCCCCTCCCTGCCGGCTCCGGGAGGCGGGGACGCGGCGTCGGCGGCGGCGGCGGCGGCTTCTCCTGTCTAGTCTTTCTCACTCACTGGGGAGCCCGGCAGTCGCGGCACCTTCGGAGGCAGAGCCGTGGAGCCGCAAGCCCGTTGGCCAGCCAGTGGGAAGTCGGACAGACTAAGGGCAGAGCCGACAGACGGACGGAGAGCAGAGCAGCCAGACGGCTGGAGTCGCCTCAAGTTCCGCCATGAGCTGGGGCACGGAGCTGTGGGTGAGTCCGATAGAGGGGCTCCCCGCGCGGACGCCACAGCGCGCGAGGGGCGCGGGCTGGTCAGGCGCAGCTGACCGTCGGCGGCCAGAGCTCTTCGGGCTTTCCTGCCCCAGGCGCTAGCGGATGGCGGGGGTCCCTCTCCTTTGTGTGCAGATCCCTGTTCCTCTCCGCCAGGGTTGAGGGGCTGCTGGTCTGCGCTCCCGCTTCTGCCGCCGCGGCGGAGCTGAAGGCAGCGCCTTGGACGGCTGAGGGAGCGGCCCGCGGACTCCCGCGTCCGCCGCCATCCTCACCCTTTCCCTGTCTCTCCTCCGCCTTCACTTTCCGACGCCTGGCTCTTTGCCGGGCTGCGCTCTTCTCTCTTTGTATCTCCTCGCCCGGAGGCGGGGGAGGGGGCCCATTGTCCCGAAGGGGCGCTGTTCTCTGACGGGGAGGGGGCCCGCTGCGGCCCCCAGCCAGGGCACGGGTCCCCGGGGCGAGGGCGTCGCCGGGCCGGGACTGTGCGGGGAGGCTCGAGGCGCCGCCCACCGCCCTCGCCCCAGGTAGGGGGAGCCTGGCGGCTTTGTTCCGAGCCCGGCCTCCGGCCAGCCAGGCCCAGCCCACACGCCCATTTCCCTCTCCCAGTCTGTGTGCCCCGGACCCGCGCGTAGCTTCGGGGACTTGGGCTGGGCCATCCCCGGCTGCTACCTTGGGTTGGGAGGGTGGTTTTGGATCTGAATTAAATTGATGGGTCGATGGGGAAGCCAATTTTGCCTAAAGGAGCGTAGGGCTTCCCGATTGCTTTACTTCCCTTTCCGCTGTTCTTTATTCTCACTCGTTCTCCCCCTTTTCTTTCTTTCCTCCTTGTCTTTCTTGGGCGCTAAAGGCTGCAGACAATGCCCAATGACTGACCAAGGTGCGGGTGGGCTGTAATAGAGCGGAGAATTCGCTCGCGACGTAGCTTCGGAAGGGTGGAGGTGTGGAGGGCGGTGATTTCTCAGGTGCAGCCGAGGGACCTGGGGCGTGGGGGCGCTGTCCTGAGAGCTGCCTGGCTTCAAGCCACTCCCCTTTTTATCCCACCTGTGCACATTTTCCGTGCCTTTTGTTTAACGAGGATCTCGTGAAAACACTGCAGAGGGGCGGGAAGAACTTTTTTGTCTTTAAAGGAGCAGTTTGGCTGGGAATGAAGGTAGATCGGTTAATTGAAAGGCAAAATGCTTTCTTAGGTTATTTTTCACAGACTGGGAATCTTAGAACTGAAAGAGACTTTAGAGTTCATCTAGTTGGAACACTTAGCCAGCCCAGGAATCTCCTGCTACATTCAGGACAAGTGTTTGCCCAAATCTGTAAACACACCACCCAAAAGAAAATATCTCAGACGTTCATTTCTTAGATAGCATTGACTGTTCTAGCATTAGGAAGGATTATGTAGTAAATGAATTATGTAAAATTTAACCTTTCACGTTAGATTCTCAGGCGTTATTGGCCTTTTCCCTTTGATTTTGTACATTTTATAATTGACTGTAGTGCATTATCAATTACAGTAGATGGGTATAGTTGTATTTATATTTATAATTAGAAAATATTTTTATTTTTACGTAAATAATCCACGTTTCAGAGGAAACCAAAATGTACACAGACTTTTTTTAAAGTATACACTGGAAGAGTAGAGTAATAGTATTTAGATTTAACTCTTAGATTTAAAAAAGCACTTTATCATACTGTAGAAAAAGTTTTAAGGAGAAACCAAATATTTTAGTCAAGATTAAAATGCGATTAAAAATTTTTTTATTTGTAATTTAAGAATATAATGCATTCAAAAGTGATTAGCAATCTCCCACTATCTCCTGTATTTTGATTATTTATTTTCAGCTTTTGAATAGTTTCTCAGTTTGGAAAGGTAAACTGTAGAAGAGATGGGAATTTCTGTTCTAACTATAAAAATTATTTTGTATCCTTTTGGAAATTATGAAAAAAAAATTAAATTAAGTTTTCTCTTAAAATTTAATGCACTGTGTTTTAAACTTTTTAGTGGTTTTAGGATTTGAGGGAAACCTTTATAAGAAACCAAATGATATAGAATGAACTAGTATCATCTGGATGCTTGAACTCTAGATAAAGTAGAAGTTGGTGTAGAGGTCTATTGTTAGCACCCAGAAGAGACCTTAGAAAAATTTGACTGGACTTCCTGTTTTTACTGTTCTGTTTTGAATAAGGATATTGTGCTTCCAGTGGACTGTAACAAACACCTATACTGTGCTCTTGTCGTTGAGGAATTTGAGGTTGGGGAAATTCTCTTGAAATTCTGAATTTAGAAACCAGTTCTATTATTTCATGTTTAAGATTACATTACTATCCCAAAGGTTTAATTATTGGGAGCATGTTGTTACCAAAAAATGATGAATGCAGTTATGCACTAAAACTTAAGTTTTTTTCTTCTATTCATTGGAGTTTCATTGCTATTTTAATGCTTAAGTCTTATGTTAAATTTGAGGATAAAATAATAGAGAACCATTTTAACACTGACTCTGGGGGACAACTAAAAATGATAGGCTAAGTGGGTTACGTCAGACTTTGTTGTTTGGTTGTGAGCGGATATGAATTAACTGGTAATAGATTTGAGCTGTGCTTCAAGGGATTCCACGTGTTCCAAATGAGCATTTTAAGTAAGCATTGAATTTATGCTAGAGACTTAGTTTTGGGTTCTCTGTTCTTGGTAATATGAAGCAAAGAGATGACAGTATCTTCATTTCTTCAGGGTGCAACATAATTATAAGATAGCATCTTTTTATTTTTTTTAATTTTTTTTCAACATTTTTTATTTTTTTATTTTTGGGACAGAGAGAGACAGAGCATGAACGGGGGAGGGGCAGAGAGAGAGGGAGACACAGAATCGGAAACAGGCTCCAGGCTCCGAGCCATCAGCCCAGAGCCTGACGCGGGGCTCGAACTCACGGACCGCGAGATCGTGACCTGGCTGAAGTCGGACGCTTAACCGACTGCGCCACCCAGGCGCCCCGATAGCATCTTTTTAAAAAAAATTTAATTTTAATGAGCTGGAGAGAGCGTGAGTGGGGGAGAAGGGCAGAGGGAGGGAAGGGAGAGAGGAGGGGAGGGGAGGGGAATGAAAGGAGAGGAGAGGAGAATGAAAGGAGAGGAGAGGAGAATGAAAGGAGAGGAGAATGAATCCCAAGTAGGCTCCATGCTCAGTGCAGAGCCAGACATGGGGCTTGATCCCACGACCCTGGGAGCATGACCTGAGCTGAAATCAAGAGTCGGACACTCAACCAATTTAGCCACCCAGGTGGCCCAGTTATAAGATGGCATCTTAAGTGTTGTTTATTGTGTTGATTTTCTTATCACAGGAAGAATGGTTGGATCAAAAAGAATCCAAGTATGAATTCGTGACTTCATAAAGCACAGATTTTGTAATTATTAGCCCTTTTTAAAACTGAGAAAATTAGAGATTGGACAAGTCCTGTGTTTAGTCAGTACATTTTATTTATTAGGAGATACTCTTGTTTTTTTTGAGGAGCAAATTTCAACAGAAAAAAATCCGTGTATGGATTGTGAGTGTCTGCCTTAGTTTCCTTGGTCTGTGTGATTTTTGGCCCTTAGCTTTAAGAGTGTATAATTAAAAAAAAATTTTTTAACGTTTCTTTTTGACAGAGAGAGAGAGACAGCGCATGAGTGGGGGAGGGGCAGAGAGAGCGGGACACAAGATCTGAAGCAGGCTTCAGGCTCTGAGCTGTCAGCACAGAGCCCGACGAGGGGATGGAACTCACCAGCTGTGAGATCATGACCTGAGCCACAGTCAGACACCCAACCAACTGAGCCACCCAGGCACCCCAAGAGTGTATAATTTAAAAACCATTGTTATTTTCATTAAATTATTAGCTAAATGCTTTTGACAAAGCTCATGCTCTTTTTGGAAGAAATTGAAAAATTTGGATTGGATGATAGATTCAGTGGATAACTCCCAGTCTTAACCCTTAATGCTTCTTTATCTTTGTCCACATAGCATTTACATAGCATTTCTATTTTAATACCTACACTGCAAGTGTACTAGACTTTGAGTCCTGGAGTATAGAACTGGATTAATCTTTCTTTGTTTTCACTGACCGAAACAATGCCTATAGGCGATCATGCATGTTTTGCCTCATTGAATGAATAGTCTGTTATGCAGAGTATTGATTACTGATTAAAAAGTGCATCCTGGAGGAAGTCTTTATGGTTCTGAAGGCCTTTGTAGGTGATGATGGTTTAAATGGTCTAGGTAATAGTTTAAGAATGTCTAAACAAATTGAATCCAAAATTAGGAAGTTAAGTTTTAGTGTTTGGGTAAAAAACTTTTATATTGGGGAAAAACTGACCTAAAGGTATTTCTTCTGACGTTACCTGACTCATAGGTTTGTGATGTGACTGTAAAAATAGCTGATGAAATCTTAGGCCACAGTAATGGGTTTGTCCTAGGACAAAGCAGTTTGGTCCCACTGTAGTCTATAATGTTTCGAATATATTTGTAATATTGAAGATTACTTCACATTTTTTAGAAAATCAGTGCACCTGTGTAGAGATTGACAAAGAAAACTATTAAAAAAAATTTTTTTTTTACATTTATTTATTTATTTTTGAGAGACAGAGTAAGACAGAGTGTGAGTGGAGGAGGGGCAGAGAGAGGAGGAGACACAGAATCTGAAGTAGGCTCCAGGCTCTGAGCGAGTGTTCAGCACAGAGCCCGATGTGGGGCCTGTACCCATGAACTGTGAGATCATGACCTGAGCTGAAGTCAGACACTCAGCCAACTGAGCCACCCAGGCGCCCTTAAGAAAACAATTTATTAATTAATGTGAATGGTGTTGCTTTTTTTAAAGACCATGAAATTACTGTAGGAATTTAGTTTAAAAAAAAATTATTGAGTGTCTATTATAGGGAAGCACTGTGAATGGTGAAATTTAGAAAGGTTTATAACATTGGCCCTGCTGTGAGGAAACTTAGAGCCATTTTTGAGGTGATACTCTTTCCTAACTCAAACACTCCTCTATGTTGGTATCACTGTCCAGAATGTCTTCTTTTGATCAGTTCCTCTTAAACCTCCTTTTCTCCAGAGTACACATTCTGGATAATCTCTTTCTTATGGATTACTACTTATGTTATACTTCTTTCTTGTACATTCAAACCTTTGGGAAAATAGTCATGGTATAAATATTTAATTTTTTTTTTTTTTTTTTTTTTTTTTTTAAAGAGAGCACGATTGAGAAACAGGCAGAGGGAGAGAGAGGAGAGAAAATCCCAAGTAGGCTCCAGCCTTAGTGCAGAGTCCAGTGCAGGGCTTGATCCCATAACCCTTGGGTCATGATCTGAGCTGAAATCAAGAGGGATGCTTAACCAACTGAGCTACCCAGGCACCCATAAATATTATTACATTGTATTCCCTCTTGTTGGTAGAATTTGTTGTGTTCACCATTGTCTTACAACTGTTGTTCTTAGTTAAGGAGGCTGAGAGTTAATCAAGTCACCTATTTATGCCACCATTCTGTCCTAATAAGGTGGAAGCTGGAGAACTGCCTCTAACCAATCTCTCTCCTCTGCATTTGCTACTTAAATCACTCAGTTCCACTCCCCTTCCCTGCCTTTATTCTGGAACACTCACTCTCTTTCTCCTTCCCCCAATCTATAAATGTGGGTTTGGCTGAACCCTTAAAAACCTATTTTTACCTACTTTTTCCTATGTATCGGCTCCTGTTTGCAGGCAGAAAATAGGACAAGAGAATAGTAATGAATGGTTTATAATTAGGGCACCTACAAGTGCTATTTTATTTATTAGTCTTCAGTCTTTAAACATTTTTAGCTCAATAGCAAAACAGAAAAATACTGTTTTGGGGAACATAGTCATACCTGCACTGTATTAAAAACTAGTGGGAAAAGATTATATACTAAGTTTTGTTTCATAGGAAGCAAAAACTGTTCCATGTATTAGTTTAGGCTATGTATATCAGACATACCAAAAAAGATTTGGCATGGGGTTTGGAATAAGGAAGGTTTTGCATATGGAGATTCCTGAGAAGTTCCTAGAGGGCAGAGATCATTGCCTAATCATTGTCTGATTCATTGCTGTATTCTCCCCTATCATCAGCACACTGCCTGGCATAGAGCCTGACACTACTAGGATCTTTAGTAAGTGTTTGCTGGATTGACCTGAATGTAATGGTTAGGTTTGGCTTGAATTTGAATTCTAGGATGCCTGGAAGTAGTGATGCAGGGTAGATTGGGACCAGGCTGAGAGGTAGGTGTGTCTAAATGCTGGATTCAGATTCATGGAGTGAGTGAGAAAGAAGTTATTTATTAGCATTAATTAACTCAACCTTTAAACTATTTAAAAATCCACAGAAGGAAGTTTTAGTTTGTGTTAGTAGAAGGGATTATTTCTTCCTTCCGAAGCCTTTGGTGGCAGGAGGAGGAATCCCTCTGGGTTTTAGAAGATGAAAGTTTATTGATTTTTATCACCTCTTCAAGAATATTTGAAGGGTGTTCTTTTAACAATGTGTTATTGGTTCTGATATCAGTTGTATTTTTAAAATATATGTTGTTTCTGTATTTTGTTTACACTGTTTTTCCATTACCCTAGATATATGAATTAATATTTTTACTTCTATATCAGTTTTGTTCCAGTGCTTTCTCTGAGATTGAGTTTTGATCATCCTCCCAGTGTGCTTGATTTATGCACTAAGTTTCTTAAATATCAAACATATTTTAGAATATTTTGAGATACTACCTTTAATTGATGGTAAATGATGCCTTAAAATTGCAAATTGTGTTTAAAAATAATCTTTTGAAAAAAATAAAAATAATCTTTTGATACAGTTAATTCTAATATTGTCACCTGCGCTTTTCAGCATTTTCCTTTTTTCCTGTATTAAGTTGTATTCTGTGATTACTTTTACAGGGTTTTCATTCACTACTTCCTTAAAACCACCTCTTTCAAAGTGTAGATAGATGCTGTAAGGTGTTGTAAGATGCTCTCTGACTGCTTTTTGTAATGTGGGGTTCAGCATTTAGAATTTGTACAGAGCCCAAGAGAAACAAATTTAGAATGAGAATAAAAGTTTTTGTAAAATGTCGCTATTGAATCCAAATTATTTATTAATATTTGGGACTTAGGAACAATTTTTCCTTAAGTTCTTGGTAGAGGACTAATCCTCAGACTTTCACAATACCTCATGAAATAAGTGAAATATTAGTATTATATATTTGTCATAGTTAGAAGAAATATAAATGTTTAGTCAGATTTTCCAGTCATACCATTTTTTTGTTGTTTCTAGAGTGAGAGTCATCTCTTTTGTTCCTGCTGTATCCCTGCTATATACCTATTTTGTAGAAAAAGAATAGGCATAAAATAGGCACGGAACTATTTGTTGAACAAGGAAATCAATGAATTGCTGTAATTCTGTTATCAGTTAATGTGTTGAATACTAAGGGTATTTTGGCTTTTTTCCCCAGCATGTATATTTCTTATATCATTTAACTTTAGCGATCCTTTGTTGGTTTTTTAAGTAGGCTCCACATCGTGAGGCTTGAACTCAATGATCTTGCATCAGTTCTGTACCAACTGAGCTATCCAGGCACCCTTTTAGGGATCCTTTTTATAATCTTGAAATATATTTAATTGTGCCTTTCATATGAAATTTTTCTCTTTTAGGCCTGGAGTTCTCATTTCCTTGATTGTTTGAGTACAGATGATTATTTTCTTATAAGTTTATTTATTTATTTTAGAGAGAGAGAGAGTACATGTGAGCAGGAAGAGGGGTGGAGAGAGAGAATCCCAAGCTGGGGATTCTGACAGCGTAAGCCCAATGCATGGCTTGATCTTAGGAACTGTGAGATCATGATCTGAGCCAAAATCAAGGGTCAGATGCTTACCCAACCCACTGAGCCACTCAGGCATCCCCAAATGATTATTTTTGTGGTATATTTTATGATCCTTTGGATTTTAGAAATGACAACAGTGAACATTCTCTTCGGTGGTCATGTAAGAATAATGTAAATGTAAATTTTCTGAAACTTAATTGGGAAAGCATAAAAGATTACATTTTAGTGAGTAAAAATGTTAAGTTGATTCTGAGAGATTTTTGACATATTAGAGGTGTTTAGTTGAGATTCTTTTTCCATCGCAAATTATAAAAATCAAAATTATTGAAATAGCTATGGTAAGTAAATAGCTTTTGAATAAACGTAACTTTTTTTAAAACTTTTTGGTTTACTTTATGTTATTTTATATTAGAGAGAGCGCCAGCAGGGGAGGGGCAGAGAGATGGAGACAGAATCTGAAGCAGGCTCCAGGCTCTGAGCTGCCAGCACAGAGCCTGACACAGGGGTTGAACTCAGAAGCAATGAGATCATGACCTAAGCCGAAGTTGGATGCTTAACCGACTGAGCCACCCAGGTGCCCCGACACAAACTTTAACTTTTGAATCAATCTTCTAGACTTAGACCATGAACTAAATGAACATCTTTTACTGTTTGCCAAGGCAGAATATAATTAACATTTGTTAACTTTTTGAATCTGAAAATGCCCTTATTTCACCTTCATTTTTTAAAGTTTTATTAAGATATAGCATTTAGCCATTAAAATGTACAAATCTTATGTGTTGAACATTAAGATTAAAAGAAAAATGAGCATACTCCTGTAATTCTCACTAAGATCAAGATAGAGAAGTTTCCTTCATGCTGTTCCCAGTAAATATCCACCCCAAAGTAACCACAATTGTGACTTGTATTGCCATTGATTACTTTTGTAGATTTTTTAAAACTTTGCATGAATAATATATAGTCTTTTTTTGTCTGACTTCTTTCATTTAACATGTTGTATGTGAGAATCATTCTTTTATGGTTAGTTTGTGGTATTCCATGTTATGTATAGGGTTTGTATTTTCTTCTTCTATGTGCCTGGAGTCACTCCTAGTCTGAGACCACCTTAAACCAAATTCAGAGCTTGAAATTCCCTTGTGTAGGTGTCGGATTTTGATTTCTGTCCCCACATTTTGTGCTATGTTATCAAAACAAAGATCCTGATTTTTAGGATTAACAAACATCCTCAGGGTAAAAGTAGCTTATATGCTTTTATTTTTCCTTTTTGGTTTGAATTTTTCACTTGTCTTGTCTTTGATGCTTTATATTTTTGAAATATATTTTATCCATATTTTAAAGTTTTTATCCAGTGGAATAGTGAAAGTTGATCCAAAAAACCTAGCCTGCTACTACTAGAAACTGAAAGTTGTTACAATGAGTTTTTAATTTTTAAAAGGTGTTGATGTATTTATTTTGAGAGAGAGAGAGGGAGATAGATGGGGGAGAGGGGGAACAGAGAGAGAGTGAGGGAGATAATCCAAAGCAGCCTCCGTGTCATCAGCACAGAACCTGATCTCATGATTGTGAGAATGACCTGACTTGAAATCAAGAGTTGGATGCTTAACTGACTGAACCACCCAGGTGCCCCAGAATTTTTAATTATTTTGCTATTGTATTTTTAATTTCCAAGAGCTGTTTTCTTCCTTACTCCCTCCCTTCCTTCCAGCATGAGCAGGGGAGGGGCAGAGAGGGGGAGAGAGAGAATCCCAAGCAGGCTCACTCAGCGGGGCTTGAACTCACGAACTGTGAAATCATGACCTGAGCTGTAATCAAGAGTTGGATGCTTAACCAACTGAGCCACCCAGCACCTTTGTTTGTTTTCTGAATATACTTTCTTCATAGCATCCTCTACTTAGGTTTTGGATTAATATCTTCTGTTAATTCTTTTTGTATACCAAAAATAGTTTTTTTTTGTTTGTTTTATTGTGTTTAGTTTTCTTATCTTGCATAATGTTTGTAGCCTCCAAGTTGCTTTTTTTCTCCGTTTTTGCTAGTTTTCATTCCTGTTTTTTATGTTCAAGACTTTCCTTAAATATTTTGTGATCCCAGGATCCTGGCAAGATGTCTGTCAATATTAGGGCATACTGAGCTGTGATATGCCCTACCTGTAAGGTTAGGGTTTAGGCTGTTTAAAGTTTTTGATCCCTGTAAGTGATTTTTGCTTAATAGTTCCCCCTAGGATTGTTCAGAGCTTCTGCCTCCTTTCCAATCCTATTGTGAAAGCTCAGGAGGTATATAAGTCTTTCTTTTGAAGTCACAGTTATCATTGTTGCTTATGGTGCTGGGTGCTGCAACTTGATTTTTTTTTTTTTAAACAAGTGCTGAAATAAATATTTGTCTTGTATAAGAAGATATTTGGAGATAGGCAATCACTGGCATGGGTTCATGAACTCAGCACTTTCAGGATCAGCATTTATGGAAATGCTTTGGACTTTCTCTCAGAGTTGCAAGTTGTACCCACAGCTATCAGACCTGTATGTAAGTCCAAGAAAAAAAAAAAAAGAAAGTAAGAGAAAGAGGAACAACATCAGATAAATCTGCCTCTTTTTCAGGAAGGCAAAAGCTTTCCCAGAGTTTCTACAACAAACTTCCCCTTAGGTTTCACTGTTCAAAGCTGGACAAATTGCCACCTGAACAAAATTAGGGTTCTATTAGAAAGGAAGAAGGGGAGTAGTTTTAAGGTACCCCAAAATACAGAATTTATGGTGTCTGTCTTGAAGGAACTAATGATCACTTTGTAGAAGCAAAACACATGTGTGTACAAATATGTATTTATGGATATTTGAATAATAGCAAAGGGGCTAAGAAAAGGTAGTGATATTAGTGATGAAGCAGATACATATTTTTTAAAGTTTGTTTTGAAAGAGAGTGTGTGAGCAAGGGAAGGGCAGAGAGAGAGAACCCCAAGCAGCAGAGCCCAACATGGGGCTTGATCTCATGAACTATGAGATCATGACCTGAGCCAAAATCAAGAGTGGGATGCTTAACCAACTGAGCCACCCAGGCGCCCCAAAGCAGATATTTTAGAGTTAAGGTCTTTAGGAGTCCAGCATGGCCCACCATAATTTTAAGAGGCTTGGTGATGAGGGGCTTATGTGTCTTACCTGGGGTTCGTGGGCTGCCTTTTGCTTGCTATACTATGCCGTGGTGACATCACCTGCCAGAATAGATGGGTGTTTTGCATAAATGGTTAGAATTGATGGTGAGGGCTTGTTGAAGTTGACCTAACCTCAGACTGAGTGAAGGCACTGCAGGGACTGAAGAAAGGTACTGAAATAGAAGTCCAGAAGTTTTTTTTGTGAGGAGAAAGTTTTCGTGGATGTTGGAAACAATAAAAATCTCCTTTAATGGTGCAGGTCTCTTAGTCACCTAGATATACTACCAGGCTATAAAATCGACTCCAGGAAGTAAGAGGCCATCAGCCTAGAGTTACTGGCAGTTTTTTTTTCTTTCTTTAAATTGATATATTAGTATGGTACATTTGTTAAAATTAACCAGAATTGATACATTATTGTTAACTAAAATCCATAGTTGATTCAGATTTCCTTAGTTTTTACCTAATGTCTTCTGTCCACATTACATTTAGTTGTCATGTCTCTTTAGGCACTTTTTTTTTTTTTTTTTGGTAAGTGCTTATTTTAGAGTGGGGGGCAGGGGCAGAGAGAGAGTGGGGACAGAGGATCCAAAGTGGACTCTGCACTGACAGCAGCATGCTTGATGCAGGGCTCGAAATCATGAACTGTGAGATCATGAACTGAGCCAAAGTGAGATGCTCAACCAACTGAACTACCTGGGCGCCCCTCTCTTTACACACTTCTTATCTGCCATTTTTTCAGACTTTCCTTGTTTTTGATGATCTTGTGAATTTAGAGGAGTATTAGGTATATTGTAGGATGCCCCTCTATTGGAATTTGTTTGGTTAAAAAAAAATTTTTTTTAATGTTTTATTTATTTTTGAGAGAGAGAGAGAGAGAAACAGTGTGTGCGAGTGGGGGAGGGGCAGGGAGAGAGGGAGACAAAGAATCCAAAGCAGGCTCCAGGCTCTGAGCTGTCAGCACAGAGCCCGAAGCTGGGCTGGAACTCATGAACCATGAGATCATGACCTGAGTCAAAGTTGGATGCTTGACTGATTGAGCTACTAAGACATCCCTTATGTTTTTATTGTGATCAGACTGAGGTTGTAGGTTTTGGGAAGGATGAGCATGTGCCATTTTCATCACATCATTTCAAAGGTACAGATTATCAGGATTTATTGTTGGTACTCATTTTGGTCACTTGGCTGAAGTAGTGTTTATCGGATTTCTCCACTGTAAAGTTATTTTTTCTTCTGTTTCCATACTGTATTCTATGGAAGGAAGTCACTATATGCATCCTACACTTAAAGGGAAAGGAGTTATGCTCCCTTTTTTTAGGGTTGGAGTATCTACATAATTTATTTGGAATTATTCTGCACAGGAGATTTATCTCTTCTCCCTTATTTGTTTATATTAGTAAGGATATAATCCAATACTTCTTCATTTATTTTGTTGCTCAGATTGTTCCAGCTTTGGCGGTTGAGAACACTTTTAGTTGGCTGCTGTGCCCCTGTACATATCTCCATTAGTAAGGATTTTTTTAAAAGAACTTGTTTACTTCCTTGTACTATAAGATGGTACAGGCTCATCTTGCCTGTTTTCTGTCCCAGTCCTAGAATCAGCCATTTCTCCAAACAGCTCTGGTTCCTTTCATTGGAGAATGGGGTTAGAGACCAAGATATAGGTGCTAGATGTGCTTACTACTGCAGTTTTATTTTTTCAGTTTCTCTCAGCTGATAAAACAGATGTATGTGTATATACTAAGCTGTGTACATGCACTGTATCTATAAATATTTCTATATGTAACCACCTGTGTCTATATTAAATATTTAATGTCTCCAACTCGAATCCATTTGCACATTATCCTTCTAGCCTCTTCTCCTTGCTTACCTGTAAATTCCTATCTGGGACAAGTCCCTTTGGCTGCTGTTCCTTTTCAGTATATATGTAGTGTAGCGATATCAGAGTTATTAATCTGTAGCCCTCTGGGGAACAACTTTATCAGCTAGAGTAGAGTTCTTACGTGCAGTTCCTTTTCCCTCTAGTTCTACAGACTCTTGCATTTTCAAAGTTAGGTCAGCACCATTTATTCCCCCATCCCCTTCAGTGAGCTTGTTTCATACATTTATACTACAGTTAGATTTTCTCTTTTTTTCTTTTTTTTTTACAGTTAGGTTGTCTTATCTCAGTCTGTATTCTTTCTTGGGATCCTTTGATTTTCTTCATGATTTTTTAAAAAAATTGTATAGACTAAGGATTGTTCTTGTGCTGTAGAGTTCTACAGGTTTTGACAAGTGTGTAGTGTTATATATCCATCATTCCAAGATCATAAAGAATAGTTTCACTTAAAAATCCCCTGTGGCCTATCTCACACCCATTGGGATAGCTGCTATCAAAACAACAGAAAAAAACAAGTGTTGGTGAGGATGTGAAGAAATTAGAACCCTGTGTGCTGTTGGTGGGAATGTAAAATAGTGCAGCTACTATGAAAAACAGTATGGTGGTTCCAAAAACTTAATCATGGAATTACCATAAAATCCTGCAATTCCATTTCTGGGTATTTACCAAAATAATTGAAAGCAGGTTTTGTTTTGTTTTCCTTTTTTAAAGTAAGCTCTACATCCAAAGTGGGGCTTGAACTCACAACCCTGAGATCACAAGTCACATGCTTTATTGACTGAGCCAGCCAGGTGGTCTGAAAGCAGGGTCTTGAGAGATATATATGTCTATGTTGATAGCATTATTCACAGTAGCTGAAGGATAGAAGCAATTTAGGTATTGATCAACAGATAAATGGATAAGCAAAATGGTATGTGGATACAGTGGAATGTTATTAAGCCTTAAAAAAGAAGGAAATGCTCATCTACGCTACAAAAATGGATGAACCATGAGGACATTATATTAAATGAACTAAGCCACAAAAGCACAAATACTGTGTAATTGCAGTGCATGAGGTACCTAGAATAGCCATAGAGACAGAACATGGAATGATTGCTCAGGGCAGAGGGGAGGAGGGAATGAATAGTTATTGTTTAATGGGTGTAGTTTTAGTTTAGAAGATGAGAAGGGTTCTGGTAGATGGTGGTTGTGGTTGTACAACAATATGAATGGAATTAAAAACACTGAATTGTACACTTAAAAATGATTAAGATGGTAAATACTGTCTTATGTATGTTTTTACTCCCCTCCACCAAAAAAAAAAAAACCAAAACACAAAAACACAAAAAAAACCCAGAAAACAACAAACCCCTGTGCTCTGTTGATCTTCCCCTGTCCAACTACTGATTTTTTTACAGATTTTTTTTTTCTTTTTAAATAGCAGTTTTAGATTCACAGCCAAATTGAGCACAAGGTAGAGATTTCCTGTATGTCTCCTGCCCCCAGGTATGCGTAGCGACCTTATTAGCATCTTCCACCAGAGTGGCAAATTTGCTACAGTTGATGGACCCACACTGACAGATCATTATTACCCAAATTCATAGTTTACATTAGAGATCACTCTTGACACTGTACATTCTATGGATTTAGGCAAATGTATAATGACATAGCCACCCTTCAAATATACAGAGTAGCTTCACTGTCTAAAAAATCCTTTGTGCTCCACCTATTCATCTTTTCCTCTTTTCTAATCCTTGACTACTGATTTTTCTTCTGACTTTTCATTACCCTTAAAGGAAAGCCAGTACCCATTAGAAGTAACTATTTCTCTCTCTCACCCAAACTTAGCTTTAGGAAACCACTAATCTTGCTTTTTCTAAGCATTTGCTTGTTGGACATTTCACATAGATGGGACCCTACAATATGTGGTGATATGTAACTGGAAGTTACTTTTTTTTTGTAATAGTATTTATTTATTTTTAAGGTTTATTTATTTATTTTGAGAGAGAGAGAGAGTGTGTGAGCACAAGCAGGGAATGGGCAGAGAGGGAGGGAAGGAGAATCCCAAGTAGGCTCTGCACTGTCAGATCATGACCTGAGCAGAAATCCAGAATTGGACACTTAACCGACTAAGCTACCCAGGCACCCCTGTAACTGGAACTTTTCAATAAACATAATGTTTCCAAGACTTATCTGTGTTACAGCATATATCAGTAAAATTCACTTTTTTCATTTCTAAATAATATTCCCCTGTATGCATATACTACATTTTATTAACCTGTTCATCAGTTTATGGACATTTGGGTTGTTTCTGCTTTTGGCTGTTGTGAATAATGCTGCAATGAACATCTGTGGATAACTGTGTGGATGTATGTTTTTATTTCTCTTGGGCATATACTTAGTGGAATTGCTGGGTCATATGGTATCTCTGTGTTTAACTGTTTGAAGAACTCCCAAAATGTTTTGCATTTGCACTAGCAATATAGGAGGGCTCTGATTTCTTCACATCCTTGCCAAAACTTGGTATCATCTGACTTTTTTTTTTTTTTATTTTATATGTATTTATTATTTTGAGACAGAGAATCCCAAGCAGAGTTGTGCTGTTAGCATGGAGCCCCACTTGGGGCTTGATCCAATGAACCATGGAATCATGAGCTGAGATCAAGAGTCGGATGCTTAATGGACAATTACAGCCATCGTAGTGGTTATAAAGTGATATCTCATTGTGGTTTTGATTTGCATTTACCTTGTGACAAATAGTGTTGAGCATCTTTTCATGTGCATTTATATATCTTCTTTGGAGAAATGTCTTTTAGCCTCAGTTAACTTTTATTTATTTTTATGTTTTTTTTAAGTTTGTTTATTTTTTTGAGAGAGAAGCATGCATGGGGGAGGGGGAGAGAGAGAATCAGGAGCAGGTTCAGCAGTGTCAGTGTGGAACCCTATGTGGGGCTTGAACTCACCAATTGTGAGATCGTGACCTGAGCCAAGGTCAGGTGCCTAACCGACTGAGCCACCAGGGTGGTGGCTCAGTCGGTTAGGCACCTGACCTTGGCTCAGGTCACGATCTCACAATTTCTGATTTTGAGCCCCACATAGGGTTCTCTTCTGTCAGCACTGAGCCCACTTTGGATCCTCTGTCTCCCTCTGTCTCCGCCCCTCCCCGACTTGAGCACGATTGCTCTCTCACACACTCTCTCTCAAAAATAAATAGTAAAAAAAAAACTAAAATATTAATGTTCACGTTAATTAGCTGTGATAGTATGTATTAGTAAAATGCAAATAAAAACCAGTATTGAGAAGAAAAGAAATTTAATTGCAATGCTAAGAAGATACTGTATTTATATTTGGAATTTCTTGTTGAACTTGTCAGCCACTCTTTCAGACTAAGAAGTATTTGATTTGGCATTTAGATTGAGAAACTTAAAATCCAAGTGCAACTGTTAGCTGTGCTTTCTTTTACTTGTCTATTGTTTAAGAAACTTTCCCCCTAACTGGCACTCCACTTAGCTTGCTTCCCTTAGCTCTAACCATGATGGCAGTCCTTGTCATTGTCAGGTAGAAACTTTGTTGTTACATCTCCGTAATTTCAGCTATGAAAGACCAGGGAAGATGAGGTCCCAGAGATACTTAAAAATAATGAAAACTTCTGTATAATTCATATGTGACCTTTTGAAGTTCGAATTTTATTGCAGAATTTAGTTAATGCCTGGAACTAAGATAATTTTGGCTGTTCTTCAGATCTGTTCTAAGAATAATAATGGCAATATTTTGTAGTGATGCAAGATTACAAATGCTGCAGTGGTGTTTACTCATTGTAGACAGAAAGTTAACTGAAGTCACATTTTTGTTTTCCTTTTCGTAGTTTTACTATATTATCTAGGTCAAGAATCTAGCCCCCTCCCCCTTTTTCTGTATCTTTAATTTTCTTGGTTAGGTAAAATGTTGATCCATTTCTACATTCAACTCCTGTTAGTCCAGAGGTTATTGATTTATTTTGTGGCTTTTATACCCTTTACTTGAACAACAGCAGGTTCTCTCTTATTTCACTCAGCTGTTGATTATTTGGTCAGTTTGGCCTGGAGATTCTGATTCATTAAGTTGTGGTGGTGTTGAGTGGTCAGCCATCTGGAGTTTTATAAAACTTTGCTGGTGATTGTGGGTCTTACCCCTGGCTGAGAAACATTGCTGTTAATTAGCAGACCTTTAAACTGGGTGATCATTAGAATCATCTTGGGAATTTAAAGGCAGTAACAACAAAACAAACCTCCCAAGCCCTATTCTGACCTCCTTAATCAGAATCTGTAGGAATGAGGCCCAGGAGTTTGTATTTTAGAAACATCTGGATGATTCTGATAATACCAAGGTTTGAGAACATTGCTTTATAAGCTCTAAAATCAACTTATATTAAACCAGGGCATTTAGAGAACTTTTTGTATTTGAACTGTATCATAACTTCCTTTTCACTCCCATTGAATTGCTTTTAGGAATACTAGGAATAATTGATTATTGAATGGTTACTATGTTGAGGCAGTGTATCTTCTTGGGGTCAGAGAGGTTAAGTGTGTTATTCAAAACTACATCACAGTAAGTGTCAGAACTAGGATATGAATTCAGGTCTCTTTCTACATTCAGAGACTTCAGTTTTTACCATGAATATTATACTACTTTTATTACTTTTGTTGAGAAGCCAGTCATCAGTGTATGTGTAAAGAGATTATTTTTTTAAGGTCCTACCAGTTCGCCAGTTTATCATAAGGACTTTGTTTAGAATATTGCCCACTGCATTACTGTGTGTTCTTTATGAGACTCGTGGAAGAAATTTCTCTTAGGCTTTTTATTCTATAGAAAGTGTTTCCATAGAGGAGGGCACCTTTTGGGATGAGCACTGGGTGTTGTATGGAAACCAATTTGACAATAAATTTCATATATTGAAAAAAAAAGTGTTTCCTGTGACTTTTCTCATTTTGAATTTGCTGCTAGAAAACTTACAGTCAGATTTCTGGTTCACTGATAACAAATGTATGGATTTTTTTTTTGTCTGCATTTTGTTTACAAACTGTCTTAGTATCATTTTAAATGTCTCCTTGATCATTTTTGTCATCTTTTTTTTTTTTTAAGTTTATTTATTTATTTTGAGAGATAACAAGCAGGGGAGGAACAGAGAGAAAGAGGGAGAGAGAGAGAATCCCAAGCAGGCTCCGCACTGTCAGAGCAGAACCTGATGTGGGGCTTGAACTCATGAACCCATGAGATCATGACCTGAGCTGAAAATGAGTCAGCCACTTAACCGACTGAGCCGCCCAGACGGCCCCATTTTTTCATCTTTTTAAAAATTATTTTATTTTGCTGTGTTACCTTTATAAGTCATTTTAAAGGAAAGTGTTTAAATTAACAAGTGATTTTGAGCCATTTTATATAATTTTGGCTAAATGTCTTTTTGAAAGAGTTGACTTTGGGGAAGGGAGGAACTTCGGATTTGGAATGTGTGTGCCAGGCACAGTGGTAAATGGTTGTTTATTTTCATGCGAACTATTTTGGTCTTTTCAGTACCACAACTTAGTTTAACTAATTAAGTGGTGGTATTCCCATTCTATGGAAGATGAAACTAATGAGAAAGATTAACCTTTGTCACTAAAGCTAAACTTGAACCCAGTTTTGTGTGACTCCAAAACCTTTATTATTATTTTTTTAAGTGCCTCTAATGGATCTAATTTACCTAACCATTTCTGAATGCTTTCTTAGGGTTATTCATATAATCAACAAACATTTGTGGATAACTTTATAGGAAGCACTGTGTCTAACACTGCCTTGTAGAGATTGCCACACTGATTAGAATGTTTTATCCTCAATTTAGCATGTCTTTGAATGGACATTAGATTAGTTAGGGCCCTGGTAGGAAATAGCACAAAAGTTAAATGAGTAGAGTTTAATAAAGATATTGTTCATAAAGATGTGGGCATATGGTCAACTGAACCAAGGTGGATGGTGAAGTACCCTGGAGCTAGTAACAGTTGGGACCTTTTTATTACTTAGGTTGGTCTTAATGGGCAAGGAGAGGGAATAGTTAACCAGACCCCTAATCAGGAGCTTTAAGATAGGGCTGCCTGATAGCATCTGACCTTTAGCACAGGAACAAAGGAGGTTTACTGTTAATTGGTAGGGAGAGAGCTGCAGGAATAAAAACCTTGGCCTCACTTTCATCTTTTTTGTGCCTTCCATTGACTGAACACAAGTTAAGCCCAAGTTAAAGAGCAAGGGAGTCCACTCACTGATGTAGTCTACTGGGTCCAGAGAAGTATTAAAGGTAGACAGTGATTCTGGGAGGGGAAACAGCACAGTCATGGTCTTTGTTCTAAAGGAGCTCATCCTGCTGGGAAGATATATATTCAGCAAATTATTATAAGTGTGATTATAAGTGATGAATTATTATAAGTGTGATTATAAGTGATGGGTGCTAAATACAAGGTGCTGTGGAAATGCAATACATCATAGATGTACCTAGTCTGAAGGGTCTGAGAAGGGTTCTCTGTGGGAGGTTCTTACACATCCTGTTTCTTTGAAAACAAAACGAGATCGGGGTCCCTGGGTGGCTCAGTTGATTAAGCATCCGATATCAGCTTGGGTCATGATCTCACTGTTCCTGAGTTCAAGTCCTGCCTCGGAGTCTGGTGCCTGCTTGGGATTCAATGTCTCCTGCTTTCTCTACCCCTCTCCTGCTTTCTCTACCCCTCTCCTGCTCGTGCTCTGTCCATGTCTATCTCAAAAATAAATACACATTAAAATTTAAAACAGATTTCTGGTCTCCTCTAGAGCTTCTGATGTACTAGGTATGGGGTGGTGTTGGGGAATGTTTTTAAAAAATCTTATCTTGGTGATTCTGTCAGTCATTTATTAAAGTTACTGAGAGGCCACTATGCCTGAGGCCTACAGGTTGAGGGGGAGGGTGGTGTGAGATGAAGCTAGAAAGGTGATTGGTAGAGTCTTGTAGATCATTCTTTTTTTTTTTTTTTTTTTTAAACATTTATTCATTTTTGAGAGACAGAGCGTGAGTGAGGGAGGAACAGAGAGAGGGAGACACAGAATCCGAGGCAGGCACCAGGCTCTGAGCTGTCAGCACAGAGCCCAGCGCTGGGCCCAAACCCACAGACCATGAGATCATGACCTGAGCAGAAGTCGGACGCTTAACCAACTGAGCCACCCAGGTGCCCCATCTTGTAGATCATCCTTAAAGATTTTGGACCTTGTTCTAAGGTAGTAGGTAGATATTGGGAATTTTTTTCCAAGCTACCTTGTGTGCTTTCTCCTTCTCTATATATTTTAATGTTTATTTTGAGAGAGAGAGAACATGTGTGCATGGGGGAGGGGCAGAGAGAGGGTGAGAAAGATTCCCAAGTGGCTTGCTGTGTCAGTGCAGAGCCTGACACTGGGCTCAGTTTCTCAGGACGAGATCATGATCTGAGCAGAAATTAAGAGTCAGATGCTTACCTGACTGAGCCACCCAGGTGCCGCTACCTTATGTACTCTATATCTAGCTTCTTCTGCCTCTCTCCACAGCTTCTAATTCCCATGTCTGGCTTCATTTCTTTGATGTCATTCTCTGAACTTCCAATTCCTCAGTAGAAAATAGTTATCAAGGAGACTGGAGAAATAAAGAATTAGTGACAACTGTAGCACTGTGTCTCCTCTGAGCCCTAGGGATAGTAACTGCATTCTAAAGTTCGGCAGTTACCATGGAGGACTAGAGTCAAGGCCATTTTGTGTTTTCTCAAGTGAACAGAATCTGAAATGACCTCTCCCTATCTTAAATATTTCTTGGTATCTAGAATCATGATAAACATAAAAGCAAAAAACTGTAAGATGTAGGGAATTATATAGAGTTACAGTTTGAAATGAAAGAAGTAAAACATTACTTTTGGAAACCCTAAAGATTTGAGATGCTCATTCTGGAAAAAATTTCATTATTTAAAAGACAGTATTTTGTGTATTAAAGAGACACTCTGAGCCATCATTGCATTTGAAGAAATATTTTACATATGTTACAAATACTAGATAAATAAGGAGGAGGCATAAAAGTCCATCAGTATCGTTTCTAAAGTATAAAACCTGCTATACATAAGAAATGTGGTGCCTAAGAATACCTGTAATTCTGTTTAGTAAAAGGAAACAAAGGAATATAGCTTGCTGTTAACTTTATAGAGTTGTGAAATATAATTGCTAAATCAAAAATTCTGACTGGTAGTTGTATATATTAAAGTGACTTCTCCATGTTAATCTGTTCCTTGCTACCCAGTGAATTCTATTTTTTGTAGTATTATTTTCATTTTCTTGAGTTTTGTAAGTATTGTAGATACCAGATCTGCAGGTAGTAACACTCTGCCTTCTCTTTTTGCAATGTTTATACCTCTAATTTCTTTAATTTTAATAGTATTTTATTAGTGCATTAAAATATCACAGGACATATCAGATCAAACACCAACATCTAAATACTAATGCCCAAATAGTATGAAATTTGTTTTTGTTTATGGAAGGGATTTATTAAGCTCTTAGTAGACTATAAGTTCTTTTTTTTAAAAAATATTTTTAATGTTTATTTTTGAGAGACAGAGCATGAGTGGGGGAGGGGCAGATAGAAGGAGACACAGAATCCAAAGCAGGCTCCAGGCTCTGAGCTGTCAGCACAGAGCCCCACGCATGGCTCGAATTCATGAACTGTGACATCATGACCTGAGCCGAAGTCAGATGCTTAACCAACTGAGCCACCCAGGTGCCCCAGTAGGCTATAAGTTCTAAGTGCAGGATTTACTTTTAATTTTTGTGTCTCCCATCTAGCGATTTATTGGGTCTTAAACCCTGAGCCTTTTCACTTTTGTAAAATAAGAGTATTGATACTTAACATCAGGTGAGATTAAATGAGATGCTATATAAAGCGATCAACACAACATCTGGAACAACTGGCAGTTTTATTTATTCATTTCAACAAATGATTGAGTGTTAAGCTAAGCACTACGGATATAATGTGAGCAAAACCAGGCTTGGTAGAAGAGAATGCACTTACCAGCCACACAAAGAGTAACAAAATTCTTTAAGATAATATTGATATAAAAATCTAACCTACTTAATTCAAGGAAGGTTTCCCTATAGAAAAGATGTTGACAAAGATCTGAAAAAAATATGTAACTAGGAGCTAGTTAGCAACAGGAGTGTGCCAAAGGGCAGGAGGGTGAATTGAGACAGAGGGTGTAGCAGGTGCAAAGCCCCTTAAACGGGGTGTGTAGCTCTTTCTCAAATGGGATAAAAACCTGCCAGTGTGGTTGGAACAATACAGATACAGATGTATTGGTTGAGGTTGATGAGGTAGACTGCCATTCACAGAGCATTTACTTTGTTCATGTACTTCTTACAATTTAAGGTACATATATTGACATCTTTTTTTTTTTTTTTTTTTTTTTTTTTTTTTTTTTTACAGATGAGGAAACTAAGGCAGAGAAGTTAAGTGGCTTGTCCAGGGTGACACATCTAATAAATAGCAGATTTTTAAAAAATGTTTATTTTTGAGTGAGAGAGTGAGAACACAAGCAGTGGAGAGGCAAAGAGAGGGAGACACGGAATCCTGAAGCGCAGGCTTCAGGCTCTTAGCTGTCAGCACAGAGCCGGATGTGGGGCTCAAACCCACGAAACGTGAAATCATGACCTGAGCCGAAGTCAGATGCTTAACCGACTGAGCCACCCAGGTGCCCCATAAATGACAGATTCTGAATTTGAACCCAGGCAGCCTGGCTGTGGAATCAGTGCTCTTAACAGTTGTACAGTATTGCCTGACATTACTTTTGCATTTTGAAAAGATCATGGGCTCAATGTGAAAAACAGATTAGAAGGTGGACTAGAAAGGATATGGAGAGACCAGATAAGAGGTTACTGCAGTATACCAGGAAAGGTAATTGTAGCTTGGTGTAGAGAGATGACAGAGAAGATGCAGAGAAGTTGATAGTTTACTATTACATAGGGTGAGTTTAATCTGGGTCAATAAATGAAGAATCAATGAGTCTGAAACACTTGTATAAACATGGCTACATGCTGTCTCACTGCACAATATTTGTAAGTAACAACTGCTGAATTGTCTGTTGGAATAAAAACTGTGAGGCCATTATAAACTCATTTAGATTTATTTGTTACTACCAACCAAGATTTTTATATTAAATACATGATAGAAAAAGATGTTAATCTACAAAATAATGGGTTGTTTATGTTAATTCTACAAACTTCTCAGTGTACTTGATGCTGTAAAGCTCTTCTAGTTTTTTTTTTTTTAATTTTTTCTAACATTTATTTATTTTTGAGAGACAGAGCATGAAGGGGGAGGGGCAGAGAGAGAGGGAAACACGGAATTGGAAGCAGGCTCCAGGCTCTGAGCTGTCAGCACAGTGCCAGACGCGGGGCTTCAACTCCCTAACCGTGAGATTGTGACCTGAGCTGAAGTCGGTGACTCAACCGACTGAGCCACCCAGGCGCCTTGCACCTCTTCTAGTTCTTATTAGACCTTTAAATACTCTTTAAAACAAAAATAAATTGCAGTATAAAGCTATTCTCAGATATGGGAATGTAGAGCAAAAGAAAAACACTCTAAGTATAAATATAAGTTAATTTACTTCGAGCGAGCGAGCGAGCATGAGCAGGTCAAGAGGGCAGAGGGAGAGAGAGAATCTTAAGCAGTCTGTATCCTAAGCATGGATCCCAACATGGGCCTTGATCCTATGACCGTGGGATCATGACCTAAACTGAAATCAAGATTCAGGCATTCAACTGACTGAGCCACGTAGGTGCCCCTATATTTCTATTTTAACATCCTGCTATAACTAACTATGTCCTACATTAATTTATTTTGTTATTAAAACCTTTTTATCCTAGAAAGTTAAAAGATGTAATAGACATTAATATCTATATTTAGTATTTTACTTTTTATTTCTTTAATCAATTCTAATCCTTTCTATAATTCTAAGTACCATAGATTAACACAGACTACCTAATTATTTAATTGTGAAAAACTTTGTTTTTTATAAAATGTCTGGAACACATGGATTCACTTTGGTTCAGGAATAAGCAAACTGTATGGATTAAGAATCCTTCCAATTAGGGATAAGTGGGGAAGTGATAGTTGGAGAATATAAAACGGAATCTAAGGTGAATGAATGGCAGGATCCTTCCCTTCTCACACTACCTTCTGAGTAACACAGGCAAGATTGAGCAAGGTTGGTTTCCTCACAGGATTAGAAACTGTTGGACTAGAGGAGGGTATCAGAGGAGTCTTGAGGAGGGCTTGTACACAGGAAGGTGACCTGTAGTATTAAGACAGAGCCTAAGCTGGGTGGAGACATCCACATGAGGGGATGATGTACTCAGTGTGGAATGTTCAGAGCATGAGTAGGATGGGGATGACCACATGGGAGGGTTGAGACAGAGGCATCTATAACCCACTGCAGTATTTTGGAGGCTGAGTGGAATGCAGGAGGGCAGTCAGGCTCAGGATAATGGAACCTAGGTGTAATGAGGGAGGAATCCATGTGGATGGGTGAGCACAGTAGCATTAGCCTAATGCAGAATGTCAGAGTAAAGGGCAGCAGCAGCAGTCTAATGAGTGATATGAAGGCTGAGTATAGCTAAGAAGGTATTTAGGTGGGGAGTGGTGACAGTAGCAATGAGAGATTGGTTATATGTTGAGGATCATTTAAATGTATAAATAAATATATTAAGGGTAAAGGGAGCCAGGTTTTTCACTTTGGAGAAAGGAATTACAAATACTGAAAGGGTATTGGTGGTTGGTATTAGATTGGAATTGGAGATAGTGGTGTGAATTCATGATTTTCAATGTTTATAGATATGTAAAAGGATAATTGTATATGTCCATCTTGTACATCTGTATGTATGTGTACATTTTCTGTAGGTCTTTTCATTGAGAGGGCCTTGGGGTGGTGATATATCGATGAGGAATGAGTATACCTAGTGTCTAAATCTTGGCTTCTGAAATATGTTTCTCCATTAAAAGCAACCAGAGCTCCCTGGAGAAATAGCTAATTCCAGGGCTAGGGCAGGAAAAATACAGGATTAGCCTGAACTGTCTTATGCCTCAAGTAAGGAAGTGCTCAAAGAATGATAAGAACATGTCAGAAACAGATGCCAGCCTAAAAAGGCTCGCACTGGCCAAATGTGGCATAATTTAAACATCAAAATAATGATGGTTATGAATGATAATCCATGGAATAAAATAGGAACCTGTGAGTCCATACTGATAAAAAACAAAAATAAATGAATAAATTTAAAGTTTGAAGAAAAAGATATTTCATAGTTCACAGTTGATCACAAAGGGAAAAATAGTACTTTATAATGGAGAGGCTTGGAGTGATCACCTTAATCAAGTGATCAGTTAGCATCATCAGTAATGGGACTAATGGAAGTCCTATGCCACTGGATTGAAGGCAATGAGGAGGAGACTGCATCTTTTCCTGCCAGAGGTGCTTAATGTGAATCATAGGGAAAGATCAGACAAACTCAAAATTGATGGTCTTTGTGCAAAATAATTGGCTTGAAACCTTCAAAAGTGTAAATTGTGAAAGATAAGAAAAGACTGAGGAACTAGTAACAGATTGAAGGAGACTAAAGAAGAAACATGACAATATTGTAACATACCATTCTAGACGTGGTCCTTTTGTTGTAAAGGACATTATTGGACCAACTGACAAAACTTGAATGAGTTCTGAGAATTAGATAGTAATATTGTATCATTGTTAGTTTTCTGATTTTGATGATTATATTTTTATATAGGAGAGTGTCCATATTTGTATAAAAGAGTAAATTTAGGGGTGAGAAAAAAAAGTAAATGCGAAATGTGAAAAGTAGAAACAGGAAGTACACCAACAGCTCTTTGGAGGAATTTGCTAAGAAAGGAAACATAAATGGGGCTGGATGGGGGAACAGAGTAAGGGACTTTTTTGCTTTTTGTCTTTTTTTTTAATATGGATGATATTAATGGGATGTATGTTTATGATGAATAAGAAAGATCTAGGTCTTGATAATGTGGGAGAGGGTACAATTTCAGAAGTAATGTACTTAAGTAAGAAATGGCATGAGATCAGTGCGCAAATGAATTGATCTTAGGATCAGGGATCAGTGGAACAGAGACAAAGGTAGAGTACAAGCTGATAGTTTAGTAATGTGAAGATGAGGTAATTATAGATTGCTTCAATTTTCTTAGTGACAGTGGAATCTAAATTAGTAGCTGAGAATGAGGAAAGATGGTACTGGAAGTTTCATGAGCAAGAGGAAATGGCAACTAGTGAAGAGTTAGAGAGTGAACAGACCAGGAAAATGTAGTAGGATTAAAGGGCACCTCTGAAGGCTCCCCTGAGTTTTGTGGTAAAAAATTTAAAAGTGAGGCTAAGCATTATGGATGGCTGTTTTTCTCCAGCTTTGTTCAGCTGACTGGATATAGGCATATAGAGGAGTTATACAACTGGATATAACCAGGGTTGGATTTTATCAGAAATACAACAAAGGAGAAGGGCAAAGGAGTTGAGGATACTTTCAAGGGAGTGATTATTGTGATAGACTAAATGAGACTACGCAACACTCACCCTCTCCACCTTGATGTTTTATCAGAAAGGGGACTTATTTTACATTGGCTTGCTTGCTTCTAAGATTCTTAGGAAAAGAAGTAAGTAGTTGGGTTCTCTACAGCGGTGACTAATCAGACTTCTTCCACATGCCGTGTTAAGATTATTCATTGAGTACGTTGAAGAATGCTTGGGAATCCAAAGAATTTTTTCCCCTGTTAAAAAGTGGTATAGATTTTAAAGATTTTACCAGCTTTATTCAACAATTTCAGTCAGGCAGGATCCAGTCTAGATAGAAAGGACCTCTCAGGAGCTGTAGCAGATGAGACTTACAGGCGGAAGGGAGCAGGAAGAAGGAAGTTCTACTAGTCAAAAAAGCATATTGGTTATTGTAAGGTTATTTTCCTGTAGGGGATGACAGCATCTATCAGGCAGATTATCTAACTAATGCTGATCAGGCGATTCCTGATTGGTTTAAAATTTCATTTCTGGAAGAGCCAAAACTGTAATTCTCAGGTTGCTATGTGGGGCTTAGCATAAGCTAATCCATTCTAAGCCCTCCCCCCACCATTGCCTTTATACTGAGGCAGAAACATTAAATGGTATATCTGTATAATAATTTTTGAAATTGTTAAATAAATTCTCAGGTTCTATTTCCTTGTACCAAAAATGTTTATCATGAAGGTCAAATGTCCCTCACTAATGGTTTTCAACATTTAACACACATTTCCCATTTCAAGTTTTGGTTGCTGTCATCTTCTCTCTAGCATCTTACCCAGAATCTCATCACCCCCATTTTTCATCCTTCAGAGTTTAACTTAAAACTCTCCTGGGGGCACCTGAGTGGCTCAGTCAGTTAAGTGTTTGACTCTTGATTTTGACTTGGGTCATGATCTCTTAGTGGGATCAAGCCGTACATCGGGCTTTTTGTGGACAGCTTGGGGCCTGCTTGGAATCCCCCCCCCCCCAATAAATAAACAAACAAAACAAAACTCTCTTGACTTTGTCTCATTTATGTGTGTTTTAAACCTATGAGAGCTCATAGAGGGCACACCCTACTTCTCCCATGTGTCCTTTGTACCCAGGTCACTTCAGAGCATTCCTGTTTCTCTTAAGTAGTTTTCATATAATTTCTTGGCTTCTGATCTCTAGATTACCAGTGTATCTTCTAGAAGAAGCATAGACCAGGTTTCTCAAACTTGGCTGTATTGACATTTGGGCTAGATAATTTTTTTGTTGAGGCACGATAGGAGCTGTCCTATGCGCAGTAACAGGTTTAACAGCATCCCTGGCCTCTACCCAGAAGTTACCAGTAGCAATCCCCACTCCCTCCTCTCACCGTTGTGACATCCCAGAATGTCTCCAGACATTGTCATATGTCCCCTTTGGTGGGAAGGGGTCAAAATTGACCTTGGTTGAGAACCATATTGTAGACTGTTGAACTAATAAAGGTTGTGCATCTATCTTCAAGTCTGGTATATATCTAATGTATGTATAATTTAAATTTTTAGAAAAAGTTGTAAATATATTGGGGCACTTGTGTGGCTCGGTCAGCTAAGCGTCCAACTCTTGATTTCAGCTCAGGTCATGATCTCGTGGTTTGTGGGTTCAAGGCCTGCATCAGGCTTTGCGCGACAGCACGGCTCGCACGCTCTCGCGCTCGCTCACCCTCCCTCCCTCCCTCCCTCCCTCCCTCCCTCCCTCCCTCCCTCCCCCCTCCCTCCCCCTCCCTCCCCCTCCCTCCCTCTCTCTCCCTCCCTCCCTCCCCCTCTCTCTCTCCCTCCCTGTCTCTCTCTCCCTCCCTCTCTCTCTCTCCCTCTCTCCTCTCTTCTGCCCCTCCCCCTGCTCACAGTGTGAACATTCCTTCTCTCTCAAAATAAATGAAGAAATAAAACACTTAAGGAAAAAAAGTTGGATATAAGCTTAAATTTTATAAACATTAAATCATTTTAAGTGAACTGGGTGAATATACCTTTAATATGAAAACAGGCCATTGATAGATTTTTACTGACCTGAAATGAATGAAAACAGCTTATTCTCAAGGAAATCCACTAGTGAATTTCTTTGTAAAGCAATTAATTTGTCCACTTAGTTTTTGTAATTAAAAAAATCTGAATTTCTTCAAAGAAGATGGATATACACACATATATAATGACTGGGCAATTGTCTGTCTTAACTACCCTGCATCTTTTCATGTTCAGTATAAAGCCACAAGATTCGTCAACATCCAGTATTAACTGATATTTGCTATTAAGAGAAAAAGTTTCTACATAGTCTCTAGATTTTAATTATTACAATGTTTATATTTACCTTGACATTAGTAAGAATAAAAAGAGTAGAAAAACGTAACTCGATTTGCTTATAATTAAAGATTTGACTATGTGAATTCAAATGCTAGTCTGTTAAAGAAACCATTCTATTTTTACAAAAACATTAAAATTAACATCTTGTATTTATGTAGTCACAAAACATTAAAATCCCCGAATGATCTAATCAATAATTCATATCTGTAATCCTAAGGAAGGACAGTCAATTCTCCTCAAAAATTTATGCCACAGATGACAACACATAGCTCCTTTAAAAAGTTAAAGGTTAAAAGATTTTCAAGTCAATTGAGGCCTTGCATTTTAGCATATCCAATAACACTTACAGATGTTCAGGGCCACGGTGTCTTGCTTTGCCCACTAGAAATCTCATCTGGTAACATGTTTAAATTGACTTAAAGTTGGGCACATGCCACCTTTTTAAAAAATCAAAGTTTGTTTAAAATAAGATCAGGACGGGACACCTGGGTGGCTCAGTCGGTTAAGTGTCCGACTTTGGCTCAGGTCATGATCTCACAGTTCATGAGTTCAAGCCCTGCGTCGGCCTCTGTGCTGACAGCTCAGAGCCTGGAGCCTGCTTCAGATTCTGTCTCCCCCTCTCTCTCTGCCCCTGCCCCACTCATGCTCTGTCTCTCTCTGTTTCTTGAAAACGAATAAACGTTAAAAGAAAAAAAATTTAAGAAAAGGATTTTTGTTGTGTTGAGTGTTTGATATAACTTGCTGTATCATTGTGTATGTGATAACTTCATGAGAATTAAAATAATACCCTTATTCAGTTAAAAAGAAGTCCTAAAAGTTCTGTAAAACTATAGTTACTACTTGTTACAAATTAGTAAAAGTAACATATTGAACACTTACTATATATATGTATATATAGTTGTTTTGTTTTGTTTTGTTTTGGTTTTTGAGAGAGAATATGAGCATGTGTAAGCAGGGGAGGGGCAGAGAGAGAGGCTCATGCCCAGCACGGAGCCCGATGCTCCATCCCATGACCCTGGGATCATGACCTGAGCCAAAGTCAAGAGTCTGATGCTCAACCAACTGAATAACCCAGGTGCTCCATATGTATTTTATTTTATTTTATTTTTTTAATAATTTTTTAAAAAAAGTTTATATTTGAGAGAGAGCACGAACAGGGTAGGGGCAGAGAGATGGAGAGAGCGTATCCTAAGTAGGCTCCGTGCTGTCAGAGCAGAGCCTGATGTGGGGGGCTTGAACTCATAAACTGTGAGATCATGACCTGAGCTGAAGTCGGACACTCAACCGACTGAGTCACCCAGGCATCCCTGTATTTTAATTTTTAAAGTAAAGTTGTAAAACACAAGGTTGACAGTGTTTGGTTAGTTCCCCAAATCTACTCTGAAATTGTAGTGGTCCATGAAGTTGAAAAGTTCAGGAACCCCATTTCTTAGACTACTCAATTGCCAGGTTAAGTAACAAGCCCAGGCAGTTTTTCCCGGGACGGTTTTCCCCAGTTTCCCTTGGCTGTTCACTCTTACTGCTTTCTACCCCAGATAGCCAAGAACTGTGCCCTGTACTTTATAACTTGGATGCTTGGAAGTGTCTCTACTGCAGGGGCATTCAAGCTGTCTTAACAGAGAACCTCATGTTGAAAAATTTAATATGTACAGGTCATTACTTTTTTTATTGATAACAATGATCATTAGACTGTAAAATAAATGAATTTTTAGTAATTAAAAAATTTTAACAGTTAAGTATCTGACTTCTGATCTCAGCTCATGTTTTGACCTCAGGATCTTGAGTTCAGGCCCCATGTTGGGCGCTGCACAGGGGGTGAAGCCTACTTCTAAACAAACAAATAAAAGCAGTAAGATGCAGTCAACTATATTCATAGAAAAGTGAGACAGTCAATACTTTTTATAGTGTTAACAATTATCAAGAATTACAGCATTAGGTAGAGCCCTAAGATATTGTATCTTTCAGCTTTTAGCAGTTTTATAAAGGAGAATGAACTTTCCAAGTCAGGTGGGCACAAACATTACATGGAATTTAGCCATTCAGAAATTCCTGGAGAGTGGTGAGATTTATATAGCCATTTTGAAAAATCCCAGAAATAATATTTCTTCTTATGAGGAAGTTTAATTTTGATTCAGGGTTTCTTTAATTTGTACAGTCACATTGACAGGAAAGATACTTGATGATTCAGACCCATCCTGAGGTTTGCTTTCCAAAAGCAGCCATTGAGTCATACTTTGAAATTTGTAACTCTTCTAAATCTCTTTATTTCACACTTCCCTAACATACTGCAGTTCTTCACAGGTTATGATTTTACTGAAGTCAGGACAATTTAGCAAGGAGAAATGAGTAAACCTCTATTAGCCATGTGCTCCATACACATAATACCTCAGTCTGAATACTTTAGACAAATCATTAATGCTTTTGTCTTTTTCCTGCAGTGTCAAATGGAAGGACTTCCAACTTTGTACCCCTCACAAACCAGTCAAGCTCTTAGAACTCATTTCTCTATAAAATAAGGATACTACCACTGACTTCATAGGGTTGTGGGTGAAGATTAAATGAAATAATGCATATAAAGTTCCTCCATACTTTGGGGGGCACTGGTGTGTACATACCTTCAAGTATCTTTATACATTCTTACCCGTGAACCCTGAGGGCCCTACAAGTTGGGTCTCTCAGGGTCTTTCGATTCTAAAGCTTCCTAATTTAAAGAAGTAGTGTATTAAATCTCTTCAACAAGTTTCTACATAATAAGATTTCCAGACTATTTCAAGTCTTCCAGTTAGCACAAAAGCAAGTAATGGTTTAAAGTAGAACAGTGAAAAAAAAAAATTCAGAATCTTGATCACTTGCTCTGATGCATGATATTATTAATCTTACCTGTGTTGCCATAGAAACAATCCAGATAAATGCTGCATTGGAAGAAGTGCATAACCAATAAGTAGCTGAAGCTTCCCCTCTTTTGTTGTAGGTGTCTCTCAATATTGTAGAAGACTTCTTTTTAATTTCTATATAAGCAATTAGAGAGGCCTCAGATAGGCCTAGATAAGAGATTTTGGCTAAAAATCTCAGGTAGTCATTTGTTGGATACTGCTCTCTGAATATTTTAGTGAAAGCGTTATTTCAGACCCAATCTTTAGCGCTACTAGCTATCAGTAGTCATTTGGTATTAATACCATCAGAAAGGAAAACAGTATTGATGCCTGAAATATGAATTTTTAAGAGAAAAATTCAGGAAACTAATGGCCCATTAATTATGGGATAAAATAATAATTCTAAAAATACGTAACCAATTTATTAGGTCACACTTAAAAGCCTTTAATTTATTGTATTCCTGTGCTTAAATGAAGGCATAGTAAAATTCAAGAGAAATTGAGATTCAAAACAGATTTTACCTCTGAGCTGGGAATACAACGAAAAGTAACAGACTACTGTCCATTTATAATATCTTTTTAGCACTTTTATTGTATTTCATTGCCACTTGTGAATACACAGTCTAATTCTGAATAATGGTCATTTCCTTCAGTCCTTTTCAATAGGAGAGAAATAAATTGGAAACAAAACAAAAAAGGGAAAGTATTGGTTTGCATGTAAAATTTCAGTCTTCAATTTGAATACAGATCTACCAAAAAAACATACTACTAACCTGAAAGTTTTGTTTGCCCTGTTTCCATTTTTTCTAAGCTGCTAAATCTCCTCCATGTACTTTTCTCCTAGTAAGTCTTTTGTTTGTTATTTTAAATATCTGATGTATTTTACATTAGCAAGAACACGTCATTCCTTTGCTATCGACGTTAAAGTTTAGGTAAGAATTTAATAGTGTCCCTTTAAACTTATTTCATATATATAATACTTGTAAGTATATCTTTATGTGTAAACCAGTATAAGGTTTACGCCAGTGCTATTGTAGAAGTAAAAAATGATTGATCATAATACGAAGTTTTCTTTTTTTTTTTTTAATTTTTTTAATGTTTATTTATTTTTGAGAGGGTACGAGCAGGGGAGAGGCAGAGAGAGGGGAGGACAGAGGATCCATAGCCGGCTCTGTGCTGATGGCAGACAGCCTGATGCGGGGCTCGAACTCACCAACTGCAAGATCATGACCTGAGTCAAGGTCGGATGCTTAACCGACTGAGTCACCCAGGTGCCCCTTAATATGAAGTTTTTTTAAAAAGTCTGGAATTATGTATTCACTCAAAGTACTATGCACAATAATGGTATATGGAAATGCAAGCTGGTAGTTAGTAGCTACCCCACCTGCTCACAAGCTAGTTTTTGAGGTTGAAGTGTAGGAATCCTTTAGAGTTGATATTAAAGGGGCAAGGTGGCCATGTAAATTTAAAGTGGTATTAATAGTGCCGATTTTATGTTAACATGCAAGATTCATTTACTTGACCATTTCCCTTTTACTCAGTGTCTACCCCCGATATTATAATTACATTACATACAAGACAGACTAAAGAATAGCAAAGTCATAAATGTTTTCTGAACATTTCTGCTTTGGATCTTAAAAACTCTTCAGATTAGATTAATGTACAGTACTTATGAGTCATATAAAAATTTATTTTAATACTAATAATTATAATTTCTTGATTCTACATATTAAGATTTTCTAATACTACTTAGAAAAATAAACCATAAAAGTTCTGTCTGGGCCAGTTCTGCTTCTTCCAAATATAACAGAGCATATATAGATATAGCTAAATTATCTAGTACTTAAACCATAATTATATGCTAAGAATAGTATGAGGTCACTCTTTGGAGTTATTCCCATGAATATACCAACAACTAATCTCTTCAGATTAGATTAAGGCCAGGGAGCCCATTTACTCTTTAAATAATAAATAAAATTTTTGAGAGCATTTACTTAGCTAAGTGTACTAATTTGAAGGAGCAAAACTGGAACAACTAAGACATCTGGATCCTTAATTCAGCTCTTACTCAGCTCTGTTACCTTGGGCAAATAGCTTAATCTCAAGGCTTCAGTTTCCTCATCTGTAAATAGAGAGGCTAACCTTTGATGTCCCTTCTAGTCATATGATTTGTGATTAGATTTCATACTTAAATTATCCTCCTGGAGTAGATTTAAGAGTCTGAAATGGGGGAAAGGGAAAGATGCTAAGATAAAAAGGAAAATGAGCTCAGGAGGAAGAAAGCCAAGAAATCGAAGAGAGACTATGCAAAGGGATGCTTAGTACTGTTCTAGAGAATGTTTATATTACAAAATATGAATGCATATACATAGGGACTGGTTCTGCTCTCAACTCTACCTTTTGTTAATCATGTTCTTTAATCTCAGGACAAAGGATAAAATGTCAGCTCCACGGGAATGATACTGTTTATTATTGGTGTGAGGGTAAAGGCACAGTGGCAGGGAGTTGTCCAGGATAGTAGGTAGCAAGGACAAGGATGAAAGCTGATGACCAGAGAATCTGAGCCAGGGCGAAAGAGTATAACATAAAACTAGATTTAAAGTACTTGCTCCCATACTGGAGTCTCATCTTTACACTTAAGTAACCACTGAATAACCCTGGACTCAAGTTTGAGATTTGGGAAGCAGAGCAGTGCTAAAGAGGCCAATGTGAGACAAATGAAAATCACTAGGATCCCCATATTTCAAAGAACTGTGAAAATGAGAGGGACAAAGTGGGAAGATGGATCATCCATGTGGATGCTATGGTATTGTTAGAAATTGTAGAATTAAAGAAGATGTTAGATAATTTACAGGTACAAGATAATCAAATCTTGTTTCATATAACAGTCATGTTCTGATAGTATGTAAATTTATTTTGGATCAGTAGAATCATTTTAAAGGTATTTTATACATCTATTGTAAAGGTCTACAGAGAATAGTCATCTTATAATTTAAGTGTCTTTTAAGCACAGCATTCATATATTGAGTTTGCTTAAAGACATAAAACTTGTATGTTTATCCACATTCAGATATACCAATCTGACCCTAAAAATTAACCATCACCACTGTATTTAATATTTTTCTGACAATACTAGCCAATGAAATTAAAGAGAAATTGTGATTATTTAATAACTCTTCTTCTCGCTAAGTATATTTTTGCTCACATTGTGTCCCTACTGCCAAGCCCAACATTCATTCACTTATTGAATTAAATGAATAATAATAGCCACCAGTGCCAAGCTCTGTGCCGAATGCTTCATTTATATGTCATTTAATGTTCTCACTTTGGAGTCCTGCAAATACTCCAGTTTTATAGCTGTGGAACCTGAGGCTCAGAGATCAGGAGCTACTAAATATTAAACTAGGTAGGCGATACAAAGAATTAAAAATAGATCCTGCATTTAGAGCTTATGGTCTACTAAAAGCTAAATAAACGTTTTAAGTGTACACAGGAAACATTAGTAGTCTATTTGTGCATAGTTCTTGAAGTATTGATGTTTAGTATGATATATCATGTGCTATTTTAATGCATTGATGTACCACTGGTTTTGTTAGTAGAATGCAGTTATTTTGGATTCTAAAAAAGTCGAATCATTTGCATCTTGAGATGTAACCAGGTAGTTATATATGTACTCTACATTAGAATTTCAAATTAAACAAGATCAGTCTTATGTAACTCCTTAATTTTCAAGAGGTAGAAGAAAATAATAAAGCATAGCTCTGTAGCAAGAATAATTGTAATTTAATTCAGAGAATATGAGCATGAAAGTCCTAAAAATGATATACAGATAAATGTGTTGGAACCTTCATCTCTACATGATGAAACTAAAGGAGATAAAGACCAAACTCCAAACGCTTTTTTCCAGTAACTGCTATTTATCAGTACAAAAGAGTTTAGTTCCTGTTAAGAAAACAAAAGATAGTTCAAAAAATTTTCTCAAAAGTTACTCAAGAGATGAGATTACTTGAAGAATAAAGTGTCGTTGGAAAATATGTAGTGTTAGCTTGTAGCTGTCTCCTCACTGCTCTCTTCAGGGAGAAAATGTATCCAAGCTGGAAAACTTTGCATAAGAATATGCACAACAAAAAATGATGCTATTGGTTCTTTCTTTTTATTGTTTATTTATTTGCTATTGGCTCTTTCAATGAAAGATTACTTTAAAAAAGTCAAATGCTAAAAAAAAATTTTTAAATAAAAGTCAAATGAAATTTTATTTTCAGGTATCATAAGTAAGTGGTCAGTGTATATACTGTTCAGGTTATTGTAGAATATTTTTGTTACATTTGCTAGTTAAAATAACCATGTATGTTTTACATTCTGTTTTATAATTATTTTTTAAATATTTGTTTATTTTGAGAAAGTATATGTGGGTGGGGGGAGGGGCAGAGAGAGAGAAGAAGAGAGAAAACCCCAAGCAGGCTCTGTACTGTTAGTGCAGAGCCCGATGTGGGGGTTGAACTCACAAACTGTGAGATCATGACCTGAGCCGAAATCAAGAGTCAGCGCTTAACCAACTGAGCCACCCGGGCGCCCCTGCTTATAAATTTGTATTTAAACTTGCCATTTTGTATGCTTAGTTTTATATTTATAAAAATGTATTTGTAGTCTGTACTTTAAGTACTTTCGTTTTACCAGTTTTTTGTTTTTTTTGTTTTTTTTTTTTTAAGGAGTTACTGAATTGTGAACACTTCAAAATACTAGTATTAAAACTACTGTTTCAGAGTGTCTGGGTGGCTCAGTCAAGCGTCTAACTTCAGCTCAGGTCATGATTTTGTGGTTAGTGATTTACACCCCACATGGGGCTCTGTGCTGACAGCTCAGAGCCTGGAGCCTGCTTCAGGTTCTATGTCTCTCTCTTTCTGCCCCTCCCCTCTCACACTTTGTGTGTGTCTCTCTCTCTCAAATAATAAATAAACATTAAAAATTGTTTTCTATATTAAATGAAGAAAATGCCTAAATAAATACTGGTGTTAAAATTGGTATTTTAGTATTAAATAAATTCTGAAAATACTTTTATAGTAGGGGCTACTTATTCATTGCATACATTCTTTTGCACGTTTGGCATATTTTGCAATAGAAAATGTATAATTGAAAAAAATGTGTTGCATAAGCTATACTTTAGGTTTGAGTATTCAGAGGAAAGAGAATTTTAGTGAATTTGGTTATTTTTTATTTCTCTTTTAAGTTTTTTTTTTTTTAATTATCTCTACACTCATTGTGGGGCTCAAACTCACTACCCTGAAATCAAGAGTCACATGCTCTTCTAAATTTGGTAATTTTAAAAGTATACAGAATAAGAGTTTTAAAATGTCACTTTTCTGAAAATATTTTATATGAGGTTTTGTATGTGATTAGTTCTTTAGAAGTTGGTAGGTTAAAAAAAACCCTTCAAGTGTGACTTCTCAAAGAATCCTATCACTTTGCTTCCTTTGTGCACATAGTGAATTATTCAGAAATTAGCCAGATGTTTTCCTAATAACATGGCCACTTTTAATTTTTAAATTTTAATTCCAGTATAATTAACATACAATGTTGTATTATTTTCAGGTGTGCAATATAGTGATTTAACAATTCTAACATGTCTCATGATGACAAGTATACTCTTAATCCCCTTCATCTATTTCACTCACCGCGCCCCCCCCTCCCCCCACCTCCTCTCTGGTAACCATCAATTCTCTGTAGTTAAGAGTCTGTTTTTTTATTTATCTTTGTTTTCCTTTGTTTATTCTGTCTCTTAAATTCTACATATGAGTGAATCATATAGTATTTGTCTTTCACTGATTTATTTCATTTAGCTTTATACCCTCTAGATCCATCCACATTGTTGCAAATGGCAAGATTTCGTTATTTTTTAAGCCTGAATAATATTCCTCTGTGTGTGTGTGTGTGTGTGTGTGTGTGTGTGTGTGTGTGTGTGTGTGTATCACATCTTTATTCATCCATTCATCTGTCAATGGACAGTTTGGTTGCTTCCGTAATTTGGTTATTGTGAATAATGCTGCAATAAACATAAGGGTGCATTTCTATTTTTGAATTAGTGTTTTTGTATTCTTCGGGTAGATAGCCAGAGTGGAATTACTGGATCATATGGCAATTCTAAGTTTTTGAGGAACCTTCATGCTGTTTTCCATAGTGGCTGCACCAGTTTGCATTCCCACCCAACAGTGCATGAGGGTTCCTTTTTCTCCACATCCTCATCAACACTTGTTTCGTGTGTTTTGATAGTCATTTTGACAGGTATGAGGTGATAGCTCATTGTGGTTTTGATTTGCATTTCCCTGGTGCTGAGTGCCATTGAACCATCTTTTCATGTATCTGTTGGCCATCTGTATGTCTTTGTAGAAATGTCTGTTCATGTCTTCTTTCTGTTTTTAATTATTTTTTTTGTCTTTTGTTTTTTTAGTGTTGTATACATTCTTTATATATATTGGATACTAACCCTTTGTCAGATATGTCATTTACAAATATCTTTTCCTATTCCATAGGTTGCCTTTTAGTTTTGTTGATTGTTTCCTTTGCTGTACCAGAAGCTTTTTATTTTGATGTGGTCCCAATAGTATACTTTTGTTTTTGTTTCCCTTGCCTCAGGAGACAGACCTAGAAAAATGTTGCCATGACAGTGCCTGTGCTCTCTTGTAGGATTTTTGTCATTTTATGTCTCACATTTAGGTCTTTAATCTGTTTTGAGTTTGTGTTTTTGTGTGAAAGTGGTCCAGTTTCGTTTTTTTGCATGTAGCTGTCCAGTTATCCCAACAGCATTTGTTGAAGAGACTTTTTCCTGTTGCATTTTCTTGCCTCCTTTGTCAAAGATTAATTGACCCATAGAATTGTGGGTATATTTCTGGGCTGTCTGTTTTTGTGCCAGTACATACTGTTTTGACCACTATAGCTTTGTAGTATATCTTGAAAGCTGGGATTGTAATACCTCTAGTTTTGTTCTTTTTCAAGATTATTTTGGTTGCTCAGGGTCTTGTGGTTCCATACAAATTTTAGAATTATTTGTTCTAGTTCTGTGAAAAATGCTCTTGGTATTTTGATAGGGATTGCATTAAATCTGTAGATTGCTTTGGGTAATATAGACATTTTAACATTATTATATTAAATGCATTATTATAAAGCATCAAGTGTCCATTTGTGTCATCTTCAATTTCTTTGATCAGCACCTTATAGTTTTCAGAGTACAGGTCTTTTACCTCCTTGGTTAAGCTTATTCCTAGGTATTTTATTTTTTTTGGTGCAAATCTAAATTAAAAAAAAAATTCTGTTAATGTTTATTCATTTTTTGAGAGACACCAAGAGAGACAGAACACAAGTGGGGGAGGAACAGAGAGAGAGGGAAACACAGACTCTGAAGCAGGCTCTAGGCTCTGTTTTTCCAACCCATGAACCATTAGATTATGACCTGAGCTGAAGTTGGCTGCCTAACTGACTGAGCCCACCCAGGTGCCCCTAAATGGGGTTGTTTTTTTGATTTCTCTTTCTGCTGCTCCATTATTTGTGTATAGAAATGCAACAGGGGTGCCTGGGTGGCTCAGTTAAGCATCCAACATTGGCTCGGTTCATGATCTCATGGTTTGTGGGGTCGCCCTGCATTGGGCTATGCGCTGATGGTGTGGAGCTTGCTTGAGATTATCTTGCCCTCTCTCTCTGCCCCTCCCCAACTCATGCTTTCTCTCTCTCTGAAAATAAATTTTAAAAAAATTTTAAAAAATTTGTGTATATTGATCTCATATCATGTGACTTCAATGAATTAATTTTTCAGTTCTAGTAGTTTTTTGGTGGAGTCTTTAGGGTTTCCTATATACAGTGTCATGTCATCTGCAAATGTTGACAGTTTTACTTCTTTCTTACCAGTTTGGATGTCTTTTATTCCTTTTTCTTGTCTAATTGCTGTGGCTAGGACTTCCAGTACTATGTTGAATAAAAGTGGTGGGAGTGGACATGTACCTGATCTTAGGGGAAAAGTCTTTCACCATTGAATATGGTGTTAGCTGTGGGTTTTTCTTTTTTTTTTAAATTATTATTATTTTTTTTATTGAGAGAGAGAGAGAGTGCATGCAAGAGGAGGAGGAACAGAGGGAGAGTATCTTAAGCAGGCTCCACACTCATCTTGGAGCTTGACATGGGGCTTGATCTCACAACCACAAGATCATGACCTGAGTCAAAATCAAGAGTTGGACACTTATCCGAATGAACCACCCAGGCACTCTCATACATGGCCTTTATTATGTTGAGGTTTGTTTCCTTTTTTTTTTTTTTTTTTTTAATAAAAAAAAAAATTATTGAGACAGGGAGAGACAGCATGAACGGGGGAGGGTCAGAGAGAGAGGGAGTCACAGAATCTGAAACAGCCTCCAAGCTCTGAGCTGTGAGCACAGAGCCTGATGCGGAGCTCGAACTCACGGACTGCGAGATCATGACCTGAGCCGAAGTCGGATGCTTAACCGACTGAGCCACCCAGGCGCCCCGAGGTATGTTTCCTCTACACCTACTTTGTTGACGGTTTTTATCATCAATGGATGTTGTACTTTGTCATATGTTTTTTTCTGCATCTGTTGAGATGATCCTATCATTTTTATCCATTATCTTGATGTGATGTGTCATGTTGATTGATTTGCAAATAATTGAACCACGCTTACATCTCAGGAATAGATTGTACTTGATTGTGGTGAATGATTTTTTAATATATTTGGTGGATTTGGTTTGCTAGTATTTTGTTGAGGAGTTTTGCATCTATGTTCATCAGAGATACTGGCCTGTAGTTTTCTTTTTTTGTAGTTTCTTTATCTGGTTTTGATATCAGGGTAATGCTGTCCTTATAGAATGAATTTGGGTTTGTTTTGTTTGTTTTCCCCAGATTCCCACTTTATTCCTATTTTCAGAATGTTACCTCCCCCTCTTTTTTTTTTTTTTTTTTTTTTTTTTAATATAATTTATGGTCAAGTTATCTAACATGCGATGTATATACAGTGTGCTCTTGGCTTTGGGAGTAGATACCCGTGATTCATCACTTACATAAAACACCTGGTGCTCATTCCAACAAGTGCCTACCTCAATGCCCATTGCCCATTTTCCCTGCCCCCTTGTCCCCTCCACTCCCTTCCACCCTCAGTTTGTTCTCTGTATTTAAAAGTCTCTTATGGTTTGCCTCCCTCTCTGTAACTTTTTTTTTCTTTCCCTTCCCCCATGGTCTTCTGTTAAGTTTCTCAACTTGCATGTATGAATGAAAACACGGTATCTGTCTTTCTCTGACTGCCTTATTTCCCTTAGCATAATACCCTCTAGTTCCATCCATGTTGCTGCAAATGGCAAGATTTCATTCTTTTTCATTGCTGAGTAGTATTCCATTGTATATGTATACCACATCTTCTTTATCCATTCATTAGTTGATGGACATTTGGACTCTTCGCATAATTTGGCTATTGATAGCACTGCTGTAAACATTGGGGTACATGTGCCCCTATGAATCAGCACTCCTGTATCCTTTGGAAAAATTCCTAGTAGTGCTATTGCCAGGTTGTATCTTAATTTCTATCTTTAATTTTTTGAGGAACCTCTACACTGTTTTCCAGAGTGGCTGCACCAGTTTGCATTCCCACTAACAATGCGAGAGAGTTTCCCTTTCTCCACATGTTGCCAACACCTATTGTTTTCTAAGTTGTTAATTTTAGCCACTCTGACTGGTGTGAGGTGGTAGCTCAGTGTAGTTTTGATTTCTATTTACCTGATGATGAATGATGTTGAGCATCTTTTCATGTGCCTGTTAGCCATTTGGATATCTTTGGAAAAATATCTATTCATCTATTCTGCCCGTTTATTCACTGGATTGTTTTTCGGGTGTTGAGTTCGGTAAGCTCTTTACTTACTTTGGATACTAACCCTTTATCTGATATGAATTTGGAAGGTTTCCTTCTATTTTTTGGAATAGTTTGAGAAGAACAGGTATTAACTCTTATTTAAGTGTTTGGTAGAATTCATTCGTGATGCCATCTGGTCCTGGACTTTTTTGTTTGTGGGGAGTTTTTTGAGTACTAATATAATTTCATTGCTGGTAATTGGTCTGTTCAAATTTTCTGTTTCTTCCTTATTTGTTTTTGGGAGGTTATGTGTTGCTACGAATTTATCCAGTTTTTCTAGCTTGTTCAACTTGTTGGCATATAATTTTTCATTGTATTTTCATATAATCCTTTGTATTTCTCTGTTGGTTATTTCTCCTGTTTCATTTCTGATTTCATGTTGTGTATTTGAGACCTTTCTGTTTGTTTGTTTGTTTGTTTGTCTGTTTGTTTTTTCCCCCTGAAAGGTTTATCAATTTTGTTGATCTTTTCAAAGAACCAGCTCCTTTGGTCTGTTTGTTTTTTTAGTTTCTGTATCATTTCTTTTTTTTTTTTTTTTTTTTTTAACATTTATTTTTGAGACAGACACAGAACATGAACGGGGGAGGGGCAGAGAGAGAGGGAGACACAGAATCTGAAGCAGGCTCCAGGCTCTGAGCCATCAGCCCAGAGCCCGATGCGGGGCTCGAACTCACGGACCACAAAATTGTGACCTGAGTCGAAGTCGGACACTTAACCGACTGAGCCACCCGGGCGCCCCATAGTTTCTGTATCATTTCTAGTCTCATCTTTATTTCCTTCCTTCTGGTTTTGGGTTTTGTTTGTTCTTCTTGTCTAAATCCTTTATGTGGAAGTTTAGGTTATTTATTTGAGATTTTTCTCACTTCTTGAGGTAGGCCTGTATTGCTGTAAACTTCCCTTTTAGAAGCTTGTGATGCATCCCCAAACTTTTGTAACATTGTGTTTTCATTTTCATTTGTTTGTGTATTTTTTTATTTCTTCTTTGATACTTGGTTGACCCATTAATTGTTTAGTAGCATGTTATTCAACCTCCCTGTATTTGTGTTCTTTTCAGATTTTTTCTTATGGTTGATTGAGTTCAGAAAAGATGCATGGTATGACTTTGATCATTTTGAATTTGCTGATACTTGTTTTCTGACCTAATACATGATCTCTTTTGGAGAATGTTTCATGTGCAGTTGAAAAGAATGTATGTTCTGTTTTTGGATGGAATGTTTTAACTATATCTGTTACATCCATTAGGTTCGTTGTGTTTAAAATCTGGCCACTTTTTAAAAAGTCTCTATAGTGAACTTAGAAGGGTTTTCACTAATAATAAGAGTTCATGCTTTTGCATCCCACAGGTTTTATCACCAATTAGTAATCCATCTTGTTTGATAGAATTTGTAGATTGGCAACACACAAGATTTCTGTATCTTGTGGATCATATGATTGATTTAGTTGACAAAGATAGAATTTGGACAGTAACATACTTTTGGTAGCCACTTCTCTTTCTTGGATAATGAACATTGTGCACTTATGTATTATTTTCCTTTGTGATCTCGGTTTATTTTAACAAAAGTTTTGAAAAATTACTTTCTCTTTTCCTGATTTTGATTATGTAGTCCTCTTGGAATGCATTGCTTTATTGCTTCTAGGTGTCCATATCTTTCAGAACCCAATTTAAAATTTATCTGCTTACACATAACTAACCTCATACTTAGTGGTGAGAGATTGAAAGCTTTTCCTCTAAGATCAGGAACAACACAAAGATGCCCGCTTTTCCTGTATCTATTCAGCATAGTATTGGGAGTTCTAGTCAGCAGTTTTGCAAGAAAACAAATAAAAGACATCCACCTCTGAAAGGAAGAAGTAAAATTATCTCTGTTCACAGGTGACATGATCTTAAAGGTAAGAAACACTAAAGATTCCACAAAAACTTTTAGAACTAATACAAATTCAGCAAAATGGCAGGGTACAAAGTCAACAGGCAAAAATCAGTTGGGTTTTTATTCACTAACAATGAACAATTTGAAGGGAAATTAAGAAAACATTTATAATGGCATCAAAAAGAATAAAATACGTGTGAATAAACAACCAAGAGGGTGAAAGACTTGTCCCCTGAGAACTATAAAACACTGCTGAAAGAAATCAGAGAAAATATAAATAAATGAAAAGACATCCATATATATGGATTGGAAAGATGTCAGTACTACCCAAATTGATCTACAGATTAAATCCAATCTCTGTCAAAATCCCAGTGAATTTTTTTTTTGGCAGAACAGAAAAATCAGTTCTAAAATTCATATTGGTCTCAAGGGACTTTGAATAGCCAAAATAATCTTGGGGGGGGGGGGGAAGGTCGGAGGGCTCCCTCTTCTTGATGCTAAACTTAGTACAAAGTTACAGTATGGTAGTGGAATAAAAACCAATAGGATAGAATAGAAAGCCCAGAATAAACCCTCATATATATGATCAAATGATTTTCAAGAAAGGTGCCAGGGCTATTCACTGTGATCTTTTCAACTAACTGTGCTGGAAAATAGGATATCTACATGCAAAAGAATGAAAATAAACCTTTACCCTACAACATGGACGAAAATTAACTCAAAATGAACAATAAATAAAATACCTAAATGTAAAAGCTAAAATTATAAAAACTCTTAGAAGAAAACATAGGGGAAGAATTTCATGACATTAGATTTAGCAGCGACTTCTTGGGTATGATGCCAAAAGCACAGACAACAAAAGGGAGAACAGGTAAATTTTGGACTTCATTGAAATGTAAAACTTTTATGCATTCAGTGACACTATTAATGTAGTGAAAAGGCAGCCTAGAGAATGAGAGAAAACATTTGCAAATCATGTATCTATTAGGGATTAATACACAGAATACGTAAGTAACTCCCACTACCCAACAACAAATAATCTTGTCAGAAACAAGCAAAGGACTTGTATAGACATTTCTTCACAGGAGGTATACAAATGGCCAATAACCACATGAAAAGATGTTCAAGAGCACTATCATTAAGAAAATGCAAATTAAAAGTATGAGACACCACTTCATACCTAATAGTATGGCTGTATTTTAAAAAAAAGGAAAATAACAAGTGTTGTCAGGATGTGAAGAAATTAGAACCCTTGTACACTGTTGGGAATGTAAAATGGTACAGCTGCTGTGAAAAACATTATGGTGGTTCTTCAAAAATTAACCATAGCATGAATTACCATTATGATCCAGTGTTTCCATCTTTGGGTATATACCCCAAAGAATTGAAAGCAGGGTTTTGAAGAGAGATTTGTACATCTTCGTTTATAGCAGCATTATTCATAATAGCCAGAAGGTAGAAACAAAACAAGTGGCTATTCACAGATGAATGGAAGAGACAAAATGATACATACATACTTTGTATAATGGAATATTATTCAGGCTTAAAAATGAAATACTGATAAATGCTAAAATATAGAAGAAGCTTGAGGACATTATGCTAAGTGAAATAACCCAGTCACAAAAATCACAAAATAGTGTATGATTCCATTTATTTGAAGTACCCAGTGTAGTTGAATCATAGAGACAAGAAAGTTGAATGATGGTTGCCAGGGGCTGAGGGGAGGGGAGAATGGGGAGTTATTGTTTAATGGGTACAGAGTTTCAGTTTTGCAAGATGAAGAGAGCTCTGGAGATAGATAGTGGTGATGTTTGCACAGCAATATTAATGTACTTAATGCCACTGTACACTTGAAAATGATTAAGTAAATTTTATGTATATTTTAATTTAAAAATGACATTATAAGCAATCAGTAAAATAATAATTTTTTAAGAAGTAAAAATGTCTTAAAATATCTGCTGACTTAACTAATCACCAGTGACAATATAATACAGTAAAACCTTGGATTGTGGGTAACTTGTTCTGCAAGTGTTCCGCAAGGTGAGCAAACATTTCTAATAAGTTTTAACTTGATAAATGAACGATGTCTTGCAGTATGAGTAGCATGTGATGCCGAATATTACATGATCACAGCTGAGCCAGTGGTTTCTCTCACTATGGCTTTGTGGATAATCATCTCCCATGATCAGATGCTTGGTCTCAGGCTGTGGTGTTTGGCAGGAATCAGTGTTTTTTTTTTTTTAGAACATTGGAAGGTGCCCACAACTGGCACTTGTGTATTTTTTGTCACTTCACAGCACCTATGGATAGTCCTTTGCTTTTCCATATAAGGTTAAGAATGCTTTGCTTCTTTCTAGGTCATGCTGCCTGCATATATAGACCCTTTCCTCTGTTACCTTATTGCCAGTTATATTAAATACAGTATATGACAAGAGTTCATTAGTACTGTACTGTAGTCAGCATCTGTTAGTGATAGTGAAGGTTGTCCTATATAATAACCCTCCTCTCTCTTGTCTTCTGACACCAGCCACGAAGGTTTTCAAAGTTAAGTGCAGGTTAATTTGTTTATTTTTCTTTATGTTTTGTATTTTCTTTATTATTTTCTGTATTATATTACATATTGTAATCATTTTTATATGACTATTTTGGGGCTGTGGAACAAATCATCTGGGTTTCCATTATTTCTTATGGGGAAATTCACTTTGATATACATATGCTTTGGATTATAAACCTGTTTCCAGAACAAATTACGCTCACAAATCAAGGTTTTACTGTACTGTGTTTAGAAATATCTTTGTTTCTTTGTATCTTCATATTTAGAATTGTATGTCCACTGTAGCTATTTCTACTCTATAAAAAGAGCAGATAAGTTTGAATACCAAGTCTATTTTTTGATTTCAGAGTTTTAGCTTATTTTATTATTATTAAAAATTTTTTTTTTTTTTTTTTTTTTTTTTTTTGAGAGAAAGAGTACGAGTTGGGGAGGGGCAGAGAGTGAGGGAGACAGAGGATCCGAAGCGGGCTCTGTGCTGACAGCAGACAGCCTGATGCAGGGCTTGAACCTATGAACTGCAAAATCATGACCTGATTCGAAGTCGGATGCTTAGCTGATTGAGCTACCCAGGCGCCCCGAGTTTTAGCTTATTTTTAATAAATTGAAAGATAACTTTATACACATACAAACAAAACTAACTTTATTTTCATTTTTTAAAAGTATTTATTTTGGTGGGAGGAGAGTTTGCATGCTTGAGAGAGAGAGCAGAGGAGGGGCAGAGAGAGGGAGAGGGAGAATCCCAAGCAGGCTCTGTGCTATGAGTGCGGAGCCCAACATGGGGCTGGAACTCACAAACCATGAGATCAGGACCTGAGCCAAAATCAGGAGTTGGATGCTTAACCGACTGAGCCACCCGGCTGCCCCTTCAAATTCTTTTTTAGCAGATTAAGTAAAACCCTGTCATAATATGATAAGTGAGACCCCAAAATTTTAATTGCATAAAATACAAAGTTCTTGAAAATGTTATTTAGTTTGTACTATCACCAAAAGTGCAAAAGTAGAGATGGTAAAAAATTGTATGGAATTGTCATTTCACTTAAGTGAGAAAGGTCCTAAATGAACTTGTGCTCGTTTTTTTTTTTTTTTTAATCTTAACTCTCTTAAGGACTTTAGTTTGCTGCTTTTTGAGAACAAGAGCAGGGCAGAAGACCGGAAACAGTAACATTATATTCAAATTTGTGTAACCTCTTGGGCTTTGCTTTATTCAGTGAATTTGCATTTGTTAGCCTCATTAGAAACAAGATTTAAAAGTACACTTTTGAGTTTTAGGGACAAGAATTTTGTTCCCAAAGATTAAAGTTAAGTATGTTACCTTTGAAGACATTTCAGCTGTATTAATTTGTGTTCTCTGAGAAGCAGCCACCCATATGGGAATGCATTAGGGGTGATACCTATTAGGGGAAATGGAGGGGAAGCAAGAGAAGGCTGAAAAAGCCCTAAGACCACCATGCAAGTATGACCTAAATGGAGGAGGTAAAGGAGGAAGGAATATTGAGTAGAAGCATCTTAGGCTAGAGTGAAGTTCTAAGGAGAGTTTGGCAAGGTTGTCTGGTAGTCCTTGAGCCAGATTCACCCATCAGAAGAACCCTTGGTCTCCCTGAACCAGATGTCTGTATATCTTTGCCTTCTGTAGTCTTTGTGTGGGAGCAACCAGTGGGAAACCCTGTGGTTGGGGCCCTGATCAGCTCTGTTCCCTGTGGTTAGTAATCTGAGAGGCACATTCTCATGGTCTCATTACCATCTTATAAATTATTTTTTTGTGTGGAATGTTTTATGGCCTGGTAAATCATTGCCTTTAAAAGACATGGCTCTATTAATTAGGTACTCTTGTGTATTCATTTATAAACCATAATTTGGAGAATTTGAAGAATTATTTTTTTGTCTTATCATATATGTGATGCCTATTGATGTAAATTATGAATGCAAAAATGGGAGAGGGACTCTTCTTCCCCCTCAGATCTCTAATACCTCCTATATCTGTATTCTCAACTAATGACCTTGCTTCAGTTTTAGTGAAAAGAATAGAAGTAATCACCATAGAATTCTTCAGAAGCTATTACCACCACGTCTGCCAAACTTTCTACTGTGCCAATTTACTCGCCTTCTCTCTTGTTATAACTTGAACTGTTCATTGTCTTAGGCAAAGGTCAGCCCCACCAATTATGTACACCTCTCCTCTTACCTGCTTAGTGCTCACTGGTCCAGTTCTTCCCTTTCATCTACCTTATTAGTGTTTTCCTTTTGTATCATTTCCATTAGCATATAATCATACTGTTTCTTCCACCTAAAAACCACCCACACTTGATCCTACTTCTCTTTTTAGTTATCATCCCATATCTCTTCTCTTTAAAGCAGAATTCCTTGGAGTGCCTGGGTGGCTCAGTTGGTTAGGCATCCAAAGTCATCTCAGGTCATGATCTCACAGCTTGTGAGCTCTAGCCCTGCATCCGGCTCTGTGTTGACAGCTCGGAGCCTGAAACCTCCTTTGGATTCTGTGTCTTGTTCTCTCCCTGTACCCTACCTGCTTCAGATTCTGTGTCTCATTCTCTTCTCTGCCCACTTGTGCTCTGTCTCTCTCTGTCTCTAAAAAATAAATAAATGTAAAAAAAAAAATTAAAAAAAAAAACCCAGAATTCCTTGAAAGTGGTGTCTTTATTCATTGCCTCTAATTTCTTTCTTCCTCATCCTCACTGAACTCACTTTAGTCAGGGTTTTGCCTTCACTACTGTAACAAAACTGTTCTTGTTAAGGTTGTCAGTGATTTTCATAATGCTCCATTCAGTGGTCCGTTTTTATTTAGTCTTCTTACTTTTAGTAGCATTTGACAAGTGGATCACTTCCTCCTCCTTTAAATAATACATTATTCATTTGGCTTTCAAGATGCCACACTTTCTGGTTTTATTTGTACCTCACTGTTCCCTCCTCAATGTCCTTTGCTGGTTCCTTCTCAATTCCCTAACTTCTAAGCGTTGGTGTGCAGTACAGTTGAATTGAAATTGCATTCAGGATCATGTCTTAATATACATTTTCATGGAGACCACTTCTGTTTAATTCCAAACATATGTATTTAACTGCCTATTCAGCATATCTTGGATATCTAAGGATATCACAAACTTTACTATCTAAAACCAAAACTTTTGTCTTTTCTCCTTGACCAGACTTGTTCACTTAATTACCCCAGTTTAGTTCAAAGCAGATTTATCCTTCTAGTTCACGGTGCTCAAAATTGATGTCTCTCCTTCTTTCATAATCCACACTGAAAACATCAGAAAATTTTGTTGGCACCACCTTCAGAATATATCCAAAATCTTACCACTTTTCATTACTCTCCTCCTTCTACCTTGTGCCAAGCTAACCTGAGCTATGATCTGGATTATTGCAGCAGCCTTCCCCAAAAGTCTCCCTTGTCCAGAGTCATGTTTTTATTATTATTAAAAGTTAAAAAAATTATTTTTTAGAGTGAGTTCAGGAGAGAGGCAGATGGAAAAAGAGAGAGAATCTCAGGCAGGCTCCACGCTCAGCATGGAGCCCAACATGGGGCTTGATCCCCTGACCCTGGGATCATGACCTGAGCCAAAATCAGGAGTCAGATGCTTAACTGACTGAGCCACCAGGTACCCCATGAATCCTTTTTTTTTTTTTTTTAAATCAATATAGAAGAGTGATCTCTTTAATAACCTGAGTCAGGTCATGTCAGGCTAATGCTCAAGACCTTCCAGTGTGTTTTCATCTCAATCAGTGTTAAAGCCAAGGCCCTTATGATGGAAGATAATCTGCATTCTGACCCTCATATGCTTTCCATTCTAACTTCAGTTCTTCCCTCTGCTCATTCAGCTGTAGCTTGCTTATTCAGCTTCTTGCTTTTTATGGAATGCATCAAGCATATGCAGGCTCAGAATCTTAAACATTTTAACAACTAAACCTGTAATTGTACTAGTTCTTGGGGTAGGCAGAAGCACTAATGGTGTGAATGGTGTATCCAAAGTAATAAGCAGGAAGGCAGAATAAAAGCACATAGGTGTTTGTGGTAAAAATAGAGTTGGAGAATGAGGCATTATCTTCTGATTGTGTCTCTTTTGGTGAGGTAGGAAGCAAGGTATTGGCTGAGAGTGAGATGGATAGGAGATGGTGTAAATTTAAACTGTAAGAAGGTATAAGTTAGTTGGCTAGGATAATGGGGTGGTGAATGGGTTTGGGCTAAGTAGTTTAAAGCCTTTTGGGTTAATAAGCACAAATTTCAAAGTATGACCAGTCAGTGTAGTTGGTTTGGTGGTTCATCTGTCCATCCTTCCTACCCACCCCACCTTTTTTCACCAGCATAAGGATTGGTGAAGAGTTAAATATGAAACTAGGGTTGAAGTTGAACAAAGCAAGAGAGGGCAAAGACAGTTGAAGCTGTTGGTATGGAGTGAATACAGTGATGGCTTATGGAATCCAAGTTGTGTCGAAAAAGGAGGGGCATGAGTGATAGAAGTAATGCATCAGGATCAATTGATTAAAGTTCTATCTATGGGGACAAAACATTAGTGGCCTTGGAGGGCCTGGGTGGCTCAATTGGTAGAGCATGCAAGTCTTGATCTTTGGGTCATGAGTTCAAGCCTCGCGTTGGGCATAGAGCTTACTTTAAAAAAAAAAAAAAAAAAAAGGTTGGGTTCCTGGTGGCTGCTTAGTTAAGTGTCCAACTCTTGATTTCATCTCAGATCACGATCCCATAATTTGTGAGATCGAACCCTCTGTCTGATTCTGAACTGACAGTGTGGAGCCTGTTTAGGATTGTCTGTCTCCCTCTCTCTCTGCTCCTCCTCTCTCTGTCTCTCTTAAAAATAAACAAACATTAAAAAAAAAAAAGCTACTGGTCTTGGGATACTGGAGTTTGTGAGTTTGGCAGATAGGGTTAGCCATCTGAGAATGAGAGACTCCCAATTTATTGGGAGTAGGAGATACTGTACTTGCTGCTAATGATAATGGAAATGATCATTGGAATGAGTTGCTGAGATAGAGTAGAAGAGAAAGTCATGGGAAGAGAAGTAAGAAAATAAGCAGTAGGGTATTAGAAGAATTAACTGGATAGATTTTGAAGTCACTAAAAGCTTAATTTAAAATTAAGTTTTTTAATTAAAAATGAAAAGATAACAGGTAAGTTTTCCAAATACACAAGTTTGCATCTGTTTTTTAAAGAACAGATAAAACTACAAGGAAACAAATCCAAATAATTAAGTTGTTTATTTTAAACTTAAAATATTCCTCAGTTTGCTTTGGGGGTAGACGTTGTTGACTCTAAATTATGAATTGATTTTTTTTTTCTTTTTAGCTCCATGAGACTTAAAAAACATTTCCAGTTCCATATGAATCCAAGAATGAGAAAAGTCAGTTGTGTTAGATCTTAAAAATGTTTCTGCTAGTACTTTGGTATTCATAAGTGCTGGAGAAACTTTGGCAGAGAATCAGAGCCATAGACTAAGCCCAAACTAGGACAACAGAGTCATTATTCTGCTTTTTAGTAAAGAAAGTCTTTTTTTAAATAGTTGTGACCCTTGGTGCTTTACCAAAAGTACTTTATTGGGACTTCATTTGGATGCAAGGCTATGTCAAAGTAATTAGAAAAACAAGGATTGAATATAAAATGGTGACTTCTAAAATAATTATAACATTTTGTTATACATAAAATACTTATTTTTAATTAAATTACATTAAAGATAAAAGTAAGATAACTGAGTAAATTTATTATTTATCACCACACTTACCAGTATGCAGTAGAACCTTGGAGCAACATATAATTCATTTGATTTATGCTGAATAGTGTGGGCATTTAGTTGGCTTTGGTGCCAGCTTTAATTTAGAATGTGTGTGTGTGTTTGTGTGTGTGTGTGTGTGTGTGTGTGTGTGTGTGTGTGTGTGTGTTCCCAAATGAATAAGGTGAAATAACTTTAAACATTTTACAGAATTAAAAAACAGTACCTAAGAAAACAGAAAATAATAGCTTTCTTGAATTTAAATATGAGATAACATTTAATTAGGGCATACCACTGATGGGAGAGAGAACATTTCACAGAAGCTTTGGTAAGAATGAATATGTTGGAAAAGGAATTAAGGGGTTAATGGAGGCAAGGAAATGGAATGAGTTAGACTCTGCTAATAATGTAGAGTAAATCCATAGAAATAAGAGCAATGCTAAAGGTAGAGAGAATGGGGGAGTGAGGGTAAGTTGCCTGTTTTGATAACTTACTATTTATTTGTAATCCATAGGTTGTTTCAAAATACTGCTTGATTCTACTTCTTTAGTTTGACTTGAGCATATCCTGACATGTTCCACTATATAGTCCTGAGGTATCTGCTGGCATGGACTAGGGAGAAATGTGATCTCAGGCTTTGAAACTAAAGTGATTAGAGGGTGTTAGCTGTGAACACATAAGGCTTTATGATTGATTCTTATATTTGATTTAAAAGTTTTGTACTTCATTTTGTGTTAGTGAAAAGAATTCTTAATGTCTGTCTTCTCTCATGCTTCTGGAGTTGTTCTGATCACTAATGGGTATGCTGCTCAGAAACACTGAACAACTTACCAGGAATCTTGTAAAGAGAGTTTAAGCATTCATGTGTGTTTGTGTTAGGCAGTTTCTAACTTTGAGGTTTTTTCATTTGTTCCTTTCGTCAAAGCTTCCCAGTGACCTAGAATTTTTTTCAAACCATCTATTTCTTTCCTAATGAAAGAAATGCATCATTTTTAGTAACAGTATTCACAATAGTTACTCATTTGGCTTTTAAGAATATAAAACTGGCAAAGATTTTAGAAGATAATCTTTCTAGTCCCATCCCATTTTTGTTGCTAGCCAGCTATGAGGCACATTACTTAAGCAGTTCTGGGCATCAGCTTCCATACTTGTAAAACCAAGGGTCTGGGACCATTATTTACTAATGAACATTAATTACTAAACTTACCAAACAATGGTGTGTTGTAGTAGAAAGAAAATGAGGTCTGGAGTCAGAAACTTGGTTTCCTCGTTTATAAAATGTCTTGTCCAAGAGGGTTTTGAAGGTGATATTGGGTAATACATGTGAAAACACTTTGTAAATTCAAAAGTGCTATGCACCAGATGGCCAACCGACACATGAAAAAATGCTCAACTTCACTCATCATCAGGGAAATACAAATCAAAACCACAATGAGATACCACCTTACACCTGTCAGAATGGCTAACATGAACAGCTCAGGTAACAACAGATGTTGGCGAGGATACTAAGAGGATCTCCTTTGCATTGTTGGTGGGAATGCAAGCTGGTGCGGCCACTCTGGAAAACAGTATGGAGGTTCCTCAAAAAACTAAAAATAGAACTACCCTACGCCCCAGCAATTGCACTACTAGGCATTTATCCAAGGGATACAGGTGTGCTGTTTTGAAGGGACACATGCACCCGCATGTTTATAGCAGCACTATCAACAGTAGCCAAAGTATGGAAAGAGCCCAAATGTCCATCGATGGATGAATGGATGAAGAAGACGTTGTGTGTGTATGTATGTGTGTATATACATATATATATATGTATATACACACATACATACACACACACAATGGATTATTACTCAGCAATCAGAAAGAATGAAATCTTGCCATTTGCAACTACGTGGATGGAACCTGGAGGGTATTATGCTAAATGAAATAAGTCAGACAAAGACAAATATCATATGACTTCACTCATATGAGGACTTTAAGAGGCAAAACATATGAACATAAGGGAAGGGAAGCAAAAATAATATAAAAACAGGGAGGGGGACAAAACAGAAGAGACTCATAAATATGGAAAACAGAGGGTTACTGGAGGGGGTGTGGGAGGGGGGGATGGGCTAAATGGGTAAGAGGCACTAAGGAATCTACTCCTGAAATCATTGTTGCACTATATGCTAACTAATTTGGATGTAAATTAAAAAAAAAAAAAGTGCTATGCAAATAGAATGGTTATTCAATCAGCAAGTAAGTGCCTTGTATGTGCTAGGCTGTGTGATGAGGTTAATTTTGTTATCAGCACCTGGTTTTTAACATTTAAGTCATTGAATCCCATAAAAATACTCAAATCATTGTTAACAAATGAAGTGATTCAAATGATTGGAAACCGTCATATAAAAATGATAAATGAACTTGTACTTTTTTCTCATGTCTCTTGGATTCAGAGTAATAAGACAACTTTATGGTGAAGTTATTTTGCAGTTTGGAATTGATGTTTTTGTTGAGTTCTGCTTAGAGAAAAAGTAAAATGTCTGGTAAAATCACAAGAATTTAAAATGAACATTTGTTCACTGAATATATTAACATTTCAGCCATGAATCTTGTTTGGATCTCTTGCTATTTACTTTGCCTTTTTATTCTTTATGTGAATATTGCTAAATTAGTTTCTCTGCTCACTTCCTTTCAAAATTTAAATCACTCATTTTTAAATGTTTGGAGTTTATCATACTGATTGTTAATGTATTGTAATATGTCTAGTTGAAAACCAAGATAATGTTATTCAATGGATTTAATAAATTTTATCTTAAAAATAAAAAACTGTTTTGTCTGCATTTTAAAGGTCATAATATTAAATCTGTATTTGACATAAATTCTTATTTAAAAAAAAATTTTTTTTTTAACATTTATTTATTTTTGAGACAGAGACAGAGCATGAACGGGGGAGGGTCAGAGAGAGGGAGACACAGAATCCGAAACAGGCTCCAGGCTCTGAGCTGTCAGCACAGAGCCCGACGCGGGGCTTGAACTCACGGACCGCGAGATCATGACCTGAGCCGAAGTCGAACGCTTAACCGACTGAGCCACCCAGGCGCCCCATAAATTCTTATTTTTAACTCGTGGGTTGACTGAGGCAACAAATCATGTACAATATGGGTATATAATGTAATAGGATTTAAAATTTTCTATGTTAAGACTTTTGTCTTTCAGAGGTACTTTTTTTTCAATTCGTATTTTTTCCTCCAAAGTGGTTAAAAAACAGAGAACTTTGTTTCAATTTTAGTCAAACGTGTATCTTGCCTTTAGCCTGCTTTTTAATGCTGATTGGTATATTTCCTAGTTGGCCTTTATTTGGGATCTCTTTGCTTAATAGGTATATGAAAATCTTAGTTAAAATATAACTAACTCAATTATTTGGCTTCTCTGATGTTTTCTGCTTGTACAGTTGTCCCGTGATATTTTTGAATATTTAAATAATCTGGGCACCTGCATGGCTCAGTCGGTTAAGGGTCTGACTTCTCATGGTCCATGGGTTCGAGCCCCGCATCGGGTTGTGTGCTGACAGCTCAGAGCCTGGAGCCTGCTTCGGATTCTGTATCTCCTTCTCTCTTCTGCCCCTCCCCTGCTCGTGTTGTCTCTATGGGTCTCAAAAATAAATAAATGTTAAAAAAGAAAAAAAAAGAAAAGAAAGAAAAAAGATACAATGGCCATTATCATGATCGACTAGAATGGTTTTCCATGAGAAAATTATTTGAAATCTGGCCACAGATCTGTTACTGTTAGTAATGAGCTTGCCCTGAATGTATTTGAGTTTTAGAATAATCAGATAATAATATGAAACCATCAGAATAAGCAAGAGTTTGAAAAATAAGAATCCAGATGGTGACCTGTGCAGTTTTTTAGTGCTATTTAAAGTCACACGATCAAGAATATACTAAATTTCACTGAATTTACTGATAAGTGTTGGGAAGCTCCTTCCTTTTATTGTGGTATAAGTACATTTACCATTTAAGTGTACAATTTATTGAAATTAAGTACATTCATGGTGTTGTGCAGTCATCACCACCATCTATCTTTAGAACTTTTTTTTTTCTTAATTACCCATTCTGAAAATAGTGCTCCCTGAATCTTTTTATTTTATTTTATTTTTTATTTTTTTAAATTTACATCCAAATTAGTTAGCGTATAGTGCAACAATGATTTCAGGAGTAGATTCTGTGCCCCTTACCCATTTAGCCCATCCCCCCTCCCACAACCCCTCCTGTAACCCTCAGTTTGTTCTCCATATTTATGAGTCTTTTCTGTTTTGCCCCCCTCCCTGTTTTTATGTTATTTTTGCTTCCCTTCCCTTATGTTCATATGTTTTGTCTCTTAAGGTTCTCATATGAGTGAAGTCATATGATATTTGTCTTTGTCTTTGACTAATTTCACTTAGCATAATACCCTCCAGGTTCCCTCCACATAGTTGCAAATGGCAAGATTTCATTCTTTTTGATTGCTGAGTGATACTCCATTATGTATGTGTGTGTGTGTGTATGTGTGTGTGTGTGTGTGTGTGTGTGTGTGTGTGTGTGTGTGTGTGTGTGTGTGTGTGTATACCACATCTTTTTTATCCATTCATCCATCGATGGACATTTGGGCTCTTTCCATACTTTGGCTATTGTTGATAGTGCTGCTATAAACATGCGGGTGCATGTGTCCCTTCGAAACATCACACCTGTATCCTGTGGATAAATGCCTAGTAGTGCAATTGCTGGGGCGTAGGGTAGTTCTATTTTTAGTTTTTTGAGAAACCTCCATACTCTTTTCTAGAGTGGCTGCACCAGCTTGCATTCCCACATCTTTAGAACTTTTTTATCTTTCCAAAGAAACTCTACCTATTAAACAGTAATTCCCCATTCTCCCCTCAGCCCCTAGGAACCACATTTCTACTTCCTGTGTCTATGTGTTTGACTACTCTAGGGACTTAATACAAATGGAATCACAGTATTTGTTCTGACTGGATTATTTCACTTAGAATAATGTCTTCAAGGTTCATCCAGATTGTAGTATGTATCAAAATATCCTTTTAAAGGCTGAATAATATTGTATGTATATACCATAGTGTGTATTCATTCATCTGTTGATGGACACATGGGTTGTTGTCATCTTTTGGTTATTGTGAATAATGCTACTATGCACATGAGTGTGCTGGAATCCTCTCAGATTTCACACTTAATGGTGAAAGCATACTTTTAGAAATACACCTGCTCTTCTTTTTGTGGTAAAAACGGTGATATAGTATGTGTAAAATAACATGGTGACAAACTAATGGTCTCAACATACTGTTAGAAATATTTTAGGAAAAGTTATATGCTGAAAGCATGCTTATGCAGTTTGATTATGGTATCTCAGGACATAGTGTTTTAAGATTGTTTCAGGAATTAAGTGTGTTTAGAACTACTTTTTTGTGAACCACTAAAGGAGAGCTATGTTGAAGATTTATTCTCAATGGTAAATTATTTGAACAGTGTTTTATGAAGGAATTGTATAACCGGTGATACTGCAGTGCATTGAATGGAATTTTAAAAAGGAAATTAGGATATGATTGCAATTTATTCACTTCATCGTTTATCGGTAAGCAAAAAAAGTGAAGCCAGAACGCCACAGAATATTATAGCAGATTTTTGTCAATTTTATGAAAATAATGCCCTTATAATACAATAGATACAGAATTTTTACAGTATTTCCAAATGAAATGGAAGGGACCATTGAAGGTTGTTGTTTCATGCAGGTTTGTTCCTCATCTCCTGGCTGTTTCAAATTTGTTGACCATTTCTTTAATAAGTGACCATTAGTAGTATGCTTTGTTAGCACGTATTTTTGAGAAAATTTAATCTGTTCCTTCAAGATAAAAGGAAAATTTTAATAGTAAATGACTACTTTTCCAAAGAAATGTGAGCTGTGGAGAAAGCATTTTGATGCTGAATGTTTGGAAATGCTTCCATCATTGTATAATTTTGTGTGTCTGCAAATACTGTATCTGCACCTTAAAACAGTTGGAAACAGAAATTTCTTGTTTTAAAGTCAGGGTATTAGTCTGGGTTCTCCAGAGAAACAGTACCAAGCGGGGGGGGGGGGGGGGGGGGGGGGGGGGGGGGGGGGGGGAGGGAGGGAGTGTGTGTAGAGAAAATGAGAGAGATTGATTGGTTTATAAGGAATTCTGTGACAACGATTTTACAGGCTTGTCAACTCCAAATTCTGCACAAGGTAGGCCCAGGGAAGAGCTCTTGTTGCAGTTCTAGCCCAAAGGCAGTCAGCTGGCAGCATCCCATCTTGCAAGGTCAGTCTTTGTTCTGTTAAGGCTTTCAACTGATTGGATAGGGCCCACCCACATTATGGAGGGTAATCTGTTTTATTCTAAATTTACCAATTTAATATTTATCTCATCTACAAATGCCTTCACAGAAACACCCAGGATAATATTTGATCACATATATGGGCAATGTGGCCTAGTCAAATTGACACACAAAATCATATCACAGTTTCAGTGGAGTTTGAACCTATTTGTTAAAAATATAAACATGCAGTGTTTCCTGATTAGTTTGTAAAAATAACAGACTAACATCAAGGACCTTTATTAGCCAGATTTTAACACAAGCCTTTGCCTATAGGTAAATGAGGTTTAAGAAGGAATTGGGAAGTATAGTCAATAATGAATTTTTTCCATTTAGAACTTTATATCTTTGTGGGATGTTTTTTGTTTCCCCAGCTCTGACAATCACTAAACATTAAGTGTTCACAGTTTGGAACCAAGACTTTTTGATTTATTTGCTATTAAGTATTATACCAAGATTTTAGAAATAATGAAGCATATTTAATTCATTGCTCTCACTAAAATTGTTCATATTTTTAAAAAGTAATGGCCCAAAGGCTTTTGTTAAATAAGTTAAAAAATGACTTAAAACTAACATTTATTTCATTTAAACTTCTTTTTAAAATTTCTATTCTTGTGCATTTCACAATTATGTAATTTAATAGTATAGTGTATATAATTTACAAACTTACATATGATACAGGTATTCAAATTTTTTACTAATAGGGGTTTGTAATTTTAAAAAATTAAAGATTTTATCTAGAAGAAAAATAAGTGGAATGTAAAATTTGATGAAGATGATGGTGGGAAGAAGCCTTTGAAGCATTTTGGAAAAATGAAGGGTGATTGTTTTAGCTTCAGACTGTTCCTTTAGGGGGGGATGTTTTTGTTGAGAGTTACTCAGTTTGAAAGAGAATTAAATTTATAATAGGAAATACTACTAATATTCCAATTAAGTTCACTAGGCAGTGCATTGTTTTGCTGTTTCCAAGTCTACTTTGGAAGCCACATGATAATGTAAGAGTTGTATGAAAGAATAGAAATAGAGTAGTAATAGCAAACTGTGATAGCCAGATGAATTCTGCCTCTGCTGTTTAGATAGAATTTACCTTTACAAGTAGAATTTAAAATGATTTAAGGTAGGGAAAGGGATAAAGGGCGAAGACTTGGAGATGATTCATTTGTAAATAACGAATCTGATTAAACAATGGGTGATTTAGAAAAAGAAGAACTATTAGAGATACAAAAAGGGATGATTTTTGACTATTTTATCAACATAGGTTTTTGATATGGGAGAGGGAGAAAGCACCAAGTTTTTAGTCAATTTGGAGATTGGAGTCAATTTGAAGGATAGGAAATGATGATTTCTTAGACAAGAGGTAGAAAGGAATATTTGAGGATTGAAAGAGCTCTGCAGGATAACATAACTTTGTGATGTGTTGGTATCATGTTTACTGCATTGTAGAATACTTAATGACATCATCATAACCCTATTGAGGTGTGTGATGGGATTCCCATTTTAAGATGGGAAAAGTTCAGAGAGCCTTGGTAACTGCCCAAGGTCAAACATATGGTAAATGCAGAATTTACCAGGTGTATTTGATTTTGTTTAGCTTCATTGAGTGCTTGCTATGGTGCCAGGCATGGTGCTTATTATGCCTTGGGAGTTTCGAGATGAATAATACATGGTTCTTGACCTCCAGAATATGGCAAGTGAATAAGATAGTAATTTTTAAGCTTCTGCACAACAAAGGAAATAATAAACAAAACTAAAAGGCAACCTATGGAATAGGAGAAGATATTTGCAAATGATATATCTGATAAGGGGTTAATGTCCAAAATATATTAAAAAGAACTTACACAATACAAAACCAAAAAAACCAAATAATCAGATTAAAAATGGGCAGAGGACTGAATAGACATTTTCCAAAGAAGACATAACAGATGGCCAGCAGACATGAAAAGATGCTCAACCTCCCTGATCATCAGGGAATGCAAATCAGAGCTGTAGTCACCTCCAGCCTTTCAGAACGGTTAAAAACAACACAGGAAGCAGGTGTTGTCGAGGATATGGAGAAAAGGGAACCTGGAACCCTCTTGCACCGTTGGTGGGAATGCAAACTGGTGCAGCCCCTCTGGAAAACAGTATGGAGGTTCTTCAAAAAGCTAAAAATAGAACTGCCCTCTGATGCAGCAATCACACTATTGGTATTTACCCAAAGAATACAAAAGTACTAATTCAAAGGGATACATGCATCCCAAAGTTTATAGCAGCATTATCTACAATAGCCAAATTATGGAAACAGCCCCTGTCCACTGATTGATAAATGGATAAAGAAGGTGTGTGTGTGTGTGTGTGTGTATGTATATATGTATATATACATATATATAAAGAATACATATATACATCTATATAAAGAAGCCATAAAGAAGAATGAAATCTTGCCATTTGCAATGACATGAATGGAGCTATAGAGTATTATTCTAAGTGAAGTAAGTCAGAGAAAAATACCATATAATTTCACTCATGTGGAATTTAAGAAGCAAAACAAACAAGCAATGGGGAAAGAAGAGAGGCAAACCCAGATTTTTAACTATAGAGAACAAACTGTTAGTTATCAGAAGGGAAGTGGGGGGGGGGGGGCGGGGAGAATGGGTGAAATAGATGACTAAGGAATGCACTTGTGAAGAGAACCACGTGATGCATGGAAGAGTTAAATGACTATTGTCTACCTGAAACTAATAATTACATTGTGTGTTAACTAGCTGGAATTTAAATAACTTTTAAAAGAGAGTAATTTTTAGGGGAGACTTGGGGACCCCTAGATCAATATACCCCAGTCTGAGAGTTTAGGGCCATTTTCTGGAAGCCACGGTGCCTGAACTAAATCTCAGAGGAGGAATAAGAGTAAATTGTAAAAAAGGTGACCAGGGGAGAGTGTTGCATCCAGAGGAAACCACATGTGTAAAGGCATTCAGACATAAAGCTCTGTGATTTATGCTAAGAAATTTAGCATTCTAAGAAATTTAGCATTTGTAACCTATTTCTATGTAGATCTTAAAGGATGAGGTGAGTGAAGACCAACAGAGAAGCCTCTCTGAATAAATATCAGAAGCTGGTTGAAATATTTGCGGATAAAATTTTAGACTTTTCAATGTGTTTTTACCTTCCCTTTCTAGGATCAGTTCGACAGCTTAGACAAGCATACACAATGGGGAATTGACTTCTTGGAAAGATATGCCAAATTTGTTAAAGAGAGGATAGAAATTGAACAGAACTATGCGAAACAATTGAGGTAAGTTATAATTTTTTTTCAGTTCTCAGAAATGAAGTTATATCTTTAAACGGATAGATCAGTGTAAATTCTGTGGATTTTTTGGGTCATAATTAGATTGAATTAGGTAACCGATTTTTAAAAAAAAATTTTTTTTTAACATTTATTTTTTTTTGAGAGAAAGAGAGCGCAAGCTGGTGAGGGGCAGGGAGAGAGGGAGATACAGAATCAAGCAGGCTCCAGGCTCTGAGACGGCAGTGCGGGGCTCAAACCCACTAGCCGCAAGATCATGACCTGAGCTGAGGTTGGACGCTTGACCAACTGAGCCACCCAGGTGCCCCATAACCAATTTGTTTTAATCAATTTAATTAAATAATTGGAATTATTTAGGAATATTGGCTAGCTAGATCATGCCGTAGATATTCCAGAAACATATGTAAAATGCTAAAATCAGGAAGCAAAATGCCAGGAAAAAGAAATTCCTGAGTAATATGCTTTCCCCCTGTAATTTTTGCTGTAGTAATCTTTCAAAAGCATTGAAGATTTCTTCAATTTCTCAGTTCTTCAGAGTTTCTAGAACTTGGAAATTGAGTGTGCGGAGCTGAATTTCTGTCAAAAATCAGATAATATATTTCTGATGAAAGTAATGTTGGAGTATGTGTTAGAAGATAATAGTTTTAAAGGGAAAGCTTTAGCCATAAAACAGATGGAATTTATCTTAAGGTTTTGGTCAGGTGGAAAATTGTTGTGAGACTACACCTTGACAAATAGTTTTGGTAGAACTTACTCAATAAAAACGGTGCTTAAAGTCTTAAAGACTAGACCCCAGTATAAGGTTTTAGCCAGCAGGGTTAGGGTTCCTTATGTTGCAAGTGACAGAAAAGTAACCTAAAACAGGCACACGTGACTAAAAAATTTAGGTATATTTAGGAGCGCCCGGGTGGCTCAGTCCATTAAACGTCCATCTCTTGGTTTTGGCCCAGGTTATGATCTCATGGTTGGTGAGATTGAGCCCCACTTAGATCTCTGTGTTGACAGTGTGGAGCCTGTTAGCGATTCTTTTTCTCCCTCTCTCTCTGCCTGTTACCCCATTATCTCTCCTCTCTCTCTTTCTCTCTCAAAATAAATAAACAAACAAACAAACATTTTTAATTAGAAAAAAAATTCAGGTATATTTTGATTCAGGGATCAAATGTGTCCAGGCACCATTTCTTGGCTCTGCTTCCCCTTGTTGCTTTTATCTTCAGTTTCCATTCAGTACTATCCTTCCTGCCCCTTTAGCTCTAGATTTCATATCTTCGTACCTCCACATTCCAGGGAATGATGGTCTTTTCTGTTGTGCATATGGGGAAGGAGAGAGGAAGGAAAAGGGAGAAAGAAGAAATTGAAAGAAGGGAGAGGAGGGGGGGTGGAAGGAAAGCAGAGTGTAAGCTTGTGCCACCTTCTTTTTTCCAGAAACTCCAGTGAAGGTCATCTTTTATCATGCTAAACCTAGTGAGGTTATATGTTTCTCCTGAACAGTTCAGAGGTAGGAATACTCTTAGGTTGACTTATAGCTAGTGAAGGGGGAGGATAGTTACCCTAAAGAAATTTAAGTGGGTGGCAAAAGATTAGGGGATATTTGAGTGATAAACCACATATATCTACTACAGTAGTAGTGGTGTATGTAACTACTGACTGGTTATAGGGATGGAATAGAGTAGTATGATGAATAGATTACTTACAGTATTTTTATAATGATATGCTATTATAATGACATTTGCTAACATAGTGGCGTCATGCTAATGTACTGATCCCATTCATTTCCTCTGGTTTTTGTGTTTTGTTGTTGAGAGAGAAACAGAGCATGAGGGGGGAGGGGCAGAGATGGAGACACAGGATTCAAAGCAGACTCTAAACTTTGAGCTGTTAGCACAGAGCCTGTGTAGGGCTTGAACTCACGAGATGTGAGATCATTACCTGTGCTGAAGTTGGACGCTTAACTGACTGAGCCACCCAAGTGCCCCTATTTTTTTTTTTTTTTTTAAACAAGGTATTTTCCATATGAAAATATGAACCAGCAAACCTACTAGGATATTAATAAAAATAATGATAATATTTCACCTGTCCAAAAGTTATGATCTGGGAACTTTATCCAGAATCTAGAATTCTTTACCCCAAATCAAGAAGCATTAAGGACCTCTGAGAGGTTAAAATAGCAATAAAAAGTAATCACATGTGAACAGTGAAAAATTTCCCTCATTTAATCTTCAATTTGATCTCATTTCTAGCACAGTAAGTTGTCTGGTTCCCAAGTTTTCCAATGGAAGTGAGGATAAGAAATGTTACAGGCAATGTAGTGATGACAGTTTGAAGTGACAATAAGGGAAGAGTTCAACATACTACAAAAAAACAGATGAAAACAGTGTTTCCAACATAAAAGCACCTTGTCAGTAAGGGAATGATGAAAAATACTATGGAATAAGCAGTTTAAATAAATCACATGTAGCAGGATAAACTTAAAAGGCTATTCAGTCCATCAGTGTAAAAAGCAAATTGTAGAACTGAATGTACAGCAAGATCTCCTTCTTTACTCGTGTGTATGTATACAGTTTTGTATAAAAGTTGTATATTTTCTGAAGAAGTCTAGGATACACTCCAAATTGTTTTATAGTGGTTATCCCTAGGGAATGGGAGTGGGGGATTGGTAGGAAAAGGAAGTTCCATTTTTTATTTAGACTTTTGAAATAGTGAAGTTTTTTCAGTGGTTGTGTATTATTTTTGTAATTTAAAACATTTGTTCTTAAGCAAAGAAGATGACATATTTCAAAAGAAAATTCTGTTACAAATTATAAAATAAAAATTGGTAATTTAGGGGTGCCTGGGTGACTCAATCAGTGAAGCATCCCAACTTCAGCTTAGGTCATGAACTCATGGTTTGTGAGTTCAGGCCCCATGTTGGGCTCTGTGCTGACAGCCCAGAGCCTGGAGCCTGCTTCGGATTCTGTGTCTCCCTCTCTCTCTGTTCTTTTCCCACATGCACACGCATGTGTGTGCGTGTTCTCTCTCTCTTTCTCTCTCCCTCTTTCTCTCCCTTCCTCCCTCCTTCCCTCTCAAAAATAAATAAACATTAAAAAATTTTTTTTTGAAAATTAGTATTTATAAGGTAGAACTTCAACAATCTGGATGTCTAGAATAACTGGACTCAAGGGTTTCAGGAAGGCCAAGGTTTTACTATAGTAATAGGGCTAATCAGATGGCAGATTTGTTAGCCTTTCTGTTTTGTGACTGATAATAACCATTATAATTTTCATTGAAGCAAGGGTGGCTAGAACCCACAATTACATGATATGGAAAATACAATTTTGTAGGAGACAGTAAGCTTTATTACGTATAGATACTCTAGATCAGTGATTTGCATCTTTCTTCTCTCCCAGCACACTAAAGAAATTTGGCACACCTCCATCTTAATAGTGGCTCTCCAGTGTAATGATTTTCAACAAAGACAGGATTATTGGAAGGTGTTGAGGAATTCCAGTAAGGTAGAATTGGGAAGAGGCATGTGTAACTTAAACCACTGACTCCCTTTCCTCTCTCTACATTGAGATTTGCTCCTTTGGCTGAATACTTAGTAAATGATTAAATTATCATTTACATGCTCTGTATAGTATCTGTTTTGTCCAAAGGGAAGAAGTTTGCCTTGTTTATTTCCTCTCTAATGGGAAAAATTCTTTTGCTACCTTTTTTGTTACCGCAGAAGCAATTTCTTTTATAGTGAGGCAGCTTCCCCCCCCTCCTAAATAACTATATTCAGGATGTTATACATTTATATTTTAGATATATTGTAAGATTAAAATTTCTCAGCCTTTCGTGCCCTTAGTTTATTTTCCTCTCCCCCCTCTTATTTGTCTGTGAGGAATGACTTACATCCTTTCAAGTTGGAAGGGGGTTAGGAATAGTGTAAGTCTCTAAGGAATTTGGAAGTAAGGTTTGTAGGAACTTGAGGGGCTAGTTGTTATTAGGAAAAGGTAATTTATTACTGTCTAGTAAAACTTTAGTCATGAGACCCTTCACATGTATATTAGTGGGCCCTATGCTTGGAGGATGATTGCTAACATGTAACTTGGGGCATGGAGATAAAAGAAGTTTCCAAAGGAAATTTTATATGTTAAAGGAGACTTACTGGATCTTGGAGGTTGGGATAATGTTAAGCTAAGATTGTGTTTTACCCTTAGCAAAGTATTAACGTTGAGGAAGTTGAGTTCCTAGAGGAAGGTCACTCTGCCTGTCTCAGGGACTTGTCAATAGGCTCTATAAGTTGTAAAGAAGTCTAATTTTTTTCTTTTGCTTTTGTCCTCTACATCAGTTATGGATAATTGAGTCATCTCCATTTTGAGTGATGATATATGGTGACATCAGATTACTTGGTAGAATGTTTTTTTGTTTGCAGGCATAAAAAAATGAAATCGGTCATTCTTTTAATAAACTTACACTATTGTATTTGTATGGCAGAGATTAAAATTTCTTTAGTAAAAAATGAAGCTGTATGTACATGATAGTTATTTATCATTTTTTTCTAGTAAAGATAATTACAGTATTAAGTTCCATCATAGAGGTTGTTCTATGAAATTGTATTCCTCTACTTCCACAGACCATTCCTTTTTGGTTCAGATATGGCAGTGTGGTATACTGGAAGAGAAATAGATTGGACGACAGAAGCTTAACAGCTACTCTTACTTTAACTAGAACAGAAATCTCTCCCAATTCCTTTTGATCTTATGTTGTGTACCAACGCCAAGCCTGGCCTACATAACTGGTCCTCCTAGAGCTGAGTGGATATAAGTTGAAGAATAAATAATTGAATGATCTGTGTTTCAATTTAGTTTAGAAATTAGGATCTCTGCTCATATGCTGAAACTTTGACAAAGTACTGCTTTCTATCCATACTAGAGTTTTTGTTATGTACATCATTGTGATGAAGTTGTTCTACTAAGAGCTGTCCTAAATATTTAGGGTAGGCTTAGGTATAGAATAATCCAAATAAAACCGGTTTCTATTTTATATTTAGTCTTTACTTTCTCATGCCTCTTCATCACTGTTCTTTGTCACTCTGTTTAGTCTCAGAAGAACCTAGGGAGCTCATCTTAGTACTGTTTTGATGAAAGTAGAGATTACGTTTATTCTTTGGTTGGCCATTGTTTAACTCTCTACTGCTTTGGTCTCTTCTGTGTTTTTGATTAATTGTTGAATACAGTAAACCCTGTTAGTGGTATCTGGCTAGAGGCAGGAGGAACTATTGCCCATATTTTAGGGTTTAGATGAACTTTCTTCATAGAATTCAATCCTGTGGAAATTCTTTTATTCCTTTCAATCCCCACTGAGCTTGCCTGGGTTAAAAAAAAAACAAAACAAAAAACCATATATATATATATATATATATATATATATATATATATATATATATATGCGCCTGTATGAGATGATTTATTGGCTACATAATTGTGCTTCTTATTTAAAAAAAAATTTTTGTTTTAATGTCTATTTTTGAGAGAGAGACAGAGCATGAGCAGGGGAGGGGCAGAGAGAGCAGGAGACAGAGAATCCAAAGCAGGCTCCAGGCTCTGAGCTGTCAGTGCAGAGCCGAATGCAGGACTTGAACTCAAGAACCGTGAGATCGTGATCCCAGCTGAAGTTGGATACGTAACTGACTGAGCCACCCATGCGCCCCACTGTGCCTCTTATTTCTAGAATGTCATTACCTACTAAAATGTAAAACTTGACAGAAGAGAGAGATTTTTGTTTGTTCTGTGTACTGCTTATTTCCTAGCTTCTAGAACAGTGCCTAGCACAGAGCAAGCCTTTGTTTTTGGTATTTACTGAACACTTATATAGCATTTATTTTGTTAGCACTATTATATTGCTGTTGTACATACTAATAGGTTTTATTTTCACAAAAACCCAATGAGATTTCAGTTATTATTTTAAAGATAGGAAACTGAGTTACAGAGAGGTGAATAGTTAGTTGGCTTCAAAGTAGCTGCAGAGTCAGGGCTGTAGATGGTATATTATGCTGCTTCAGCATAGAGAGAATGAATCATTCTCTATTGAGGAGTTTTTTTTTTTTTTTCCTATCACCAGTGCCTAGTACCACTGAAACATCTTTGGGTCTCAGTGGTACTCTGAGACAGTAAAGACAATAATAAATTATCTGGAAACTGTATAACATAGTTTTTACAACTAACATATCTATTTATAATGTAATAGTTACAGAAATTTGATTAAAATGTAAATTAAATTGTGTACTTCATAAGTTTAGGTCTAGTTGTATGTTTTCCATAAAAATAAGAACAGATTCAAAAAAAAGGTTAACACCTTAGAAGTCCTTCTTTTAAGAAAATGTTTTTTTCATTACGGAAAGTAAAAAAACAAAAACAAAAAACAAAACCTGTCAAGAAGCCCTGTTTATTTTCATTTCCTTTGCAAGAATACTTTGCAGTGTTTTTTAAACCTCATGTAGAAAGTGTTTGATTTTTTAACTAAGAGAACTTAAGACAAATACTTTTTTTTAGTTTATTTATCTTAGAGAAACTGAATGAGTGGGGGAGTGGCAGAGAGAGAGGGGGACAGAGGATCAGAAGCAGGCTCTTGTGCTGAGAGCAGAGAGCCCAATGTAGGCCTTGAACTCCTGAAGAACCTTGAGATCATGACCCGAGCCACAGTCGGAGGCTTAAACGACTGAGCCACTCAGGCACCCCTAAGATAAATCCTTTTTACTTGTTATGATTCCCATAATCTATTACAAATTGAAGTTAGGGGTAGCATAAGGTTACTTTAGTTCTCTCTGATTCTTGCCTTTAATATTTTCCTTAACTCTGTTAATTCTTTTCTCCTGATGACTTAGAGAGCAAACACCATGGCAGTTGGAGAGCCTTTTCTTTAATGTCATGTAACTATATTTTCTTGATATGTTTGGATTGGACTTCATGTAGTTATCATTGGCATATTTTAGTTTTTTGATATTTTATTTTTTGATTATTGTCATTCTTCTCTTATCCTACCTTGTTCTTTTAATGAGCCATAGAGGTCTGTTTTTGTCTCATTTCATTTTGTTATACCTAAAATGATGCTGCCTGCTTCCCACCCCCCAACTTAATTATCCACCAAACTACTAACCTACATTTTTAACAACTGGATTGAGTGTCATTTTCAGTTTATATATGCTGCTGCCTCATTTAATCTTCACAAGAGTTTGATGATCTGTGATAACCTTTGCAATTTTAAGTTCTTTATTTTCCTATAGCAAGCATCCAACAGTGAACTGTTGAGGAATGATTCAATCAATGTGGAATGATTCATTTTACAACTAAAGAAACTCAGGCTCATCACCTTAATGAGAATCACAATCCCTGTTCTTGATATTTGCATTAAAATGTTTTAGGTGTTTTTGTGTTTTTGTTTTGATTAAATGATGAAGCAGAACCTAACAAGTGAAACACAAAAGTCTTAGGATAGAAAGTTCAAACCAGTTGTATTGAATGTTTTAATAGTAAGCTTTCTAATGAAAAGGATTTAAAGACCTTATTGTTTAAAGAACTAAAAAAAGTAAGTTGGTTGTTAATGGTGTTGGCTGTCTAGATCACTTCATTAATCTCTTGGCTCTTTCATAATGCCTTGAATAATTTCATTTCCAAATTACTTTTTGTGCCATTTGAATTATGTAGCAGTGATTAAAATGAGGTAAAATTTTTATTTCATTATCCTGTTTGTATCAAATATAGGTAAATCAGACATTTAACTGCTCATTTGAATCTAGACTATGCAGGTGTTACTATAGTTGTCTTTTAAGAATCTGATATTTAGAAGGGAAACAGAAGAGTAGAACAGAATTTCTTTGAAAAGTTTAATACTTAAATCTTTGGTGGCAGGCTCCTCCTTCCTCAGTCTAAATTGAAAAAATAAAGTAATTTTTCTTTCTTTTCTATCTTGAACATCCCTGAAAATATTCTTCTGAAAGATCTGCAGTTGCCTATAATCCATTATTATGCCTAAAGAGCAGTGAATTGTTGCATATATTCTTTGGGTATAAACTATGAAGCTGAGGCTAGTATAGCCCCATTCACATTTTAGGTACTGTGTACCCTTGATATGCTAAAGATAAAGCAAAAGTAGAAACTGGCATTAAAGAAATGAGAATAGATACTAAGGTAAACCTTTCACATCTTTGAAGCTTGATTCTTTCCCTATGCCTTTCATAAATAGGTTCTTTTATTTCTTCTAGTCATTTATGTATTTCAGCATCTGCCATTGGTTGAGGTGTAAAAAATGAGAATGAAGTATGTCCCTTAAAAAAAAATATATATATAATATGCAGAATTTGTTGTAATATCACTTGTAGTAATCCCCCCTTTTTTTATTTTTTAAAAAAATTTATTTTTGAGAGAGAGTGAGCGAGCAGGGGAGAGGCAGAGAGAGAGGGAAAGAGATAATGTCAAGTAAGCTCCATGCTGTCAGCACAGAGCCCTCTGTGGGGCTCAAACTCACAAACCATGAGATCATGACCTGAGCTGAAACCAAGAGTCAGATGCTTAACTAACTGAGCCACCCAGGTGCCCCCCCCACCCCCCGCTGTTTTTTTTTACATTTAATTTTTTAAATTGTGGTAAAAATGTAGTTAACATATGATTTGCCGTCTTACTCATTTTAAGTGTACATTTGAACTGCATTAAGTGTATTCATACCATTAGGCAACCAATCTCTAGAACCTAATTCATCTTGAAAAATTAAATTCTATACCTGTTAAACAACTCCCCATTTTACCCTTCTCACAGCCCCTGCAGTTCTACTTTCTGTTTCTATGAATTTGACTACTCTAGGAACCTCATAAGTAAAATCATACTTGCTTTTTTTGTGACTGGCTTATTTCACTTATCATAATGTAAGGGTTATACATGTTGGGGCATGTTTAGAATTTTCTTCCTTTTTAAGGCTGAATAGTATTCCATTGTGTATATATATATATATATATATATGTGTGTGTGTGTGTGTGTGTGTGTGTGTGTGTGTGTGTGTGTGTGTATGTATATATGTATATACACACACACATACACACACACCACATTTTGTTTATCTGTTAATGGACATTTGGCTTACCTTTTGGCTATGATGAATAATGATGCTATGAACAGGTGTGTATAAATATTTTTTTGAGTCCCTGGTTTCAATTCTTTTGAGTTATATACCTAGAATAGGAATTGCTGGATCATATGGTAAATCTGTGTTTAATTTTTTGAAGAACTACCATAATGTTTTTCTCAGTGGCTGTGAGCTGTTTTACATTCCAACCAGCAGTGCCCAAAGGTTCTAACACTTAAAATTTAATATTTAACACTTAAAATGTTCTTGCCAACACTTAAAATTTCTCTGCTTTTATTTTTAAGAGTAGCCATCCTAATGGGTGTCACAGATCTGCTTGTGGTTCTGATGTGCATTTCCCTAATGATTAGTGATTTTGAGTATTTTTTTCTTACGCTTGAGGGACGTTTATGTATCTTTGGAGAAATGCTATTTGAGTTCTTTGTCCCAATTTTTAAATCAAATTATTACTTTTTTTTTGTTACTGAGTTTTAGGTGTTCAAATATATTTTCTGTATTTTAACCCCTTATCAGGTATATGAGTTGCAAATTCTTTCTCCCATTCTGTTGGTTGTGACTTTGGATGCCCAAGTTTTACATTTTGATGTACAAGTTATTTGTTCTTTAATTGCCTATGCTTTTGGTGTCATACCCAAGAAATCATTACCAAATCCAGTGTCATGAAGCTTTCCCCTTATTTTTTCTTAAAAGAGTTTTGTAGTGTTAGCTCCTGCTTTTAGGTCTTTGATCCATTTTGAGTTAATCTTTTTATATGGTGGAAGGTAAGGGTATACAACTTCATTTTGTCTGTGGGTATCTTTTATGTTTAATTTTACACTGTATAAGGAAAGATTCATGTTTGTAAGTGATGGAAAACCCAGTTTGAATGATGAGTATAATGAGAAATTTGTTGAATTATTTATTGATACCTTTTATTGATTTTACTTTTTAATTGAGTTCAAGAAGAGGTTGAATAGTCAAGTTGCTGGAAGGCCTGGAAAGTAGTTAGGTCACAGGGGTAAAAACGTATCTGAAACACATTCAGAGAGCCCTTTGTTTTCTTCTTTTTCTCTAAAAAAATTTTTTTTTTGTTTTTGGCTTCTTTTGGTGAGTTGCCTCCATTCTTTTAGTCAGACTGGCTTTCTCTGTATAGCAGGAAATACACTCACCAGCAGTGCCAGTTTTATGTCTCAGATATTCAGCTCTCATACTGGCCTCAAGGTCCCAAGACCTTGGGAAATTCTAGGAAGAAAACTCTTTGGCCCAGTGAGATTCAGTTTCTGTCTCTGGATCACTTAATTCAGGCCCATAAATAGGGCCATTTCAATTAATCTGGCAGCTCCCAAGCATGTTAACTGTTAGATTGCGGGGAGAAGGGGCAGTTAAGAAGAGGGATGCTGATCAGTCTCAGGTATCTAATACTATGCTTCTGCCAGAAGAAATAATATGAGTTGTATCCCGTTTTACAATAAATATGATATTGGTCTCCTGTTAAATAAGGATTGGAACTCAGCTTCTCATTGGAAGGTGGTTGAAAATGTATAGAGGTGATTTTCAGCCTTTAAAAATCTTTGGGATATCTTATACTCTGTCATTTAACTGTAATATGTAGTTTTAATAAAAGTGAATTAAAATTTCGAGACATTATTTGAAATATTCTATAATTTTCCCTAAAACCAAAAATAAGTAAAAACATGAAAATGGATAAAAAAGATTAAAATTGGCAATTTAAACTTAAGTAGTGTGATTATATTTAATATTACGTATATCATTAGCATATATATGGAATACCGTAAGTTTTGGAGAAGCCCATAAAATTTAGAAGCTTTGTCTGACTGCTGAAGGAGAAATGTTCATTCTTCTGTTTCTAGAGTGCGAGATCCTAAGGTAGTTGGAAAAGATGGGTGAAACACACATATATCAAAACAAAGCATCAGCATACCTGTGACATCTATTTTAATTTCTTTGATATGTATTGCATGTGTATAAAACTTTGTGTTTCAGTTAATTCCTAATTTACAGCACCCTACTCAAAAATGTGACTTACATATAGCCTGCTATCATAATTGGTTACTTTTGGGATCTCTGGTTTTGTTCGAAGTTTGTGAAAAAGAATAGCCTAGGGGAACTGACAGTTAAGGATAGATTTCTTGAGAGTGATGAATTGCGTAAAATATCTTTAGTTGAGAAACAACCTAAATGCTTTACACTTGACATGTTTAAGACAAGCCACTCTGAGATTTATTTGAGCTAATAAGCATATTATGTTAAAAATGTGAAGCAGGGATTTATGGGACTTACTAATCATTCACACTTGTTTATGAATTTTTGCTGACTCTACACTGTTTTCTTAGAAGTTTCAAAGATCAGCTGCTTTGAAGGGAATACATTCTTTATGTTGTTACCATTAATTTTTTGAAAAAATTATAAAAATAGTATATAATTATTGTAACACATTTAAATTCAAGTCCTTTCCCAGCCCCTCTCCCTAGAAGTGAGTATAATTAATAATTTGTTGTGTCTTCTTCCAGAACTTATGTTTTCCTAGAATAGAAGTTTTGATTTGGTGTAGTACAAGCAAAACATTTTGGACCATGCTTTAGTTTTTCTAGTGGCAGGGTTGGCTTGGATGGAGCCTAGTGGCTTGTGTATGGTTTCTGTGGGCTCTTTATACTTGGGGTTTGGGAAGAGTTGCTATAGACGGGTGACTTTTACATAAAGAATGGCAAGAGTGATGAAAAAAATTGCTTAGGACTAACCTTGCATTGCAAAAGATAAAAGTAATTATTACTTTCTTCTTCCCCTTCCCTCTTCTACATATATGCTCTTCCTCCCAGAAGCTAGAGTTTGTTTATTTATTTATTTTAATGTTTGTTAATTTTTGAGAGAGAGAAAGAGTATGAGCGGGGGAGGGGCAAAAAGAGAGGGAGACACAGATTCCGAACTCACAAACTGTGAGATCATGACCTGAGCTGAAGTCGGACGCTTAACCGACTGACCGAGCCCTCCAGGTGCCCCCAGAAGCTAGAGTTTAAATTAATGTTTTTTATGCTATGTTTAAACTGTGTTACGACTTTTATGGGTAACCTCTGGTAGCCATAATTATTTTAAGAGACAGAAGCCCAACTCAGATTGGAATTTATTAATGTGACTGAAAAGTTCAGGGATCTGGATACTCAGGAAAATGTTAAGAATTCTCTTCTCTTGGTTTTGCTTTCCTCTCTGTTGGTTTAATTCCCAAATAGTCTCTTCTCACATGGTAAATCTAAGATTATATCCTATCAGTTTAGCTACAGCAGAGAGAGAACATGTTTTCCCAAGAAGTACAACAGAAATTTTAAGATTGACTTTTGTTAGCCTGGAATAATGAGGCTGGATCAAATAAATATTTCTAGACCATAGCGTGTGGCCAGCAGCACCATAACTACATAGATGTGACATTGAAAGAGCTGTAGTTTTGGATATGCTAGGCAGTACTGAAGTAGTAACTCCATATCCCAGGGGTTTTACACAGCAGATCTTATTTCTTGCTCATGCAAAGTTGACTACAAGTTCAAGTGATAACTCTCTAGGGTAGCCCATGTGATAACTCAAAATCCAGACTGTTTTCATCTTCCATCTCTGCATGGAGCCTCCACAGTTGCTTCAACAGGGAATGGGAGAGCCCTTAGGGTTATGCACAAGTTGTCAGTGCTTTAGTCTGGTAGTTACACAGAGCTTATGGCCCATGATACAGAATTAGTCACGGGGTCTTGCCTAACTGCAGGGGGTGCTGGGAAATGCATAAAATCACGTGTTTTTTTTGATGAGCAGAAATGTATCTGTCACAAGCTGTTAGAAAATAAAGGGTAGTTAGTGATGTAGGTAGGCAAAACAGTTAATGCCCTCTATAGCCTGGAATTCTAAATAGTGCTTAAAATGTTGATATGAAAAAATGTGTTCAGAGTTTGAAACTACTTGCTCTTTGCAATGTTTTTTGCCCAAGTTTGGCTTATTTTTGTTTAAAGTAATTCATGGATTCGTGGTTGAAAATCACTGACTTTAAAAGTAATTTCTAGGGGGCACCTGGGTGGTTCAGTTGGTTAAGTGTCTGACTTTGGCTCAGGTCATGATCTCCTGGTTTGTGGGTTCAAGCCCAGAGTCAGGCTGTGTGCTGACACTTGGAGCATGGAGCCTGATTCAGATTTTATGTCTCCCTCTCTGTCTCTGCCCCTCCCCTGCTTGTGCTCTATCAAAAATAAACAAACATTAAAAAAAAAAAAGTAATTTCTAGGAGCTCCTGGGTGGCTTAGTTAAGCATCCAACTCTTGATTTTGGCTCAGGTTATAATCTCGGTCACAGTCGTGAGATCCAGCCTTGTGTTCGGCTCCCTGCTAGGCTTGGAGCCTCCTTAAAATCCTCTTTCTCCCTCTCCCTCTGCTCCTCCCCCATTCATTCTCTCTCTCTCTGTCTTATAGGAATGAATGAATGAATGAATGAATGAATGAATATGAATAATTTCTAGAATACAACACATTTATATGTTGGAGACTGTGTAGTTATGTTTCTTTTTTTTTTTTTTTTTTAAGTTTATTTTGAGAGAGAGCATGAGCAGGTGGGGGGGTGGCGTGGAGAGAGAGAGAGAGAGAGGGAGAGAGAGAATTCCAAGCAGGCTCCACACTTTCAGCACAGAGCCTGATGCAGGATTTGAACCCACAAACGGAGAGATCGTGACCTGAGTCGAAATCAAGAGTTGGACGCTTAACTGACTGAACCACCCAGACACCCCTAGACTGTAGTTATCTTAATCAATGTGTTCATAAATTAGTTACCTTGTAATTGTTAAATTAAATATTTTTGGTATCAGTGCTGTTATCTCTCTTTGATGTACATACCTGTGGCAGATGGACTGCTATCCAATAGACATTCCTCCTCCTATAACAGCTTTATTGAGGTATCATTTACATACCATAAGATTTCACCCTTTTAATGTATACAATTCAGTGGTTTTTAGTATACTCACAGAGTTGTCAAACTGTCACCAATATTTAATATTAGAATATTTTTATCATTGCAAAAAGAAATCCCCGTACCCATCAGCAGTCATTCTCCATTCACCCCTCCCTCAGGCCCTAGCAACCACTCATCTACTTTCTGTCTTTGTGTATTTGTCTGTTCTAATTAACTGAATTATTCCCATCTCTTCCCCATCTTCCTTTTTGAGTTCTCTCTTAGAAAGACTCTAGGTCATATACAATTAACTGGTTTGGTAGCTATGATTCATCATTCTTTCTGTTGATATGGTACCTGAAATAATCAATGGGTAGCACATAGATTCGCTGATGTTTGAGTTAATAAATTAATTCATCCACAAAAATGATTTTGGGTGGTGTTTCAGATAACTTTGACTAAGAACCAATGGTTAAGGGTGTATGGTTGGATTTCCTTAATATGATGTAGAAGGGCCTCTGCTGCTCCACATATATCTTTCCAACCTCACTAATTACCATTTTTGGTTCACAGTTGATGTTCCAGCAACAATGAACCCATTTGTAGTTCTTCATAAATGCTATAGTATTTTTCTTTTCCTTGCCTTTGCTCATTAGGTCTTCTCTATTTAGAATTCCCCCTGGGCTTTCCAGTTGTCTAATTCTTGTTTACCTTTTCAGGGCATGTCAGGGAATCAAATTTCAACCTTTCTCCTCTGGGGAAGCTCCTCTATAGAGCCTTCTATTGTTCTTTTACCATATTATGTTATGGAAAAGCGTTTTATATATTTGATATCTCTAGGCCAGCAGTCTCTGAACTTTTTATTCCTTACCTGTAGAAATTGTTTGAACATGTGTGTGTGTGCACAATTATTAATAACTAATGTACATGTACTAGCGTGGTGTGGTAAATGTTAGAAAAGCTTTAAAAACATTTTTTTTATATACTTATTTCACTTTTGAGAGAGTGCTTGCGTGTGAGTAGGGGAGGGGCAGAGGGAGAGAGAGAGAATATTAAGCAGGCTCCAGGCCCAGTGCGAGGCCCAATCTCATAACCGTGAGATCATGACCTGAGATGAAATGAAGATTCAGACTCTTAACAGACTGAGCCACCCAGGTACCCCTAAGACATTTATTTTTAATTGTAATATAGTTGACATGTTATGAGTTTCAGGCGTACAACGTAATGATTTAAACATTTATATAAATCATATAGTGCTTACTATGATAAGTGTAGTTACCATCTGTTATCACTTATTGCACTATAATTGACTGTATTGCCTATGCTGTACTTTAAATCCCTGTGGTTGACTTATTTTATAACTGGAAGTTTGTACCTCTTAACCTCTCGTACCTATTTCACCCATCTCCCTTATCTTCTCTCTGGTAATCACCAGTTTTTGTTCTTTGTATTTATAACTCTTTCAGTTTTTTTTTTTTTTTATGGTCTACCACACAGAAGTGAAATCGTATGGCATTTATTTTTCTCTGTCTGACATATTTCACTTAACATAATATTCGTTAGGTCCATTCATGTTGTTGCAAATGGCAAATTTTTGGTTTTGTTTTTTTTTTTTTAAGGCTGAGTAATATTCTTGTGTGGGTGAGTGTGTGTCTGTGTCCCACATCTTCTTTATATATTCATCTATTGATGGATACTTAGGTTGCTTCTGTATCTTCACTATTTAAATAATTCTGCAATAAACATACAAGTGCATATATCTTCCTGAATTAGTATTTTCATTTTCTTTGGAGAAATATCCAGAAGTGAAATTACTGGGTCATGTGGTATTTCTATCTTTAAATTTTTGAGGAACTTCCATGCTGTTTTCCATAGAGGCTGCACCAATTTACATGTCCACCAACATAGGGGCACAAGGGTTCCCTTTTCCCCACATCCTCACCAGCACTTGTTTCTTGTTATTTTGATACTAGCCATTCTGAAAAATGTGAGGTTGTTTTGCTTTTCGTTTCCTTGATGGTTAGTGAGGTTGAACATTCTTTGATGTTTCTGTTGGCCATCTGTATGTCTTTGGAAAAATGTCTATTCAGATAACTATAGCTATTTTTAATGAGATTGTTCTTTTGGTGTTGAGTTGTATGAGTTTTTTTATATATTTTAGATATTAACTCCCATTGGATATATCATTTGCACATATCTTCCATTTAGTAGGTTGCCTTTTCATTTTGTTGATGGTTTCTTTTGCTGTGAAAAAAGCTTTTAGTTTTATGTAGTCCCAATTATTTATTTTTGCTTTTGTTGCCTTTGGCTGAAGAGAGAGATCTAAAAATGTAATGCCAAGACCAATGTCCAAGACTTTACTGCCCATGTTTTTTTCCTTTTAGGAGTTTTATAATTTCAGGTCTTTAATCTATTTTGAGTTTATTTTGTGTATGGTATAATTAAGTTCCATTTCATTCCTTTGCACACATCTGTTCAGTTTTCCCAGCGTCATTTATTGAAGAGACTGGCTTTTCCCCATTATATATTCTTGCCTTCTTTGTCAAAGATAAATTGACCATAAAGGCGTGGATTTATTTCTGGGCTCTCTATTCTGTTCTGTTGATCCATGTGTCTGTATTTGTGCCAGTACCATACTGTTTTGAATACTGAGGCTTTGTGGTGTACTTTGAAATCTGGGATTATGATATCTCCAGTTTTGTTCTTCTTTCTCAAGTTTACTTTGGCTATTCAGGGTCTTTTTGTGGTTCATACAAATTGTAGGATTATTTGTTTTAGTTCTGTGAAAAAATGGTGTTTTGATAGGGATTGCTTTGAATGTGTAGATTGCTTTGGGTAGTATGGACATTTTAACAATATAATTCTTCCAATTGATGAGCATGAAATATCTTTCCATTTATTTGTGCCATCTTTTATTTCTTTCATCGTTTCATAGTTTTCAGAGTACAGGTCTTTCACCTCTTTGTTTAAATTTATTCCTAGATATTTATTCTTTTTGATGCAGTTGTAAATGGGACTAATTTCTCATTGTGCCATTTTGTCATTAGTTTATAGAAACACAACAGTATATTAATTTTGTATCCTGCGATTTTACTGAATTCATTTATTCTTAGTTCATTTATTGTTTTTGGTGGAGTCTTTAAGACTTTATATGGTATTGTGTCATCTGTCAATAGTAACATTTTACTTATTCCTTAAAAATATGGATGCTTTTTATTTCTTTTTCTTTTCTGATTGCTATGGCTAGAACTTCTAGTATTATGTTAATTGAAAGTGGAAAGAGTGAACATCTTTGTCTTGTTCCTGATCTTAGAGGAAAAGCTTTCAGCTTTTCACCATTGAGTGTGGTGTTAGCTGTTGGCTTGTCATATATGGACTTTATTATGTTGAGGAATGTTCCCTGTATACCTACCTTTTTGAGAGTTTTTATCATGAATGAATGCTGAATTCTTTTCCTGCATCTGTTGAGATTATCATATGATTTTTATTCTTTGTTTTGTTAATGTGCTACATTCACATTGATTGATTTATGGATTTAAGCCATTCTTGCATTCCAGTAATAAATCTCACTTAATTGTGTTGAATGTTTTTTTAAAAACTTTTTTTAGAATATTTATTTATTTTTGAGAGAGAGCATGCAGACATAGGCGGGGCCGGGGGAGCAGAAAGAGGGAGACAGAGGATCTGAAGCAGGCTCTGAGCTGTTAGTGCAGAGCCTGATAGCGGGGCTCAAACTCACAAACCATGAAATTATGACCTGAGCCCAAGTCAGATGCTTAAGTGACTGAGCCACACAGGTGCACTGAGGTTTGTTTGTTTTTCTGATTCAGTTTCATTACTAGTATTTAGTGTATTCAGATTTTCTTTCTTCCCGATTCATTCGTGAAAATTGTATTTTTCTGCTAATTTATCCATTACTTCTAGGTTGTCCAATTTGTTAGTATATAAGTTTCCATAGTAGTCTCTTATAATCTTTGTATATTTGTGGTGTTGGTTTTAACGTCTCTCCTCTTTCATTTCTGATTTTATTTATTTGAGTCCTCTCTTTTTTTCTAGTTGAGTCTGGGTAATGATTTATTGTTTGTTTCTTTGTTTTTATTTTTTTAACGTTTATTTATTTTTGAGACAGAGAGCACAAGTCGGGGAGGGGTAGAGAGAGAGGAATACAGAGAATCTAAAGCAGGCTCCAGGCTCTGAGCTGTCAGCACAGAGCCTGACGTGGGCCCCTAACTCACTAACCGCGAGATTACCACCCCAGCCAAAGTCAGATGCTTAACCGACTGAGCCACCTAGGTGCCCCTGTGTGTTTTTTTTTTTTTTTCTAGTTCCTTTAGATGTAAGGTTAGATTGTTTGAGATTTTTTTTATCTCTTGAGGAAGTCTTGTATCATTATACTTTCCTCTGAGATCTGCCTTTGCTGTGTCCCAAAGATTTTCAGTGTCGAGTTTACATTTTTGTTTGTCTCAAGATATTTTATTATTTTCTCTTCAATTTATTTGTTGACCCATTTGTTATTTACTTGCATATTGTTCAGCCTCCATATGTTTTTGTTTTTTCCAGTTTTTTTCTTGTGATTGATTTTCTAGTTTCATACTGTTGTGGTCAGAAAAGATGCTTGATGTGATGTCAGTGTTTTTAAATTTATTGAGACTTGTTTTGTGGTCTAAATGTTATTTATCCCAGAGCCTGTTCCATTTGTATTGAAAAGAGTGTATTCTGTTCTTTTTGGGTAGAATGTTCTGTATATATCTGTTAGGTGCATGTGTTCTGATGTGTCATTGAAAGCCAAAGTTTCCTTACAGATTTTGCATATACCTGTGTTGTCATCTGTTGATGTAAGTGGGAGTCAAAGTTCCCTACTTTTACTGTATTACCATCAGTTTCTCCCTTTATGTCTGTTAATATTTGGCTTATATATTTAGATGCTTCTCTGTTGGGTGCATAGATATTTATAGTTGTTGTATTCTCTTGTTGGGTTAATCTCTTTACATTAAGTAATGCCCATCTTTGTTTTAAAGTCTGTTTTGTTTGATGTAAGTATTGCTGTCTCAGCTTTTGTTATTGTTTCCATTTGCCTGGAATATCTTTTTCCATCCCTTTACTTTCAGTCTGTATGTATCTTTAGGTCTGAAGTGAGTCCCTTGTATGCAGCATATAGATGGGTCTTGTTTTTTTTATCTATTTAGTTACCTAGTTACTTTGATTGGAGTATTTACGTTTTTTGATTGGAGCATTAAATGTTCATTTACATTTAAAATCATTATTAATATTTATGTACTGATTGCTGTTTTGTTAACGATTTTCTAGTTGTTTTTGTAGTTCTTCTAGGTCTTTTCTTTTTTCTTTGCTTTTCTCCCTTGTGATTTGATGACTTCTTAAAAAAATTTTTTTTAATGTTTGTTTATTTTTGAGAGACACACACACAAACACACACACACACACACACACACACACACACACACACACACACGGAGTGTGAGCAGGGGAGGGTCAGAGAGAGATACACACACAGAATCCGAAGCAGGCTCCAGGCTCAGAGCTGTCAGCACAGAGTCTGACCTGGGGCTTGAACTCACAATCTGTGAGATTATGACCTGAGCCGAAGTCAGCTGCTTAACAGACTGAGCCACCCAGGCGCCCCCAATGACTTTTTTTAGTGTTATGCTTGGGTTCTTTTCTGTTTGTTTTTTTGTGTATCTGTTACTTGTTTTAGGTTTGTGGTTACCATGAGGTTCATATATAACATGCTATGTATATAGCAGTCTATTTTAAATTGATGGTCACTGAAGTTCAAACACATTCTTAAAGCACTTTTGTTTTATGTATTTGATGGTACATTTTATATCTTTTTATTTTGTGTATCCCTTAACTAATTATTGTAAACAAAATTGATTTTACTGCTTTTGTCTTTAACCATCATACTAGTTTTATGAGTGATCTGATACTTTCACCATATATTTGCTTTTCCTGGTGAAATTTTTTCTTTTCATAACTTTCTTCTATTTATGGCCTTTTCTACCTTAAGAAGTCCCTAAAGCACTTTTTTTTAAGGTCAGTTTAGTGGTGATAAAGTTTTTTAATTTTTGCTTGTCTGGGAAACTATCTTTCCTTCACTTCTGAATGATAACCTTGCTATGTAGACTATACTTGGTTGTTGTTTTTTTTCCTTTCGGCATTTGGAATGTCATGCTACTCCTTTGTGGCTTGCAGAATTTCTGCTGGAAATCAGCTGATAGACTTAGGTGATTGTTGCTGTATACATAATATTTGCTTTTGTCTTGCTGCTTTAAGATTGTCTCTTTAATTTTTGACATTGCATTATTATGTGCTTTGTTGTGGACCTCTTTGGGTTCATCTCCTTTAGGGCTTTCTTTCCTTCCTTGGCATGGATATCTGTTTTATTTTCCAAGTTAGGGAAATTTTCAGCTATTAATTCTTCAGATAAGTTTTTTTGTCCTCTCTCTTTTCTATCTGGGACCCCTATAATGCAAATGTTAGTATGCTTGATGTTGCCCAGGCGTCCCTTTAACCTATTCTTTAAAAATTCCTTTTCAGCATGGATGAGTCCCACTACTCTGTCTTCCAGATTGCTCATTCATTCTTCTGCTTCTTCTAGTGTATTTTCCACTTCATGTTTTGTATATTTGTTTTTTATATTTTCTTAACTCCTTGTTTAAATTCTGAATTCATCTATTCTTTTCTCAAGTCTGGTGAGCATCTTTATGACCATTATTTTGAATTCTTTATCCAGTAGATTGCCTATTTCTGTTCTATTTAGTCCTTTTTCTGAGATTTTGTCTTTTCTTTCATTTGGATCGTATTCCTCTATTTCCTTGTTTTGTCTGTCTCTCTGTTGGTTTCTATATATTAGATAGGTCACCTGTGGCTCCTGGTCTTGAAAGCAAGTGGCCTTATGTAGAAGGTATTCTTTGGGCCAAAGTAATACAATTTCCCTTGGTCAGCAGAACCAGGCACTCCAGGGATAGTCCCTGTATGGGCTCTTCGCACCCTCATGTTCTGACTGGGCCACAGTGCTCCTGGTTGAGAGGCCTGTTGTGAGTGTGGTGGTGGTGGAGTTAGCTCCTTGTATAGCTGGCTGCCAGGCCCCACTGTGATATGCTGAGCAGGCATGCTCGGGGGTGTGGAGCTGGGCTCCTGGGTCCCTAGCCTTTCCCAGGTCAGGAGTTGCTTTGGAGGGGTACCTGCCAGAGCAGATAGGTTAAATAGGGTAGGTCTGCAGGGGAACACTGGACTGGGTGAACAGTTCTACCAAAGTAGATGGGAGAGTTTCAGAACTGGTGGTGCCTGCCAGGAGAGGGCCAAGTAGGCTGAAGGAACGAAAGAAAGATGGCAACTGCCAATGCTTCCATTTCTGGAGAAGTTTCCTACAGATACCTGCTCTTCTGCATACTTCCTAAAATTAGTCCATAAGTGTCCTTCACGTATGGTCCAGGCATGTTTCAAACTACTGCCACTGTGCTGGGCCTCCCATGAATGATATTCACTGGCTCTTTGAAGAGCAGAGTCTCAGTTTCCTGTAGACCTGTGGCTCTCTCTCACAGTTAAGTCCTGGTGATTTTCAAAGCCAGATGTTATGGGGGCTTGTTTTCCTTCTGCAGATTCCCAGAGAGGGAGGGTGCTTTATGTAGGGCTTCATCCCTTTGCTCCTTAGGTAAGACCTCTGCACCTGTGATATCTGGTTCCTGACTATGTCGCTGCCCCTACTATCCTTTTTTTGATGGGCTTTTTCTGTATATCTTTAGTTGTAGAAGAGGTGTTCTGCTAGTCTTCAGGTCATTCCCAGAGTGAGTTGCACTGTATGTACTTGTAGCCGTGAGTGTTATGAAAGAGAGAAGCTCTGGATCTTTGTTCTCTTCCATCTTACCCTCCTTTCTTTTTCTTCCTTTTTTTTTTTTTTTTTTTAATTTTTTAATGTTTATTTTTTGAGAGAGAGAGAAGAGGAGGGCAGGAGGGAGGAAGGGGGAGGGGGGGACGAGAGGGAGGGGGTGAGGGTCAGAGAGAGAGGGAGACACAGAGTCCAAAGCAGGCTCCAGGCTCTGAGCTGTCAGCCCAGAGCCCAATGCGGAGCTCGAACTTAGGAACTGTGAGATCATGACCCTAGCCAAAGTCAGACACTCAAAGTCAGACTGAGCCATCCAGGGGCCCCTTCCCCTCCTTTCTATTAAACTTTTGGTAAACAAGTATATAAATGTAAGGCCTGAAGCTTTTATCCTGTACCTTGTTTTACAACCAGTGGTGACTATGAGTTTTTTAATTAACTTGGTAAATGTAACCCTCCTCAGTGTCTTGCCTGTTCTCTCCCCTGACTCTTCAGGGTGTTAAGACCTTCTCTTTTGTATTATAGCATCCTTTGCATACCTTTATCATAGCAGTTATTATGTTGTATGTTGTAATTATTGGTATATACTTCTGTATTCCTTTCAATGGAATGTAAATCTTGAATGTGGATATTCTCTCATTTCTAATGTTCCCAGTAACTTGCACAGTGCCTAGCATATAGAGGATAATTATAGAATGAATAAGCTGAATTAAATGGAATGAATTGATAATAATTTGAGAATAATTAGAACAATGCTTCTTTTGAAGTATTTATTTGAAAGGCCATAGGGCCATTTATTTTTTAAATGCCTATAGGTTAAAGCAGTATATATCATATTTGTGTTGATGAACTAGTTTCTTTTTGAGTTTCCAATTCATTGTGTATTGTTGATTTCGTAAAATCCAATAAAAATTTAATGCCAGAAAAATGTCATAAAAAAGAGACATGTAAAATACAGGCACCAATTTTTTTTATTATTAGATTCAATAGACATAAACTTACTCTCAACTTGTGTACTTAGCTTTTTGTGGATTAGTCACAAACAGTCTGTGGAGCTTTACTTGTCCATGGACCATATTTTGAGAACTGTGTAAAGCACTGTGTTAAATGCTTTACAAATATTATCCACTTTAATTTTCATAACCCTGTGGGGTGTAGGTACTGTTATTGCTATTGATAGGAAATGGGGCAAGTGAATTATCCAAGGACACATAGATGCCACACAAAACAGCCAGGATGCAAACCCAGGTAGTATAGTGTTACTTCAGAGTCCATGTTCTAGTCTTCTTATGAGTTTGCAAAGATGAGATGAGGTAGCATGTTAGTCTGAGACTGTCTAGAATGGACGTAGATGCAGGCAAAGAAAGTTGCAGTATAAGTGTAATTAATATGCCTTAAAAAAAGAGAATGTGAAGGGTCCCATAATGATGTTCATATAAAAGTAGAATTATGGAGGATGCTGACCAACTGTTCTTTTATCCTATTAGTGAATCAGCATTTGTTTTCATATCTTAGTTCATTTTAAAATATCTGATTTGCAAAACAAAATAGTGATGGTATGTCTTTGAAGTACATGTCTTTTTGCTGTGACTCAGTGTCATACACTGAGTACTTTGTTTCTTCTCTTCTTCCTCTTCTTTGCTTATTTGCTAGCATAATCATCCTTATTATTATGATTACACTCATACAAACACAGATAATAACATTTCCTTTTACAGATACCAGTATTTTCAGAACAAAATGTAGAGATAATATGTTAATGGTAGTAGATGATTATACTGCTGTCTTGTTTTTTATCATTAAATTCTTGATATCATGAAATTGGCAACTTAGAGAATATTTCAGTTTCAGTAGTAGTATATTTTTTATGTTAAAAAATTTTTTTCTTCCTATAGAAATCTGGTTAAGAAGTACTGTCCCAAACGTTCCTCCAAAGATGAAGAGCCAAGGTAAATTCTACACCTGTTTATTATTGCATATTAAAATTTAAAAAATACTAATATTTGTGTTATTTAGTAAAATAAATATGCTGTTAGCCCTTTATAATGATTTTTTAAAGTTTTAATTAAATCACAGTTTTATGAAGAAGGAACGACTGTTTAATAAGAATGAATATTTCAGTGGGCTCAGTTTTCTGAAATAGTTGAAGTATGTGGGACTTCACTTGAGTCACTTAGTCTTTCATATTTTTTCCATACTTGATTCTGTAGTTAGCTTATTAGATTCTTGCTTTTACTCTTAGAGGTATTAAGATAGTTTGGCTGGTTGGTTTAAAGGGATAATGAAAAGGAATGAGGTTGTCAGGGTAATCTTGGAACTCCGAATAAAAGTTTGGGAATTAGTTATGAGCTTTTTGGTCTTAAACAGGGGTATGTGGATGGCTCTGAAATGCAGAAACAAAGAGACTAGACTTAAAACAGCTTTGTGTATAATTGTTAATTGTTAGAATTCTTAGGTTTAGTGTTAATGGAGTTCTGTCTGAGCTATTTGCCTTCAGCCAAAAGAATAGTCTGGCAGTGTATTCAGAGTAGATCTATACATTTTAATACAGCAATTCTCTTTGTTTCTCTCCTTCTCTCCACACACATTTTTTACCCTTATTTTTGCCCCTTCTTACCCCTCTTTTGGTGCCAACTACAATGGCACTTTACTTCCATTCAGGATGTGGGCAGGCATACAAGCAGCTGTGTCCAGAGCTGATAGCAAAATTGTTCTGTAGATCAGCCATCGAGATGCATTTGAGTGGTATGATTGGTAGGTTCTGTCCTCGAGAGCAAGCATATCATCTCTGCACCAGGTTCAGCTGCCAGTCCTAGGAATCCAACCAAGTGGGCCAGTCACCCCAGCTCAGGCCAGTCACTTGGCTACTTAAGAGATTCCAGTATGCCAAAAGAGCCTGCAGGTAGTATTCTTAATATTTTTTGACCCCATATATCCCTTTATTTATAAATTAAGACTACTTGAAGGTATACAAACATATACAACTTGAGCTTAATATGGGATTCTTTCATACAAAGTTAATTTGGAGTTAGTAGTGAAGAAAGAGTTAGGTTGAGTATGTTAAAATTTGTCAAGTGTCAGGCTGAATCCATACCTCACAAAAAACATTTGTAAAGAAAATAAAGGAAATTTCACCATTTTTTAATATGTTTTTGTCAGGTTTACCTCGTGTATAGCCTTTTTTAACATCCTTAACGAGTTAAATGACTATGCAGGACAACGAGAAGTAGTAGCAGAAGAAATGGCGCACAGAGTTTATGGTGAATTAATGAGATATGCTCATGATCTGAAAACTGAAAGAAAAATGGTAATTATTGTTTTTATCCAGTTATATATAATATGAAATATTTTCACATAATTACTTTGCTTTTCAAAGTAATGCTTGTTCAGTATAAGCTGGTTTTCTGTTTCACTCAGTTTCTTCTAGCCAAAATCATCTTAAGGTACTCTTGCTAATTTGTAATCTTTTTGGATTTAAGACCAAGATTTGATAACCTACAGCCCATGTGCCAAATTTAGCTTACTGTCAGTTTTTCTTAGTTCCCATGGGCTAAGAATGCTTTGTACATTTTGGATAGTTGAAAAGAAGATCAAAAGAATATTTCATGGTATGTGAAAATTGTATGAAATTCACATTTCAGTGACTATAAATAAAGTTTTATTGAAACAGGCCCATACTTATTCATTTATGCATTGCCTGTGGCTGCTTTTGATTATATCAGAAAAGTTGAATATTTGTAACAGAGACCACATGGCTTGCAAAACCTAAGATATATATCTGACCCTTTATAGAAAACGTTTGTCAACCCTTAATTAAGACATATGTATTTTTCTAGAAATTATATCTGTTTTAAAGGTTATACTTACAGTATTCAAGTAATACCTATAAAATGCATTTGAGAGTTTTGCTCTACTAATAATCTCTTCCTAAGTCTTGATATCAAGTTATATAATTAGTACCTTAAAAAATTAAGCGAAAGCGTTTGGGTTTTTTAAAGACTTTTAGTATTTAAATGTAATTTTTTGTTTGTTTTATTTGTTTTTTGTTTTTTTGTTTTTTTTTTTTCTTTGGTTATGATCTTCAGCATCTTCAAGAAGGACGAAAAGCTCAACAGTATCTTGATATGTGCTGGAAACAGATGGATAATGTGAGTTATAGTGTCTTCATGCTTAACATAAAATTTTATAGACTAGTTTAGCCCTAAATTCTCCTATGCTTCACATCTATTGAGTTGAATATTTCTCTATGTATTTATTCATTTTTAACATTGGTATAAAAAGAGAATGTGCATTTTGTTATTTTTTTCTGTATGGTTCTATACTTATACCAACTCTGTAGTCTTCAGATATCTGTAAATGTTTAGGAAAACAGTTTTTGACTTTGCAGTAGTTACTATAAACTATTGATAACAGGGTAAGAGTAATGGGGCTGTTAATAGTGATGTATCTTAGAAGACCATTTGACAGAGACTGAGAGGACTTAGATCGTAGTTGTACCTTTTATGATTTCTTTTGATTTCATCCTTAGAATATGAAAATTGAAGATTGTGGACTAGATTTGTGAAATGTTTCTTCCAGTTTAGTGATTCTATCATGAAAATGTTCCTAGTACTAGACTCCTGGTCATAGACCATTCAAATTATAGGAAAGAAAATACGTGATAGTATTTATAGATAAAATTATAAAAGTGCAATAATTATTTACTATAAAAACTTTCCAAAGGTACTTGCTAATGTGGTTTTTCTTAGATATTCTGGCATACAGTCATTTGAAAAACAATATGTCTGCATGGAACATTGTTGTCTCCTTTCCTTAAAATTCTCCGCCAAATGATGTTCTGTAGTACAAGATTAATATTCTTTTTGAACCCTCAGGTTCGCAAGCAGCTTACTCTTTACTTGCGTATTTTTTATGGACACTGTATTCCTTGAAAATGATGCTAAAAGGAGTTTTTCATGTTATGTTAATCAGTTTAGTTTGTAATTGTTGGGAAAGGGACTTTTAAGTTTGAGATGAAGAAACCTCGTGTATATATGTGTTTTTGGCCATTTTTTCTTGTTTTAAATCCACATATTTAGGGGGCGCCTGTATGGCTCAGTTGGTTAAGCGTCCGACTCTTGATTTTGGCTCAGGTCATGAACTCACAGTTTGTGGAATTGAGCCCTGCGTCGGGCTCTGTGCTGACAGCACCGAGCCTGCTTAAGAGTCTGTCTCTGTCTCTGTCTCTCTCTGCCCCTTCCCTACACGCACACATGTTTCTCTCTCTCTCTCTCAATAAATGTTTTTTAAAAAAAACACATATTCAAAGCTTAGGTTAAATTTCTACTGTATGAATATCATTGATGTAAGATTCTAGGCACCAGTGCTGATTGAGAATTTTTAGTTCTATTAATAGTCTCTTTCATTTTTGTTTTCATTTTCATTCTAATTGGTTTTAACAAGACTTTTAGGGAGTGTTTACATTTATTAAATTTTAAATTACCTTAACTAGCATTCTTAGAATCTGCCACCTAATGAGTATGTATGTGTTTTCATTTGCACATAATAACAGACTCCTACACTCGTGAGTCATTGGTCCCTTTAAAAACTTGTGTTGACACAAATTATTTTTGTTATGTGCTGACTTGCCTTTAGAACAATTGACAGGGGCGCCTGGGTGGCTCAGTCAGTTGGGCGTCCGACTTCAGCTCAGGTCATGATTCGCGGTTCGTGAGTTAGAGCCCCGTGTTGGGCTCCGTGCTGACAGCTCAGAGTCTGGAGCCTGCTTCAGATTCTGTGTCTCCCTGTCTCTGCACCCCTCCCCTGCTTGCCCTCTGTCTGTCTCTCTCTGTCTTTCTCTATCTCTCTCTCTCTCAAAAATAAACAAACATTAAAATTAAAAAAAAAAAGAATAATTGACATTTAATAAGCAAAAGTTATAGGGGTCACAAGAAAGAAGCATCAAAACAAAATGTGGGAGTAATTTCTTTAAGACATTGATTAACAATACCATTAAAGGTGAGTTCAGCTCAACTCGTATTTATTGGAGGCATCCTTGACATGTACTGAGTCCTGGTACAAAAGTGAATAGTGAAAAAAGTGATTAGTGATGTAGTCCTTATTTTTGTGGAGCCTGTGGTCTAGTGAGGGAGACAAATATAATTTCTGTGGAATTTGTTGAAATATGTGCAGGATCCCATTTCTTCTCTATCTTGTTTAATCAAGAAAATGAAATTGTAAGATTATTAATATTTTTGAAATTATTGAGAGGAGATTTAAAGAACTGGGAGAAATAAGCTAAATTAGTGACAGAGTATTGAAAATTGAGGAAAACAGTTTAAAAGACAGTTATGAACCACAGGATAATGAAAATAGGCCACCCTGGTATTAAAGATGGAGGGCAGAAGAGAATAGCCTGCAAAGAAGATTTTGAAGGAATGGTGACAGATTAATATGAAAAAAGTACCAAAGATGCCAGGTCTATCGGTTAGTGGGTTTAGGTATCAAACAGAGCATGCAGATTTATAAGAACAGGGCTCAGAAATGGAGCAGTTCCAGAGTTGGTCCATAGCTCAGTGATGTCACTAAGGCTGCTTCTCCTCTCTGTGTCTACTTTGCCATCTTGACCACGTTGGCATTTTTCCTCAGGCTTGTCCCCTTATGGTCAGCAGTTGAATGAAGCAGCCAAGCACCACATCCTCATTCAGTTGCATGCAGAAGCAGGAAGAAGAGGGCATTTCTTTTCTAACTGTTCCTTTTTATCAGGGAGGGAAAACTTTCAGAAAAATCCCCAGCAGACTTTGTAATGGGTGCCTTTGACAGGATGAGATTATTTAACCATGCTCCAGATGTGGCAAGGATCAGCTATTTTCAGCTACACTGAGAGGTGGGCTTTTCTAAGAAAAACTTTTTTTAAAAGTTTATTTATTTTGAGGGAGAGAGCATGAACGAGAGAGAGGGGGAAAGAGAATCCCAAGCAGGCTCTGCACTGTCATTGCAGAGCCCAGTGTGAGGCTCAGACTCACGAACTGTGAGATCGCGATCTGAGCCACAAGAGTTGGACACTTAGCCGACTGAGTCACCCAGACACCCCCAAAACAAACATGTTTTATGCAAAGGATCAATAATCAGAATAGGAGCAGGAAACTAGAAGTTAGTGGAGTGGTTAGCACTTTTACATTTCTGAAGGAAGTCAGTTTCCAACAGTTTCATACCCAGCCAAATTTTATCAGTTAAAAGTGTTGGTAAAGTTATTTTTGGCCATGGAGACTTAGCTCCCACAAATCTTCTAGGAAGCTACTGCTGAATGTGTTCTAGCAAAATAAGGAAATGAACCAAGAAAGGGGAAGGTGTGGAATTGGGAAATAGGAGATTCAAATCAAAGGAGAGGTAAAAGGAATCTCTGATAATGGTGAAGGGAAATTGCAGGGTAACAGCTATGTAGTAGGTCCACTTTGGTGTAACCAATCCAAATTTCAATAATCCAAATTTCAATAGGTCAAAGCCTTTGGAAGAGATCTCATCAAGAAAGTAAAATTTATAGAATTCTGAATATGTTTGAATTAACTGAGGACAGATTAAAAAAAAAATTTTTTTTTAACGTTTATTTATTTTTGAGACAGAGAGAGACAGAGCATGAACAGGGGAGGGGCAGAGAGAGAGGGAGACACAGAATCTGAAACAGGCTCCAGGCTCTGAGCTGTCAGCACAGAGCCCGACGCAGGGCTTGAACTCACGGACCATGAGATCATGACCTGAGCCGAAGTCGGACGCTTAACCGATCAAGCCACCCAGGCGCCCCGAGGACAGATTTTTAAAGAACTGTGTAAACTAGAGTTGACTTAAAAGTACATTTACAAAAGTATGTAAAAAAGTACATTGAAAACTAAGCAAATTTAGTCTAGGAATTAAAAAAAAAAAAAAGTTTTGTTTGTTTTTTTCGGACAGCTCAGAGCCTGGAACCTGCTTCGGATTCTGTGTCTCCATCTCTCTGCCCCTCCCCCCAATAAGTATTTAAAAACTTTAAAAAGTATGCAAGAAAGGAAATATGGTATATATTGCATGGCTCTATTATGAGTAGCTTTTACCAAGTCGTAGCAATTTGTATTAAATAAAAAAAAATTTAAAGGCCGAGTTCTGGGCTAATGGTAGTCCTGAGACACCTGGAACAAACAGTAGGAAACCACTTTGGAGGGACATTCCCACATCCCACCACAAAAAATAAAAACAAGCAAACACCAAAAACAACCAAATAAACATACAAAACCAAACACAAAACACCGCACAAACCAAAAAGTCCTCTGAAGATGAGCTTATAATAAATAATTACAAAATACATGTGATTTTTTTTCTTACTAGCAAAAGATGAAGTATATAATATTAACTCAGGCATGCCTATGATTTTTTTTTTTCCTTCACAGTCTGTAATGTCTGATATTTAAGTCACATGGGTTATTTGTAATACTAAAATTTCTTTTCTACCTTAGAAAAAATTTACTTTTAGTGTGTAATTCTATACAGTGTACAGTGGCAACACTTTAAAGTTATTTATGAGGTAAATTTTATTTCTTAGTGTGATATTTTAATTTTTTAAACAGAGTAAAAAGAAATTTGAAAGAGAATGTAGAGAGGCAGAAAAGGCACAACAGAGTTATGAAAGATTGGATAATGATACTAACGCAACCAAGGCAGATGTTGAAAAGGTAAGAAATAATCCAAACTGACTTTGATATAAAAATATTATTACTTGCATGTGGAGGGTAATTGTAATATTTGTTTTGGTATTAGATTTCTCCAAGAGAAACACTACGTCTAAATCTAAAATATACAAATATTTGTGTACTTCAAATCACATGTTAGTCGGATTGTGTTTATTTTATTGTAATGTCTTAACTGCATTCAGAATGCATAGGAAAGATATAATTGCTATTGAGAATGAATTTCTAAACTTAAAAAAAAAAAAAAAAATGAGTTTCTATCCTATTCCAAAACAGAATAGGAAGTCTAAGGTATGTTGATGGGGTATGCAAATGGGGGTTGGGTAGTGTGCTTCCCTAACTTGACCCAAGGCAAAACAAGATAAAAGTGTCAGAAGTATGTGATGTTAGTTAGCTATTTGTGTTTTTGTTTCATTCATTCTTTCATTCATTTTGGAAAACTGAGCTGTTCATCGCTGATTCTGGGCCAGATGTTTTATAACATAACTATTTGTAAGGATCAGCCCTTAACTACTGCTGCTTAGCTTTTCCTTCTTTGCTGTATGTTCTTTATCTTAGAACATTGGACATTTGAGAGGGGTAATTTTCTGCATTCCATTTTCTTTACCACTTAAAGCCATAAAATTATATAAAATTCAGATTACAATTATCTTAAAGTCCTTCTAGTATAACTTGTGAGGGTTTTATTTTTTTCTACCCTATTTCTTAATGACTTTTTATACCTCTAATGATAGTTAAGTCCCTTGTCATTGGAAATACACAGACTTAAGGCAGTTTGTTCTTTTTTTGATTTTTCCAACTCTAGCATTTCCTTATATTGATCCCACTGATCGCTGTGTTTAGTTTTAGTTTCTTTGAGGTACTGGGAAAGTATTCTGTATTTTCTACATAAAGCTCTTTAGATATTCATAGCAGATTCTCTGTCCCTAGATGAACCATTGTATTTCTTTATTCTACTGAGGAAATGGCTTTAAGTCACTTTTCATTATGACTGTTTTCCTTTGGATACCTGTTAATTTGTCAGTATCCCACCTAAATTATGTTAACTTCCAGTTGGATGTAATAATCCAGATAATGGTCTGATCAGTCCAGAGTTTGATTACCTCACTCATTTTGAACACCAAATTTATGTTAATTATGGCCTAAATGTATATTGATTTTTTTTTTTTTTTTTTTTTTTTGAGCAACCACATTGTTTGGATGGACTCCCATTGGGTTTATGGTTAACCCCATGTCTTTTCACATATGGTGTGATATGAGAACATGTGTCTCATAACTTGTACTGTTGGTATTTTAGATGCGTGTGTACATCTGTATCAATTATTAGACTTTGCGGTTAAGATTTTTGGACCCTGATTTTGATCATCCATATATTCATTTCCTTCCTAGCATCATGTCATGCACATAATGTGTTATTATTTGATAAAAATGTGGATCACAACAGTTGCAAACACTGTTGTATACATGGGAGGCTTGCTTGCTGGTTGACACTCCTTAAAAACTCCTTTGACTTATTATCAAACATTGATTGGAATACATAGCTTAGGTACTAGGCAAGATAAGGGACTCTAACTGGACTCTCATTTAACTTATGTTTTTTATTTTGTCTACAGAGATCTCTTTAGAGACTAATTAGACATTTTGAAATCTAGATAGAATATGTTAATAGTTTGACCTAACTTAAGAATTTTAACGTTTATAGTTTCCTTTTTATACTCCTTTGTTTGCAACCTCCTTACTTATTAGAGAATTAGGAAAACTTTGAGGATTTGCTTTAGGAACTATAGAGTAGAGGGATTCTCTTGTAAGTGACAGGTAGGAGAAAGGAACATAGTTTCAATTGAGCAATTACTGATAAAAGTTTAAAAAAAAAAAGAAGGAGCAAGCCTATTACTGATCTTTCTAAAGAAAAGAAAGGCAGTTGCGTAACAATGTGAGTATACCATAACACTCCTGAACTGGTCACCTAAAAATGATTAAGATGGTCAATTAAGATGATATTGTGTGTTTTACAACAATTAAAAATAAAAAAAAAAAGTTAATGTAATATTTTTAAAAAAGGCAGTTAAGTATGAAGCCCACAGGGGGGCTTCAGTTGTTCTAGTTTCTAGCTTTACACTCCTCTATGCCCTGCTGGAACCTTTGCCCTAGGCTTTAGGAATCACAGCCAGTGACTTAGAACAGGAGCCGTTTCGCCTGACCATTGTGGGTAGGGAATAATTTGGATTCCTCTATTCCATCATAGTTTGTGGGAACAGGGAGAAAGGGGGAAGAAGTAAATGAATGTGTACTTAAGGTCCCAGAACTTCAAATGTATTTTTCTGTAGAAATACTTCGGGCTATGGTGTTTAGTTTCCATAGTACTTAAGTATTAGAATCTTCAAGTACACTGTAGATTAAATTTTCTTTTTGTGGGCTTCTCTATTATCTTGGCTACTGTGTATTTCCACAGGTCAGTTTGTTTCTGAGTTCAGAAGAACTAACTTGTGGACCTACTATTAGAAGGTTAGAGACTACATTTTGTAGAAAATGGAATTAGAACAATAAAGTGTATTAATGTGTTTTACAACTTCCAGAGCACTCTCATATAACATGATTGGTTCCTTGGAGCACTGTGAAAAATGGAGTTCAATTCTTACTTTTTTTTCTTATTACTTTAGAGTAATTGAGAAATTTACTTAGATTCCCCTCCAATAAATCTAGAATTAATGATTTTATGTTAGTATTCTAATGTTCTTACCAATGTAGATGATGCTGATGTGACCTATTCAAAAAGCATTTCTCTAAGAGCTTGAGATGAACAGAACTATATTCTAAATAATCATTCCTGAAAGTACCTTTGGTTTTGTATAGAGACTGAAATCATTGTTGAGTATTACCATATCCAAAAATCATATATTTAATCATTAGTGTTTCACTGTGGTTCTGAGTTGCATATAAGTGGATCATGTTTTAAATGTTTTACTATAACTTGTTAACTGTCTAAAGTATTTCTATGGTGTTTTTCGTCTTCTGGTTAAGAGCATACTGTTGCAGGTCAAGCCATAATGTTGTCATTTGTTTAATTTTAAAAAAGTCTGGATTTGGTAAGGAGAAACTTTATTTGAACAGATTATTGCAAAGGGAAGGACTGTTGCAAAAAGAGAAAAGGATTGCTGCAATAGGAGAGTGCTCTGTCCATAAGATATGCAAGCATCTCCTTAAATTTTAAATGATATTAATAGTTAGAAAAAGTCTAGGTTTAGCATAACTTTTAGAAAAATGAATCAGGTTTCATTTTGTTGTTGTTGTTATTTGTGTTGGTAATGATGTGGACCAATTTGTCTCTAGGCCAAACAGCAGTTGAATCTGCGTACACATATGGCTGATGAAAATAAAAATGAATATGCGGCACAATTACAAAACTTTAATGGAGAACAGCACAAACATTTCTACGTAGTGATTCCTCAAATTTACAAGGTAAAGTTTAGATATATGAAATTAATCTAGTTTTAGAGTTGGAAGAGCTAGTCTTTTTATATGTGAAACTTTTAAATTTGAGGCATCAACCAGGATGTTTCTAGATTCACTAGTCATCAGGACTAGTGATAAGAACTTCTTTTATGATTATAGATTTGAAAAGTAAATATTTCCTAACTTTGAAATCACGAATTTTCCTACTGAATAATTATTAGTGTAATAAACAGTCCAGTAAAACAATGACATTTTCTAGATAAATTTTAATACTGTATCATTGAGTATTAGGACATAGGGGGGATTCACTGGAATTGTTCTTGGTAAGCTGCTTACCTAGAATTGACATGTAGCTTTTTGACACTATACCAGAGTTACTGGCATTACCCCAGGTGGCAGAAATAAATCTTATGAAATGTATTTGCTAGCCTGGTTTTTGCCTGCTTGTCTTCCTAGTTGCCAGATCATAAATGTAATTCAGGCCGTGAGTTTGCTTACAAATTCCATCCGTCATCACTTGATGATAAACAGTTGCCAAACAGCCTGAGGTAAAGACCCAGAATTTATATGAGGGTTAAGTTATGTTACTGCTTATTCTAGAAAGAAGAGAAATTAGAGTAAAGGGATTGGAAAGAGTGTTGAAAGTAGTATCTGGGAGAGCAGAGCTTATATGGAAAGAGTTGTCAGCCCAGATATATTTTCTTTTTCATTGTAAGGCAAATTAGCAGTACAAAGGAAGCATAGTTAGAGAGGGTGGCCTAGAGTGGGTATCATATTCCAGTCATTTAATCCAGAGCATCTAGCCTCATGAGTAGCATCTAGTCATCATCACTCAGTGGTGCTTTTCTAGGCTCTCCAGCCAAGCCATTATGTTCTGGGGAGACCAAAGCTGTGTTTTGTGCTTAATCCTTTTGTTTGAACCTTGCTATGGAGCAGTCTTGCCATTTTTTTTTTTTCAGTGTTTATTTATTTTTAAGAGAGAATGAGTGGGATGGCGCTGGAGGGGGGGGATGGGGGGGGTGCAGAGGGAGAGAGAGAGAGACACAGAATCCTAAACAGGCTCCAGGCTTTGAGCCATCAGCACAGAGCCCAATGTGGGGCTAGAATGTGTGAACTACGAGATCACGACGTGAGCCGAAGTCAGACACTTAACTGACTGAGCCACCTAGGTGCCCCCAGTCTTGCCATTTTGTAATGCTGGGAACAGTTCCTTTGTGAAAATGTGGGTGTCAGAGTAAATCCACAAGCTTTGGGAAGTAGAGAGGAAAAGCTGGTATAAAGGCTGTGGGAGTGTGGGGACTTGAACAGTGTAGCTGTGTCCTAGGAGAAAAAGGTTAGTAGTGTCGGCAAATATTAAGGGGTCAAAAATGCCTGTAAGTTATTTGGCTTCACTTGTCATAGCATAATTCTTAGGGGCATGTACCAGTAAATTTTTGAATTGTGGGGATTCCATTGTATGTACCACTTTCACCTTTTGGCTTCCTGTTTTCATCTTGTATCCCCAATCCTTTGATAGTTACTGAGCAGTAGACTGACTAGTAGGTCTGAGTACCTGTTGGTATTCAGTCAACTATGGATCCTTAATCCAGCGAGATCTTACCAAAGTAATCTGAACTAATTTAAGGACTTAGAACTCTCAGATTTATATATGTTACAGGCTAATTGCTTAAAAAGAAAGAAAAAAAAAACCCATCAAAATTCTGTTTTCGAGTGCAGCTTTTCCTGGAAGCATAGACAACTGCTCTGACTGAAGAATGGAAAGGTGGAGGTGGTATGAGGTAGGGAGCTGGTAGCCTGTTAGGGGATCCCTTTAGAATATTTGAAAACCAGTGTCACCTGGTTTAGGATGTGCTGAAAGGCTTGATTTTTTTTTTTTTTTTTTTCCCTTGTGTTATGTAACAAGTCTCAGGTTTTAAGTACTGTAAGACTGTTGAAAAGGTATTAACAACAGTGTGACTGTTAGTGTAGAATCCTAATTTGGGGGGTGGGGTTGCGTCAGAAGGAAAAGAAAATTTAATATTCCCTTTTTTTAAAAAAATTCTGATTATTAGCAACTACAAGAAATGGATGAACGAAGGACTATTAAACTCAGTGAGTGTTACAGAGGATTTGCAGACTCAGAACGCAAAGTTATTCCTATCATTTCAAAGTGTTTGGAAGGAATGATTCTCGCCGCAAAATCAGTTGATGAAAGAAGAGTAAGTGCTATATAATTATATTTGAATAAATTATTTGGTTTGCATATGCAGTTTCAGTTGGTGAAATGAATTGGGAAAGGGGTGAAGTAATTGATGGGAAGCTGATTATACTTTATATTCTGTAGAAGTCTGGCAATAGATTGGACTGCTTTGGGCTTTTTTTTTTCCCCCATGTTTATTTATTTTTAAGAATGAAAGAGAGCGTGAGCAGGGGAGGGACAGAGAGAGAGAGGGAGACAGAATCCGAAGCAGGCCCCAGGCTCTGAGCTGTCAGCACAGAGCCTGACATGGGTCTCAAACTCATGGAATGAGAGATCATGACCTGAGCCGAAGTCAGATGCCCAAACGACTGAGCCACCCAGGCACTCAATGGACTCCTTTGGGCTTTTAAGACTGTTCTGAACACTAAAATTCTAGTTGTTTTGAAAGAAAATTTTAATCCTTCCTTTTCCCCTGACTAAATTTTCAGTTCTACTCCAAGAGTATAACACAACCTGTGAACTGTAGGTTACAAACTGTGTTGTACTCTTATTCTAGTGAAAGTTTAGAGAAAGAAATAGATATAAAGTTACTATAAGAATTGCTTTTTAATGGAAGAGTTGGCACTTGAACTGTGGGTAGTGTATGGAGTAATGGGCAAAAAGGAAGGGCAGTAGAAGGAACAGCACAGCCCTGCTCCGAAAGTATATCCACTAACCTGTCTTAATTAAGGTCTAGCAAGAATCTTGTACCTGGTCATTTCTCAATAAATGTTGATTGAGTGACCAGAAAGGGTAGTTGGCAGAAATTTATGTTATGAAGAAGGAGCAAGAGAAGAGAACCAGTGTTGGGGGAGTGCTAAATATATACCACATATTTTAGTCTTCATAGCAAGTTGGTATTAATGAGGATTTTTTTCTGTAACAAATAGAATTTTGACTTGAATTTTAAAAATAAAAGGATTTTAGGGTTCTTTAATCAGAAATTCAGAAGTACATTTATATTTCAGTATGGCTGGTTACAAGGTTACAAATGTAGTTAGGTCCCTTCTCTCTCATTCTTCTCATCCTTTAGCAAGTGATTGGTAGGGTGGCGTTAATGACAAAACTAAGGTGTGACTTAACAGATAACTTTTGAGTAAAAGGCAAAATGTACAATGAACAGAAATAGGGAATAAAAGAGAAGGGTTTTAAACAGGAGGAGTTTATAAGAGATAAAGTATTCTGTTTGAAAATAATGAGTTTAAGGTGTCAGAAGAACATTTGGATAGTGGTATGTACTTCCAAAGACAATATATAGTATAGTTATGTGAGTTTTAAAGTTTTAGGGGAAATAGAACTTTATATTTTTAAAGTTTCTTTTTGTATTTAATATTGTTTGTGAGATCTTTCTCCATTGTTCAGTTAACATTCCCAACTGTCTTCAGTATATTTTATCTTTTCCCCTGTTGGATGCATGAAAGCCTTTCTACCTCTTACTCTTTTACATAGATGCCTTTTCCCCTGTTTCAAAGATCAACTTTTTGTAGATATCCTGTAAAGCAAAAAGCCTTTTTCTCTGAAACTTCTTAGAATTTCTACTTGAGAATAACTTCCTGTATTCCTATTCTAAGAAAGTTAGATCTTTCTTATCAACTAACTTGTCCTCAGATGAATTTCAGTGGGTTGAAGTTGTGGAATGAAAACACTTCATGAATATTACAAACTAATAAAATGTTAATTTGATTATAAATTCGTATTTTATTGGGATTAAAATATTTAAGGCTTATTACTAATCCACCAGAAGAAATTATTCACTTTAACCTTTAATTATTATCTGTAGAATTATTTCCTTTAAATTTTTGCTGGTTGTTTCCTTGAGTAAATTTTTAACAGCTAACAGTATTAAAAATAAATGAAATGATTTTAAAAACATGTTTCTTACGTGTAGGACTCTCAAATGGTAGTGGACTCCTTTAAGTCTGGATTTGAACCTCCAGGAGATTTTCCATTTGAAGATTACAGTCAACATATTTATAGAACCATTTCTGATGGGACTATCAGTGCATCCAAACAGGAAAGTGGGAAGATGGATGCCAAAACCACAGTAGGAAAGGCCAAGGGCAAGTTGTGGCTCTTTGGAAAGAAGCCAAAGGTAAAAGTCATGAAATTCCTCTATGCTAATAGTTTTATTTTAGTGTGTCATTTAAATCAATGTAGGTGTTGAGTGGATAATGGCTTACTATTAATAGAGAATAAGTATTTTTATCTGAATGATTCAGTTAACTTTTCACTTATTAGAAACATAGTTTTGTATCTTAATAGTAAAAATTATTTCTGGAGTTAAATAACATTTGACCACCACTTAATGAGTAAAAATGTTAAATAGTTGTTAATACCTCTTGAATTATATGCTTTTGAAATTTCACTTGTATGTAGTTTCAATCAGAATTTCTAAGGAAACGTTGTGATCTAACTATAAGACCACCAAAATTGCAGTTCTCTATTAGAATGAATGATTGACTATAGCAATAATAAATGTCACATTAGGTCTTATAGATCGTACTAATGAAGTTATTTTTATCATCTATGTGAATGTTTAATGGGAGGGGCCCAATGTTTGTGGTTATTTGAAGTTTAAAAATCTCCAGTTTACTAAGAGAATCTCTCTTAACTTCTTGTTGAAACCCATTTTTTGATGTGCTGTATATGTTAGATAAATCTAGTTCAGCAGCATGAGCAAATGGAATAGATGAGTGCTTAATCCTACCAATGTAGTGCTTATAATAGTGTCTATCTAGTATGGGAATAGATATGTACTTTTAATCTGATATGCTCTATTTATTAAAGTATAGGTGACTTTAATTCATTTTTCTGATCTAGACATAAGAATGCAGATAAATTTAACTCATAATATACCTATTAATCTCTTCAGAAGTACACTTATAATTAACTCAAGCATTATTCATGCTTTTAATATTTTCCAGGTGAGAAGTTGAGAGGTGAGACTTTTTTTTTTAAGTCAAATCAGAGTAGATAGGAAAGCTTAGAAAAACCAGGACTGCTGAAGTTTTTTTTTTTTTTTAAATGAGCTGCAATGAAGATGAAATAGAAACAGTCTGAGAGAAAAACCACAAATGTAATGAAAACTTTTTGCCTATTTGTGATAATAATTAGTTGCAGTTTTAATATATATTATCTATTTAGATAACTTTACCTGTAGCTGTTGCCTTTACCTCTGACAAGTGCAGGTTAAGTATAACCAGTTAGGTAGTGCTAATGTCCTAGAAATTAGAAGAGAATTTTTTTTATGTAGGTCATATTGCTTTCTCTGACATTATAATTTGTGTACTCTATATTTTTAATGTCATTTTGTAAAAAGTGATCAAATGGTACATTTCTTAAAGTAAATTTGACTTCTTAAAATGACCGTTTTGGCAAAACTATGTTAATATTCTTATAACATTTTTATAGAAAACTTTGAGATTTATTATGTGAAAAGTATGTTGCCAAAAATAGAATTTTCATTTAGGAGAAAACTATGCACATTTGGCTTATTGATTCCTTTCTTTATTTCCATATTAGCCACAGTCCCCACCCTTAACCCCTACTAGTTTATTCACATCCAGTACTCCTAATGGGTCCCAGTTTCTCACATTCTCCATTGAGCCCGTGCATTATTGTATGAATGAAATAAAAACAGGGAAGCCCAGAATTCCTTCTTTCAGAAGTCTCAAAAGAGGGGTAAGTTTAATAATGGGTTAAAATGCATGATGGCCTATTGTGTGTGTAGTGTGGCTTTTAATACTCTCCACCCTCATTATAAGGCTCTCTCCTGTAAATATGTAGTTTAAAAAGACCACAGAATTAAGTATAGCTGCCCTCAAGTTAAAAATAACTCCTCTTTATAACATTTGAAATGCGCAACCATAAAAGAATGGTATTATAAAGAGGGTGCTGGGTACAATCATATTAGCTATTTTTTTGTTTATGTGAAATCATATGTCCACCATTGTCTTGTAATGTATTTACATTTTTAAGACTTTCAGTAATTTGTCACTGCAGTTAACTCATGCAATACTTTGTCACTAATGATGACTTCTGCCAATTTATAAAGTATTTTGTTGTCGATAAAAAAATCAAATTCAATTTTTAATTTCCCTACTTTTAGAAGTATAAAACACAGTTTCCAGTAGTTAAATAAGAAATTAAAGATAGGCATGTTAAATATCAAGATTCTAGATCATATTAAGATAATACATTAGAAGATACTTTGTAAATTATTTGCCTATAAAATACTAGATATTACTGAGTAATGTTTACATGGCATTTGTGTTCTTGAGCTTAAAAAAAAAGTATTTTTTTACCAAAATATTTTTTTTAATTGCCCAGTCTTTGGTATTTACTCAAAACTAAAGTTATTCTGTAAATGAAAAATTTTAGAATTGTAAAAATCAAATATCAAGCTATTTTTTAGCAACACCTATTATACTACTGATAAATAGTAGTGTTATTCCATTATGTTAGTGAAACTAATTTCTCTTGTTTATATTTGATTTTAAGGATGTGTTTGTAATATTCATAGCTCATAGTTTAGATATATTTATGAAATTTGAACATTTGTTTGGACATATGAAAAACATAGGTGTGATAGCCCACAGATGAGAACTCAATCTATCAGTGCCATTAAAAAATCTAATCATTAACAGTGATATACTATAGTTGGGCTTACTCTTGTTCTTGCCATTCTTCCCCCACCTTCCCTCTTCCTCCCTTCCTCTCTGCCTTCCTGCTTGCGTTCTTTTTCGATTCTTTTCTTCTCTGTCTAGTTGAGTTTCTCTTTTGGCCACATGTAGAGTTGAGTTTCTCTTTTGGCCACATGTAGAACAAGATATATTCATTTAGGGCAAGATGACATTATTTGCATTTTCATTAAAACACTATGACAACCTGAAGTGATGTCAGTAATGCAGTAGACATGTTCTAGTATATGATGTCCCTTTTTGGACTTCCTTTTTTCCTATACTGTCATGAACATTTTTACATCTATCTTACCTACTTCTGTGTTGAATGATGATATAGGTAATTAATGATATTCTGAAAAGCCAGTAGGAATGAGTCTGTATTATACAGTACAGGTAACCTGTATTCATTTTTAAAAGCCCTTAACACTTGTTGGAAACACTTAAGAAATCATTGGGGATTTTCTTTTGCCTGACTTAGGAGGGCAGAATTCCCATCTTTCTTCTCTATGATGATTTAGATTTTATTAAATATTCTGCTGTTATGAAAAATGACTGTTTAGCAGCTATATTTTTGTAATTGTTTCTGTATCTTACACATTGAGTCTACCAGATCCAGTTAACAGTAATCTATACAGTATAGTCACAGAGATATCAAATAGTTGTGGGAAATTTAGGCAGTTAGAACTGTGAGCTTTGGAGAGAGAAGTTTAAATATGTGACCTCTTCATTTTTATTGAATAAGTTATAGGTGGAATTATAAAATCTACATTTTATAAAATTGTAGAACTTAAAAGTATCTGCTTAGTTATTATTTGTCTTATTTCCACTTACTGCTTTAGTTTTAAATATTAGAACATTGTTTTGGGGGAGCCAGTTCCAGAAGGTCAAAATCCTCCTACTTTTGTTATTACCGTACCAAAGGAGAAAAAGCAATATGTAAGGTAGAAAATATGACAGATAAATCGACTAGGATATTGGAGGATAGAGCAGAAAGGAAAGTTTATTACAATCTTGGCATTGACATTTTTCTTTTTTAGTGTTTATTTTTGAGACAGAGAAAGACAGCATGAGCAAGGGAGAGGCAAAGGGAGAGGGAGACAGAATCTGAAGCAGGCTCCGGGCTCTGAGCTATCAGCACAGAGGCTTGAACTCATGAACCACAAGATCATGACCTGAGCAAAGTCGGACGCTTAACTGCCATCCAGGGGCCCCGACATTTTTCATTTTGATTGGTATTTAGTTTATCAGATTCTATTTCAAAATTAACCTATGGAGATATTTTTCTTCCAGTTAAGAATTTTCTCAATATAGGAAAATCCAAAAAGAAGAACTTCTTAAAAAATAATTTATTTTTTTATTTTTATTTTCATTAAAAAAAATTTTTTTTACTGCTTTTGTTTTATTTTTGAGAGAGAGAGAAAGAGAGAGACAGACAGACTGTGAGTAGGGCAGGGGCAGAGAGAGAGGGAGACAGAATCCGAAGCAGACTCCAGACTTTGAGCTGTCAGTACAGAGCCTCACGTGGGGCTGGAACTCAACAAACTGTGAGATCATGACCTGAGCCAAAGTCAGATGCTTAACCGACTGAGCCACCCAGGTGCCCCTAAATGTTTTTATTTTTGAGAGAGAGAGAGTGAGCAGGGGAGGGGCAGAGAGACGTAGAAAGAGAATCCCAGGCAGGTTCTGCACTGACAGTAGAGAGCCCAATGCGGGGCTCAAACTCAAGAACCATGAGATCATGACCTGAGCAGAAGTCAGATGCTTAACCTACTGAGCCACCTAGGCTCCCCAAAAAAGAAGAGAAGCTTTAAGAAGCCAGGTTTGTTTTTTTTTTTTTTTTAAACATGGATTTACATGTCAGTCCATTCACTTACAAAATAAGTCTTAAGGTATTTTGGGGGGAAATTTTTGTTTTTTGTTTTTGTTTTTTGTTTTTGTTTTTTTTTGTAAAAGGACCTGTGCATACAAATTGGTGTAGAATAAAGCAAAACTGAGAGAGATAGAATTCTCTTATTTTTAATGTTTATTTTTGAGAGGGTGCAAGTTGGGGAGGGTTAGGGAGGGGAGAAAAGAGAATTAGAAGCGGGCTGTGCTCTGGTAGTCTGACAGCAGCAAGCCTGATTTGGGGCTCGAACTCATAAACTATGAGATCATGACCAAGTCAAAGTCAGACGCTCAACCAGCTAAGCCACCCAGGTGCCCCAAGTCTTAAGGATTTTAAAAGCTGATGAGTTGTACCATTCAAATCAGAAACTCTTGTTTTGAACTATGTTTGCTACATTGTTTTTTGTTAATATTATATTTTTAAAATATTTATTTTTGAGAGAGCATTAGCGGGGGAGGGGCAGAAAGAGAGAGAGAGAGAGAGAGAGAGAGAGAGAGAGAGAGATAGAAAGAATGAATCCCAAGTAGGTTCTGCACTGTCCGGGGTGAGCCTGACATGGGGCTCAAACTCACGAACTGTGAGATCATAACCTGAGCTGGAATCGAGAGTCAGATGCTTTAACCAACTGAGCCACCCAGGCGACCTATTGTTTTTCCTGAATATCTGCTTTTGGCTTTCTAAAAAATTATAATTTTTCTTTTTTTTTCTATATAAAGTTCCTAATATTTTTAAGGATCTGAGAAATGTTATATTGGACCAGTGTTTTTGAATTTGATGGTTGATACCATTAGACCTTTTCTGAGGGATGATGGTGTATAGTTTTCCTTATGTGAAATCAGGAGCTAACCATTAATGGATAATTGGTGCACACCTCAACTTAACTATTTAATATAGAAACAAATATTTTTTACTATATAACTGTTTCATTTGAGATTGTTGGGTAATCCTTTTTTTTTGGAAGTAGATTTATCTAGCAGTAACAAGTCCATATTATCTGTCTAAATTATTCATGGTCTGAAAGACTTCATAGTCATATTTGTAAGCTTTTTATTTATTCAGAATACAGTTATCAGTATTTTCCTATCTTTAAAAGAAATCTAATAATTTTAATAATTTATATTTATATTTAAAATCTAATCATTTTAATTGCCTAATTTCCTTTTTAGTTCCCTTGTGTATTTATTAAGGTATGGGGGTATGTGAAATTTTCTAGTTATAGATACATGATAATTGTATATGAGAGGAAGATATTTATGTATTGAACATGACTTACTTAAAAGAAAACTTGAATATTTTTCTAATATTTTACAAAGAACTTGAGTTTTTTGTATCCCTAAATCTAAGGTTAGTGTACCATAAATTAATTTTATAATTGATATAAAACTAGACTATCTAAAACCTGAACCATTCGATATTTCAGTTATAATTATCTTAATGTTTTCTCTGAAGCATATTAATACATAAACTGGAAAAATAATTTTTATTTCACTTAGAAATTTAGCTGGGGAAAATTATAAAAGATAAATTCAAATATTCTACATATTTTGTTTCTTGTGCTCTATATAATTTTGTCTTAATAATATTAAAGAAGACCATGAATATCTTTTTAAAACTTAAACTTGTTAACCTTTTTACCAGGAATTTTGTGATCCTAAAATAAGTTGTGCTTTTTGTTCCCTGAAACTACTGACAGTCTAAAGAATGTTAAGCTTAATTGGAAAGCTACTGGATAGCAAATGTCATCTTTCTTATCATCATAACCATTAATATATACAGCCAATTCATTGGAGATAAGGGGTAGATATTTTTGTCAGTTATTTATTAAAGTTCATATTTTTTATGTGAAATTCTTCTACCTGACATCCCCCTTCTTTAAACATCGTGATTTAGAAAACAGGGAAAAATAAAAATTTTAGAGGTTGCAAGCCATGATGAATGAAGATTAATTGAAGATTAGCTTTGTAAAGCCAAATTGCATATTACGGGTCACAAGGAGTGTGTGTGTGTGTGTGTGTGTGTGTGTGTGCGTGTGTGTGTGCATGGACACATGTGTGCACACGTGTGTTTACTTGGTATGTTTGGTAGATGCATTGCCAGTTGCAGAGCCCTGCTAACCCACCTCATGTGGGACGGACACACACAGACACACACACACACCATTAGTGTATATATGTGTGGTACATACCGCACGAGTAGTATATATACTGTATGAGAGCACTCTGGCTATATCCTTTTATATTTTCAGAAAGAAAAATTTTATCTAGTTTTCTTTCTAAAAATTGACGTTATATTTTTAGTGTTGCTTATTGAGCATATGGATTTCAGAAAAACTGAAAAGTAGACACTCCGTTTTCAAAGCACCATTCAACCCATGTATTTGTGTCTGTTAAGAAATATGTATGGGAAACTTGAATCTGGGTGACTCATTGTTTTGATAATGGGTTTCTAATGTGTCTGTACATTTTTTAAAAAAACCTTATAACTAAGGTAGAAATGTTACCCTTGACATATTTAAATTCAAAAAGTGTTTTGAGCTATAGCAGTTCCTGTGATGCCAGTTTGTTTAATGCATTGGGAAGAGTTTTTCATTTTTTAATACTTCATAGAAGAGTTTTTCAAGTGGCTAATATTGGATCTTTATATTTAGCTCTTCAAATATTAGTATTTTGAGAATGAAGAACTATAAGTAAAATCCACTTACGGAGAATTTCTATTTACTTTTAAGTTTTTGTTGCATTTAGAAAATATCTGCCCATTATCATCAGTGTATTTTTTTTTTTTTGCAAGTAATTTACTTTCCCCAAAATGTGCTTAAAATTGTTTTTCTGGCATAATTGTTTGGATTGTGAAATGTTCATGATTTATTTTAATATTGTAAAAAAAAAAAGTATAAGTTATTGCATCTTCTGTATTGATTTCATGTGAATAATTTACCATTTCTTTCTGTTTTCCATTGAACTATTCAGTGGTCGGTGAAGATGGTAAGCCTTATGTGCTGATCTATATACTGTGCCAACATTAAATAATCTCAAAACTTTTTTTTTTTTTTTTTTAAGTTTATTCTGAGAGAGAGAGAGAGAGAGAGAGAGAGTGAGCGAGCGAGCATGAGCTGGGGAGGGGCAGATAGGGAGACAGAGGATTCCAAGCAGGCTCCATGCTGTCAACACAGAGCCTTGTGTGGGGCTCAAACTCCCAAACCACAAGATCATGACCTGAGCTGAAATCAAGAGTCAGACACTTCACACCCAGGTGCCACTCAAAACATTGTGGGTTTTTTTTTTTTTTTTTTTTTAATTCAGACTAAGTAGTAAGGTACAACCTTACATTTTCACCTTGTATGTGTCTTTTCTTGTTATAATTTGATCCATAGTCCAACATATGCCAGTATTTCTTGATGTCATAAAATTCTAAAATAATATGGTTAACTTCAATCAACCTATTAAGTTCCTAAATGTTACTGAGTGGAGTCCTTGTCATGTTACAGAGCATAAAATTATAGTTAATCATTAAGTTACATGGTAGAACAAAAGTTCATATTTTTACACAAGGAAAATTAAAAATGATTTTTAATGTCTTTTAAAAAGATTGTATACATGTTATTTGTAGTTTATCACAAGAATCATTAGATTTTCAAAATAGTAAGAAAGAAAATTTCCTACTAATTTCATTAGAGAGTCAGTACTTTCTTCTGTAGTACTGAATGGGAATAAAAGCACACATAATCTAAATATAGTATGTGTGCTTGCGCAGTTGTGGGTGAGTGTGTGTGTGTGTGTGTGTGTGTGTGTGTGTGTGTGTGTGTGTGAGTGAGGTGGTCCTTTATGCATTTCAATCACATTAATGGAACTGCATTGTGAAGACCTAACGCCCAAATCATTGGGGGTTGCATAGTTTCTTATTTTTAGAAAGTAGACCACTCTCTTTCAGACCAGTTTCTTTCAGACTTTCAGTTTAGCCTTTTTAAAATGTATTCCCTTGTAGAAGTTGTCAATAAATACCTCACAGGTCTTTATATCCATTGGAAATAGTGTTTAGCTCTCAAATTCTATAAAAGAATAGGTTATGTCAAAATGGGATATTAGAAATGCTTTCATACCTACTGTTACTAAATTTGAGAACAAGGTTTGATTAGGGGTAAGTGGGAAGCAGGCAGGTTTACTTACAGGTAATTGTGAGTTTATTGTAATACCAAAAAATTACCCACATTGAAATATATTTCTTTACTTCACTAGATAGTTTTTCAAAATTTTAAGAAATATTTAAAAATATATAGATTAAAAGTTTTATCTTTGGCACATATATAATACTTTTCAAAACCTACATCTGAAGTTAGATTAAAACCGACAACTTACATTAATAATTGACCACTAAATTTAAAGGCACCTTGCATAGGAAATTCTGCCATTCATTTATTTAGGTCAGATTTGGTTGATTGACATTTTATTATTTCTGCTACTTGGTAGATTAAAAAACCAAAGCCACTTAGACAAGATGCCCTATTTTTTAAGGTGAGCTTGTTGAATATCCATAATGTATAGGCCACTTGGGGAAAATTCTGGAGATTCTGTTATTAATGAAATGTTAACCTTTGATCATGGTTCTATCCTAAGAGTGAGTTTTCTCTTTTTTTAAAAGTCAGGGAAACATTCTTAAAGATGGTGAAATAAAGCTACTAAGTATGTTATAGGCATAAATGGCCCAGAGAGCAAGGATGAGTTTCATTTCAACAATACTTTAAAAATTGAACTGGCATATTCTTCAAATCACCATTTAATTTTCTTTTAATTTTTTTTTTTTTTTAACGTTTATTATTGAAAGAGAGCGTGAGCAGGGGAGGGGCAGAGGGAGAGGGAGACACAGAATCTGAAGCAGGCTCCAGGCTCTGAGCTGTCAGCACAGAGCCCAGCGCGGGGCTCAAAGTCACAAACCGTGAGATCATGACCTGAGCCGAAGTCGGACGCTTAACCAACTGAGCCACTCAGGCACCCCTCATATCGCCATTTAAAAAAGAAAAATGAAGAGTGATAGGTATCATCAATTTTTAGAGTGTATCAAAACTTATGTAAATATGGGTTTATGGTAAATAGAATCAATAGTTGCTAATATTGGCTCTGTTGTGTAACCTCTAATATGAGTGACATGATTAACACTTAAGATGGGAAAGACATAATTTGAATCAGGAGTTTACAACTAAATACTAGTACTTTTTCCTAAATGATAGTTTCTTGAATATTAAAACATTAAAAATTTTTCAAACATCAAGCATCTTTCCTAAAGAAGGATCACATCTTTAATCTTTGGATTTTATCTTTCTTTTGGGAAAAACTGAGGTATGTTATTGGTTGTACAAAAGGATAATTGAAAATAAACTCCTTATTAGAATAATTTCTACTTTCAGTTCACACAGTGGATAGTTTTACCTTTTGTATGTTTTGGTTCTAAAGAGTGGTTTAATAAGTGTAATCATTCAGAGACTATGCAATATTAAAATATATTTCACCAGTTAGATTATCTCTGTGAGGTAAGTTGCCTACTTATTTGTATAAGCTTTTCATATTTGCAGTCTGAACATTCACAGTATTTGATTTGGGAATGTGGTGATGTTATATAAAGAACAATAATTTGTATAGGTGAGAAATGTTATGTGTTTCCATTTTGTTGTTGTTGCTGTAAGAAGGTTCATATGTATTTATTTTAACTGCCAAGACCTGAAAATGATGTGATAGTGGTCATTACCAATTTTCTTTATCTGGTTATATTTTTAACTGTTCTATTTCATGATTTCATAAACTGGAATTCAAGCTTTGTTCAATATAGTTGTTTTAATTTACATACACATATCTGTGTAGATTTCTTCTTAAAAGTTTGGGGCTAATTTTAAATTAAACTTAAAACTGATGTGTGTTTTTATTTTATAGCGGGTATATTTAAAAAAGAAAATTTCCTCAAGATGTCTTTTATAATTTAGATTCTCTTTTCAGGGCCCAGCACTGGAAGATTTCAGTCATCTGCCACCAGAACAGAGACGTAAAAAACTACAGCAACGCATCGATGAACTTAACAGAGAACTACAAAAAGAATCAGACCAAAAGTATTCTTCTATTAAGTCTTTTTTACCATTATTATTCCTTTCGGGGTATACTTTGAATGATATGTTTAAATGTGATGTATCGAAGATATAAAAATCATATATCCTAATTAAAATATCTTTTGAGGGAAAAATACACTCCTAAACTTTGCAAAATTTTATGGTTGCTGTGTGATAAATGAAAATGAAATGTTAGTTTCTTAGGTTGCAGTTTACTTATTGGATGATAATAGTCCATGTCCTCAATAATATTGCAAAACAGTTTAATGGTTCATTATCAACAGTAGTTTTCACCAACATTAACCGCCTCTTACACCTTGATACTTTCATTTTGCTTTGATACATAAATTGAGCTCAGTAGAAACCTAAGGCTATAATTATTTTGTTTGCAGCAAGTTAGCATACAGTACTTGATTACTTATAGCTTCAGATTCATTGACTCATTGCTGTAATTTTTTTTCAATTTTATAAAAAGTTTCCTTTGGTTCAGTTTTGTTTTAATGAACAGATATTTATGATGAATAAAGGGTTATTACAGTGAATTGGTGCCTTACTGTCTGCTTTTATAGTAAAGATAAAATTGGAGCTTAAACTATAGCACGATTGACAGTTTTTGGAGGGTTTTGTTTTTGGTTTTTTTGTAGCTCAGGCAGTTGCGTTCCAGATTTTTATTTTTTTTTTTAATTGAAGTATAGTTGACACGCATCACATTAGTTTCAGGTGTAGAAATGATTTAAATTTTGATGTTAAGAATTATACATCAGGTATAATGGGATGCTTAATCATAAATGAAACACTGTAATATAGTTAATTCTCATTTGTGGTAGTTATGTTTTTTTAATTTTTATTTATTTTTTTAATTTACATCCAAGTTAGCATATAGTGCAACAGTGATTTCAGAAGGAGATTCCTTAATGCCCCTTACCCACTTACCCCATCCTCCCTCTCACAACCCTTCCAGTAACCATCTGTTCTCCATATTTAAGAGTCTCTTACGTTTTATCCCCCTCCCTGTTTTTGTATTATTTTTGCTTCCCTTCCCTTATGTTCATCTATTTTGTATCTTAAAGTCATATGAGTGAAGTCATATGATATTTGTCTTTCTCTAATTTTGCTTAGCATAACACCCTCTAGTAGTTCCATCTATGTAGTTGAAAATGGCAAGATTTCATTCTTTTTGATTGCTGAGTAATAACTCCATTGTGTGTGTGTGTGTGTGTACATATATATATATATACCACATCTTTATCCATTCATCCATCAATGGACATTTGGGCTCTTTCCATACTTTGGCTATTGTTGATAGTGCTACTATAAACATTGGGATGCATGTGTCCCTTTGAGACAGCACACCTGTATCCCATGGACAAATGCCTAGTAGTGCAATTGCTGGGTCGTATGGTAGTTCTGTTTTTACTGTTTCCACAGTGGCTGCACCAGCTTGCATTCCCACCAACAATGCAAAAGAGATCCTCTGTCTCTGCATCCTCGCCAACATCTGTTGTTGCCTGAATTGTTCATGTTAGCCATTCTGGCAGGTGTGAGGTGGTATCTCATTGTGGTTTTGCTTTGTATTTCCCTGATGATGAGTGATGTTGAGCCTTTTTTCATATGTTGGTTGGCCATCAGAGTGTCTTCTTTGGAGAAGCATCTATTCATATCTTTTGCCCATTTCTTTATTGGATTGTTTTTTGGGTGTTGAGTTTGATAAGTTCTTTATAGATTTCAGATACTAACCCTTTATCTGATATGTCGTTTGCAAATATCTTCTCCCACTCTGTTGGTTGCCTTTTTGTTTTGCTGATTGTTTCCTTTGCTGTGCAGAAGCTTTTTATTTTGATGAGGTCACAATAGTTCATTTTTGCTTTTGTTTCCCTTGCCTCTGGAGATGTGTAGGGTAAGAAGTTGCTGCAGCTGAGGTCAAAGAGGTTTTTGTCTGCTTTCTCCCCAAGGATTTTGATGGCTTCCTGTCTTACATTTAGGTCTTTCATCCATTTTGAGTTTCTTTTTGTGTATGGTGTAACAAAGTGGTCTAGGTTCATTTTTCTGCATGTTGCTGTCCAGTTTTTCCAGCATGTGATAGTTATGTACTATAAAGTTATTGTGAGCACTGAATTCGTGAAGACTGAAATGGAAAATACAGGTTTAGGCTCCATTTAGCCTCTGGCCACAACATTTTCATCACCTGGTCAGTTATAACCTTGTTTTATGTGTGTTTCTATTTGAAGACTCATTATAATATATACTGTTAGTTTATTAACTTTGAACTCAGGGCTGATAGCACTGTAACTCATGCCTGAACAAAGTCTATCTAACCACATAACATTTTTTCCATAAGGCATCTCACAGCCTTCTTACACTTAGAAACACTAGACAGTACTTCAGCACTACACTTAGGGGCTTATTTTAAAAAGAAAAAGCAATAAAGAGCACAGAATTAAAAAAAAAAAAAAAGGCACTAGATGGACCCCGAAAAGGATACTTGTTCAGAGTGTCTAAAACTTAGGAAAGAAAGAAGGCTGAAATTACTTGAATCTTCTAAAGATAGGTGATATTAAAATAGTAGAGTCAATTATATTTCAGTAAAACTAGAAAGTAGAAGGGATCGTTTTCAAAAAGACGTATAAGATGAGATGAGAAGAAACCTCTGTCATTTTATGTAACACATTTAAAGGATGAGCAGAAGTTGAGAAAGAGCCACTGAAGGACATTATGAGACAGTAGAGGTGAGAAGAAAGGAAAAGAAAATGTAACTTCTAGGAAATTAAGAAGGAAAAGAGTTGTTAGCCAGTAATGTCAGATATTAGAGGAAGTCACAGTGCTGATTGAGGCATACATAACCTACAGTGGTGTGATTAGAGAAATGAGGAGGAGATGAATGAGCTGGGAGAGGGTCAAGTTAAAGATGTATTCCTATTTCTAGCATGGATGAGTGGGAGGCTAAAGATGCTGTGAACTAAGGAGGAATATATGTCTATGGAGGAATATAATGAATTTGATTTGGGACATGATGAGTTTAAGAATATTGAGGAATATTCTTCCAGTCCTTGATTAAACCTATATAAGTACAAAGACACATACGTGTGTGTGTGTGTATACACACACAATATACATATATGTAATATATACTTACGTATGTTACATATATAAAATCTCATAAATGAGAAGCAAGAAATGAAAAATCTCTTTTTTTATTCCAAATGTTTTAAGACGGTCTTCATAAATTGCTCACTCTATACAATCATCTTTATGCACATTATCTTTAAACAGGTAATGTTTGACTATATTTAAAGAGATGTTATTACTCTCTTAAGATAGGCTACATGAGAGCCCCCCAAATCAAATGAAACTCTTTTATCTGGGAACATATGAAGTGAATATTTAATTCTGTGACTTCCTTCTCATTTTCAGAGAAGCACTCAACAAAATGAAAGATGTGTATGAGAAAAATCCACAAATGGGGGATCCAGGGAGTTTGCAGCCTAAATTAGCAGAGACCATGAATAACATTGACCGCCTACGAATGGAAATCCACAAGAATGAGGTAGGTTTGTTACTTTGCAGTTGTCTAAGACAAATTCATTTGTATAAACTTCATTATGATAAATTGATTTTTGCTACAATTTTATCTTCAAATATTTAATTTTAGGGTTACTATCTAAAAGAAAGGAATCATTATGGTCTATAGTCTTTAGAATTAGTCCCTCATTCAAGTTTTTCTTTTTAATTAAAACTTTATGTAAAACCAAACATTTATGCTTATCAGCTATGAAGTTGATCATTGGTCAAACTGGAATAAAGGTTTCCATTCTCTAAGAATTACGTAATTATAAAAACTCAAAGCACATATTAATTGTAGACTATCTTTTGAGCTTTTAAGAATACTTACTAAGCCCAGTTTTATTTATTTTTTTCCTAAGGCTTGGCTCTCTGAAGTTGAAGGCAAAACAGGTGGGAGAGGAGACAGAAGACATAGCAGTGACATAAATCATCTTGTAACACAAGGACGAGAAAGGTCACTTTTTGCATTTTATTTGTATTTTTTTCCCTCAAACTTTTTTTCACTTTTTTCTAAATTTCGTTCTAAATTTTGTACTAAAATTCATTCTAAATTCCATACAGTTCTTTTTCTTCTTCCTTGATGTAATGGGTTTGGCTTTTAATAGCGTTAGTCTTATGAACCTAAATGATTTTGTTTCTTTACAGTAGTTACACATAAAGTATGAAATTTCCCATTGCTGGTTTGTTCTAGTTTGTCATGCATCCAAAAACAAAGGTATGAACATAGAAAATTTGTGGAGCTACTGTCTGAAGGCATAGGCTCCTCAGACCTGGGAAGATTCCCTTAAGGTTTAGATGGAGTTGGATGGCTTATGCCGAAGAAAAACTTAACTGTTAAATTGCTCAAAGTTTTGTGAAGGAAAAAACAATATTTTTAGTTTGAGTCAGAGCTTCCAAAAGGCATTTTGCTAAGTTTCCATGCTTTCATACCATTTGTGACAGTTTCCCCCTCTGTGTATATGTCTCTCCCCACTCTGCCCCCACTAAGAGCCAACAAATTAGAATTCTCCTTAGAGAAAATTTGAGAGATATAGTATCAAATCTTGGTTACTACTTACAGTGTAATTTGAGCAAGTCATTTTTAATGATCTCTGAGTCCCAGTTTCCTAAAATACAGAGATTAAGATCTCTATCATACAGGGGTGCCTGGATGGCTCAGTTGGTTAAGCGTCGTCTGACTCTTGATTTTAGCTCAGGTCATGAACTCCCCTTTTGTGAGATCAGCCTTGCATCGGGCTCTGCCCTGACAGCACAGAGCATGCTTGGGATTCTCTCCTCCACTTTCCCCTTCCCATTCTCTATCTCAAAAATGCATAAACTTGAAATAGAAAAATAAAATACCTATCATATAACGTTATTAGTAATAAATGAAGTAATGTACATAGAGCACCTCATAATAAAATACCTGGGAACAGTATGTGCTTGAGAAATGTTAGTTCTTCCTTCTCAAACTCTTACCACTTTTTGAAAGAGTACCTGTATATCAAGAGAAACCCACAAATATACTGGTTTTCTTACTAGTTAAAACCTAGATTAAAGTAATCTAATCTCTCTTGTTTGTGTTATTTAAGAACGTGGCTTTTAGGCATACTAAAAGTGCTTTTAATTTCTGATCATACAGATTTTCCATTATCTTGTTCAGTTATTTGATTCTTTAGCAAAATTATTAACATTTTTTCTCTCTTTGACTTAAAAATATTTTAAGGAAAAAGATGCCTATGGGTTTATCTGTTCTTTTGGATTTTCTGAGTTTTACTAACCTCCCTGTTAGCATGATTAATTGGAAGTTAACTTTATTAGGAGTCTTTTTGCTTTCAGTGACAATAAATATGAAAAGGGATTTTATTGGCTTGCTTTAGGGAGAGCTTGATCTAAGAGCTCAGATGATATCCGCAGGACTGTTTCTCTCCACCTCACAGTTCTACCTTCCATTATATTGGCTTCATTTGAAGGCTTCATATGGTGATCTTCCAAAGCACTGGGCTCATATTTCTCCAGGTCCAAGTCCAGTGGAAAAGGAAGGGAGGGAGCTTCTCTTCAGTCCTAAGGAAAAGTCTCTGTGGGTCTTTTCTATCTGACCAGGTTATAAGCCTACTCGTTAACTATTCACTCTGACCACACAAGTGCTGTGCTGAGACGGGCCCTCTGGAGCCAGGACAGAACTCCCCAGGAAGTCTGTGAACTGACCATGGGTCTGGGTGGGTCTCCTGTGGAATTTTAGGGTTCTTTTGCCAAAAGAGGAGGTGATAAATCCGGGATGATGAAAGGCAAGTATTCCCTACATTTCTCCATTTTATCTCTGGACCCAGTGATAGACCTATTTGTTGAATGCATGCCATATGCCTAGAACACTGTAATTTTTTAGTTTCAGGAACTTCAACAAAGAAGCATTTTGTATTGCAGGCAATTTATATATATCATAAACATTTAAGAAAATGAAGGCTTAATTTGAACTGTGTCATTGATATTTAGTTCTGTGAATTGATCCTGAGATCAACCTTCAGATAGCATGAAAAGTTTCCATCTTTGTGACACTTGATGAGATAAACTTCTATGTTTTATAGTCCTGAGGGAAGTTACACTGATGATGCAAACCAAGAAGTCCGAGGGCCACCCCAACAACATGGTCATCACAATGAGTTCGATGATGAATTTGAAGATGATGATCCCTTGCCTGCTATTGGACACTGCAAAGCTATCTACCCTTTTGATGGTATGATTTTCTTTTGTATTTGATAACATTGGTTCCTTAAAGTCTGTATACACTGAAACATGTACTTAGGTGTCCTTAGCTAAATAATACATTGTCAGAAAATTATAATTCCAGCTCATTAGTATGAATATTTTTGTTTAACTGTATTACAAATAGAGGTTTTTCTTTTATACATGACACTGAAAGAAAATTACCGGTGTTATCAGCATCCTAGTACAGATTTTTATTTGACTGTCAACTTTGGTTGATACAGAATTTAATTTCCCCCAGAGATCTTACTAATGCTACATGTAATCACTAAATTTAAGCAGCTTGAGCAGGTGGCTCAGAACCTAGGAAGTGGAAGTCTAGTGGATGCCACTATAAGCTCTTCCTTGTAACTTGCTAACATTGAGAGACAGGTACAAGGCAAATGGCATAGCTAAATGTCCCTATTATAGCTTGACTCTGTACGTCATATTTTCTGGTGAGAAAAGGAGAGAATGTAGTAGCTTCTGACTATGCCATCCTTCCCCTGTGAGAGGTGGGGAGCAATCCCTGTGAGGGAAGGAAGACATTGTGGTTCTCTCTTGCAGATTTTTCTGCTTGTGGACTTGAAAAATCCTTTTCCTCAATTCTGAGGAGGAGAGTAACACTTTCACAAATAAATTGTTATAAAATGGCATATGACTTAAGGTCCTTCCCCACCCATCCGTTGTATTAGTTTTAAAGTTGAGTAAAGTTTTTAATTACTCCTCATTCTGAGAAAATAATACTGAATAAGGGCTTGCTATAATGTGACCTAGAGAATTTAACATGTTAAATGAAGACTGATTTGTGAAAACTGTTACTGCTAAGTGGGTTGGGAGTGGTTGGCAATGGGGAAGAAAGAGAGCCCTGAGGTTCATGAGGTTTTGAAGGAAGTTTGTGCTTTGTGGCTGTGACTATTCTGCTTTCACCGTCACCAGAGGTGAACCTGTGTTTTTGTCTGCTCTCTTTCAAAACTATATTCTTCTTTCTTCCCGCCCTCTCACAGTCTTAATATTTTCCTGATTTACATGTCATGAATTTTCTAGACAGCAGTGCCACTCAGATTTGGGAAAAGAGTTGGAGAAGTGAAATAGGAGTTAGAGTATCCTGTAAAATCATATAATGTCATTGAGCTCAGATACTTCATCTGTTATATGGGGGTGATATTAATAATGCCAGTTTCTCAGGGCCACTGTCCAGTTCCAGGGAGATAATGTTATATATGAAAGTGTTGGATAAACTACAAAAGCATCATAGAGCTGTTGCTAATAAGATCTTGTCACTGGGCTCTTGGTTCTAGGTATGTTGAAATCTAGTAGAGTTTCATGTTGTTTTGTGTTGTATTTGTAACTTTTACTCGAAATTATTACTTTAATTACACTTGTGCTGTGAAAATTCTCATTTAGGACATAATGAAGGTACCCTGGCAATGAAAGAAGGTGAAGTTCTATACATCATTGAGGAAGACAAAGGTGATGGTTGGACAAGAGCTCGGAGACAGAACGGTGAAGAAGGCTACGTTCCCACATCATACATAGATGTAACTCTAGAGAAAAACAGTAAAGGTGCAGTAACTTACATCTAAACTAACCAGGCAGCTTTGTGACATGTATGACATAGGAACAATAATGGAAAATGGAAACGCATTCAATGGGTGGGAAAATATAAGAAAACTTAAAGAGCATCCAAGATACATTGTTCACTATGTGAGCTGAGTGTAGGCTCTATCTTAAAGATGTGAATAGTACCACAAGAAACCGTTCTCATGATGTTTTACCATTTGAGTGACATTGGTGTGAAGCTTAATTGATGCCTTTTGCTTTATGTCCTGCTTAAGTCTCTGTGAAAGATTTGTGCTTTTCTGCCTTATAAGTTATAGAATTTGATCTTTGGGCAGGAATCCATAGATAGAAAGCCCCCTTCACCCAACACACACTTTGCTTCTGAAAACACAGTGACTGTAGTGAATTTAAATAAGTAAAACTGCTCTGAAATGCTATAGAAAGCTGGCTCCCAAAAGAGTGGTTTAGCATAGGAGTTTGAGTTTTTGTAGCTACAGTTTTTAGGAAGGAAAGTCATAGTTGGCTTATTGAAAGAATAAGAAATACAGTCATTTTCATTTCCCTCCCTATTCTTTGCTTTGGTTTCCTAAAGGAAGAAAACAAGCACCTCAAACATAAATCTATTTCAGTAGTAGGCTAATCAAGAGACCTGCAAAATAAGCCCACCTGGTCCAGCTCTTGAGTGAATAAAATGGTTTTCTTCTGAGACCTGAAAATATTTTCATCTAGTATACTACAAATTTTTAATAATGTATAAGCTTCCTTCCAAATTAATGCTTGTATTTTTCATCTTGAATATGTCTTTGGGGAAATACCGTTTTGGTGATTGTTTAGCATTTAGCAGTTATACGTAGGAAAATAGATTCTAAGTACACTGAGAGGAAATCTTGAAGGCAAGTCCTGGCAAATTTTACTTTGAAAACTTTTGACTGACTGGGTTGAATGACTATATCTTTATCACCATTTAGGGCATTTCCTCATTTTGGCTAAATCATCAATTCAAGATTATTTTTTCCCATTAATTTCAACAAGCATTTGTTGGAAATACTGTACCATAAAGGATTGTGCAGTGCTGGTCATGTGGGGAAGTAAAGTGAGGAAGCACTTAAGAGACTGGTCCTTTAATTTTGCTCATGTCCCAGATTTTTCTGGTGTTCTCACATAGCTGACTGTAAAATAATTTTAGGACAGACACTTTGGGGACAGACACTTTAAACTGAACACCCCTTTTGGTCTTACCCAAGGTCTTCAGTAATTGTTCTTTTCTTTTTCCTCCTGGACTACAGGTTCCTGAAGAGGGTTTCTGAGGAAATGGGCAAGATGTTGAAGGAGGTTACATGCAGCTGCTTTTAGGGGGAGGGTATTAGAGTTGTCAGGCTCAAACAGAGAGTGAGAGAAGCAAGTTGCATGAGTGCATGCAGACGTTTTTTGTTTTGTTTTTTTTTTTTAAACTAACTTCATTATCATTTCCATACATTGTTTTAAAAAAATCACTGTAATACCAATCCTTAAATTGGTCATTCACAATTATTCACATAAAGGGAACAAGCCGAAAATGGCTAACCTTTTTTTCCCATTTCTTTTACTGATGTCTAAATCAGAAAGAATGCAGAGCTCTCATTAAATTTGTCTTCTCTTTGGCTGTCCCAACAGGACTGTCTATCCCAGCTCTGTTCTAATTGGCTTTTAGACCCGTCGTCTGTTAGAACCCTCGCCATTTGTCAGTGTCTGCCTGCGCCACCTCTGTGCTTGCTTAACATCCTGTTGCATGTCTAGAGTGATTGGGCTAGATTTTTCAGGCATGTCTTTATAATCCCTTGTTCTCGTCAAAGCCTTTGTTTTGTTTTACATTTGTAGTGCAAGTCACTTTGTCAGACATCTCCAGCACTAATGTTTCCATCCTAGTATTCGTGTACGCTGCTATAACTTCCCCACTACAAACATTCCAGTTTGGGCATGATGAAGAAGTAGTTTGTGGACCTGAAGTGTCTGTGATAAGAAAAAGAAAACATCTCTGCTCTAGCCTACAGCCCGGTTGAAAGAACTCTGAAACGTGATCCATCTTCACCTCAGTCTGGGAAGAATCTATAGTCAGCACTGAAATCCTGGCATAATAAACACACAAGATCCTCACCACCTCAAGACACAGGACTGTTGTCAGAAGTCAGCTGCTTCCATTCAAATGCTGCCTTAAACTAGAGTGCCTAAACCTGTCGATTGCCAACACTACCACTACAGTATCCCACAAAGGGCTTTATGTGTCAGCTCGGTGCGACCTCCTTTAACTCGGCAGCGCTGCCACGGGTGCCGATGTAGCCTTGGTAGGTGGCTTTTAGAGCTCTACCATGTGTGATGGTGCATCTTCAAATTTATGCATCAGACTAAAGACATGTCCAAGTCCATTTTACTTTACTCAGTGTTTTTAGGAGAAGTTTTATGGACTTCCCCCCCCCCCCCGCCTCCCCATTGTGTTTTAATTTGGGGTGACCATGTTCTTATTAAAATGGTAGTCTGTTTCCAAGTGATGCTTTTGTTTCAACCAGATAAAATTTAGTGAAACTTTGTAATGATCTATGTGCACTTTTACTTGTACAATGGAAATTCCTGTATGTTTATACTTGTAAATATAATTGTTGTTAGTGCGCCTGTTGCTCATGTTGTCCTGCCTCGCATTTGTGATTCTGTTAATGACTTGTATCTTAACTAATTTCTTAGTAGTGTTTAATAGGGAGATGGGCATGGGTGGGGGGATATTTGTACCACAGAAGCTTCATTAATTTTGTTCTTTACTGTTTTGAGGGAAGAAAGAACGTGAAATGGGTCTGTGTATTATTGGATTTTAAGCAATATTTTAGAAGCTGTGTGACTGCTTTAATAATTCTTTCCCAGTGTTATTTGAATCCTACTAGCAGTTATACTAAAGCTGAATGACAATTGTGTGAAAGTTAATGCCTTCATAAGATCAAGTGCACCCCTGTTACACAGCTGACATATAGCGTATTACCTTTGAGGCTAGTAAACTATGAAGTTTAGATTTTGAATCTCTTTACAGGGTTATTTATATAATGTGACATTATTCAATACTGACAGACTACATAAAGTAGTTTTAAAATCTAGTGCTATTTTTATTTTAAAGGTTAGCAATGAGGAGGAAATGTGATCTGGCTGTGTTTGTCCTCTGTACAAAGCCTGAAGTGCTTGTGTTTTTTTGGCTGACGGCCACAGAGGGCAAAGTTTAAGGCTTTCTTGTAAGGACTAACTGTTCTTTTCAGGCTACTGTTTGTTTTTCTCAAAGCAGGATTTGCTTCCGTAGGAGGCAAGGTCCTTCACGTGGCATAGTGCAACCTGTATGTGGGTTATTACAATAGGACAGACATTTGTACTTGCACAGTTTAAATCATTCTTAAATCATTCTTAAATTTTGAACATGTGAATTGTCCAAAAGAAATCTTTAATTTTTCAGTAATTTTTACTCTTTTTGTGCACATGTTGATTTCTTAATGGTAAATGCTTTGTTTAAGATAGTGTTCTCTGTTGAGAATATTTTCATGGAATAAAACAATCTTTTCATGGTCAGTTGAGGTGTATAGTGTGTTATCTATCTCTTACTCCTACGTGAACTAAAGAGATGTCATGATTTTGTTCTTGGGTGTGCTAAATGCCTGATGATACAAAGTAGATGACAAGTTCTATAAGTGGAAGCATCTGTGTGGAGTGACTTTTTTTGCAAAGCAGTTTTGGAAATTTTATTTTAGTTTCTTTCAAGCTTTCCTAAAGGGGGGGGAAGCTGTTTCTTTAGAGTAAATTTAAATTGAGTGTGGTAATTTGAACTTTTTATCTTTATTCTACTGTAGCTGTGTTGCACAAACTTTCCTTTTAAACTGTCTTCTCCTCTGCGTCCATAAGAAGTGACCCTACGCTACATACCTCAGTCTGCCCACAGGCTGGACAGCATTTACTGTGCTTCTGCTTGAATTCCTGGTCAGAGAGCACCTGGTCTTCCTGGCATTTCAAAACATGGGAAGGTATCGTTTGCTACAGTTAGTGTCACATCTGTTGTTTTAGGTAATCTTAATTGCAGAAGATTCAGCTTTTTAAAGGGGCAAATATGAAGCTATGACTGTTAACTTCTAGAAACCCCAAAAGAGAAGAAAACTCAGGGTTAATCCTGAACAAGGAGGGGTCTCTGTTGTTGTGATTAATAGAGATCTATGCCAAGCTTGGAAGTGGCAGGAAAACAGTGTCAGTAACAAAAACTCAAAACAATGAAAAGGGCTTTTGCTATCTGAACTGAGATCAGGGAAGTCAAATCCAACTTGCTAGGGAAAGATAACATCCCTGTAACAATCTCAAGAGGAAAATGATCTCCAGACTTGTTGAAAAGGATAGATTTTCTTTGTGAGAAGCTATTAGTTTAGACAAAAAATCTAAAGAAACACCAAACCTATTTCAATGAGCTCATCATATACCTGGGGTCAAATGCATTCCTGAGTATAGTTACTGTGAGTAAGAAACTACAGAAAATAGAAGAGGTGCCAAAAGATTAGAGATGGAAAAATACAGGTGAGGAGTAAGTTCTGAAAAGTTTGACAACTCTTAAAAGTACTTGACAATTTTGTCAGCATTTAAGAGAAAATGTGATGGACAACTGACCTAGATCCTAAGCTGAGAACAGGCCACATCAAATTAACCTCATTCCTTTCTTTAGATACAACTGGGAAACTCAACAGACATAAATGTCTTGACTCCAGCACGGTTTCAGCATTTGACAGAATTTCTTACTCATTCTTGTAAGGTGGTGATAGCATTATTGTAGAAAATGGGAGCTCACAATAAAGCTGACTTGGTAAACCCAGAATATCAACCCTGAGGAAAACTTCTTGTGGAAGATATATATGAACCATACATAATAAATGTAAATCTGCCACCCAACTTAAATAGAAAATTCCTCTTCCTCTCCTTCAAGGATAACCACTATCCTGAATTTCTTTGTTTTTCTTAGTTTTACCACAAGGGTATTTTTTCCAAAACGTGATTAGTTTTCCATGTTTTTGCATAAAGTATAACGAATATAAGTTCCAGTACATGGAGGTTTATCTCAAAAACCACACGTGATACTTTGTGATGCATTTCTGGTTTGAGCACTGGGGACAAAGCTGAAGGACTCACAGTAGATTTACTATTATTTCAAGTGTTGGGGAATCGTATCTGATTTTGTAAGCCCTTGAGTGGGAAGAGGAACCTGGGCAACCAATCTAAAGAGGATCTCGTCTGTTCATCCTCCCAGAGAAATGCCTCATCCTGCTGAAGGGCAACATGTGTCTAAGCTCTGGTAGCAGCTGGGAAGATTGGAAGGGAGTGTGGCAGGCAGGCACAGGTGTTTAGGGACATAGCCCCTTGTGGTGCAGTAATGGCCCTTTAGTTTTTTTTTTTTTTTTTTAACATTTTGGCAACTTGTTCTGTGGTGGAGAGTGGCCTGTCGTGTGCACTGAAGAGGCATGAGGCTAGTGACTCTTCCACGATTCTCCTACCCAGAAGAGTATGCTCTAAAGCAAGTGATAACACAACTGCTCTTTCCTTCCCTCTCTTCCCTTGGCTGATCTCCAGACAGGAGTATCATGTTGTTTGCCCTCCCCATCTCTACAAGTTCACCCTTCTTGACCTAACCAAGCTGCTCATCCAACCAGTCATTGTTTCTTGGTTGGCCAATGCAGGGGCTGGGGGCAGTTTTGGGTATGAAATGAGACAGAAACACAAGTTTCCAGTTCCGGCAACCAAGATCATCAGTCCCCACCCAATTAGCCCCGTCTTCTCACCCTTTATCTCTAGTTGGGAGCACCTGCCACTAGCTCTTGGCATATAGCCAGCACCCAGGTGGTACTATCCTGTCTGTTAAGATGGGGATCAGCTGCATGTCCCTTCTCTTCAGGTGCCAAACAGCATATTCGTTAATGACTACCAATTGAATGGGGTAAGTCCTTGGAAGAGTTTGCATCCGCATATGAGGGTATCATTTAGCTGGTGGGAGCCATGTCAAAAAAATTCTACCAACCCACCTGTTGAAACAAGTGATTTGGAAATTATTAGTGATTGCTGAATGATTTGTGCTTTCATCACTTGATAAAGTTTTATTGTGTAGTTGGTTTATTTAAAGAATACAAGGGTTGGGTCCCCTGGGTGGCTCAATAGGTTACACATCCGACTTCGGCTCAGGTCACGATCTTATGGTTGGGGAGTTTGAGCCCCATGTCAGGCTCTGCTGACATTTCGGGGCCTGGAGCCTGCTTCAGATCTTGTGTCTCCCTCTTTCACTGACCCTCCCCTGCTTGCGCTCTGTCTCTTTCTCAAAAATAAGTAAACATTAAAAAAAATAAAGGATTTATTTTCTTGATTTACACATTGACATCTATTGTTGATTCATATATGAATTATATATTAAGATTTAAATATTTTGAATATTGCATGGTATCTTCTGAGACTTGGTTTTTCACTCAGAGCTCTAAGATTTATCCATGTTTATGCATAGTTCATTTTAGTGTGTATAATTCATTTTAGTGTGTATAGTATTCCATTATATAAATACACAATTTATCCATCCTCTTGATGGACAATTGGGCTATGTCCTGAATTTTGCTTGCATAAACAATGCTGCTGTGCACATTCTATGCATGTTTACAGATACAAGAGTTCTGTATTGCTAGTTTATGGGTTACATTTATCTTCAGTTTTAAAAAAAAAAATGCCACATTTTTCCTTCACAGTGATTATAACAGTTCTACATACCTACAACTTGTATATCAAGGTTACTTAGGCTCCATATCCTGGCCAATTTTTGTCATTTCAACAGATGAAAATGGTATGTATCTTTAATTTGCCTTTCCTTGTTTATTGATGAAGTTAAACATACTTTGCATTTTCTGTGAAAAGCCTGTTTATATCTTTTGCCCATTTTTTTCTGGTTATCTTTCCATATCTATTCATGGGAATTCTTTATGTATTAAGGATGCTAATTAGTTATTTTGCTGTGTAGCATGATAAAACTGGCTTAGTTTCTCAGGAGGCTGCAGTCAAGGTGTCAGTCACATGATTGTTGGCCAGCCTCAGGACCTTGCCGTGTGGATTTCTTCATAGGGATGCTCAGAACATGGCATCTTGCTTGCCTCAGGGATCCAAGAGAAAAAGAAGCTGTAGTTTTTGTAACCTAATCTCAGACATGATACAGCATTACTTCTGCCCCATGTACTTGGTAATGCAGAGCAAACCTGGTACAGTGTAGGAGGGGACAACAGAAGGGTGTGAACACCAGGCTGCAGGGACGGTCAGTGACCATTGTTGGAGGCTGCCTACCATACTAATCTTTGGTTAATTTCATGTCTTTTTAGTAACATCTCTTTGTTCTTTCAATTTATGACCTCTTTTGATGAGTAGAAGTCTGTTTTAATGTAGATTGACCAATCTTTTATATTTAATGTTTTCTGTCTAGTTTAAGAAATTCTTCCTTGATTCAAAGTAAAAAGGATATTCTAGATTTCCTTCTAAATGTGTTATAGTTTTGCCTTTCGCATGTATGTTATTTTGGTGTATGATAGGAGGCAAGGGGCTGTTTTCTTCCCTTTCATTTGCTTAACCAGTTGTCCAAGAATTATTTAAAAAGTCATCCTTTCCCTCACTGATTGCCAAAGTTCTGTCATTTATCAAATTTCCAATGACAATTTAATTACTGTAGCTTAATAATCAGCTTTTAGATCTAGTAGAACAGATTCCCCCCTCCCTCCATCTTAACTTCCTAGGATGGTGTTGACTACTTCTAGCCATGTAAATTTTAGGAAAACCTTATCAAGCTTGAAAAATCCTGTTGGATTTTGATTGGGATTGCATTGAGCTTATAGGTCATTTTAAGAACTAGTATCTCTGATACCAAATTTTGAAATCTAGGAACATGATGCTCCCGTTCATTTACTTTTCTTCAGATGTTTAAAGTTAAAAATTTTTTTCACCAAATTCTTGTACATCTTTTGTTAAAACCATTCCTAGGTATCACATTTTTTTTTGCAAATGTTTTAATACCTTGTTATAAAGTATACGTTCAGAGAAATGCATAAAACTTAAATGTAAGCTTAAGTTACTAGAAAGTCAACACTTGGGTCTGGAAATACAACATTACCAGCACTCCAGACTCCCAGTGTGTCCTCCTGATCACACCCTGTTCTCTTATAATTATCCTGACCTTTTCTAACGCACTTTACTTTTTTATGTATTTTTATGCTTTATGTTTCTTAGAGTATAAGGTGGTTTTGTGTTAAATCTAGAATGCTCTTTGGCAGGTTCAGTGTATTTATGTTTGTAATGATTATTGATAAATTTGGACCTATTTCTGTCATTTTTGTGCCTGCTATTCATCTCACTTTACTGTCTCTTTACATATATATTTTTTTGTTTTCTCCATTTTTTCTTCCACTGTTTGAAACTTTGATCCTAATTTTTCTTAATAGCATTTACCCTTGACATTCTATATACTTAAAGCTAATCAGTATGTTTAATTCTTATACCGATGAGAAGAATAACACTTGATCAGAACTCTAGTAACGAATGTCCCTATTCCTGGCTTATGTTGTTTTAATTAACTTTTCAACCTCACGTGGTAGACACTGTTGTTTTAATATACCTAAAAGCCTACCAGTTTCTCTGCTTGACAGTCCTTAAGTCTCCACCCTTTCTTCTAGATGAATTGCTTCCTCCCCACCCCACTTTCTTTCCTTCTGGAACTGTTAGCACAGAGCCAGACTCGGGTCCCGAACTCATTGAACCACATTGAGTTTGATCTGAGCCAAAGTTGGATGCTTAACTGAGCCACCTAGGCGCCCCTCTAGTTGCTCTTTTAAACTATGGCTTTTTTTTTTTTTCCACCCCAGGGCATTTGGGGCTGCTGTGGGCTAGGGGCCTGGGGCTCACCAAGGTGGCAGGCCGGCTATGGTGCCAGGACCATGTTCCTATCTGCACTAAGGTGAAAGGGAAACAATGGTGCTCATTAGTCTCTCTGACCCAGAGAGTTCCAGCAGCTCCCCAACTATTTGGCAGGGTGCTAGGGCTAGTTCATGTTCTAGTAGCCCTTTTAAACCATGGCACTTTTTTTTTTTCTGTGCCCCAGGGCAAACGAATCTGCTCACGGTTTTTCAGTACCATCCTTCTTCACTGCAGTTCGCAGCTTTGGGGGTGTGTGTGTGGGGGGGGTCCCCTTTGTTACTGTGTCACCATTCCTCTTGCTGTTCTCTGTGTGGTTTCTACCTCTTGTTGAGCAGAAGCTGTTCAGTCAGCTCTCAGTTCTTTAGGAGGAATTGCTCTATAAATAGGTGTAAATTTGGTGTATCTGTGGAAGAGGTGAGTTCAGGGTCTTTCTGTGTTGCCATCTGGGACTGGAAGCTCACCAGTCCCATTAGTTTCAAATGCATTGATGTCATGAAATATACTAACATCTGGGTACCTACTTTATATCAGGTGCTGTGTTGCACACAGGATGTGAGGAGGTTAACCTGACCAAAGTCAACTGCTAGCAAACACCACAGGTCTACCCTATATAACTATTCACTCTGTCTCCCAGGCCGAACCTTAAATTCTCCATCCCACGTTCATTAATTTTGGTTTATTAGGATATAGTCTGTAGGGAAGAAGGTAGGAGATAAGATTATTCTATGCTGATGAGTTGTTTATTAAAGAGACTAGATACAATTGTTTCACAAAAAGATATATTTTCATTTGACTATTTACATTTCTCATATTTAAAGAATATCATACAACTGATACCTTCTGAAATGTTTCATGCTTTTAAACTCTGTTCTATTTACACTTATCTGACAAGAAATTTAAAATGGTCAAACGCCTCAGTAATAGAAAGCAACCAGCCAACATAGCCAGATCTTCTCTTAAATTTGCTGATCAACACTAGCAATAGTTACCTTCATAATAAATTATCTTCATTTTAAAATCAGTAGTAATTTTAAACAATTCATAAATAAGTGTACTCTGTGCAATTTACATGTTTAATATCCTGTGGATACTAAAAGCTTGTATACTGTCAGATTTGCACATTGTTACTTTATCAAACAATAAGCCTTCCCAAAGAAGAAACTGGAGAAGCTTGAAATAATATCCTAAGGTATTCTCGAGAGTTATCAAAGCTCTGCCTGCTTTACTGGAGGAGGTTCCAATTTACGTGAGAGGGCAGTTAAAATCTGGTTGAATTTCTCATATCTTTCTGTCTGATTGACTTGTGCACCTTTGCTGCCCCATAGCAATCGCATTTGAAATTCAGTCTTGAAGATTTCACTCATTTCTTCATCTGGTTGAAAACCTAATATAAAAAGAGAATAGTTAATTCAGTTTTCGAATACAGACTGAAAGACTGACTACTTGCATAAGGTAGGTAGGATCAAAATGAACTTCATCTTGTATCAGAACTTTAAGAAGAGCCCCAAGGAAAAATCCAGGCTCTGTTTTCCATAAGGGAAGGGCAGAGCCCCATGGGTCAAGGACCTGAGCACTTTCAGAGAAGGGATACCAAGGAGACTCACTAAAACAGGACAGAATAAAATTGGTGTGCACAAGCCACTGTGGGAAAGTGTTTAAAGTACCTTGTTCTGTTTTTACAGCTTTCTTGATGTACAGTTTACGTGTCATGATTCTGCACAGTTTGATTTAGAATACCCTGTACAAGTTGTAGAACCATCCCCACCACTTTTAGAATATTTCCGTCACCCTCAGAAGTTACCTAGTGCCTCTTTGCTTTCTGTTGCTATTGTTTCACCTACAGATTTGATAGAAATGGAAACCTACAATGTGGCCTTTAGGTCTGGTTTATTTTGCATCATGTTTTTGAGAGTATTCCATGTTGTTGCCTGTTATCAATTCATTCCTTTTCACTGCTGAGTAGTATTCAGTTATACAGACATTCCACGTTTTGTTTATCCATTTACCAACTGATAGATTCAGACTGTTTCCAGTTTCTGGCTGTTATGAATACTGTTGTAAACATTTGTATATAAGTCTTTGCGCGGACATGTGTTTTCTCTAGTAGAGGAATTACTGGGGCATATGGTAAATCTATGTTTATTTTAGAGAAACTGTCAAACTCTTTTCCAAAATGGTTGTACCATTTTATATTCTCACCAGCTCCAGCTTCTCCACAAGCTGCCAAATCTTAGTATTATCATTCTTTTTAAATTGTAACCATTCTAGACAGTGTGTATTATCTCACTGTGGTTTAAATTTATATTTCCCTAATGACTAATGCTTTGAACATCTTTCTATGTAGTTATTTGTCATTTGAAGATCTGCTCAGGTGTAGCGTCTTTTCAAATCTTGTTTGTCTTCTTAATGAATTCTAAGAGTACTTTATACAGTCTAGATATAAATCCTTAATTGGATAAATGTTTAGCAAATATCTTCTTATAGTCCGTGGCTTGCCTTTTTACTCTCTTAATGGTATCTTCTGAAGAGCAAAATTTAGAATTTTGATTCATCAGCATTTTTTGGTGTGGTTCAGGCTTTTTGGGTCCTAAAATAGCTTTGCTAATCCAAGGCCACAGTGAATTTTCCCTATGTCATCTTATAGGAGCTTTATACTTTAGCTCTTACATTTGGGTCTATGATCCATTTTGGATTAATTAATGTATATGGTATGCAGTAAAGATGATTCATTTTTTCTTCTGCATATCATATCCAATAGTTCCAGCACCATTTGTTGAACGACTAAATCCAATGAATTTCATTGGCACCTTTCTCAAAAATATATTGACAGCCATATGTGTGGATCTGTTTCTTGACTCTCTCCCTCTGTTTCATAAGAGAAGATCTGCTCTACTTAAAGCCAAGAATATTCAGTCAACTCTATTAGTGAAGTAGAGACCAACAGCCAAAGAGTCAGACAGGCTGTGGTTCTCATCTTTGATTACTTACGGCTTAATCTGCTCTGTCCTTACATATATCTCTACCATCTAGATCTATAGGATCTTTGTGGTTAAGAATAGAAGCCTTCTTTGTCCATCCTTCCATGTGAAGCCAGAATATCTTTGACAGATAACATCCTGGAGGCCAGATGATGACTTCCATTCGTTCAGTTAACATGCTTTGAGTCCCTGCCTTGGGCTGGGTATTTGTTAGTTGAGCAGATCTCTGCTCCTACTGGGTTCATAGTTACTTGCAGCAATGGGAACTTGCTATATAAACCTGTAGCAGGATTAACTGAGAAATACCATTAGATACCTTTAAAGTGATTTGCTATAGAGCAGCTTAAAGTGCTTTTCTCAAAACCCATTCTAATATATTGGCTTAGGCAACATCTAGGGTAGTATAGTTATTACCCTTGTATAAATAGGCACTCTAATATCTGGTGAATTGAATTATGTGCTTTTATTTTTTGAATCCTACACTGCCAACTGTGGAGAACTTTCTGAGGAAAAACTTGAAACAGGTATGTAGTTCTTAAACCTACAGCAGATACAGTATAAATTGTTTAGACCCAAATTCTGGTTCTGAAGCAACAACTTTGCTTTATGGTGAAATAAATAGGCCTCTCCTGCCCTATATAATTTTTTCTTAACTTTGTGGATATAACTTTGGGCCCTTGAGGAATTTCAGAAATACAGTGAAGAAGAGAAAATAGTCATTCCTGATAACCACCTTGAGTAAAGCCTTCTTTCTCGTACCTGCTTCCTAAATGGTCTTTTTGCCTACAAGCCTTCAGCCCTCCAGCCTCCCACACACAGATGCAAAATTTAAAATAAATCTGACCATGTCATGACACTCTCCCATGTTTAAAACCCTTAACAGACTCTTTCTCAGCTGCAGTCCTACAGGGAAGGCCTTCCCACCTCCATCCACCTCCTTCAGTCTAAGTGGTCATTACTTAAGGCACACTTTACATGAATCCAGACCTAAGTACTGGTGGTTTATATTTCTCTCCACGCTGTCTCTGCAGTGCCTTTACCTGTGTTGGACCCTCTGATGCTAAAAGCAGGGGAGCTCACCTCCCAGTGTGACTGGGAAGAAACAGGAATGAAGATAAATGAAGTCACACAGAAGTCTAACTCCCCATATTGGCCCATCACATCTTCAAATAGCTCTGATCAGGAGTTCTAATGGTAGGTAGGCTGACCAATTCCTTGTTGACCCTTTCTCTCAGCTTATTCTATGCCACTGACACAACCGAACACATAAAAAAGGATAAACAGGACTCTCAAGTCACTTAGAGATTAAGAGAAAGTAAGGATTCATCGTAAGAAATGGAATTTCATGCCTTAATCTTTCCTATTTGGTCTTTTCCTGAGACCATCCATGCTTTTTCAAAGTTCCTTCATTCTAATCACTCTGCAGAGTAGAGAGTGGCCTATAGAACATAGCTCTTACCTTCCAAGATCCTCTCGGCGTTCATCCGGTAGCTGTCTGCAGCCTCTGCCATGAGACGGGCTGTTGCCAAGTGGTTCAGCATAATCTCACAGCTTTCGTCATTTTTTTCCCACATGTCAGTTCCTTCAAAAGTGACCTCCTGGCGCTCCATTAAGGTCACAAGAGGCATCAATAGTGGGACTGATATTTTGTTGGGGGGAACACACGTAGACTCTGAAAAACAGGATAAAGTTTTCTATGTTGTATTCTTTTTTCCAAGTTAAGCAAAGACAGTTCCAATTCAAGATGGTGACGTAGGAGGAGCCTGTGCTTACCTCCCCCCAGTGGACACACCCAACTCTGCAGGTAAATATGGAAATTCCTCTGGAAAAAAACTAAAAACTGAGCAACTCCTACATATCAGGTGAACAAAACGTGGTCCACATTGAAGCAGGTAGGAGAGGTCAGGACCCAGTCTTGTCATAAACCCCAACCCTGGCACAGCAACCCACAATTGGGAGAGAACTCAAAACTTGCAGCCTCCCTGCGTTTAAGACCTGCACCAAAGAGACAAGCCCCCAAAACATCTAGCTTTGAAAATCAACCCTGCATACATCCGCAAGACCCACAAGTCTGAGACAATCTGAGAAAGAGCTCTTAAAGGGCTTGTGTGCTCAGACTCACCTGCCCCACGGCTCACCATGGAGTTAGCCAATTAAGAGGGGCTCATTTGCTAATCTTGAAGAGTTGGTCGGAGGAGCAGGCATTAATTTAGCACACAGCCAGGGATCCACTGGCTGGCAGGCACCATCTTCATGTTCTTCCTCTGCCTTGTTCTAGCCGGCAGGTGCCATCATTTTTTCTTGCTTCCTGTGGGCACCATCTATATGCTCTCCCTCTGCCAAATTCCAGAGTGCCAGTATCTCCAGAGGGGAGATTTTACATACATCTGGTGTCTCCATTTTTGTGGCTGTTCCTCATGATACATCCCTGACCACTTGGCTCTGAAGGCCAGAGGGACTTGTGATTCCGTGTCTCACAACTGTAACAACCGGAGAGACAGGCACCCCTAAGGCACAGCACAGACAGCCGACTGAGACACATCCCCAGTCTTTCTGGGAAAGAAGCCTATTTGCTTGTCCTGGAGCTTTGGCCCGAGGGGTGGGCTTCATGTTTGGCACACAATTGGGGCCTACAGAGATGGTCCCAGATAGTGTAGGGTTGTGGACACTATCTTTGCACTCTCCTTCTGCCTTGCTATAGCTTCCTGGTACCTCTCAGAAGGGAGCTAGCTAATACATTTCTCTGAAGCCCTTTTTTTTGCAACTGTCACCCAGGAGACACCTCCAGATTACCTGGCTCTGGTGGACAGTGGGGCTTATGCTTGCATTCCCACAGGATTATATATATTTGCATAATTTAAAAAACTGATGCCTGAGGGTCTGGCTTCCAACTGACCGAATCTAGGTGCTGAGACCCTCCACTTTGGGACACTGACAGGTCTTGACATATCCGCAACTACTGGGAGCCATGAAATATAGAAAAAAGACTGCTTGGACAAACACAAAGGTTAGACAACCAAGAACTAGGTCTGGGTTGAATGATAAGGTTCATCTCCTACATGAGGCCACTTCTTCAAGCCTGAGAGAGGTGGCTGTTTGAAGAAACAGGAATATGTTCCAAATGAAAGAACAAAACACAGAAGAAACCTTAATGAAATGGTGATAAGTAATTTACCTGATAAAGAGTTCAAAATAGTGGTCATAAAGATGCTCACTGGATTTGGGTCAAGAATAAACACAGTGAGGACGTCAAGAGATAGAAAATATAAGTACCAAACAGAAGTCACAGAGCTGAAGAAAACTGAAAATTACATGAGAGGGTTTCAACAGAATAGATGGAGCAGAAGGAAGGAGTAGTGAACTCAAAGACAAGACAATGGAACTCATACAATCAGAGCAGCAAACAGAAAAAAAAAAAAAAAAAAAAAGAAAAACGTGAATATAGTCTTCTTGATGACATTCCATAACTCCCTTAAACTAACATTTGCATTATAGGAGTCCTAGAAAAAAAGAGAAAGGGGCAGAAAACTTACTTGATGAAATAATGGCTGAAAACTTCCCTAACTTGGAGAAGGAAATAGACATCCAGATCTAGGAAAGCCCAGAGAGTTACAAATAAGACCCACCCAATTAAATTGTCAAAAGTTAATGAAAAGGAAAAAATCTAAAAAGCAGTAAGAGAAAAACGTGTAATGTACAAGGGAACTACCATAAGAGTCTATCAGCAGACTTTTCAGCAGAAACTTTAGAAGCCAGAAGGGACTCACACAATATATTCAAAGTGCTAAAAGAAAAAAAAACTTCCAACCCAAGTATAATCTATCTGGCAAAGCTATCATTCAGAATTGAAAGGGAAAGAAAGAGATTTCTAGACAAAAGATAAAGGGGTTCATCACTACTAAACTGGCTGTACAAGAAATGTTAAAGGGACTTCTGTAAGCTGAAAAGAAAGGGTGTTAATTATTAACAAAACATATAGAAGTACAAATCTCACTGATAAAAGTAAATAGTAAAGATGGATTAATCACTAATAAAGCTAGTATGAAGGTTAAAAAACAGAAGTGGTAAAAAGATGTATAATGTGACATCAAAAATAAAACGTGTGGGAGGTAAAAATGTAGAGATTTAGAATGCATTCAAACTTAAGTTGGTATCAACTTCAACAGTAGACTGTTATAAATTGTTAAACGTAAGCCTCAAGGTAACCAGGAAGCATAAACCTACAGTAGACACACAAAAGATAAGGAGAAAGGAATCCATGCATATCACTAAAGAAAATCATCAAGTCACTAATGAGGTGAACAAGAAAGGGGCAGAGAGGAATGATAAAACAGAAAATAATGAAAGCAAGTAATGAATGAAAACAATGAAAAATGGCAAAAAGTATACCAATCAATAATTAAATGTAAATGGACTAAATTTTCAAGACATACAGTGACTGAATAGATTAAAAAAAAAAAAAAAAAAAAAAAGACCCATCCTTATGCTTCCTACAAAAGACTCACTTCAGATATAGGTACACATACAGACTGAAAGTTGAAGAGATGGAAAAAGATAATCATGCAAGTGGAAACCAAAACAAAGCTTGAAGAGCTATACTTATACCAAATAGGCATTAAAATGAAGACTGTAATAACAAACAAAAAAGAGCATTACATAATGGTAAAGAGATCAATCTGATAAGAGGATATAACATTTGAAAATATTTATGTACCCAACATAGAAGCACCTAAATGTATAAAGCAAATATTAACAGACCTAAAGGAAGAAACAGACAACACCACAATAGAAGACTTTAATACCCCACTTACTGGACAGATATCCAGATAGAAAATCAGTAAGAAAATAACTACCTTAACAACACATTAGATCTGATGGACTTAACAGATATATACAGAGTATTCCATCCAAAAGCAACAGAATACGTATTCTTAAGTGCACATGGAACATTCTCCAGGGTAGATCATATGGCAAGTCACAATACAAGTCTTAAGACTGTAATCCTATCAAGCATCTTTTCTGACCACAGTGGTATGAAACCAGAAATTAATTACATGAAGAAAGGTATAAAATTACAAATATGTGGATGTTGAACAACATGCTATTAAACATCCAGTGGGTCAAAAGGGAACTAAAAGAATACCATGAAAATCGAGAAACAACATACCAAAATCTATGGGATGCAGCAAAAACAGTTCTAAGAGAATTCATACTCATCAATCCCTATCTCAAGAAACAAAAAAAAAAAAAATCTCAAACATATTTTACACCTCAAGAAACTAGAAAAAGAACAAAGCTGAAAGTTAATAGAAGGAAGGAAACAAAGATTAGAACAGAATGAAATAGAGACTACAATGACAATAGAAAGTATCAATGAACCTAAGAGCTGGTTCTTTGAAAAGAAAATTGACAAACCTTTAGCTAAAGACTCACCAAGGAGATGACACAAATAAAATCAGAAATGAAAGAGAAGTTTCACCTGAAACTACAGATAAACAAAGGATCATAAGAGACTACAATGAACAATTATACACCAACAAATTGGACAACCTAGAAGAAATTAATATGTCCCTAACAATATACAACCTACTAAGGTTGAATCATGAAGAAATAGAAAATCTAAACAAACTTATTACCAGTAAGAGATTGAATTAATAATCAAAAATCTCCCTACAAACAAAAATCCAGGACCAGAAAGCTTCACTGGTAATTCTACCAAACATAAATGAATACCAATCCTTCTCAAACTCTTCTCAAAAATAGAAGAGGAGGGAATACTTCCAAACTCATTTTATGAGGCCAGCATTACCTTGATACCAAAACCAGACAGAGGCTCTACAAGAAAAGGAAATTACAGGCAATATCCCTGATGAACAAGGATGCAAAAATCCTCAACAAAATACTGACAAGCTGAATTCAACAATACATTAAAAAAGATCATATACTATGATCAAGTAGGATTTATTCCAGGGATGCAAGCATGGGTCAACATATACACACCGATCAATATGACACACCACATTAATAAAATGAAGGATAAAAATCAGATGATCAACTCAATAGATGCAGAAAAAGCATTTGACAAAATTCAACATCCATTTATGATTAAAAACACTCCCAACAAAGTAGGTATAGAAGAAACATACCTCTACATAATAAAGATCATATATGACAAACCTACAGCTAAATCATACTCAATGGTGAAAAGCTGAAACCTTTTTTTCCTAAGATCAGAAGCAAGACAAGGATACCTACTCTCAGCACTTTTATTCAACATAGTATTAGATGTCCTAGACTGAGCAACTGGGCAAGAAAAAAAAATAAAAGGCATTCCAACTGGAAAGGAAGAAGTAAAACTGTCACTATTTGCAGATGACATATTATATATGGAAACCATTAAAAACTCCATCAAAAACTGTTAGAACTAATACAGGAATTCAGTAAAGTTGCACGATACAAAATTAATATACAAAAGTCTGTTGCATGTCCATACACCAGCAATGAACTATCAGGAAGAGAAATGAAGAAAACAATCCCACGTACAGTTAAATGAAAAAGAATATGTGGGAATAAATTTAACTAAGGAGCTGAAAGACCTGTATACTGAAAACTATATGACACTGATGGAAGAACTGAAGAAAACACAAAACAATGGAAAGATACTCTGTGTTCATGGTGTCCATACTATCTAAAGCAATCTAAGATTCAGTGCAATCCTTACAAAATTCCACTGGCATTTTTCACAGAAATACAGCAAACAATCCTAAATATGGGGAAACCACTGAAGACCCCAAATAGCCAAAGAAGTTTTAAGAAAGAACAAAGATGGAGGCATCATACTTCCTGGTTTCAAACTATATTCCAAAGCTATAGTAATCAAACAATATTTTATTAGTATAAAAACAGACACCTACATCAACGGAACAGAATAGGGAGCCCAGAAATAAACCCATGCATTTATGGCCACTTAATTTATGACAAAGGAGTCAAGAATGTTCAATGGGAAAGGACAGTTTCTTCAATAAATGGTAGTGAGAAAACTGAAGAGCCCCATGTAACAATGAAAATCAGACACTGTCTTACACCATACACAAATATCAACTCAAAATGGATTAAAGACTTGAATGTAAGACCTGAAACCATAGAACTCCTGGAAGATAACATAGGCAGAAGCTTCCTGACATTAGTTTGGCAATGATTTTTTTTCTGATAGCAAAAGCAAAAATAAACAAGTGGGACTATATCAAACTAAAAAGTTTCTCCACAACAAAGAAAATCATCAACAAAATGAAAAGGCAAACTACTGAATGGGAGAAGATATTTGGAAATCATATTTGATAAGGGGTTAATATTCAAAATATATAAAGAATTTATACAAGTCAACAGCAAAACAGAAAGAAAAAAAAAACACCAATGAAAAAGGCAGAGGATCTAAATAGACATTTTTCCAGAGGAGATACAGATAGTCAACAGGTATATGGAAAGGTGATCATCAGGGAAATGCAAATCAAAACCACAATGAGATGTCACCTCACACTTGTTAGAATGGGTATATCAAAAAGACAAATAACAAATATTGGAAAGGATGTGGAGAAAAGAGAACCCTTGTGCACTGTTGGCAGGCATGTAAATTAATACAGCCACTATAGAAAACAGTATGGAGAGTCCTCAAAAAATTAAAAATGGAACTACCATATTATCCAGCAGTTCCACTTCTGGGTATTTATCTGAAGAAAACAAAAACATATTGAAAAAAATATCTGCACCCCATGTTCACTACATTATTTACAATAGCCAAGATATGGAAACAACCAAAGTGTCCACTGATGCGATGAATGGATAACGTGGGTATACTTACATACATATTTATAAATACACACACATACACACACACACACACACACACACACACACACACACACACACTGGAGTATTATTCAACCATAGAAATAAGAAATGAGGGATGCCTGGGTGGCTCAGTCAGTTGAGCGTCCAACTCTTGTCTCAGGTCATGATTTCACGGTTTGTGGGTTTGAGCCCTGTGTCAGAATCTGTGCTGACAGTGAGAGTCCTGCTTGGGATTCTCTCTCTCCCTGTCTCTTTGCCCTTCCCCTGCTCATGCACTCTCTTTCTTTCTCTTTCTGTCTTAAACTTAAAAAAAAAATAAATAAATGAAATCCTGCCATTTGGGACAACATGAATGAATGGACCTTGAGGGCATTTTGCTAAGTGAAATATGTCACAGAAAAAGATCAATACTGTAGCTATATATGTATATCTTACATATGTAATATATGTGTCAATACTATGATCTCACTTATATGTGGAATCTAAAAAAACGAAACCCAAAACCCCAAAAAGTTCCTGAGCTTATGGATATAGAGAACAGATTGATGGTTGCTTGAGCCTGGGGGTTATGGGTGGGCAAAATGGGTGGACAGGGTCAAAAGATACAAATTCCCAGGTGCAGAATAAAAAAGTAATAGGGAGGTAACGTACAGCACAGTGACTACAGTTAACACTGCACTGCACATTTGAAAGGAGCCAAGAGAATGGATCTTGAGAGTTCTCCTCACAGGAAAGAAAAATTTCATAACTGTGTATGATGTAGGTATTGATTGGATTGTGATCGTTTTGCAATATACACAAATACTCACTACATCATACACCTACAACTAATATAATGCTACATACATTACACCTCAATTAAGAAAGGTAAGCACAGAATGAGATGACTGGTAGCCCATGTCCTGTTTTGGCAACTGCAGTTCTTCTAGAAGTGATGCTGTCATCTGATAAAAAGCCTTGATGATCCATCAACAATCCTACAGATAACTCGGGTATCATGATATGTCCGGCTCAAGGCTTTGATCAAACCAGAGCAGACGTGACCTAATGGTCTCACAGACACACGCCTGCTTGTGCTGACTCTGCACTCACCTCTGCCTTCATGCAGGATTTTGCTGAAAGGCTTCAGCTGTTTCTCATAGAGGATGGCGGTCTGGGTGTATTGGTGCCGGAGGGCAGTCCATGTTTTTTCTAATCTTGTGATCTGGAAGAAAGAAAGGTGTGATCATTTTGGAAAAGGCTCTCTTTAAAATAAAGTCAAAGCAGTTGAGAGCATCGTATAGAGAAAGGCTAACCCCCATCCCACCCTGTTCTGTATTGCTCTGATGGCCCATCCAGAGGCAGCTCAGTTTCTTCTGTGTGTGCACGAATCTTTACACACACACATATACACAACTTTTTTATATAAAATGCATCGCATACATTACACATTTTTTTCCATAGAAGTAGTACAAAACAAGCACAGACAGCCTTATTTTGTTAAACTTCTTCATGAAGTTCCACTTTATGGATAAAGTTTAGTCTCCCAGAGAGTTTTAGAAATTTTTTTCCATTATGAAAGTACCTTGTGAAGATTTTGCAAATGTGTCTATGTGTGAAAATATCTGGGGGATAAATTTCCAGAAGTGTAATTACTGGGTCAAAGAATACATGCATGGTAAATGTTGATGGGAATTGCCAACTGTCCAGAGGTTATATTGATGAAAGCATGGACGAACAGAACATACAGCATTTTAATTTACTCATAATGTTTGAGACACAGAGAACACTGCCCAACCATATGATGCCACTACTCCTTTATCGTTTGTTTTAGAACAGTCAAGGCTAACACCTGCCACTGACTCTGACTGCTCTGAGACAAACCACCCCCACTCATACCATAAAACCAGCAAGCCTAAGCATCTGAGGTTTTTTACGTGAAATAAGAAAGAGGAACGGCACTAATACTTGGGGGACAAGGGCCAGCTCTGTGTTGGGTATTTGAGGAATTTCAATTAATCCTCACAATGCCCCGCGAGGCAGTATTTTGGCCTCGTTTTACAGATCAGAAACCAGAAGAGAATAGTTAACTTGCTCCAGGTTTTATAGCTGGTAAGAGATTCATTCCCTTGGCCTCTAAGAGCTGCATTTTCCCAGAGGACGGTGCGAAGCTACCAGCACCCGCAGGTCTGCTGGGACAGAAAAGACACTACTTGTCTTCCTCTGGCCACCCCCTTCTCAATGTGCCTTCTCTCCCCTCCTGTGAAGTATCTGCCTTTCTGAAAGCAGCCCTGGTCTCTTGTCTGGGCCCATCTGCTGGATGCTCTTTCTTGATACTAGAAGCTACAAAGAGAAGGCACGTTGAGCCTGTAGTATAGGGACAGGTTTGGATGATGATACACAGAAGGGATGTGATTCTCCTCTTGGCTTTCCCTGGGTCTGCCACTTCCCTCCCCCAGCAGTGCCCTAGCTCATTGCAGGGTCCGGAATATCCTGGAGGACCAATGCCAGCAGGAAGAGTCTGATGCTGCTGGAGGCTAGGGAGCCACCTGCAAAGGCATATTAGGTGCTCGGGGAGAAGTCCCTAATTGCTGAGTGTGATGTCATGGAGGGCAAGCACATGATCCCTCAAACATCCTCTTTGCTGCTCTCAGAGAAAGCTCTGAGCTGAAGGGTGACAGACACTCAGCTTACTCTGTTGCCTCAGCCTTCCAAAATTACAGGCAGTTTTGGCTAAGAAGAAATAAATATGATACAAATTAGAAACAACGTGAGTGAAAAATTATAACCCCTATTATAGGAGTCAGTATATCATGAAAATACATCTAGATTTGCTTATTCTAAATATGGAGCCTATGAAATTCCAGTATGTCTAAAGAGTTTTCAAACTGTTAGACTATTGTAATAGGAACTGACTCCCCCCCAAATTTCCTTGTGACGGCATTAAGTTGTTCAGCTTGTTTTTAGGGTGACCTTGCTTTAAATTCATGGCTAGACCTTGCTCAAATGTGCTCTGACTTGCAGGACATGTGACTGTAGCTGTCTCCCCTAGTGGCAGTGGTGGATTTTCAGCTGTGGTTATGAAACAGCCAAGCTAAATGACCCACCCCGTGGTTTTGGTGTTACTGGTCACAGACTGGGTTTATATAGGACTAGAGGAGCCTGAGGGCGAGATTTTAAACGCCTAGGGCTTGCTCGGCAGGACAGAAACGGGAAAGCGGGAATCTGGGCAATCAAGATAACAGAACAACTTTCCTCTGTCAGGTCTGTTCGATTTTAAATACAGACTTTCAGGTTCAACACATCCTAAAAACAGCCCATCAAAGCATATAAACTGCAAATGCACACTTTCAGAAACTCTAATTAGGAGGTTATCTGGCAGATGAGCTAGAAATCTGAATTTTTTAACGGAAGTCTCTTTTAGCTGACCTAAGGAACATACTTTGAGACAAGCCACTCTGGGGATTCTCAGATAGAAGCTCCCCAAATGCCTGATGACCCAGATGAGAGCAGTCTCTATTATACAACACACATTAGCCAGACAGATCATCCTCATTGGTTCTTAAGGAATACCGATGGCTCCTGAGGATGACTCTTCTTACTGCATGCCAGAGAGAAAGTGTGGGCAGTCGACAATCATCCACTGTTTTTAAAAACAGAACCGAAACACTTAGGACACTGCTTTGGGTTGTCCCCTAATCCAAGCTGCTTTCAGTATGATTCAGTTTACCTTCTGAGATGGACGAAAATAGTCTGTGATTTGCTAAGCATGGGCTTGCAGACCACTTTGCAGAACAATGAGTGCACACAGGCCTGCAGGGCACACGAAGCAAGTGGAACCTCACCTGTGGCATTTCCAGGGCTTTCATGATGGCCGAGAAAGAATAGAGGTCCCCCATGGAGTCTTTCAGTTCCACCGCCACCTGGATGATCCTATTGAGGGTGGCTGCTCGGTCCTCCAAAGAGCCCGTGCAGCCCAGAATGTCCACTGCGATGCCGATGGCCATCGTGTTGTGTCTGGGAGGGAGGACATCAGTGGTCAGGCCCAGGGGCGACAGGACGAGGAGGAAAGGAATGCAACCCAGCAAGAAAAGGGACTAGCTTTGTTGCCTTTTGCTGCCTTCGCTCTGTGCTGGCAGCTCAGATAATTTGGTTGCTGATTTCAACAGCGAGACCACTCCCACAGGCTGCCTGCGGCAGGGCCTGGGCTAGGCCTCAGAGGGTGCACTATCAAGAGTCAGGGCAGGACAGGGCCATGTGCAGCTCTGGATCTGGGGGCATGAAGAGGACCCTGCTGGGGTGAAGCTGCTAAAAAGTACACGTGGCTCCCGGTACCTTCTGCCATGAGAGGTCCAGGGAGACACCCGGTCCCTCAACACACTGGGGACTCCCATTCTCAGGGGAGCTCTGGCCACCTCCACTGTGCCCCTGAACTGGGGAATGGAAGGAACAGGAAACGAGAGAATATGCTTGACCCAAGAAGACGATATGGGTCTTGGAACATAAAAAGGGATGAGGAAGTAAGAATGGAGAGTCTGTGTGTCTGGTCAAGAGGCCAGAAAGTGAATGGCGATGTGGACAAAGACTGAATAGCCGACCAGCAGGAATTTCCCTGTAAAGTCAGACCCTAATAAAACAGAAATCTTGTATCTGCCAACAATCCTCCCTTTTCTCATCCTGTACTACCAGGGTCAAGCTCACAGACCCAGAACAGGAAGCACAGTGATGACAACGGGACTAATATGAATGGAGTCACAGAGAAGTCTCTGCCGATGGCAGCAGCACAGACCGCAGTCCTTTCCTTCTCTCCCTACATCAGCTGACTGCTTTGGGCCAGAAAGGCCTCCAATAACTTTCTTCCAGGCTGTGGTACAAGTGCTGGAGGTGAAGCCCCATCCATAGTTTTGGTTACTAAAATGCAACATGTCTTTGAAACTCTGGGGCCACCTTGTTCTGAAAGTTCACAGCTAAGGATGTCACTCCACAGCCACGCTTCTCTCTGGCCACATGTGTTGGTCTCTCTCTCACTGCTCTAGGCCAAGGGTGGCATGATTCATCAAGTGGCTAGCATTACTACTTTCTCTAATGGTTATGAAATATGCAATGAGCTCTCCTATCTCTGAGTGTGTTCGTGTGTGTGTGTGTGTGTGTGTGTGTGTATGGCGCTTGCTTGCAGTGTGACCATAGGCTGCTCCCTGACTGTCCACTCCTCAATCTCTTCACTGTAAAAATGTGAGCAAGTCTTGTTGTGAGAAACAGATGGCGTGGGGGTGTAAAAATCATTAAAGTGCCATGGGGCACCTGGGTGGCTCAGTTGGTTAAGCATCCAACTCGATCTTGGCTCAGGTCATGATCTCATGGTTCATGGGTTCAAGCCCCATATCAGGCTCTGTGCTGTTAGTGCAGGGCCTGCTTGGGATTCTCTCTCTCTCCCTCTCTCTGCCCCTTCCCTGCTCTCTCAAACATTTAAACAGTAGTTGGTAACACAATTGTCTCTGTGTGCCCATCTTTCTCTGTATCTTGGTCCATTTTGTCTGTCTCTACCTCTCTACCTTTTTCTTTCTTTCTTCTTCCTGATGTCTTAATGGATCCTAACAAAATTTTTATTTTTTTATTTTTATATATTTTTAATTTTTATATTTTTATTGAATTTATTCAAGTTTTTTTAAAAATGGTTTTTACTTATTTTTGAGAGAGAGAGAGAGAGAGAGAGAGAGAGAGAGAGAGAGACATAGCGCAAGTGGGAGGGGCAGAGAGAGAGACACACACACACACACACACACACACACACACACACAGAATCCAAAGCAGGCTCCAGGCTCTGAGCTGTCAGCATGGAGCCCGCTATGGGGCTTACATTCACGTACCATGAGATCATGACCTGAGTCGATGTCGGACGCTCAACTGACCGAGCCACCCAGGCAGCCCCGTCAAGAGTTTTCTCATTTGTAAAGTGTTAAGGTTGAGCTGAGGATTTCAGATGTTTCTTTCAACTAACAGTAACTAATTTTCCATGTTGCCTTCAATTGATTCTTTCATTCACTGTTTTTTCCTATGTTTTAAATGGCCCTTAATAAAAGATAGGTTCTCTACATCTTTAAAACCCGGCATCATATTAATTAATTCTATCCATTCATTCAACCAACATGTGCCTAAAACCTCCTGCATATACCGCTGTAGGAAGAACAATTCAGCATGGCAGATCTGAGGCAAGAAGAGGCACTAAATGTTATACCAAGGACATCTCCACTCAGTAGGCCTGGAATGGGTGAGGTGGTAAATTAAAAATCAAGGGTGGTTTGTATTTGATTCTAAAACACAAGATGATGATGTCATTTAACCTTCTGAAATGGCTATAACCTTGGCCTTTATTTAGTAAACACACTGTAAGGAAGAAAACCGCTCCCCAGACTCTAGCAGGCAGATCCCCCAGGTCAGCCCTGGGCAGGAAGTAAGCCAGGCAGAGAGGCTCCAGGCAAGGAGAGATCAGGAGAAAGGGGAAACAGATGGAGACAGGAGTGGAATTCAGAAAAGAACCTGGAGAAGCCCCCAGCCTGCTGACCTCAGCCTGGGCCCAGAGCGCACATCCAGCATACCTAACAACACCGATAAAGTAAGGTCTGGAACCCTGGGATATTTCAGCTGAGATGCATCACATGGCAAACAGCTGTCTCCGTTGAAACGGTGACCACTGGCCCAGCAACAACAGAGGACAAGCTAGTGGAACTGAGAAGCAGGCCCCTGGGACACTAGGGAGGGGAGAAGATGCCTGGAGAGAGAGGCTAGAATCTAAGAAAGCCTGTAAGGAGAAGTAGGAAAATTCAGAAGTCAGGCCTGCCATTCTCCAAAGGCATTAAACAACAAGGATGCCTGAACAAAGCCAAGGACCATTTCCTAACCTGCTGCCTCCCAGAAGCCTTTCGTTCAGCATTCTGGATGTCTCCTATCCATGGCTGTGAAGCCAAAGCAACAGTGGCAGGGGGGTCCTTTTATCAGCTCTCTAGCCAGGTAACCTTGAGAGCAGCTGTATGGATTCCCGAGGCTACCTGAAATGCAAGGTTCACTTTTCAGGAGCTGACATCCTAGGAATGCGATGTCCACCAGCCACATAGGGCTATTTACACTTTAAAAAGTAAATAGTAAAATACGATACTGTGTCTCCCAGTCACTACATTTCAGGCTCTCAATAGCCCCATGTGGTTAGTGGCTACTGTAATGAGATAAAAACATTTCAGCTGCCACAGAAAGATGTCATGGGGATGGTGGCCCTCGGGCCTTGCAGCCTCTGAAGCATCACTGGCCGCCCTCTTCTCATGGAAAGCTGGGGTCTCAGTTGTCCATCACAACCCATGTGTGTGTCATGACAACTAGGAAACTGGCTGGACAAACAGGATGCTTAAGATAACAAGACAGTCTTGCCGAAATCAGTGGTCTTTGCTTGTGTGTCAACAAGTCCAACTTCTGTGGTGATACAGGAATCTGGTCTGGCACTTCCTCTCTCTTTAAAGTTTCCTAATCCTTGCTTAATTTAATCAAATGACTTTCCATGCTCTTTAAGCAATTGTTTTACACTTGTGTTTAAGGTTTAAGTGCTTCTCTTTATAACATGCCTCGCTACCTTCTGTCTTTTTAATTTCTAAACATCCAGTGTTCACACGGGTGGGCTTTAAAGGACAGCCAGGGCCCGGGTATTTGGGGAACTTGTGAGAGAGGGGAGTGATGCTTCCGAGGTTGGGGGCCCCCGAGCGCCACCATCCCCTGTCCATCCCTCAAAGAAGACACTGTTCAGACTCTGTGCTTCCCAGCCTTTCCCACAAACTCCCACTTGGTCCTAAAGTGATCTTAAACTCAGAAGAGACAGAGGAGCCTCAGCTCAGTGAGGTGGCGAGATGTCGGAGTCAATCTGCCTGCCACCGCCCGGGGCTGGTGGCTGGGTGACTTCCGCTGGCAAGGGCCAATCATCTGTTCTGTCCTCCACTCCCTCCTGGGGAAAGGACAGGAACGCATTCTTTGTTCCCCCGACTTCCTCTGCGCTTTCTCTTTGTGCTTCTCCAGGAATTCCCTGGCTCAGGCTTCCGGGAGAAGGGAGAGGCGCCGGGGCGGGTCAGTGGTGTGCCCCTCTCTGCTCTGACGGGCCGGAAATGCAAGGATGGCACTGCTCACCTTTCAATTATGTCCAGGCGCAGCTGGTGGCCATACGGCAAGGTAATGAGTTCCAGCCCTGAGCTCACACCCATGTTCTTCCTCATCTCTTCGGAGACTTCAAGTATCCTAGCGACCTGTCAAGAACACAAGTTGAAACGCACCACGGACACAAAGGCAGCGCGTGAAAAGAAACACACTGAACTGGGACAGGATGGATGCACTTGTTACATTTCTTTTTGAGCAGCAGCATCCCCAAATACAGTTTCCGGATGCGAGTTGGGGGATTCTCATACACGACCGGAGTCTAAAACCTGGAGGAAAGCACCTAAATTGGTCTGCAGAATCCGCACATTTTGGTGTTTCTGCCCGGCCGGAGAATGGTGTAGTTCTGCCAGCTTTTGTCTAACACAGGCTGGATCCCGCGGCCAACAGCAGCGCCGCCTGCGCACAGAGCGATGAGCCCCCGCGGTGACAAGGCTGACTGTGGCCAAGCACCCCGCTCCGCTGCTGCGGGCTCCACCGTTCATGTTCTCACTTAACAGCAGGGCTGGCTGCTATTACCCTTAATTACGCCTCTCCTGGGCTCAGTAAATGCACCATACGTCTGGAAACTATTAGAGGCATGTACAGCGATTTGAAACCTGAGGTCTGAAGCACACCCACTTCTCCCCGAGAGGCCTTCTTTGTGTGTCCCAGACAGCTCTCCCCATCTTAGTTCCAGCGTGCAATCACGGTTTACTGGCACCAGGTATTAGTCGGCCATTTATAGTTACTACATGCTGCCTCGAAATGTTACAACCGAGTCACTGCATGTCTAACACCAGGCTAATGACGCTTCCCTAATAGTGTGACTACCAGATACAGTGGGTCTAACCAACCCCGGACACACAGCGGCCACGTGGCAGCCACGGAACGATTCTTCTCCTCCATCTGCTGCAGTTGTCCTGGACCCTAACAATCCGAGGCAACCGAACAGGCCAGATATCTTCATAATGGTCCACAAAAAATATCTGAAGTTTGGCTGATATTATTAACCCCGACCCTTCACTTCTGTGGTTGAGCAAAGCAACCACTGTCAGCCCTGAGGAAATGAACCTGTGGGAATTAGCTATCCAGTGGCGGACTGGGAAACAGGATGCAGAATTCCTACTATGCTCTCTGGGCCTCAGTTTCCCCTTCTCTAACACAGCTGCTAAGTTCACCTTTCTAAAGGACTTTACAAAGGATCAAATGACTTTAAAACCTCAAAAAGCTATTTGAAAATACAAGCTGTGAGTCACTGGCATGTAGAGGAGGGAATTTTGGCTTGATCTCTGGAAAGGGATTTACACCTTGACGATGGCAAGGCAGCCCAGATGCATACCGCAGCCACTTAAGGTCACGTACACTTTGCTTGCTTGTTTAGACAGCTGCCCCATCAGAGGCTCCAAACCCAGCTTCTGGGTGGTGGGCATCCTCTAACTCACGGACACTATGTAATGAGATTGAAAGGTTTATCATTGATTCAGTTTTGTTCTGGAAGCACTAGTAACCAGACTGATCCCTGCTCTGAGAGAGAAGCCTCCAAGTCTGTTTTCTTTCAGTGTAAACACGCAATCCCCTGGTCCCTTTCCTGGGGGTTTGCCAGGATATGCCAAGGCCCGCTTGCCCCAAGGCTGACCTATGGGACAAGGGGATCCTGAGCTCACATGGCAGGGCTGGGATTAGGTCCCCTGGGGAAATGCCCAGAGCCGTGCAGCTCATGGATACAGAGGAGGGATGGACACTGCTAGAACATTTACTATGCAATGGACCCAGCAAGCAACATTGGTGCTCCACCATGGCGCATTCCCACCTCCCTCTGCTCTTCTGACCTTAGCTGTCCTATCTGCAGGGCCTCCAAATTCTGCCTGCTCCTCATCCTTTCTTTGGGAGCTGCTGCAGTGACCCAGGGGGAATGCTGGCCCTTCCCAGCTGTCAAGGGACTTTCTAAACTCTAATGAGATCTCCTGGCTCTGCCCACTATTTCTGCTGCCCTCAGCACAGGACTCTGATCTGGACTATGCACTTAAGGGCCTGTCTCCCTCACTGAGCTGCAAAGTGCTTTAAAGGAGGCAATAACCTGGCACTGGCTCAGAAGTAGAGACTTAAAAACATCCAAGTAAAGACCTGCTAGTCCCTCCCCTCCCCTCCCCCACCCATCACCACCTTCACTGCCCACACAGTGAATCCTCTGTAAACTGAACCCTTGACGCCCAAATCTCCACACACGTATGTCGTTTCCCACCCAGAAGATAACCTTCCCCTGCAGAGCATTTCCCACCTGGGCTGTGGTCTGAATTCCTGCATCACTGTCCTTCCCCACATCCCCTGCTGTGGCCGGCCTGGCCCACAGTACATGCTCCATCAAGGCTGAATACCTAACGCTAATAGCCGCATTCTGGGCGAGGCATGGTGTGTGGAGGCTTTACATAAGTTATTTCACTTAGTCCTCACAACCACCTGGGTAGGTGGTATTGTTCTCTTTCTCTTATAGGTGGAGAAAGTGGAGAACCCGAATTAGACTCAGGCAGTTCATCCCCAGAGGCCAACTGTAACACACTGGGCCCACTTCTAGATATTGCAACAAGTGGGTGAAGACAGGCTGCACTCTGGGTGCAGGCCAGGGCGGTGCCCATTCGCAGTGTGAGAGGGGCTCAGTGGACACCCAACCCATAGCCCCAGGAAGAGGCTGGACAGGCAGCCTTGAGACACTTAGGACCATCCATTGTCATGATGGTCTTTCTGGGGATCAGCCTGGGGTAGGAACCAGCACGCGGGCCCCAAATGCTGCCCAGTGCCTGTTCTCAGCTTCCGAGTGGTCATTACATTTGGAGTGGGTAACAGCAGCTCTCATTCTATTTCCCTCAGAGATGCTGACTGTGCCTGCTTTGTTGGCAAAGCCCTGAAAGTCAGTGGTTCCAGGAGGAGAATAAGGAAATGGCAGTGGACTCAGGAGGGAGGGAGGAACACTATCAACAGTGCTGTCCTTGGAAAATGAAGGTGGACACAGTGAAGTGGACTCCTGCTCTGGGTCTCCGCCTCACTGCGCCAGGGGGCTCCATCCAGCCCTTGTTCTAAGGGTGCCTGAAGGTAGATGGGGAGGGGGGTGCCCAACCAGGAGGACAAAATGCAAAGAAAGAAACCGAACTGGAAAAAGGGCAGGGTTCATGTTCCTTCAGCTGAGAACACACTTGAGCTCTAGATTCATGGCTGCCAAGGTGGTAGGAATGTTCTAGACCCTCCTGCCAAAGGGCAGTCAGGCATCTCACCTCCTCCTAGACTTTCCTAGATCCTCCAAGCCCTGTCTGAGGTCACAGGCAAGGATTCATTCCCTCCTGGGAATTAGGCTGATCCATTTCTCCACAAGGAGCTTCCTCAGTGGAGAACTCAGGCAGGTGCGTACCAGACTCCTGGCCTGTTGGAGTACCAGGGCGGGGTCAAGTAACTAGAACAGGAATCTTAAATCCTCTTACTGCCCAAACGGGTTTAGCTCACTTTAAAGTGAGGATTTAATATGACCTGTGAGCACTGCCCAAGGACACCCAGCCAACCACATGAACAAACCCTTGTTCTTCAGCACTTCGCCTTTCCTGGATCTTTCCCCCAGGGCCCCTCATGCTCTCGCAACACACACACACACACACACACACACACACACACACACACACACACAGAGACCACCTCTCAGGCCTGGCTCAGTCCTACTTTCAGGAAGGGGTTTGTTTAGCCCAGAACAGCTAGTACCTCCTTAAATTCCTGTAGGCTGTTTTGGGAGGCGTCCTACCCGCCTTGTGAGCTCCATCAAGTGGGGACTCCCTAGGGGAGTGCTCAGAGTCCAGATTTCCTGTCATGATTCATGACCCAGGAAATGTATTTAGGAAAACTCAGCTCCTAAACAGGCCCTGAACTTTGAAGCTAATTGCCTTCACTGAGCTACACACAAATAAGGGCTTTAAATCTCACTACAGCCTCACCTGTTGTTCCAATGCATGGATTTGTCTCTATACTGGGGGACAGGCTGAGCCGACCCTGGCCTGAGACAACTGTTTTCTAGAAACATCCCTCTGAAGGATAACTTTGCTGTGGGGTCACCTATGAACAAAAGCCACCCATATCTAAAAGATGTGCCTCCTATCAAAACTGATTATGTAAACACATATTCAGTTACCTGAAAATACAGTCATGATATATGTTCAATCAAAGACTCAGGGTTTAAAATAGTATATTTAGAAAAAAACTAAAATCCAATCAAATCATATGTTTAGGCCTATGCCATTTCTGTGGAAAACAAACACACATGCCTGAAATTATGTACACATATCTGTTTGCAGAGTAAATGTTAACAGTGGTGATCATCAGGAAACTAGACTTTGTGTGATTTTAGTTTTTTCCTTTTAATCTGTATAACTTTTCTAAATTGAGCAAGTATTACTTGTGAAAAAGTCAAGGTAAAATTAAAATGTTTATTCTACAGCCCACTTTAGTAACAATAGAAGAAATATATACATTGTGTGTGTGTGTATACGTATACGTGTATACATATATAATGTATAATAGAATAAAAATAACCTAGGCTCTGCTACTCCAGAAAGTACATTTTCATCTGTAGTCCACTCTCCTTGAACTTGACTTTCCCAGTTCTGAAGGAGCTGAGGCCAGGGGAGAATTCCAAAATCAACACCAGCTGGGAGAACTCTATAGCCAGTGGGGGAGGCATGGTCCGTGGCAGGAGCCTGCCATCCCTCTGCCCAAGGTGATTTTTACAAGCTTCCTGCCTGGGCAAAGGTCATCCCAAGCCTGTGCTTTCCACCCTTTAAATAAATCCCCACCCAGGTTATCTTCAGACTTTTTCTATGAGCAAGCACTTAAAGGGTAAGGTGGAGTGAGGCCCAACCTGACGTCCCCCTTCCAAATTTTCAGAAGCCAGAACAACACCCACCCTGTCTGGGCACTTACCACGCAGTCCATGCTCAGCATGTGCTGGGCGATGACCTTGGGGTCATTGTTGGTGAACAGTTCTTTTGCCCGCTTCAGCATTGCTGTTTCCAGGGGCTTGTTCTCGGGAGGAAGGAGCTTTGACTCGAAGTCATTGGGTCTGAATGAGGAGGCAGTCTCCAGTCGGGGCGGCACAAACTGTACCTCGTCCTCCTGCCCCTGGTCCTTCTGGGTGGCCGGTGCCTCCCAAGGCCCACCAACATCATCATCAAGGGTCAAGTAGTTGATGCCAGAGTTCCGGGGCCCTGGCGCCCCATTCTGCTTGGCCGTTAGCAGCTCCACGTAGCTGTCCTGGGCACAGAGGGGAGGCCTTGTTCCCCTGTCACAGCCTGCAGCAAAGCCTGGGTTCAGTTCACAGTAGTTGGCCTCAGAGTTGAGCCAGGTAGATGGAGACGGGGGAGCCTTGAGGACAGGTGCCTTGCAGGGCTTGGGGGGTGGTTTGGGGCACAGCTGGCTGTCTGAGCCCCTTAGAGCCTCCCCTGCCCTCGCGTCCGAGGAGACCCTCCGAACCACCGCCGGGCTCAGGGTGGGCTCACTGCCCGTCCTGAAAACGGGTGAGTTTGGGCAGGGGCTTGTGTCCACGCCTGGGGATTGAGGGGGCAACTTACAGCCTGTGAAAGGTAAGAGAGGGTCAGGAAAAGCTCAGCTGTACAGAGAACACAAAACAAAACTAGAGTGACAACTCCCCAGCCCTCAATGCATGCCTTCGAGTTTCGATTTTTTACTTCCCAAAGACAACTCAGTATGACTGTCCCACTCCCAATCTAGGGCAATCTAAAGCATCTCAAGGGCCAGCGGGCCACACCCTGCTTCTGAGGGGATTCTACGAACAGCTGGGCTGCAGTGTCATTTTATGGTCAGAGAAGGTTAGTACAGTCAGAACAGGACAATACGTGGAGCTGGAGGGCAGTGAGTAATCTAGTCTCGCCCTCAGAAACAGAAGTCTTTAGTCACATAGCATAAGGGCCTGAGTCACTCTCACAGCCAGTGGGATCTAGCCAGCTTCAAGAGAGAGCTGAAGACACCCCAGGAAGGTAGGACAAGATGCTGAGATAACCCACATAGAAGTGGTTCACCAAGGGGCATTAGGAAAATCACCTTGTGGTCCCAAGGAAGGTCAGTTACGAAAATAGTGAACAATAATCCATGGTCTACTAATATAGTTGCTTATGAGGTTTCCCCATATCCCACACCTCCTCGCTCCTCTGGCTGAGAAAGAACGGAGAGGAGAAGGGGTCTGTCTGGATGGCTGCTCCTCCAGGAACCCCAGCACTGACCCAGCCCCAGAGATCCTGTCTCTGCCCAGGGAGGGCACTGAGACAGCAAGCTCATTTGTCATGAAGGCTATCATCGGATGGGCATGGGTCAGAAAACTTGGGTTCAAATGCTGGCTTAACCACTTGCCAGACGGATAACTCTGGATAAGTTACTTAACCTCTATGCCTCAGTTTCCTCGGCAACTAAAAGAGGATAAGCATTCCTGCCTTGAAGGGTTGTTACGAGGCTTAAGAGCTAGCACACACGAAGTGTCCAGCTCGCTGATCCGCATCTGGATATAGTTCTACAAATCCCTTACCCTCCAGCCTAGAGGCACAGAGCCTTGTGTTGTCCCCAAATCAGGTGACTGGATGGAGCAGGGAAACAGCCTGAAGGAGATCAGGCTAACACTGTCACCCTCCTCCCAGAAAATTCCCAAAGACCTACCAATTGGCAGGTAACTTTCCGACTGGTGGGCTTTGAGGGATAAGGCTCTTCTGTCCTGCATGTGATCCAGGCAGGCTGGCTGGCTACCGCTCTTCTCCTTATTTCTGAAGCAAAAGATCAGTGGAACAGAGACGTGTCATTAAATCATAAAACCTTCAGGCAGCGTCATGGAAAGTTTTTAAGAGAAATGACTGCTTAGAAGGCGAATGGTACAGCACATCCTAACAGTAAAGGAATGTCTGTTGGAGGGGAAATGACTGCCGGGGGCGGCTAACACAGGATTGTGCCCTGGGCTCCATCCCCACGTCCTCAGGGCCAATCTGGTTAGTTCCCCGGCTGCTGCCTCGGAGCCCTTCCATCTGGTAGAGCAGAGCAGGGTCAAGATTTCACGATAGTCTCAGGAAAAACTGATGAACTGGAATGTGTACTTTTAACAGAGCTTAAAATTACTTACAGACCCAGGAGGAGTGACTTGTTCAACTAAAATGCATTTTCCACCATCCCTCGTGGCGTCGGGAAGGGAGCTGTGGGGCTGTCTGCATGTCAGCGCAGATCCCCATGTCCCCCAGATAACCCACCGGATCACCCTGGAGTACTGTCACTCTCATCCTGGAAGGACCAGGGCCCCGCGGCCGACCTTATGCTGACCTGGGGAAGGGCCGAGCCTGCGCACCAAGCTGGCGCTGGGAGGCACCAAGCACAGCCACGCGGGGAAAAGGCGACTGTCACTTTCCACACAATTTGCTAGCACTCCTCTGCTCCCTTGCCTAGTCAGACTGGGAATTTCTCTAGCACCAAAAAAGCAGAATCTCTCCTTTGCTAGGAGAGACTGCACTGCACCAGCCAAGTTGTAATGAACTTTCATCGGCCCTCCCACAAGCTTATGTTACAGAAATCGCAATGCTCTTTCCTACCTTTGCAAGCACCAAAGGAAAAAGCAAACAAACCAAAAACCCCCCAAACTCCCAGCAACAGAGAAATTCCAGCAACCCCTCAGAGATAAGGCTGGTCAGAGGGCAAATTCCAAAAGGCAGTGGCTTCAGCCGGGCGGTATTTATGCAGTGATCTTCAGAGCAGCCAGACTCCACTGGCCCAGAACGCCCACCTGGGACGCTCCCAACCTGGCTGAGCTCGCTCACTGCCAGCCAGCCAACCAGCGGGCCTGACGTCAGGGAAGGTGCGGTGCGGGCGGGCAAGGGAGGGTAAGGGAGGGCCCTGTGCAGGGTGCTTCCTTATTGAACCCACCCCACCCCCACCCATGGACGCTTCTGCTGCAAGAAGTGACAGGGCTTAGGGAGCCGGGCTTTCAATGGGCAATTGGAAAAGTGGCTCTGGGGGCGCCTGAAAAGTGGCTTGGGTAGGCGTCCTATTCTTGATATCCACTCAGGTCTTGATCTCCGCCCAGTGTTGGACTCTGTGCAGAGTGTGGAGCCTGTTTGGGATTCTCTCTCTTCCTCTCTCTCTCTCTCTCCCCCAAATAAACAAACTTAAAAACAAGGAAGACAGAAAAGTGGCTCTGTTAGACCCGCCTCATTGACTAAGAGACCTTCTCAGTCTTTCTTTCATTTATCTTAAGAAATAAATTTGTATTTTGGGGCGCCTGGGTGGCTCAGTTGGTTGGGCCTCTCAGTCTTGATTTTGGCTCAGGTCACAATCCCAGGGTTGTGGGATCCAGCCCCAGGCTCCGAGCTTGAGTGTGGAGCCTGCTTGAGATTCTCTCGCGCGCTCTGCCCCTCTCCCATGCTTGCTGTCTCTCAGAAAAAAAAAAAAAAAAGTAATAATAATAAATTTAAACTAATTAATTAATATTTTAAATGCAGTCACTGAGGGTAGACCAGGAGGCAGGCCTTCTTCCCCAGCACCACATTGGGCAGGGGTTCCGTGCCTTGCCAAAAACTCCCTGGCTCTGTTCATGACATTAACTCTCTGTTAGTTGAGCAGCCAACCCTCACAATCACAAAAGAAACGGAGCAAAAGGTGCCCCTTTAATATTTTAAGGGATCTCAAGTCCATTCTTACTACTAAGAAGAATTTCTCTATGACACTTCTTGCCTCCCTCCCTGCAAACAGAGTCCCACATTCCACTGCCCTCCAGAAAATCATATTTATTATGATTACTAACACCTACGTGGCACTTATTTCTCTTTAATGTTTATTTTTGAGAGAGCGTGAGCAGGGAGGGGCCGGGGGGCGGGGGGACAGAGGATCTGAAGCAGGCTCTGCGCTGGCAGCATGGAGCCCGATGTGGGGCTCACAAACCGTGAGATTGTGACCTGAGCTGACCTGACACTCAACCAACTGAGCCACCCAGGCACCCCCTAGGTAGCACTCTCTATGTATCGGCATCATTCTAAGCACTTTGCAAGTCTTAAATCATTTAACCCTCACAAGCCCCATCATTCCAGGTAGGGAAAGCGAGGCCCGGAGAAGTTACATAGCTTGATCAGTGGCGGACCGGCATTTGTGCCCAGGCAGGCAGGGTCCACAGCCAGACACTGACTAACATCTACCAGAGCTTCCTAGGAGCACACGACCTGGTATGTATTACTCAGTTCTGAGCTTGGCTTCTGAATTTCTGCAGTCTGCAAATTACAGTTTATGACATTTCCTCCTGTCCAGAAAGAAAACCAATGAGTGGAATAAAACATGTGGGTTTAAGTGTGTAAGTTTAGATGCCAGGCAGCTGGAGAAGGGAAGCTGGGTAACCAAGCGGCTGGGGCTAGACTTCACCCTACTGGACCTGCCTTTTCCCTGCTCTCCTTCTCTGGAGCAGTCAGACAGCAGGCACGAGCACCCAGCTCCATGAGAAACAGGTCCTCTGTCAGCACGTGCCACTGGCATTGGAGGGCAGGGGGCCCCAGCTGGGCATCCAGTTCTCTGGACTCTTCTCTTCCCCTGTGCCCAGGTTCGGGCCACAGCCCCCAGACTCTCGATGTCTCCAGCTCTCTCAGGTCTTTTCTCATCCACCTTCGAACTGAGCTCTCCCCCCAAACCCCCAAAATGTTGTTGGACACTTGGCACTCAACAAGCCTATGGTCGTATCTCAGATGCGGCAACTGGTTTTTCCTCCGCGGTCCACCCCTTCTCTGGGCCCTCCTGTGGTCTCTAACTTGCCATTCTCCAACACACATACCAGAGTCCCAGGAAGCCGAGGTCCCAGGCTCTCCCTCTACTTCCCCTGCACAACCTGACCCTCCATGGCTCACTAACTGGTCTTCCTGCTCCAAACTCTCTCCTGCCTCTCTGGCACATCGCTGCCCTGTTCTATTCTCGGGACACCCTGTTCACCATGTCAAGTCTTTGAGGCTCCCTCAAACCTCTTAGCCTGGTTCTCAGGCCTCTGTGATTGGGCTGTGGTCACCTCCCTGAGCCAGCCCCTACCAGCCCCTTACGCGGCCCTTTGCTGGAGCCCCACCGATCTGCCTACCCCAAGGAACTCTTGTCCTTTCCTATCGCTACACGCATGCTCCTGCTGAGCCCCCACCTGGACCGCCCTCCCCTTCGCAGCGTCTATCCGAACTTTCCCTAGCCTTCAGTCCAGCCAGAATCCTCCTTCCTTCCCAAATCTCTCCTGGCCAACCCTCCCCCTCTTCCTCAGCAACTGCCTCATTTAATTTTGGCTCCAAGTCAGTTGGGAACTAATCACGCACTGCCCCATGACAGCTTTTCCAATTACACTTGGCATTCTTAGTAACATCCTTTATTGTTCTTCCCTTCCCGCGGGAGCTCCTCATCTGGCTGACTAAGCCCAGGTGTGTCCAGAGTGTCCCTCGCGGTCCCAGCACCACCCCCATGAGGCCGTGACCCACCTGAGGAGGTTTCCCCTGGTCGAGCTCTGCTCCCGGGCCTGGAGGCCGCCCATGGTGAGGCTCAGCCTCTTGCCCACTTCGGACCTGCCCTCGGCCAGGCTGCCCTCCCGGGCCCGGCCTGGGGAGGTGCCGTAGCGCTCCTCCAGGCACCGCAGGGGCACCGTCCTGTTGATGGGCTGGAAGATGATGGCTCCGCTCTGCTGGGAGATGGGCCGGCGGTTGCCCACGTAGCAGCGCACCAGGCCAGGGATGGAGTCGAAGCTCTCCGTCTCAAACTGGTACTGCACGCGGCTGTAGGCCTCACTGAGCCGCAGGACCGTCCGGTGGATCTTGAAGTGCTGAGCGAGGTTCTTCCACTGACAGGTCAGGACAAAGTTTCCGGGGCTGGACAGAGAGTCACGAACCAGGAAGTCGCCATCTCGCTGCACGAGGTTTTCTGACACCTTTGGGACAAAATGGTGAGGGGTAGAAAAGGCAAGCGCACATTCATTCCTTCTAAGAGCTACACCGCTCTCCACTTCTTTGGGCCAGCGGTGGACCACGGTATTGTGTCTCTTCTTGCTCAGTTAGCTCGTTATTTTTCCAACGTCAAATTCTTAGAAGACCCATTCATTCGCTTAAGAACTACGTGCTGCCCACCTACTGTGTGCCAGGTACTATTGTAGGCACAGGGCTTACAGCAGTGAGTGAAGCAGAGTAGAGTCTCCACTGTCATGGAGCTCCTGTCTCTAGTGGAGAGCTGCTACTTTGGTGAAGATAAACAAGCAGCAGGTATGGTATGTCCGATGTTGTAAAGTTAAGGAAAAAGTCAATCGGGAAGGGAGATAAGAAGTGCCTGGGAAGGGATGAGGGCCGTTCGTTGCAACAGGGTGGTCAGGAGGGTGTCATGAGAAGATGACATTTAGGCAGACCCGAAGCAAGTAAAGTGACAGAATAAAACAAAGCAGAAAATTCATGTCTAGGGAGTCTGATCCCTCCCCACCCCCAGCAAGGGGAGGAGGGAGTTTGGTCGGCATCTAGGAGCCTGGTGGATGGGGAGGAGAGGTCCACACGTTGGTGGAGGCCAGGCGCTGTGGAATCAGAGACCTGAGTGTGGTTCTGGGCACAGCACTCGCTGGAGAGCCTGTAGCAAAGTCAGGTCAGTGTCTCACCTCACAAAGTTATAGCGAGGATTATATATTTGCATACACAATATATGCAAAGCACTAGTACAGTGCCGAGAACACAGTAGGTGCTCAAATATTATTAGCTATGAGGATGCTGATCTCTACTGTGTTGCCAAAGGAAAATCTCTACTGTGTTGAGATGGTCGTTCCTGTGGCCAGACTGCCTGGCTGTGCATTCTGGCTCTACTGAGTGACTTTGAACCAGGTACATAATCTCTTTGTGGCTCAGTTACATCACCTGTGGGACAGGGATAGTATCACCTACACAGTAGCTATGAAGATTTAAAGGAGCAGAGTGTCAGCTACAGCTACCTTATTGTCACAGTGTTCAGTTATACAACCTGAAATGATGTATGACTGAAAATTTACACTCACTGTAAGTGGTAAACAAATTTTGTGATCACAAAAAAGAGAAGGACGGTGGTGACGGTCATCAGTTTTATAAACTTTGACATTTTTTCCAGGATATCCCAACATTGGAACAGTTAGAATAGCACGCTACCATGGTTACTTTAAAATTCCATCTTGGCCTTAAAAATTCGTTTTCACACAGAAATTGCACTTCTTGGAATGGGGCCTGAGGAAATAATTACAGTGATAAACATAGTCGTTATCTTACGGGGTGTTGGTGAGGGTGACCACTAAATAGCAGAGCACCATACGATGGACACACATACAGTGTAGAATGGTTTTATAACGATTTTATAACAGCAGAAAACTCCCAGGATATGTCATTAAATGAAGACAGTGGGCTGCAAAAGTATATGCAGTATGATCTCACACTTGCAAAGCCTCGTAGGAGGCTTTATATCAAAATGTTCACAGTGGTTACCTCCAGGTTGGAGAATTATGGGTGAGAGTTTTTAATTTTCTTCATTTTACTCCCTGCATTTTCTACAATCAATTTTAAACTAAAAACAAAAAGTTAGAATAAGGATTATTTCTTTGATAGTGCTGAGGCATCTGCTACATGAAAAAAAATTATCACCATGTGATGCCCTCCACACACCACCCCCCGATCCTCCCCCACCGCCCCTTTCCTGTCATGTTGTCCCGGGTAAATGACTGGCCAGATCAACTTCCAATAAAAACCCAAGAGAAATTCTACACCTTAATTCTGGACTTCTATTTTTTCAATTTCTAAACTGTTTAGCAAAAAACCCACATTATTCATAGCTATCACCCAAATAATAGTCACACAGAGAACATCCTAGGCCAGGACGCTGTGGTCACTGGTATAATTCCTCTACCTGCCATCTCCAGGACAGGGGTCCAGGTAGGGGAGGGCTGGAGGGTAAATAGTTGCTGGCCCCACTAGGGTACTGGTGGCCCTGCTGCTCTGTGCCACTTGCCCTGATGATACTCTGTCTTCACCTGAAATTAAACTACTGTCTTAAAAGAGAAGCAGGTTCAAAGGGTATGAGGCAGCCGGCAGCCGGCCATGAGTTCAATTATCTGAACCACAGGCTGGCCCCTCACCTCTCAGGGTCATCACCCTGCCGCCACTGCCTCCTGCCCACTCCGGGTCTGTGGACCCACAGGAACACCTGCCTTTCCTCCATCCCCTTCCTGGGCAGGTGGAGATGTACTGTGGGTTCCTGACCTCAGTTCTTCCTGGCGATCTCCTGGGAGACAGGCCCAAGTTCAGTTTCTGTGGGCTAGGGTGTTCTATCTGTTTGGCTAAACTGGGGCCGACTCTGACATGGCGTTGGAGGGTAAGTCGGAAGGGTTCTCAGCATGCTGGTGTTTGAGGACGGCAGGGCGCGCCCTGGCAGGAAGAGAGCGGGTACCTGGCGGGGGATGCGTCCATGGTACCAGGCGTGGCTGCGCAGGTCTTCGCCGCTCAGCAGCAGCTCCTCCTCCAGCTCCTTCTTCAGCCTCTCAGGGGTCCTGTCCATGACGTGCCTCTCCTTGGAGAACTGCAACACAGGGGCAGCGGTGACCTCCCACCCTGCCCAGGTCGGCCAGGCCAGCCGGCTGGAGAGGCCCTCCCGCCCGCACTTGGCCGCTTGGCTAACCAACCCAGGATATGCCAAAAGCCCTGTTCAGGTAGGGGAGCCTGGATAATGATTACAATTAGCTGTGACCTTTCACTTCTCCAGCTGCAAGAATGTAGCGAAATTTTCACCTACACACCGGGACTGTGATGGGAGAGGGGGCCAAGATGTTCCTTTTATCAGTCGGCTCAGGTAGCAAAGACAAGGGGAGCTGGGCATTGGGCACCAGAGACATGTGCGGGGAAGGAGGCACAAACGAGCCCTGAGAGCTTCCTCGTTGTGCTTGGGAACCATCCTCCCACGGAGCTGGGAAGGACAGCAGTCCTCAACTGGCTCACAGCTCCAAGCCCGCAGGACACTGCTGCCCAAAGCGCAGTCCCCAGGCTGAGAGGGGCGGCCCTGAGTTCTTTGCTACTGGCAAACTTCAGGAACTGAGTCAGCCTTTAGAAACTTTTAGAGCAATCGGACAGAAGAATTTTATGTCTCTCAAATCTAATAACGGAAGTCTGACTTTGGGTTGTTGTATGTCTTTTTCATTTCATTTTTCTAATATTTCATTTTTATGACAGGCTGGAAATTGAAACCTAAAAAAAACTGGTCCCTTGCCTCGGATAGTTTGAGAATCACTGATCTAGGTCACTGCGCAGTGGCCAGGGCAGGAAGTCTGGGTGGGCAACACTGCCTCCAGTTCTAATTTAGAGTCCACGCCTACTTTCAACACGTGAACTGAACTTGGACACCTGCCCAGTTCCCAGCAAAACCCGGCTCAGGGATCACTGACTGAAGGTCATGGGAGCAGGAAAACCATGTCCCTTATGTTCTCCCAAGTTCCCCAGCTTGGCCTCAAAAGGATCACCCGATTATCTTCATCACGCTGCTCTGCACCTTAGCAAAGGAAGAGGCCCAAATCCTTCTCCACCCAAGAAAAAGGAAACAGACTTGGGATTTTACACCCGGATTCTTATCCTCAAGTCTCTGTGAGCACGTTGGCCTAGGACGGCCCTGGCTGCAGGATGCAGGGCCGCTCTCAAAGTGGGGCTCTGGTTTACTAATTGTTTCCTTCTCCCACTCTCCTCCTCACAGCGCAGACACCTGCATCAAAGAGATGCCAACGCTGGCTGACCTAGATGCCCGCAGGCATTAGCAGTGATGTTTGCCATCGATCATTAATTATGTACGGGTACATGTGAAGACAGCTCACTGGAAAGACTTGAGTACAGAATGCAGATTGTCAACCAGGCCACATTTACTGGTAGTTTATTGTCTGTCTTGCTTCCCAGTAGATTTCAAGTTTCATGAGAGCAGAAACCCATCTGCCTTCTTCCCTACTGCCCTCCAGCAATGCCTGAACATATTAGGCACTCCACGTTCACCGAATGAGCAAATACCCCAAGGTGAGGCCTGTCTAGGCCTTTTCCTAGTTATGGAGCTTTTCCTCTTCAAATTATTTGAAGCTCCCTATCAGCTGAGCATGTGGCCACACAACTGAAGGATGTCATTCCTCAACTTCCCTCTCTTAATGTAGGCACGTGGCCACATGACCACATTCTGACCAAGGGAAGGTACAATGCCACTTAGTGGGACTTCTAAACTGGAGAGGCAGCACCGTCTGGGACCTGAGGAGGGAGCCACGTCCTTCCAATGGGGGAGCAGAAGCCCCAGTGGGGTCAACACAACAGTCCCAGATTGCCCACCCCCAGGTCTTCCTTGTGATCTTCTGTCTCGTTTAAGCCTGTTAGTTTGGTTGCTCCTGTCACTGGTAGCTGAACTAAAATCCTAACCGATACTGTGACCCTAGCCTCTCTTGAGCCCCCCTGACAGTCTTTTTACACCTAGCCTAAATCCTTGTGCTGTGCCTGGGCCCACTTCTTCTTGGCCTGAGCTCTGAAAACGTGGTCACCAGTAGCCATACCCTCTGTGTCACCCTCCACTGAAACTGCACTCACCCAGATCCAATAAGCTGTTCCCATATTTCTCTTTACATTCTCCTTCCTTCCTGATGTCCAATACCCAGGCCACTTCCCGTTACCCCCTCTCCCCTTAGCATCGTTCATAAACAGCAAGATTTCTTAGCATTTTATAAACAAATCCTTCGCTCCAGATTTTGAGATAATCCTGCTTTACATTTGTTACCAAAAATATAAACTCTGCTATCTTGTTACTTCTACTCTAATTCCTTAGAGGAAAACCACGGTTGTGGTTCTTCCCCCTGCTGTGGACTGTGGAGATGGGGCATGACAGGGCATTACAGGCAAGTACTGAGGGAGGAGAGGAAAGGAGGCCAGTAAGACTGACCCTCCCTGGAGATGGAACACCAGACTACAAACACTATGCCCTGAAGCTCTTGCATAATTTGTGAAAAGTTAGGAGTTTACACAATTGACTGGATTCATGGTTTGGGGGTGGGGAGAGGGTGGGAGATAAGGAGGGTAGGAGAGGGAGGGATGGAGGGAGACAGATCCAGAGCTAGCAAAAAATCTCAAGGGGTCTTCATCTCAAGCCAGTGACAGCTGTTTCTACTACATTACAAAGAGCCAGGTTGGCTTCTGGGAGCTTCTGCCTCAGCAGATGCTGTGGGCACCATGTCTCAAACGGCTAGCTGAACAAGGCAATTCAAAAGTCACCCCCATATGCCCATCCTCATGATTATTTGCGGGGGGGGGGGTGGTGAATGCCTTCTAGAAATTTCACAACTCTTTTTAGTCACACAGATTACTGCAAATTTTATTATTTTTCCTAAGGGCCTATATTTTATGAGACTTGCCCTTACCAGCTATGATTGTGCCACTATATAGGAGTACTGTTATACTCATGGTTGGTGAGAGGTGACCATGTAGGAAAATCTGGCAAAATGTATCCATTTGTATATTTGAGAACACCGTGACTGATATTTATGCTCCTTGGGGACCAAGAATGGTATTCTTCAGGGCGCCTGGGTGGCTTAGTTGGTTGAGCGTCCAACTCTTGGTTTCAGCTCAGGTCATGATCTCATAGTTTGTGAGATGGAGCCCCGCATCGGGCTGTGCACTGACAGCTCAGAGCCTGCTTGGGATTCTCCCTCCCTCTCTCTCTGCTCCTCCCTGGCTCATGAGCACTCTCTTTCTCAAAAATAAATAAGCTTTAAAAAAAAAAAAAAAGAAAGAAAAAAGAATGACATTCGTGCTTCACAAGAAAGGTCACCCACCCATGGGAGTGGGACATTTGGCAGAATTCTGTCAATTTGCCCCAAACAACCAGAACGTGTACCAACAGTGTACCCTTCCACTTAACTGCTGCCATCTGGAGGAAAGATGAGGTTCTGCCCCGAAATGCAGCCATTTCAGTTAAGTTTCTGGGTCTTGGGGGCCACAAAATAAACTCTAGCAATTTAGGGTAACACAGGAGTACCTCTGCCCTTGGCAATGGTTTTACCCCATCGGTGTGGCCACCCCTTTGAAGTTCTGACTGATTCCACTAGTGACCCAAGGATCCTCCTGGCCTACCTTAGATTACATTCTGAGGAAAGTCCAAAAGAGATAAGTTCCTGCTCACACACAGTCACATGCATTGCTATCTCACGCACGGCCCAGCATTATGCATCATAGAGAGGCCGGAAGAATAAGTACAGGTCCCAGTAATCCAGTGGTTTCCAATCTTGGGAAAGTACAGCCAAGCACATCATACTAATCTGTCCCAGTTCCTATAGCCTTTTCTCCCAGTTCATACTTTCCAGCTCTTTCACATTCGTTTCTGCAGACGTCTTCTGAATTCAGTGTGCCTCAAAGACTGGCTGGACCCAAGTCTTCTCAAGTTTTCTGTTAGCATGGGATAGCGGGCATCTGTGACAGAGGGCATCGTGACACCCCAGAGCAAGTACAATGTATCTGGGCTCTCTCAGACAGTTTCCACTGAATGGAAATGCAGCACTCACTGGCCCTTTGGATTTTATGTTCTTCCACCACCAGCAAGAAAACTCCTGAATGATCAGTATCTCACAAAGATTCTATAAAAGTTATAAACAACCACATCATAGTAACACGACTTTTTCTCCATGCTCAGATTCTCTAGCTATTCGCCCCTGAATTTGAACTTCGTTCCTAGAAGGCAGGTCTGATTCTTTGTTTCCAGAGCTTCTTATCTTAAGGAAAGGAGGTGGCAGAGGCTTGGCCCTGACTCGAGTTTTTCTGCTCCAGCGGGGGCTCCGGATCCCTCCATCCTGAGCTCCACCCTACACAGTAGCTGGGGTGTACCCTCCAGAGAAAGAGACGCTCCCGGGTTTGGTTCAAGAACATTCTGCCCATGAGCTTTGCCAGGTTCATTCGAGCCACCACATCCACCCACGGCCGCCACGAGAGAAAGACACAGGCAGGTCCCATGTCTCCTGTTCTGTGGCTTGCCTGAATTGCACCCACCAGAAATTTGAAGGGTTCTTTTGGGGGGACTCAGGGTATAAGAAAAGGTGCTATGTACACAAATTAAGTAGTAATTTGAGCAGTAAAGAAAGAAAGGGAGGGAAGCTTAGTAACTACTATATCATGGTTTCCCACTCACATGGCTCTACTTCTAAAATTTTGTGTTCTCTCAGCCATTAGTTCTGGGGACTGGGGTAAGGCGGGTAAACTGATAACTAAGGCAAATGCAGGGGGTGGAGGAGGCCCACGCTTGTCCACCCAAATTCAAGTTTAGTTAGAAAATTCCTAAGTTACCATAATTGTTGCTTTTCAGGGGAATCGGAGTCTAACCACATCTTTCTTACTGCCAGCATTTTAATAACCCTGATGTCAACAGATGTTACAGCACGGTGTTTAAGCATAGCCGGCCCTCGCCCTCCATCTACAGGCCACTGGCCGCTGACCGGCTGTGTGGCTTTGCTTAAATAACTTTACTGCTCTGCAGAAGCTCAGGCTCCTGGTCTGCAGAGATGGGGCTAACAGTTTGTGATGGGGTGTTAGTAAGGATGAAAGGGATCCATATCCGTAAAGCACTTAGAACATAGCCCAGGACACAGCACTGTTACCTGTTATAACAGACATATGAGAATGCTACTCATCTGGTTATATAAAAGGGACAGTTCACATCAGAGGTGTTTTCAGTCTGGTGCATGGATGTGTAGGGGTTGGGGGTTTGGGAGGGAAGCAGTGAAGGAAAACAGCCGGCTGCCTGCATGAATGTCCACGGGCTGCCTCGCACAGCCCGCCTGCCCCAGCACCTCTGGTCCGGTTACAACGCCAGAACCAGTCCCAGCTTGCTGCGGCCGGCTCCAAAAATCATGCCTATCACTCTGAATCTGGAATGAACATCTCTGCAGCCCCACACAGCCCCGGCAAGTCTGTTCTTGACAGGCTGGAATAGCCAGAGCCCGGGAGATAGTTGGAAAACATATTCTGGACGTGCTGAGCCAGTTCCACAGACGTGCTGGGAACCTTGATTAACACGGAAACCCAAATTTCAACAGTTTTCCCAGAAAGAAAAAGCTGTTCCAGTCCAGGAGGAAAGGAGCCCAGGGTCTCTTCTCCCAAGGGCTGCCTGACATTAGAGCCTGCATTTCAAATCAGGCACAACAATAGGACCCTGCCTCTTCGGAGGAGGTCTGTGTTCTTAAGCTTGGGGACGAGGGAGGGTGTGCATGCAGTAAATTGTGGGAAAACCCCAGAGAAGGCACGACACTTATTTGTATGTAGGAGACAGTGGAGAGGATTAGAAAAAGATGTCATCTGCATTATAATTAATATTTATTTTACTCTGTCCCTCTCTCTAAGAAAACCTTCCCGGTTCCCACAGAATTTTAAATTGTGCAAATCACCAGGAAAGATCCTGTCCCTAGTCCCAGGGGCTAAAGGTAGAAAGGGAAAGACTGGAAAAGCACCATTTCATGGCCATTAGCAATCGTGACCAAGCAATCTGCCAAACTAATTGCCAGCGGGGGATGACACCCTGGTCCCTACCCTTAGGAGGGCACAGTCTCTTGGACGACCACACACAGAGAAACGGTTTAAACTCATCCCTGAGCTCTGGAGAAGCACTGCCTGGATCTTATCCCTGCCTTCCTGCTCTGGAGCCTGGCTGAGTTACTCTGCCTCGCTGTCCTTAGGTTTTCCCCTGTCAAAATGAGAAAAGTCACTGAAGCCCCATGCCGTGGGAGGGGCCGGGGGGGTGGGTAGGATGAGAGCATGGGGGTGGGGATCAGGATCGGACCCTGAAGATAAAACCTGAGAAGAGGAAGGATATTTGGGGCATTTGAGCTAAGAGCAGCTGGGTTTGGTCAAATGGAGGTTCTGGTTGAGGAGGTCTGAAGCAGGCAGAGGTTTTACACACACACACACACACACACACACACACACACACACACACACTCCATCTTTTCTCCAAGCATGTGGTTCAGACCCCACCTTCCTGGGCATCATGGCTGACTGGCTGACCCAGCTAGAGTTAGTCCCAGGATTTTTCTAAGTGGAACTGAATGAAGACTGAATGAATGAAAACATCATGAGGCTAGAAGCATAGTGGTGCTACATCTCATGCTGACCCACCATGTGGAGCCAGTTGGGTGGAGAATGAAATGAGTGTTCAAGGAGAAGAGGATCAGGAGATGGAAGGTGTCCCAGTGGTGCACACATCCCTAAACCCCAGCTGACTCCATTAACCAGCAAAATCCCCTTGTGACCTAAGCTAGTTTGCCCTGGACTCTTGTCACATGTGCCAAAGGAGTCCTGATCCAGGAGGGCAGGATTGGATAGAGGGGAGTAGGACACTGGAGGCTGAGGGACTAAACCTTCACACTCTAGATGGAGAGAGTGTCACTGAAAATCTCTGGCTAGGAAGGCAACAGGTAAAAAAAAAAAAAAAAAAAAAAAAAAGATGCTTTTAGACAGAGTAATCCAGGTGCAGTAGGCAGAATGGCCAGGCCGGGGCTGGGGGCACAAGGCCAGTTCTGAGACTTGTGAAGTGTGTAGATGATGGACAAATCTCTATCGCAAGCCCGTATGGTGGGTGCCAAGGCAGGGATACTGACCAGAATCCATTCTAGAACTTGGATGTCAGTATGAATAAATGGAATTCATCTCTGCAAAGCTTGTTTCTCTCCCCCTTTCCTAGTCACTGGCACCTCCTCCGTCCTCATCACCCAAACTCACCCTCACCCAAACCCTCAACACTGGCTTCTATCAGTCAAGAAATTCCTGATTCTATCCCTTACCGACACCCACTCTGATTCCGACTAAGATTGCTCTGTTCTGTTCTCCCAGAACTTCTGCAATGGCCTCGTAACAATCTCCCTACCCTCATCTCTGGTCATACACTCTGCACTTATATGCCACAGACTATCCCACATTCCTGGCTTGGAGACCTTAGTCAAGGGGTGCCCTAGCAAGGGCTGACATGAGATCCAGAGTCTTTCTTAGCACCCCCACAAAAAACTTGATGGGCTCCTATGCCTGGTTTTTACTCTCCCAGGGCTCAGACCTGGTTCATGAGGGACACGGACCCTTTCACACGCTATCCTCCTAGACCCCTCAGCTTTGAATGCCTTTCTTTTAACCCCAGTGAAGTGAACCACCACCTTTGCCATATACGGACACCGCATACCAGGATCCAGGTCTGAATTTGCTAGAAGGCCCAGTTCACAAGGGCTATGGATGGATGCCTATGTGAGGACCCCTTGTGGATATCTGCAAAATAACTGGTAGAGGCTTGACGGTGGGGGAGACGGGCCAGGGCACTGCCGTTTTGCAGTGGGGGTCTGTGAATCAGCAGTGACATACCTGCAGAGGTTCTAACAACGCAGGGGCTGGAGCCCAGGCTGGGCAATGGGGAGAAGAGGGAGGGGAGTTGGATGAGGCAGGCAGGGGCCTTGAAGGCCAAACTAAGCCAATCTGTTTTTATCTAAGTGGGGCAGGGAATCCACTAATGAATGCTGGGCAATGAGGCAGTACGGTCCGCGGGACACAAGCTCTTTGAGGACAGAGGCCACGCCATATTTCCCTTTGGCTCCCAGAGCCTAGCCTCGTGCCTGGCACACAGCGGGTGCCCCGTAAACACTTACTGACTGGAGCCAAGCTTGCCTTCTTACCCTCTGTGTGGCAGCTTCCTGCCACTGGGTGGGGAGAAAAAGAACATTTGGAGGTTGCTCAAGAACAGGGAATCTTGGCCATCTTTCTAGACTTCGCTTAACTTGTTTCTATATGCACCAAGCGAGTAAGAGTTCTCACTTCACAGGACGACCTGATCTAAGGCACATAGAGCACCTGGCACCAGTACCGTGCCTGGCACACAGCGGGCATTCGCTGGAAACCTAGAATCTGAACACCCTTTCAAAGAGGACTCTTGGCCGCAAAAATAGTAAGTTACTTCACTAAAGAGTTAAAAAAAAAAAAAAAGAATTATGAAATCCATCAGGAGTTTTTGGAGGTATCTGGCCTTTGGGAATTTAGTTCTAATGGAACAAAAAAGCTAGGAGTTGGAACAACCAATTTCTATTCGTGCACAGGTTATTCTTTATTTCAGTTCTACGTTGATAGTTTGGGGGTTTTGAATAGTGTTGAACAGTGGTTCCATCTGTGCATGTGACACTGACTACATGTGAGAAGGCACTTTCCCTGGTGGCAAGCGCTTTGCAGGCCTGTATTAGCAAGTGCTCCTGGCTAGCTCCAGCTGGCTCAGCTGTCCACAGTACACGGGACAGAGTGACAGTGTGAGTGTGCAAGAAATTGTCACGTGCACAATGTTGAGAAGTCCTGGTACACAGATTATGTGTCCTTCAGGGCCTTGGATGTTTAGTCAAGGATGTTTTTTTGTTGAATTTTTAAAACTGAGCTGATTTTCTAGCCATTCATTCTATGATCAAGGCTGGCAATTAACTTGCTTGAAATAAAAAAAAGAGGGAAGGGGGGCATCTGGGTGGCTCAGTCGGTTAAGGGTATGACTCTGGATTTCGGCTCAGGTCATGATCTCATGATTTGTGAGATCGAACCCCAGGTCATTCTCTGTGCTGACAGTGTGGAGCCTGCTTGGGATTCTCTCTCTCCCTCTCTCTCTGCCCCTCCCCTCTGCTCACACATGTGTGCACTCTCTCTCTCTCAAAATAAATAAACTGAAAAAAGAAGAAAAAGAAAAAGGAAGAAGGAAATCTGTGCATGAAAAGAAGGCAAGGGGGAGAGAAAATGAAGAGAGAGGGAGGGAGGGAGGGAGCAAGCTTCTGGGCTATTCCATCCCAGTCAGAAGTATCAGGCCACAGCACCCAGCATGCTACCGGTTCTCAAAAGCTTCCTTTCTTCTGCCCTGGATGGTTTATTCAGTTGAGGGAGAGGTCAACAACAGTCCAGGCCTCTGATCAAGTGGCACCAAACCACTGCTCAGGTCACAGTTTTCTAGAAATCTCATCCAGATGATCACAACCAAAATTGTAAGTGCGACTGACGTTGTAGAGCATCATACCAAATTGGTCTATTTTCTGAGCGAAGACCATGTCCTCCTGCGAGCTGATGGGAAACCCCTCAGGAACGTGCCTTGAACAGCCACCACGTGACCCAGGCTGGGACCATGCAGGAGTCCAAAACGACAGACCCTCATCTCGAACCCAGCCTGTGCTGCCTCGGAACCTGCATCATTGCAATCCCTAACAAAACCTGAACGTACAAGGACAAAGAGCTCCCACTCGGAAAAAAACATACACTGGATAACCATTGCGCAGAGCCTTCTGAAGCCTTTCTAAGTCTGCTACAGGACCACCTTGCAAGTAAATCTGCCTAACAATGAGATTCTTTGAAGATGTCAGAAACTCTGCCCCTTCAAGTCCCTGCCCTGTGTTGAACTGCAAGCAGTGGACTAGTTTATAACCAAATTCCAAAGTATATCAAGGGCTTGTAGAGATCCAGTTGGTATTTTTACCATTGAACACCTGCATAAATTGATCATGAACCCACAGGATGAATAAATCCCAATCACTTCTGCCACTCTTAATCCTGCCCACAGGCCGAAAAATGAAAATCCGGTTCTCCCCAAGCTTTAAGCCCAGCAACATTTTGCAGGCTCCCTCAGATGTTTTCATCTGAGGGACAAGGGCAGGAGAGAAGGTAGCGTTTGAAGATAGTTAACCTTCCAGCCTCCATGTGAAACAATTTGTATGCTGGCTTCTCTGCCACCTTTTATTGACACTCACTGGCCTTGTGGCTTGCCTAAAAATGTTTTATTATCACTCCAAAGGTAAATGAAGAAGGGCTTCAATTTACGGATGCAACTTTTCCTACTGGGCGCCAGGCTAGACAAATACAACTTCCGTGCTAATAACTGTGATTAAAGCCAAAAGCTTTAGTTATTAAGTAAACCATTAACTTTGTAAATAAAAGTCCCAAGAGGGAAAAAACATGTCAAATTAAAATTTTGAATATCCTATTGGGTAGATAAAAGCCAATGGTGGCACGGGCAACTGGGCATTTCGGCCTGGTCCCCCCTGCAGGTGGACACACAAGTGGCCTGGCCGTGGGCTCCAGTACACAAACAGCACAGTGGCATTACATCTAAGCAGGTGCCCTTCTTACATGGCAGAGAAAATTTCCATATTGATTGCAACGGATGCCTGGTGGATGGCAATCAAGTATCCCGAGGAGAGGTGCCTTATTCGAATTCATACCAAGGTGCTCTCTGGCTAGAAGGGAGAGATCCCGAGCACGTTCCCCACCTTTTAAGTGTCGGGCTGTTGACAGTGGGGACCTCTGGTCTCACTTGGGTCCTGTGCCTCTGAGCCTGCTCCTTTCAATCCTCACATTAAAGCTCAGCGCAGCAGGCTCTGTAGGCAGTTCTGTCCACACACACTACACCCTCTCGGCTAAAGTGCTGCACAAACAGACAGGAGGTTACTTTTAAATCAAGAGTCTGATAGCCACTGGAACACGGGGCCTCCGATTACCTCACCTTCTTGGCCAAAGTTCTGCAGGAACAATCAGGAGGCCAGTTGCAAATCAAGAGCTTGATAGTCACTGGAACACTGTGCCACCGATTAAACCCGAAGGCCTACTGAGCGCCCACTGTGCCACTCGGCGTCCTGGACTAGGTCTGACGGGAGACGCAGACATGAGAAAGAACAGCTCCATGGCCTGACAGGGGTTACAGCCGCTTCGAGGGGATAAGACATCTTTAGAGAACGTACAGCAAACAGCCACAAGCAGTTTTGCCGAAGGTCTCAGAGTTCTCTATCCTATCTGAAGTCAGCGAGGGCTTCTGGCCCCTTCTGAGAAAGGAATCGGTAGCAAAGATGCCTCATAAAATTTCAGTGAGTTTTAGCATTCTGAAACACTTCAATTAATTTGATGTTAATTTTAAGTACCTTGATGACATACTTTCTCCTTTCCAAATCCTAGAAAGAATCTCATCTTCAGAAAAGATTCTGCAGATGGGTTTTGATGCCATTTTACCATTTTATAATTAAACCTGCATAATTTATCACACTCAACACCAGATTCTTACTCCAGTGCCATTAAAAACAGATTTGCAATTTGCTATTAAATTAAGATGCTTCATTTTCCTACTACCTGTGATTTTTCTTTTCACAGACAAATGATGATACGAGGGCCATCAGACCCTAGCACAGACAGGAAACTGACATCAAAATCCCCCAAGAGCCCAAATCCAAGAGATTTCATTTTATTCATTATCAAACCTTATCAAGTATTACAAAAAGAGGCTCATAAACCATAAATAGGAAAAATGAAGAGAACATCTGTGGAACTCCTTGTTTATCAAGGTTCTGAGAAGTTTCCAATAACATTTGGCTTTCCATGTGTGTGAATGAAAAAGACTAGTTTAATTTTACATTATGCACACTGGAGTCTTACCACAGCACACGTCCTAGGCGTAGCAGTACCTTGATCCCCCCCAGGCTTACCTAATTGCATTAGGATTATTCTGATCGGTGTGCACAGCTCCCCTACATGTTCAATCCCTGTTACCTTTTGTCACCCATCATTCTCTACTATGCCTTTCCATCTCGCAGGATCATGAAGTTACTGCTTTTGATGCCTAGCTTTATTTTGATGGAACACCAAGGGACTGAAAATTATTTTTCACAGGAGACCGATCAGTCTAAAAACTGCAGGAGGAATTGGAAGTTGGACCGAATGCAGCACACCCAACACCAACCCTCGCGGCTGCTCCCCTTCACAATAGTTACCTACACATGCGAGAAACTGCTCAACATGCTCATTACACTGTAAGAGCTCCTTCCCCAGCTACCTGCCCTGGTGGCTTTGCCCGTCATGTTTCTACCCTCTACCCTCTCGACAAAGCATTATTTACCCATGGACTCACTCAGTGCTCAGCTCCAAGGGGGTCTCATCTTTCCCTGGGAAAAGATAAACTGAAACACAAATGAGATTTTCAACAAGCCATTTGTAGCCATTTGTTAGCCTCTTGCCCTGAAAGCTCTGGGGGTACCTTCCCCTCTAGATCTAATTTAGATGATGACTTCCTAGAGCAGCCTGCGGAGGGGCAACATCCAAATCATCCCCACGAGGCAGCCCTGTTTTCTGATTCCTCCCAACGAGAAATCAGATTGCCACACTTAGGATGAAGGCTGAAAGTCCTTGCTTGCACTTAACCATTTAGTGGGTCAGTGGAATAAAAGGCTTCAAATGAAAAGTTGAGTGCTAGGCGACCTATGCCACCCGCTCTGTAAACTGCTTTGCTCCCGTGAACCATGTCCTCAACTTCCGATACCACTTCTCTCTCTCACTAGGTTGGCACACAGGCTAAATGAGATAATGCAAGTGAAATATTAATCACTGGGTCTGGCAGCGAGATTTCATTCCATGAGAGCAGTGCTTTGTTAACATCTATGGGGAAAGGATAAACAGAGACTAACCCTGGCTAATAGGGCAGACCCCAAGATGAGGGTTTGAAGACCAGCTGACCAAAGTTCAGAATGTGAGGAGCTCCAAACCGGAAATCTCTCCCACTGGTAATTCAACCTTGTTAATTCATCTTAACCCAAATTACGAGTGATCTGGTGGAAAATAGCTGTTCACCAAAATAGATGCCCTATTTGCTCTTCAATAAGAATATCAGAAAATCAGGGCACCTGGGTCGGTTAAGCATCCGACTCGATTTTGGCTCAGGTCATGATCTCACGGTTTGTGGGTTTGAGCCCCACGTGAGGCTCCATGCTGACAGAGTAGAGTCTGCTTAGGATCCTCTCTCTCTCCCTCTCTCTCTGCTCCTCCCCTGCTCACAAGCATGTTCTCTCTCAAAAATAAATAAATACACTTGAAGAATATCAGAAAATCAAAACCAATTTAATTCAAATATAGTTGACTCTCAAACAGCACAGGTTAGAACTGTGTAGGTCCACTTATATGCAGATTTTGGGGGGCAAATACCATACAGTACTGTAAATGTATTTTCTCTTATGGTTTTTTTTTTTATTAAAAAAATTTTTTTTAACGTTTATTTATTTTTGAGACAGAGAGAGACAGAGCATGAACGGGGGAGGGGCAGAGAGAGAGGGAGACACAGAATCGGAAGCAGGCTCCAGGCTCTGAGCCATCAGCCCAGAGCCTGACGCAGGACTCGAACTCAGGACCGCGAGATCGTGACCTGAGCTGAAGTCGGACACTTAACCGACTGAGCCACCCAGGCGCCCCTCTTATGGTTTTTTTTAAATAACATTTTTTCTCTAGCTTACTTTATTGTAAGGACACACTGTATAATACATATAACATATAAAATATGCGTTAATTGACTGTTGAGTTGTTGAGTTGAAAATCTCAGTCAACAGTAGGCTGCTGACAGTTAATTTATGTGGACTTTACACAGGGGATTGTTCAGGGTCAACTGTACCATCCTTTTATTTTGTTGTTCTTAGAGAGGGAGAGAGAGCACGTGGGAGAGAGCACATGAGTAAGGGGGAGTGGGGAGTAGGGAGAGAGAGAGAGAGAATATGAGAGAATATCTTAAGCAGGCTCCACACTCAGCGCACAGCCTGACTCGGGGCTTGATCCCATGACCCTAGGATCATGACCTGAGCCAAAATCAAGAGTCGGACATTCAACCGACTGAGCCACCCAGGCGCCCCTGTACCATCCTTTTCTTAATTCATCTTGAATGAATGAGACAATGAATGAATACACAAAATGCATCATGGCTGAAAGACACTAGGAGATCTAACTGGAAAGAAAAACAAGATATGCCAAACACACACAGAGGAAAATCCAAAGAGTCAGAAACCCTTCCAGCGTGGGGTGTAGAATAGATGACTTTCCAAATTCTCTCTCTCCAAAAACATACCATGACTAATAACTGTCTCAGACATCTGCTTTGGGGTAAAGCAATTGTATGTCAGGGCTAAGTACACAGTAGGTTCTCAGTTAAACCAAACAATTCATCACAAGATGGGTTTTGGCCAAACATTGACTCTACCACTTCCAACACAGAACTCACACGTCACTTTATTATTATTATCTTTTTACATGTTTATTTATTTTTGAGAGCAAGAGAAACAGAGCGTGAGCAGGGGAGGGGCAGAGAGAAAGGGAGACACAGAATCCACAGCAGGCTCCAGGCACCCAGCTATCAGCACAGAGCCTGACACGGGGCTCGAAGTCACGAACCACTGAGATCATGGCCTGAACCAAAGTCAGACGCTTAACTGACTGAGCCACCCAGGGGCCCCAACACACATTACTTTAAAGGTGTATTTTTCCAACAGGAGCTCAAAGCACTCGACAGCCACATATCTCGTTTAACAAGCTTTTGAGAAACACAATCACCATGCCAGATATCATGGCAGAAACAGGAAAACAGCAGCTGAACTTGAGAGGAACAAGACACCTAAAAACGATGCAACTCAGATTCATCGGACATGAATCTGTACGATGCTCCTGGAGTTATGTAGGCAGGAAGAAGATTTAGATCTCACAAGAGTCAACATCACCAAGGCCCTGAATGTTCATGATTTGCTCAGACTTAGAGAATATTAGTTAGAATCCAAGTCTCCCAAAGTATATATAGCACTGGAAATGTTTAGTCCATACAGAGCAGACTTAAAGGAAACATGAGGGCTGTGTGGAAATAGCTGAAGGCTTGGGCTACTGCCATCCCTAGATGATGGTCAAACAGACTTGGTTCAACTCCCTAAGGAAACTCATCCAGCATCACCCCTCTACCCTCCCCCACATACTGTTTTATTTCTAGGTGTTCACTCATACCAACCAATTTGGTCTCAAAACAGACATGCCTACAATAATGGGAGGAAAAAATGCACCTGAAGGGCTGTCATGCCCGTTTAACTGCAGAATAAGGTAGACACTGCAGGTACACAGATTTTGACTCAAAGCAAAGAGAGACCTTCTAGCAATTAGAATTGTTCACATGTGGGAATGTAGCGCCTTAAGGGCACAGTACACACCCCATGTCTAGAAAGGTCAAACATAAAGGTGAAATCACGTCCTATGAAGAAGTAGGGCAGGAAGACCAGTTAGGAAGCACAGTGCTGGTGGCAGAGTCAGGGAGCAAGAGGCAGATGAGAGCAATGTTGAGGAGTAAAATCTTAAGACATCTTGAGACGTGGAAGATGAATGGGAGAAGAGACACCGGAGCTCCTGGAAGATGCTGAGCCACCAACTCCCAACACAGAAGCACAGAGGGGGCAGGTTTGTGGAAGAGGACGCACAGCCTAAGATGCCCCTGCCCTGTCTGGATGGAGTGGCTCACCAGGCCGCGGGATCCAGGGGCTGTGAGAGAAGGGCTGGACTGGGCACGCACTGGGGAATCCTCAGAATGTGGGGTAGCCTATCTCAAGTGCCACCTAAGAGATGGGGGGGTCGAGGGCATATCAGAAGGGTTTTTAAGAGGCAGGCTAGAAAGAGAAACTGAAGATAATGTCTTAATCCTTTGGGGCTTCTGTAAGATAAATACCATATACTGGGTAGTTAAAACCGCAAACACGTACTTCTCCCAGTTCTGGACGCAAGTCCCGGAGCAAGGTGCTGGCAGGTTCAGTGCCTGGCCTGCTTCCGAGTTCTAGATAGCTCTCCTCTCACTGTGTCCTCACACAGCAGAGGGGCAGGAGAGCGCTCTTTCGTAAGAGCACTAATCCCATTCATAAGGGCTCCACCTACCACCTCCTAATATAGCACACCCGAGGTTAGGATTTCAGCATGAATTTGGGGGTGGGGGGGACACAAAGATTCAGTCTCTAGCAATAGGGTGGGAGCTCAGGAAGGGATCCTGGGAAAGATCCAGGAGAACAAGTAGAGTGCGGTGTCCTGGCGGTCAAGACTTTCAGGAAGGAAGAGCCAATAATGCCAAGTGCAGCAGAGTCCCAGTAAAATCAGAATTGGACGGCATCCACCAGACTTGGCAAGGCTGCCGGTGGGGTGAAGGAGGCAGAGTGGCCACCGGGAAGTGAGAAAAACAGAGACCGTGTTAATCAGTTTTTGGGTGGAGGAAGACAGGGACCAAGAAATGAAGACATGGAAATAAGCAGTATTTTTAGAATGGGAAAGACTGGAGCATGCGTACAAACTCAGAGGAAAGTGTTGGTGGAGAGGGACAGACTGAAGGTCTCTGAGGAGAGGCCAATGGAGAGAAGTCTATGCAGAGGAGGTGGTCATGGGCACAGGTGGCAGGGCCAGCCTTGGTCAGGACACTTCATCCTCGGAGGAAGTGAGGATCTGGAGCTGGATATAGTTGTGGCTTGTGGGGGTAGTAGTGGGGATGGAAAAATATTGTGCCCGATGGTCTTAACTGCTGCTGTGAAGAAACAAGATCTCGCGAGTGTGCAAAAAGGGCCAAAAGAGAAGGTGGAGGGAGGCAGACCCCAGGGGGCTGAGCAGGGACAAGCCGAGCCGATGGGAGGCTTCGAGGACGTGGGCCTGAGCTGGGGGAGGCGCTCCTCAAGCTCATGCTGCCTGCAAAAGGACGGAGCCCAGACCTCCCCCCACTCCCCACCCACACTGTTCACTGGCTCCCACTGCCCTGCACAATCCGCTCACCCACCACCTCTCTTTCCTCTGCTCTCAGCTTCGGCCAGGCATCCCTCCAGGGTGTGATGCCCGCTCTCCTGCCTGTGCCCTTCTGCCCACTGCTGCTTTAGGAGCCATTCAGTGTTACCTCCTCCTGGAAGTTCCCTGACCCGGGGCTGCATTAACACCTCTGCCCAGGGTCTCACAACACACCGGGTGTCACGCCTGCCCTGCACCTCCCATGCACGTTGGAGAGAGAGCCGCTTGCACTTTCATCTCCCCACCAGACATGGGAGCTCCTTCAGGGCAGGAGCTTGGATGGCCCCCCAGCACCCAGCAGGCCCTCGTATACAGGCAGGGCGTGGGGGGCGGGGATGTAGGTAGGAGGCTGGCTCACGGGTCTCTCAAATTCCATCTTATTAAGAAACTAGGATTCGAGCTTGTTGGTTGTCTGTGCGTAACTGCTTTTGTAAAAGCACACGTGTTTCAGAGTGGACACTGGGGAGAGTCGTTCTCTATACAAACTAAAAGACTGATCATAGTTCTTTCATAAGCCAGAAAAATAAGCCATGACATTCTCATGGCCAGAGCCAGATTCCAACAGTAGCCCCTGGGGCTGTGGACACGCACTGGAAATCCAGACGAGGACAGAGATGCCGCAGTCCAAACCCACGAGGCGCTCCTCCCCTCCCCTCCCCTGCCAGGACAGCCCGAGTTTCCTCTGCTGGCCTGGAGACATCCAAAATATGCATCAGCTAAAAGGCCCCAGAGTGGTCTCTAACATCTTCAAACACAGCTACAGAGCCCTGGGCCTTCCACATACCCCAGACCCCTCACATGGTGTAGCAGGAAGGCCTCTGTGGCCCCAGCATGCAGACTCTCCAGCGTTCTCCCCAGTGTTTGGCACAGGCCCGCTTCTCTGTCGTCCTGGAGGTGCTGAACCCACTAACAGAATTTTCCCAGGGTCCCAGTCTCATTTCTGCTTCCCACCCACGTTTCTCCAACAAAAACAAGGCCTCGGCCAGGATCCAAGCTCCGGGGTCTGCGGAGAGGGGGTGCCGGGACCCAGCCGCTGTCAGCCATATCCTCCCTTCCCCTGATGCTGAAACCAGATCCCACAAGCTCCCAGATGCCAATGGAATGCATTTAGGTCTCTTTAAAAAAAAGCTGTGCTAGGCTTATTTTGGAGGGCAGGAGAGATAAGTGAGCAACTAGCAGCCGCCCTGAGGAGGGGCTGAGTCACTTGGAAAGACACTTCCCGAGTGCCTTTTTCCACTTTGCACAGCTCGTGCTGATGGTGCATCAGCCCCACTGACTAAGGCAACCCAGGCCATCATCAACACCAGGATGGAAGACTAGTGCCCAAGCTGTCACGAGAGCAAACACACCACGGGACTGGCCACAGGGAAGGCAAGCAGGACCTTGGCTCTACCACATTCACTCTGACATAGGAAAGCAGTTTCTAATGCAAACAAGTTCCAGGAATCCAACCGTCTAGGGATGGGCAAATGGGACACCTCAGGCTGTAAATGTGCATTCAGAGAGCTCCCAATACTTTTTATAGGGGCATGGGAAATGACCGAAAGCAAAAACAAAACCTAAGAGTAGCAACAGCTCGATTCAAGCTCTTCCCGCTATAGAGCACTTGATGGCTGCAAAGACGATCACATCTATGCGTGGGAAAGTATATGCTTAAATTCTACTGCCTTCTAACCATGACTTCTCATTGCCAAGACCAATGCCACCGGACTCAGTGACTGGTTAGCCGAGACTAAACAACTCATTTATGTACCGTCTCTATGCTCCAACCTCTCTGTTTAGGCTCCTTCAGAAACACAGCTATTCTGCACTTGCAAGGGAACTCCCACCTCTTAGGTTCCCCTGGAGTGAAAATCACACAGACCTTCCCTCAGGAGTGGCCATTGGTAAGGAGGCAAATTTCAGCTCCTTTCCCCCGGCCTCCACACAAGAAAAATCAGAGACACAGGGACCAGAGTGGCGGTTTGTTCTTATTGCCAGTTCCAGAAATGGGATCGATTGTGCTTCTCACCAAATTCTTTCTGTGGTTCATGAGAGACCTAAAGGTGGTCCCACCCCGTCTGTAGGAGGATTACCTATTCTCTGAAAATTACCTCTTCATGCCCCACCCCCCGAAGCCTCTCCTGAAAACTGGGGTTCACACTATTCTTCCCCAACTGCATTGTAAACTGAAGTATTATGTGCACACTGTCTTCTTGTTTTAGGTTTCAATGGTCTTAATGTGGTATCATAGAAGGGACATTGAAGGGCTTGAAGCCAGACAACCTGGTTTCTATCCTTGGTGCTCCATTGAATGATTCTGGGTAAGCAGTTTCTCCTCTGGGGGAAGGGGTAAACTATCACCCTGCCAACTCAAAGCACTCGTTTTGAGACTCCAGGAAGACAACTCACTTGTGTTCCTTGTGAAGGAACTCAGACCCTGGAAAGTCTTTTGGAAACATAATGAGATGACACTATGACCTAATGCTCCTGTGGTAAGTCCTTCAAAGCAGGGGCTCTCCCTCAACGGTCACTTTCCACCCCACCCTCCCGGTAGAGTGCTTACGCATGGATGGGCTAGTACATTCAATGTTCAGGGACTTTTGGACTTGAACATGCCTCAGTAATGTTATGGATCGATAATATCTTCACTCCAAACTCTTTTTCACAGGGCATAAGCAAAATAGCCTTTCCTTTTCTCACCCAAGACCCACTGGTCTTTTGTGAATTGGCTGCCTTCTGTGAACCCCTTCAGGGATGTTAAGGTTGTGACCCTCAACATGGCTGGAACATCTCGTCTCTGGCCTCAACTCCACTGGGGCCAGCAAGGATTGCATATCCTTGATTCTCCTCTCCATTCTTGGCCCCCTGTTTCACTCTTTTCCAGGGCCTTGGTATGCAAGTCCACACGAGGCCCCTAAATACATTCTAAATTCCATCAAATCTCTGCAAGTAAGATTTTATTCCCTCAAAGCACCAGCGTGATTGGTCTCCTATGTAATGAAGGAGCTTTTATATTTTTAGTTTTCTTCCCATACAACAAACACTATTAATAACATTCTAGTTTCTCCAGAGATGATATGGATTAGACCAAATGGAAAGTTACCATGGCTACCAGAGTGTTATTTTTGGTATGAGAAATTCATGCCAAGGGAAGCAGCATACACGGTCAAGAACTGGAGCTTTATTTCCGCTTTGCTATCAGGCAATCAATCCCAATGTAATTTTGCAACCCTAATTGCAACAGAAACTAATTATGAGTGGCAAGACCCGAAAACCCTAATTAAAGTAGGAGTCAATAAAATAAAGCGATGCGGCATTATCACCGGGGCAACTCTGGCGGAAAGCACAGGAGGTGACCGCCCAAGCAAAACAGGACGGGAAGCACACTTCGAGGTTCAGTGGGGAGCCCTAAGTTGGGTCTGAAAGTGTCAGTTTCTGGTGAGTGAGCACATCAGGTCCCTTCCACAAACATGCACCAAACTGGGAGCGAGGTGGGAAGCCTTGGGTAGAAAGGAGATGTTTCTACCATCAGTCAACCACCAGGAGTGGCAGTCACAGGGAGGCCAGGGAGGGAGAGCTGAAGAATGGCTAAATCAGGCTCACCCCATGTAATACTGTGGCCTCTCTGTGCAGGCCTCTGAGGACATAACTGCAAAGGAACTGGGGCATCCAAGCAGAATCTCATCGCTTGGGCCCAGATATTTATGGGCTATTTCCTCACATATGAACCCTGAGCGGCACTTTTCTGAATTAGCAGAAGTTGGCTTCTGGAAGGACTTCTATTAGAGTGAAAACCTACTGCCAATCCCTGAAGTGTATGGTCCCTTTGGGACCTCCTGGTCTATCTTTGACAGCTTTAAAATACTGTTAATGGCATGACTTCATCCACCCGACGCTAGAACGATCCATATTTAGGCCAGAAACCACATGGTCCTCATATCACCCCACTGGACTCCAGGATAGAAAAGGGCTCTTAAATCAGGGAGGAAACACTTTTAACCGATGATTAATTACTCACCCCCGCCCCCGAATTCCTTGACAAAGACAAAAACAAACTTTGCTAGATGGTTAGAAAGCTACTCGGAACACTCCAACAGGGCAGTAAAATCAGAAGAAGCCTACCCTCCTCTCCCGCAGGGTATATTATTTCTACAAAGGGCTCTTTCTCCCTTTAATAGGTTTTCCTGTTAGGTTTGCCTGAGAAATCTTCTCTTTCAAGCATTATTAAAAAGGAAGGAAGCGGAACATCATAACCCTGCACTAAATAAGTCAGTCCCTCAGGAGACGGAGCTCCAACATCTGGGTGGGAAGAATGTCACGAGAGCTTCGGATTCCTACTTCCCAAGAATAAATGAGGTCTGCAGTCAAGCTAGGACCGACAGGATTTCTTCCACGGCGCACAAACCCACGAATCAATGAGAACCTGTATTAATCTTCATTCCTAGTGTTGTCACAGGCAGGCAACACGGAACACAAGTCTTGTCTTGAATTAGTCAAATGAGGTTCTTTGAATATTTTCGTCAAAATAGTGCACTGACATATTACGCAAAACCTTTGGCACTTGTGTCTCGTAACCAAGGTTCAAAATGGGAGTAGTAAAGAAAAGGCAGTTCCAAATGCCGAAATGCTTTGGAACCCGGCTGAGACTTGCAAGGAGTCGTCTGGTGGTTTCTGCATGTTATATACGTTATTGACATAATGGACTAGCAGGTTCAGCAGAGAGAGAGGGGCTCAGCCACCTCACACTCACTGCCAACAAGGGAAGAGAGACACAAAGAGAGAAAGAAGAAAAATAGCTCCATCTTACTGAGTTACTTTGGTATAGAATGTCAGCCCAAAGAGACTGAAAGTGTCTTGAAAAACACAGCTTCATCCCAAAACACAGACTAGAACCTCCTTCTGTGCAGCTGGATTCTGCTTCTAGGGGAGGCGGTTCACTAGGGGCTTAGCAGGGTCTACCGACCAAAGAAAGCACCTCTGTTTTTTACAGCCAGCAGGCTGTAAACTTTTTCTGGTGCCTTTTAGAAGACTAACGCTTTCAAGGCCCCTAAAAGAATCTCCAATGCACCTTATCTCAAAACTGCACCTACCTTGGCTCCAAGGAAAGACTTGCGGTGATAGAAGCAGCACAGGGCTGCCGAGAGGGCGTGGAAAGCATTGCATTCCTTAGGCATCTTTCAGTGTCCAGTCCCTGGACCACACACTTTCGTTAGGGTTAAAAGAAATGGAGCTTGGGTGTCGGAGCCCTGGCCCCACGGTGGCAGCAGCTTGGCTGCTGCTGCCCGCAATCCCGTGGCCGGTCCAGTCGGGGGAGTGAGCCACTCCTTCTCCCAGGCCAGGCTGGGACTCTTCCCCTCCGCTGAAGCCAATACGATCCACTCGCTCAATTCTGGCAGGCTGGTGTCCAGCCTGCCATGCACACAGTGCCAGAAATTCTCATGTGACCAGACTTGCTTTCTGATGAAATTCTAACCTCTCTTAGAAGAGGCTTTGGGCTTTAGCTGTCCCCTCAGTTTAGAGACCCAGCAGAAATCATTATCCCCCTCAGGCAGCCTGTCCTTTCCAGGGCTTTAGGGCAGCAGGCAGTCTGCTCCTAGAGGCTTTATCTGTTTGCCTGTTACCCTACCAGCTAAGGGTTAAGGAAGCATGCATCTCACCACCTTGTGATTAGACAGAGGCTCCTTTGAGAAAAGGACCTAAAGGTGACTGGGGTGTGACTTTCCTTTAGGACCAATCCTACAAGTCCTAAGAAATGTGGGCAGGGTCCCTGGCCCCACTGTCCCACCCCACCCACAGTACTATTTATTTTTAATTAGAATGCTCCTGGCAGGTAGCTTGCAGCTGATAACGTTGGCATAGCCATCACTGTGGGCAAAGCAATACTGTCTTCCGGTGTTTAATTAGCAAGTCTGTTAGCAAACACCCCAAGCGTCCCATGCCCTCCCACCTGGCCGAGTGGTCTGTTGAGAGGATGGGGGACAGGCTATGTACCTCCTTCTGGTCCTTCCCACTATTTGTCTCATTTCCCTCCTTCACTTGGAAAACTCTGTTTGAATTGTCCTCTCTGCCTAACCCAGATCCAGGACTTGGACCGTGAGGCCCATGCAGTACACGCAGCCAAGCCATCCTCCTGTGCTGAGGCCTTTGCCCCCAGGGAGAGCCTCCTATGACCTTCGGGGGAAAGTAATCACCTCCCTTCTAGCATTCCAGTTACAGTGGATGCTCGACAATGTTTTTTGTTTGTTTTTTGTTTTTCTTTTTCAAGTTAAACCCAGGTTTCTGCCTGTAGCTCCTCTCCTACTGTTCCAAACATTACCTTTCTGTGGCTTTGGCCACTCAAGACTGGAATGTGTCCTGAAGCTTTCTGAAACTTCACACAGGCAGAAACTTGCAATGAGGAAGAAACAGAACCTATTCAGTGCAGAAAGGAACGACACCAGATGAGGCATGAGGGAGGTATGAGAAATATCCAACAGGATTAGTGGCAAATCCTCGGGAGGCCTCGGCCTTTGGACTAGGTCAAGTTGGCCTGTAAAAATAGAGACGTGTTTGTTCAATGCCTGGTGAGCAGCTTCTGTGCTTGGATGCGGCCTGAAGGGGCAGAGGGGCAGCCTCATAAATACAGAGGGTGTGGGGATGGAGTGACAATAAGTCGGCACCACAGGGATGGTGGGGAAAGGGGAGGCTGACTTCCTTTATGCTCCCTCAGTCCTCCTCTGTGACTCTGGAGGTGAGATGTGCAGTCATGGGAGCTCCTGGGTCCATGGAAGTGCTCCCAAGAAGCCAGTAGCAAGCAGGAAGGGTGACAGAGTTCACGGGGATTCTGAGCTGGAGGGGCCCCTGGAGATGGGCCGGCTGGTGGCTCAGTACTGTCCTCCACAACCCGAGTACTGTATCCACGAGCAAGCATTTACTCTGTTTGCCCTCATTTCTATTAGCCGGGGTTCAAAGGTAAGTCCACCTGAGCAGCCAGAGCCCATGGCCTGTGTAGATGGCCCATCAATCAGGCCAACAGCCACCAGGTAAGGGGCCCAGTCTTCACCTGCTCATCCCCCTTGGCAGGAAATAAGAAGCACCACCAGGCTAAGAAACTCCCCAAGAGGCTACAAAACAAACAAACAAACAAAAAACACCATCTCCAGCCTGGGAAAAGGAAGGGCAACAGCTTTTTAAATCCGTCACAGAAATTCAGAGAGATTCGTCAGCCAAAGCCTCTAAACTCCTCCCGGACCCTCAGAAAGTCTGAATGAAATGCATTCCTGAAAGAAATATGCAAATAATTCAGCCATGTAAAATTACCAAGAATTATGTCATCAGATGCTCCAGGGCCAGGGTAAAAGCAAAACAAAAGATCCTCAGGTCACTGGAGACTCACAGCTCTTGTCACTTACCCTGTTTACTCTAAGAAACACCCCCAAATGTCGAAAGAATTGATTCTGTCAGGATTAAAGAATGAGCTAGTCTTACTAGGTAAGTGTTTCCTAAGCATTTACATTTTTGTTCCATACCAAAAATAATTTCTGAAACAGCACTCAAAGGTTTTAATAAATTTCTCCTGAAATGGCCAAGGAGGGAGACTAAAATAATGTGTGGCTGTTGCATCTAAAGATGATAATTGCGTGAATTTGCAAAGTGCCCTTCACTGACTTGTTATGCTTCTAAATATCTGCATCCACACTGATCAATTCTCCCATGTTCTCCCCACAGTGATTATTCTATTCTAGTTACAAAGAAACAGAAGACCAGGACAGTATGTCACTCAGCAGAGAACAAAGGACCAGGGACTCCAGCCTGTAAATGCAGAACCTGGTATGCAGTCATGTAGAAATACGAATAAGAGATTTTTTAATGTCTTATAATTAAACCTGTTACTCACACGGCCCCATGAAAAGGCAGTGACCCGGGGCCGGGGTCACTCTCTGATGATTTGGTGCACGTGAGTTAGGACCAAATTTGGATTCAGGCTTTTCAACACATTACGCCTTTCTCAGGACCAGGGTCAGCATCTCTAGTGAGACCCCAGGGACTCATGAGGAGGGGGAGAGGCAGAGAGGGAGTGGTGCTGGGTGTCTCACAGAGCTCCTGGGAAACTGTGCTCTCTTGCGCCCCCTCTGGCCTCCGGGAAGACTTGCTCCTCTGCACCAAGGAACACACCTGTGAAAAAAGCCAGGGCAGCCAGGTAGACCCTCGAGGGGGTCTACCCCATGCCTTCAGGTCAAATGTTGTTCACCCAATCTGGGAAGAGGGTTAGAAGGGCCAGAGGAAGGCCCCCACTCAAGTGTTGTCCTCAATGCCATTGTTTTCTTTGGGCAGCCCGAATACTAACCTGCCCTATATAGTAACCATGGAAACAGGAGTTGCCTGCCAGCCATATTCCACAGACAGTGCTTCCTGTCGGCAGCAGCCCTTGCACTGAGGGAGGCTGAGAGCCTGCAAGAGTCCCTCTCCCAGAGTGCTACCGTCTTCACTAGAAGATCAGGGTCCCAGTGAGGCAGACCCTCTCTTTGACCTGGCACGGGTGGGGAGAGTTGTGTAGGGAGAGAGATGTGCTTTCCAGGTATCTGCTTTTACCTGTTTCAGGGCAACTAGGAAGACCACGTTGCCAGTACGCCACCGTTCCCCTCCCCAAAGCCAGCCCAGAATCAGGGCATCACGCCTTAAGCGCACTGAGGTGCTCGTCATTGTCAAGTAGCCCTGTGGACAGTGACACTGCCCACGGTGGGCAGCACGCTGTCACCTGAGGGTACTGGTCCAAGGCTGCAAGGCCTGGGCTCGTTCCTGCCCACAGGGACACGCTCAGAGCATCAGTCAAGGGGTGAACACCAGTTGTGGAGGTCACAACAGCTCAGCCTCTCGTAGCAACTCCTGAGACTCCACCTCCCCAGCAAGACCTCTCTCCTGACTTTTTGCCTCCACTAAACCCCGGCATTCAGACTCTTGGTGAACAAAAACAGCTTTAATGAGCTAGGGAGTAAGACTGATGCTACCATTCCCTTTTCCCTGGTGCCCCACGAAACGGAGAAGATGAACCCGGATGGGCCCAATCCTAAGTATCCAAGACTGCCTTCTGCAGGTTCTGCCCCTTGAAGAGCAGCCTGGGAAGCCCAGAGCCAAAAAAGGTGCATTTAATTTTTTTTCATGTTTGTTTACTTTTGAGAGAGAGTGAGCGAGCGAGCACGAGTGGGGGAGAGGCAGAGAGAGAAGGAGACACAGAATCCGAAGCAGGCTCCAGATTCTGAGCTGTCAGCACAGAGCTGGACATGGGGCTTGAACTCACAAATCGTGAGATCACCACCTGAGCCGAAGTCGGACGCTCAACCGACTGAGCCACCCAGCACCAGAAAAGGTGCGTTTCTCTGCAACCCTGTCTCCCAAAGCTTCCCAGACATCTGGTCTGACTGCGGTATTCTGAGCACGACAAAGCAGGAGGCGAGCTGGTGGTGGAGAAGCTGGTGCGTCTCTGAGTGCCCACCCTCACGTAAGTGATAGGACGCAGGGCTCGAGGGGAATTTGTTGGGAAACCACTGAGGATGAGGAGAAGCCATCAGGGAAGAAGTCTCCTTCCCCTCAGGCCAGACTCAGCAGCTACACAAGCTGCCAAAGACCACTGGACACATTTTCCTATATGCAAACGAGATTCATCTCTTGCTCAAAATGCACACTGCACCTGGTGGGAGGAGGGTGGCTCTCAGGGCCACTCTGTGTGTTGCTGTGGACAAGATGTTTGCTTGCGCCTGCAAATACAGAGGGTGCGTTTAAGAGGGTCTACCGTGCACATCTCGGTCTGCCAGTCCTCAGATTCCTCATGGGGGTGAAAGACTATGGCTGTCAAATGGCCTCTGTCTGGAAGCAGCATTGATCTGCCTACCACATCAACAAAGGAACTAAGGACAGTATTCACAAGCACATTTCTCCCTACCGGGTCTTACGGACCCCCCAGTAAATTTCTGTTTCTCTAACTGGCTATTAAAATTGTAAAACTGACATCGTGGAGCTAAATTACTTGAGCGCCCAGCCCTGACTCTGCTTTCTTGCACAATTCCATCCCATACATCCCACCACCACCACCTATTTTCTGATATCACCCCAGGAATCCTGTTACACAAGCCCAATTTTCAGTCTTCAGCATTAAGGCAAAATGAAACGTGCAAGCATGGGGCAGAATTCCAACCTCGCAGAGCAGACTTGGATTCTGGTGGTCTCTGTCTTTTCTCACAGTCCATGAAAACCATCCAGCCTCCTCCCAGAGCAAAAAGGCACACGCTGTAATGTTTTACATATAATTTCAGGGGATACTTTGCCCCTCGAAGCCCATCCATATGCCCCTGGGAGTCTCACTCATCCAAGATGAGCCAGCCTCTCCATGCTTCTTTCCACTCTACACTCACGATGCACGCACCTCGCCCAAAGCGGGCATTTGTTTTTCTGGGCATTGTAGCTCCGAAGTTTTCTGTGCTGTGTGCTTTCCTCTTTCTCCTTCCTTCCACTTTGGTAGGTGTGAGCTATATAAGCAACTAATAGTGACCACAAATACCCCTCAGAAGCCCCTCCCAAGCAGAGCTGGAGAAATGCTCTGAGGGGCATCTGCAAAGCCAGGACACGTGAAGCCTCCCCGACCAGGACCAGCTGCACTGTCTCCCATCTCCACTGCCCCCAGCTCTCCCATCTCACAAGCATTTCTGCAAAATGACATCTTCCAACACTGAGCTGTGAGACACATATTTGCATGCCTCAAAAGTGACACTGGCAGGTAGGGTAGAAGGAGAGCCAGGGTGGGTTCAAGTCTTTACTGCACTGCTAGCAAGCTGGGTGACCTTGGGAAATTTCTTAACTTCTCTGAGCCTCCGTTTCCTCCTCCAACTTACCAGGTTTTTTTGAGGCCCAAGTGAGACAACCCATAAAGAGCCGGGCACTCAACACATAGTAGGCACTCAGCAAATGGGAGCTTCGGTTCCCATTTGTTCCTACTGCAGGGCATATTCCTGATCCCACCCAAATGTCAGACCACATGCCCCCCACAGGAGTGTGGATGGCTCTGCCCTGAGCCACTGACTGACAGGCTGGTACAACGGTAACTCCTGAACCTTGAAAGCCAGGGACCAATGAGGAGGCGTTTAAGAGTTTTCTCAGTCTTAAAATATTTTTAGCCTTCAAACTTTAAGATCACATATGAAAATTGCACATATGGTTTTAATCACACTTGCTCAGATGTCTCCAATGATTTTCTTACTCCAGAGCCGCTGTCGTTTGGAGACCTGTTTGTTTTAGCAGGTGGCACGTGTGTCCACAGCACCTGCCTACTCGGCCCTCACGCAGGGGGAGCTCCCGGTCCATCCACAGCTACTGAGCCCTCGATGCCCCACCCCATCGCAGCCAGTCTGACTGGGGATCCTGAACACCCCTCCCCACAGGACCTGGGTCGCACCTCCAGTTCCCCATTGCCCCCCTCACCAAGTCAGCTGCAGAGCTGGGAGTCTGTCTACACATCCTGCCTGGATGTTCTGCCGGATTCTCCTCCAGCCTCGCCCCCTTGCCTAGCCCAGCCCTCCAGGGTCTTGCTCTAGGACTAGATCTTCCATGTGAGGCTGGAGTCCCTAGAGGACCACCTTCCATGTGCGTGACTCCTTCATTCCGCATCAGCCCCTACTACAGGCTACTCTGATACCAATCATTTCTTTTTCTTTCTTTTTTTTATGTTTAGTTTTGAGAGGGAGAGAGAGACACAGAGGGTGAGTGGGGGAGGTGCGAGAGACAGCGGGAGACCCAGAATCTGAAGCAGGCTCAGCACAGCACCCAGCGCGGGGCTTCAACTCACGAACCGTGAGATCATGACCTGAGCCGAAGTCAGATGCTTAACTGACTGAGCCATCCAGGCGCCCCCTGTCCTTTTATTTTTTTTTAATGTTTATTTATTTTTGAGAGAGAGAGAGAGAGAGAGAGAGAGAGCGAGCACGAGTGGGGGCAGGGCAGAGAGAGGAGGAGACACAGAATCCGAAGCAGACTCCAGGCTCTGAGCTGTCAGCACAGAGCTTGATGTGGGGCTTGAACCCACAAACTGTGAGATCATGACCTGAGCCGAAGTTGGATGCTTAACTGACTGAGCCATCTAGGCGCCCCCCCTTTTATTTATTTTTTTAATGTTTATTTATTTTTGAGAAAGAGAGATTGAGCACGAGTGGGTAAGGGGCAGAGAGAGAAGGAGACACAGAATCGGAAGCAGGCTCCAGGCTCTGAGCTGTCAGCACGGAGCCCGACGCAAGACTCTAACTCACAGACTGTGAGATTGTGACCTGAGCTGAAGTCAGATGCTTAACCAACTGAGCCACCCAGGAGCCCCTGTTGGAGCACCTTTAAACCCCCGTGAGGTGAGGGGAACCCCTCCCCAGCTGGTGGTAGGGCCTTGCTTGCACACCACACTCACTGTCACCACTGAATACTGAAGAATACAAGTTGGGTTCTCAGCAACCCTCCCCGACCACAGACTCCAGGGCTGCGTGCCCAGCAGACTGCAGCAGTCACAGACATCCCCCACCGCTCAGCCGGGGCTCCTCCAAAAGCCAGCATTTCACCCCCGTGCAAGGCCCCCAAGAGCCAGCATTTATACTGAGAGCTTTTACCATGGTGAAAGCTTATTTAATACTTACACTGGGAGACACATATTATTATCTCTATTTCATATGTGAGATCAAACAGTACTTAGAGTTAATAATTAAAATGACTCTCAATCAGAATAGCTGGATCAATCGGATGTGATAATGGAAGCATGACTAGCACCTGGTTGCCTGGAGTACCTTATCTTGTGCAAATCCAAAAGGCAGAATCGTGGCTGCTGCAACAGCCCCCTCCCTCCCCCCCAAGACAGATATTCTTAGCAACAGAGGCAGCGGGTCTCACCTGAAATAGCCCATCAGAGATCTTCACTCATTACTGACGGGAAAGGGCAGAACATGTACAGATGGACACTGAAGCAGAATCTGTAAAGAACCAGGAGGCAGTAAAACCCTATAGCACAGGGGATGACTGCAGGGCTAAGGGACTGCCTTTTTCATATATAGAAACATCATCTAGGCCTATTTCTCTACAGGAGAAGGCCGACTCAGAGGGTGTGTTGCATGGGAAGGCTCATATTAATTACCAGCCAGTTTCTTCACTTCCTAGAGCAGTCAGGTGCCAAGCACAATGCCGCCTACAGAGCTGACATCCAGATGGTCAACACTTCTGGTGCCCAAGGTGGGACAATGGGTTCCTTTTGTCAGTGACTCAAAGGACAATACAATCCCTGGCCTTGTAGTGTGTACTCAGAGGAGAGGGAGGGCAGGGTGGAGGAAGGGAGAATGACCAGGGAGAGCGGCAGGAAGCCACCTGAACCAATCTTGAGGGACACCACAGCAGCCTCAGGGCTGGAGTACTTGTGACGGCAGATGTGAGAATTTTTCTGAGGCCAAACTGTAAGTGGAATCCACATCCCCTATGCTCCAGTGCCCACGACTTCTCTGTAACAGTATGGATCTGACAATCAGACTGGGAGGCAATGGGTATCCAGCAGATAGGAGATAAACTCAAGAAGGATGAGTATAGGGTTTGAAAGGGTCAAAAAGAAAATACCTCTGCAAAACCTACCATTCATATGTCAGTATTTTACATATGTACCCCAAGGAAACAGAGACAACCAGAAAGAGCGCCCAATATACTTTTGTGATCCTGAACATTCAGGGGGAAAATGATATAAATAGCAGATAGTGGTTATTATGTTTAAAAACTTTAACCCGTGGCATGGACATACATCTTGTTTTGGATGTGTGAACTAATCAGAATTCTGAACACTAAATAGTCCAGGTGGACATGTGACCTGAGTTAGACCAATCAGAGTCCTTCCCTGGGAGTTTTCAAACCAGGGTGGAGGGAGAGGTCCCCTTTTCCTCTTGGGCCATAAGCTTTAAGATTATAAACTAGTGCAGCCTACAGCCATGTGCTCCCACTATATAAACAAGCTGATCTGGGCAAATGCAGCCAGCATGCTGAGAAGTAGAGTCTGGACATATCTTCCTTCTTCAGCACAATCATCAACCCAGGCCACTCTACCCCTGCCCTTCCCAGTGGTAAATTTCCTAGCTCACATCATCAGTTTGAGAGTTTACTTTATGATTGTGAGATTAGGTAAGATTTGAGGTCGACACAGAATACACTGTGGGTTCCACTGGGGTTCACATGTGTGAGACGCGATCTCCACATCTGAGAAACGCTCAAAGGAAACCAACATAAACTGATGTTACATGAAAACATGTATAATGCACACCCATTAATAATAGGTTGTTCCCTCATGTTTCAGTGATGGGTGGAAATTAATGGTGCTTCACAGTCTCCAAGGATGTTCCATGAAAGAACTGACTTGCCTTGAGTTTTCAAGAAGAAACTGACATGAATTCGCCTCTGGGAAAAGGGATAGGGATTCATGGAGTTGGAATGTCCTGTGCCACTGAACGTAGGTGTGAGTTTTGCTCCCACATCCAGCACCCCTCCCAAGCTAGGGGAGACCATTAACAAATGGGTCATTCAACTCTGCTCATGTAGGCAACAGCACCATCTTCAGTTCCTGGAGGATGTTTCCAAAGCCTATTATATTTTGTGGAAAGACAGACGACCTGATTCAGAGGTGTTGTCTGAGACATTCCCTTACTAAGGCCAGGTGGACTTTACCAGCTACAACTGATTACCTGGGAGAGCAACTCTCATGTCTTCTTTGTAGGTCAAAGAAAGGGAAATCTGCATCATCCCCAAAATATATTCAGATCTTCCCAAATTTACTCCTTATGCAGTCCTTAGGTGGACATGGCCCAGAAAGAGCTTCAGAGTCCCCACTGTCAGTCTCTGTGGCCCTATGCGGCTTCCTTCATGCACTGCGATCATTTTATTTACCTCAGTGAGGGGCCCCAGCTCTAACACCTGGCTGTTGAAGCACTCATTAAAGTGATCTATGTCTTTGTTTGCTTCAGGACTTATTCATTGTCATACTCATTGTCAACACTCCAATGCCCAGAAGGATTGGGGCCAATGCCTGAACAGGATAGAGGCCAGTGAATGGTTGGAGAAGGCACAGGGATTGTCAGTCTGGGTCCACAAACACCCTGGAAGTAAGACGTACAATAAGTGCACATGCATATTTCTAGACATAGTTCTTATTCATCCCATTTGCAAAAAGATAGGCACTTCCTCAACTAATTCAGAACCACAGAGGCCTAAGGCAGGACTTGCCACATGAGGGTTATGACCCTCATTGGGTGAACCAGGCTTGCCATCCCTGTGTCTGGATTAGGACTGGTCCCTTCTTCAGCCCTCAGAAGCACCTCATTCTCAACCGTGAACTGCCTGGGGTCCCAACTGGAGAGAGGCTCCCAGAACACATGATTCCCCACTCCTACCACCTGCAGGAGCAATCATTAAATGCTGTGAAACGAGGAGATAAGAGGATGCAGCCCTATTCTGCCTGGGCTCATTCCAGCAAAAGCTCAAAGACAGAGGGGAGGACACTGGGCCATGATGGACTCACATGCTTCAAAACACACCCACCTGGGCCTGGGGAAAATGAGAACCCAATTGGAGACTGGTGGTCACAGGAAACAGTCCCTCAGCTTCATCACTGCTTCTGTACAAAAAGCTCTTTTGAGAGTGTGAATGGAGGCTTTATGTGGTTAAGTTCTCATCCACAGGCTAATAAATATGTGAAATGGCCTCTCAGACCAGGTTCCTGCAGCCTGGACACCGAGGTCATTCAAGAAACAATTAGATGCCATCTGGAGAGAGCTGGGACTCAAAAGGAAATTGCCTCGAAGGGCCAAACAGCATGTTCTTGTTCCCAGGGTCTGACACATCCTTATCTTCACTGACATAACCGGCGGATGGAGCTCGGCCAGCTAACCCACACTGGGAGCACAGAATGGGCAAATGTGGTGGCAATTAATAAAAGCTTAAGGACCAGAAGAATGTTCATTTTCAGCCTGCCTCAACTTAATGTATCCCCTGACTCACTTTCACATCCAAGCTGAGCATGTCTGCCATAACCCAGACCTTGGCCTCACCAAGCTTTAGGTTTTCACAGCTTTAAAATAAAGCAGTCAGAGCAGAACAGCGACTGCTTCTGGGCCAGCTCTTCATAGTATATAATGAGCGACACGATCATATGAAACAGAGTTGGTATTTGTTGAGGCTTCACGATCCATTCAATTGTAAAGAAAAGGCCCCATAACTGAAGACCCTTATTTCTAGGACAGATTCCTGACCTTATTTTTAAATAAAAATTTAATGTCTCTTCTGTATTAATGATCAGTATCTTTTAAAGAATATATGGATTTAGATAAACAGGAGATGATTATTTGTATTCTAAGTGTTTTGGCAGCTTTAGAACAGCTCTTAAGTAGCAGGAGACCCTCTGGGATGGCAGAGTTCAAAGTGCAGCGGGGAGGGGGGGCATGGGGGCCCTTTAGGGGAGTCCATGAGGCCAAAACTATTTTCATAACAATACTGAGACATTTTTTGCCTTTTTCGCTGGGTTGGCATTTCCACCAATGAGGTAAAAGCAAGGACGGGTCAAACTGCTGGGATTTTAGCACAAAGCAAGGGAGACGTCCCAAACAAGATACCGACTCACTGCATTTCTTAGCTACCAGTTTCTTAAATTTATTTTTTTAGTATTAAAAAGGTTTTTTAAAATATTTCTTTAAAAAATAGGCAGTTTCACCTAAAAGTCCTTGATGAAGCAGTAAGAATTACTTGCTTTATCACAGCTGGACCCTGGAGCCTAGGTCTCTCTTTAATATTCTGTGTGATGAGGCAGGACACAGGCACACGGCCCTTCTCCCACACACCCAAGTCCAGTGGCTGCCTCTCGAGGGAAAACAAGCGTGTGTGTAACCAGCTCCTTTTTCCTGGAACACCACTTTTACTTCAAAGAATGTCTGACAAACTGTGGTTATTCAGACGTGGCTAGTTATCTGGCAGGTATTTTCTAAAAAAGGAACAAAGTGAGCCTGTCACTTATAGGAGAAAAATTGATAGTATTTGTTACCAGTGATGAAAACTGAGCTTTCGACTGAAAATTAGAATGCGAGGAAACTTGTATTCACGACCACGAGGTTTGACAGCTTCCCAATAGCTTTAATAATTTTTTTCTGATAAGTGGGGATATAAATGAAAGTGAGTTTTTAATATTGTATAATGAAATATATTAACATTCTGCATATCTGCATAACTCAAGCAACCAGTATTTTTCAAACGCTCAATGCATGATGACACAAAATCACACACGGGTAAAAGACCCAACTTGTCACAGAGACTAATGGATTTTAAGGGAATACAGTATAAAGAAAAAAAAAAGTTCATGAATATGGTTTCAGATTCCACATTATAATTAGCCTTTATGGAGCTACACTTTTCAAGTTTTAGCATAACATCAAAGAAGAATAGCTCCAATTATCTGAAAACGCTATTAAAATAGTCCTGAGGGTTGTAAAATGGGTGAAGGGGGTGGCAAGGTACAAATATTCAATTATAAAATGAACAAGTCATGGGGAGATACAATGTACAGCATGGTGACTATAGCTAATAACACTATTGCATATTTGAAAACAGCTAGGAGAATGAATCTTGGAAGTTTTCGTCACAAGACAAAAATTTTATAACCATGTATGTTGATGGATGTTAACCAGACACAGTGATGTGCATTTTGCAACATATACAAATACTGAAGTTATTATGTTATGTACCTGAGACTAACATACTGTTACATCAATTACACCTCAGTAAAAATAAATACTCTTCCCATCTTGAACTATGTGTCTGTGCAAGGCCAGATTTTCTTCAGACTTCAACCAAAACAACACAACAGACTGAAGGCTGAATAAGGTAGGAGAATCAAGCTGTATTCTATGACACTATAGAGATTTGCAAAAATGTAAAACAGTGCCATTCCTCTCACTAAATTTTGTTTTGGAAAATGATTATTTTTCAGAAAAATAATTATTGTGATTTTAAATAAGTAAATATTTAAAAATTCCTGTATTTTACTTTCTAAGACAATAAACCACTAGTTAAAAAAGCTCACATAACAAAGGCTCCTTGGGGTCCCCAATAATTTTTTAAAAGTAGTTTTTAAACTTTTTTTTTAAAGTTTATTTATTTCTTTTGAGAGAGAGAGAGACAGAGAGAGGCATGGAGAGAGAGAATCCTAAGCAGGCCCTGCCTGCCATCAGCTCAGAGCCCAACGCAGGGCTCGATCTCACAAACCATGAGATAATGACCTGAGCTGAAATCAAGAGTTGGACGCTCAACAGACTGAGTCACCCAGGTGCCCCTGGGGTCCTCAATAATTAATAAGAGTGAAAACAGGTCTTGAGCTCAAACAGTTTAAGAACTTCTGCTCTAATACACCTAAGCTCCTTGTTTTACATAATTTTGATTGATCCATAAGTTTTCAGCATATATTTATGAAGTAGACTAATAGAAGGGTGTTTTTATTTTAATAAATAACTCTACCATAAAAACACTCACGCTTATAGAGAAGATTTGGAAACTGGGAGAAACGTGTAAAACAAAACAAACACTCCCTAGCTGCAGGAAGTGAATTTTGACCTATAACTCTCAACACTCAATCATTCTACCCTTAGTTTTCTCTTAAGGAAGTCCGCACACAAATGTGCACCAAGCCCTCTGAGTTGCAGGCAACGCATCTCTCCTGCATCGTGCTTCACTCCTCTGTGCTCCCATGCACACCGATCAGGCAGGAAATGCTGAAGAACGCCTTCGTGTGAGACCACAATCGCCCTTCTTCAACACCTCTTCTGTTGTCACAGGCCCACACTCTCCTGTCTCACCTGGACAGTCACAATGGCCTCCCAACCCCTCTCCCTGTTCTTGCCCCCGCTCCTGCCATCTGCTAGCCACATTGAACCCAGTGTCATCCTGACTTGGCTCCTCACCTCACTCAGCAAAAGTTACCTACGGGCCCCAGGCAATCTGCCCCCTCCCTCTTATCACTCTCTTACATCAGCTTCTACCTTTCTCTTGCTCAAGTTCACTCCCTTCTAGCCTCTCTGGCCTCAAGGCTGTTCCTGGGTGGAAGAGGTGAACTCCTGCTTCATGACCTTGCCCTTGCTACAGCCTCTTCCCTTTAGACATCATGCTTGACTGGCCCTTCCACTCAGGTCACCCTCTGGGTGAGACTCTCCCTGGCCACCATATTTAAAATGTGGCACCCCCTCACCCCAATATTTCATAGTTCTTTTCCCTGATAAATCTTTTCGCTTAGCGCTCATCACTGCCTCACGTGCTTGCTAGAGTGTCTTCCCCATCTCCCAGTCCTCCTCCCCAGAGTACAAGCTCCACAGAGGCAGGGACATTGTTTTGTTTCGCTGCCATATCCTCAGCCTCTAGAACACTGACCAGAAGGCAGGTCTTCAATATATATTTATTAAATGACTATGACATATGTAACAAATAGGGCTATATTTTTAAATAACCACAAGACTGTTTTTAATAGCATTAAAAAGAACCCAAATGTCAGTGGGGAATTGGCCAATATAATCGTATTTCATACAATGGGATACTGGATAGACATTCAAAAGAAGGAGGTAGACCCATGTATTTAACATGCAATGATGTTCAATAAAAAAAATCAAGTTGCAAAGCAATATGTAGTTATATGTTATTTTTGGCAGTCAATCAATCAATCAATCAACCAATCAATATAATTGTTCTCAGCCTTCTTACTTCCTTAATCTCAGAATTTCCCAGGAATACTTGAGCTTCCTCACTCTCTTCCCACTCAAGAAATACGTGAGTACCTATCCTTCTCGTAGACTCCTGCTACTCTCTCTCCTACTCCACTCAGCCTGGGCACACATTGCCCCACAGGCATGGGGTCCTTCCCCAACAATCTCTAATAGGCTGATACCTGTTTTCTGCCTCACCTAATACCAGCCTTCTTCTGGCCATTTTTTTCAGCTGTCAAATAGCAATTCAAATATCATTAAAAAAAATTTTTTTAATATCTATTTTTGAGAGAGAGACAGAGAGAGAGAGAAAGAGACAGAGCATGAGTGGGGGAGGGACAGAGAGAGAGGGAGACACAGAATCTGAAGCAGGCTGCAGGCTCTGAACTGTCAGCACAGAGCCTGACGCGGGGCTGGAACTTGCAAACTGTGAGATCATGGCCTGAGTGGAAGTCAGACAATTAACCGACTGAGCCAGGCAGGTTCCCCCAAATATCATTTTTTCCAAGGATACTTCTTGGTTGCCACAGGTAAGACTTCAGATCACTACCAACTGCCCCTCCCCACTCAAAATCTACATGCAGTGTTACAGCATCTTAAGAGCTTTTTGTCCAAGAATGTAAAACAATTCACTCTATTAATAAAATGCCTTTACAATTTTAATCTGTTTAATATAAACCCAAAGAAAACCACCTGCCTCTTTATTTACTTTAAACACAGCCTTTAGTTCTGAAGTTAAAATGTTAATAGTTTAATATCAAAAGCTCCCAGAATATTTAGACAATGAACTGTAGCCAAACGCTGCACTGTTGTGACATATTATTTCCACTAGAGGGCGGAATGGAACAACAAACGATTGCAACGCATTAAAAAAAAAAAAAAAAAAGCATGGCTCTCATTTGGGAGCTGATAACAAGATCTGCTGAGGAACTGATAGGTCTGAGCCACAGAGGTTGCCAGAACTACACTTTAAAAAAAAAAAGTATATATACCTCTGCCTAAATGTGTGACTATTTAAGGTGACAACAGCGACCCCACAATTTTTATCCTATACCAGGTTGGCGAGAGAATGAAGACAGGATAGGAATCTTCTTGCTTTCATTAAATAAAATCACTGGAGAAATTTCTGGAAAAGTTTTAGAGATGCTGAGTGTTACTTGCTTCTTGGGAAACTTTAAGATCTTTAGAACACCCTCATTCCTTCTTCCTTCCATTTAAATGCCCTTTGCATCTGGTTTTATGTGGTCATCAGTCAGTCACTAAGTATTAAGAAAAGGTCCATGCCCTCAGAACTCACCTTCTAATGACGCTTTTGGGGTTGTTTTGATTTTTTTTTTTTTAACGTTTATTCATGTTTGAGACAGAGAGAGACAGAGCATGAATGGGGGAAGGTCAGAGAGAGAGGGAGATGCAGAATCCGAAACAGGCTCCAGGCTCTGAGCTGTCAGCACAGAGCCCAATGCGGGGCTCAAACTCACGGACCGCGAGATCATGACCTGAGCCGAAGTCGGATGCCCAACCGACTGAGCCACCCAGGCGCCCCTTGATTTTTTAAATAAACAAATAGAACTTGGGACAAGTGATGATCCCCAGAGTAATGACATAGTGACGTGGGGAGGCAGCTTTCAGCAGTGGGGTCAGGGAAGGTCTCTCTGAGGCAATGAAATCTGAGTCACACCACACAGGAGATGACCGTGATAGTAACTAAATTAGTATTTGCTGAGTGCTATCTGCATGTCAGGCACTGTGCTGATAACTTTACATGTAGCAACTAATTTAATTCCTACATGCTCCCATTTACTGTCAAGGAAACCCATCTCCAGAGAATTTCAGAAATTTGCCCCAAGTCATACAACTAAGCTAGGGGTTTGGATCTATGTTGGCTTCCTACTGCTGTAACAAAACACCACAGATTTGGTGGCTTTAAAATAGAAATTTATTCTCTCACAGTTCTGGAGGCTAGGAGTCCAAAACTAAGCTGTTGGCAAAAGTCACATTCTCTCTGAAAGCTCCAGAGGAAGACCCTTCCTTGCCTCTTCTTAGATTGTGATGGCTATATTCCTTGGTGTTGTTGGCTTATCCACACATCAACTCCAATTTCTGCTTCCATGGTCACATGGCATTCGTTCTCCCTGTGTGTCAGTGCCTTTGTGCACAAATTCCTCTCTTCTTATAAGAACACTGGTCTTTGGATTAGGGTGCACCCTAATCCAGTATGATCTCATCCCAGTGTGATCATACCTGCAAAGACCTTCTTTCCAAACAAGGCCACATTTACAGGTACTGGGGGTTAGTACTTCAATATATGTTTTGGGGCAACACAGTTCAACCCACTTTAAACCACTCAACTGTAAAAGAAGCATTCATGCCAAAGAAAAGGCAAAGACCGGGGACCAGGAGGAAAAGCCAGGATGGAGGAATATCCCACTAAGGCAGATGGCAGAATGAGGTCAGAGGTAGACAGGCCACATGAGGAGGGTTCTGAAGTCCGATTATAAAACGGAGCCTAGTCAGATGCCATAGTTTCAATTCTCGCTTGCATGCTAGTTTTCCAGTCTCTTTGCCACCTCTCTACCTGCCATTGCTTGGGATCCCAGAGGAGTCCTCTTACTTTCAGTCAAGGATGAAGGCTGCGGCATAAAATACAAAGGCGAACCTAGCTGTACTAGGCCAGACAAGGCTCCTTTAAGCACCTTTAGAGGGCAGCTCCAGGGTTTGACCTTGATTCAAACCATCAAGTTCAGGAGGCCCAGGGAGAATTTACTTTTGACTTGGGGCACTGAGAAAACGCATCTCAGTCTGCATTGGGGGGAGCAATCTGGCCTGAGGAAACTATCTAGACAAGCCCCAGGCAAGAACCATCAGGATTGCAGCACCTGTGCTGTCCCCACACACCTGTTCAGCCAGCAAAACTGAAGGCCTTAGATGTGATGGGCCCAGGAGATGCTGCTCAGAGCAGACAGGTCTACCCCACAAGATGCCAAGTTGCATCCAAATCGTGCAGGATTGCCACTGTAGCATCTCTGTGAATGTGCAAGGTCTCACAACTTGCACAAGGACTCATTGCTATGTCACCAGGCGAGATAACAGTGATGTCCATGATGCAAGGCTGAAAGCCTACTATGCATTTTTATTGAAAGCCTACCATGCATTATTGAGAGGCAAACCAGGAACAGTGAATATACATATAGTCTAGAGCAGGAGTCAGCAAATCTTTTCTGTAAAGGGCCCGACAGTAAATATATCAGGCTTTGCTGCCCATTCTGTCATATCTACTCAACTCCATGGTTATGGCGAGAAAGCAGCAACATGTAAATGAATGGGTGAGGCTGTGTTTCAATAAAGCTTTACGCATGTTGAAACCTGAATTTTATAATTTTCACATTCCTCTTTTGATTTAAAAAAACAAAAAACAAAAAACATTTCAAGTGTGAAATCCGTTTTTAGCTTACAGGCCAGACAATAACAGGCTGCAGGCCAGATTTGGTCTCTGGCTATAGTTTGCTGATCCTACCAGTCTAATGATATCCCCACATGCTCATCAGTTAACTTAATGTCATTGTGGTAACAAGGTCTCCAACTGGAAATTTCCTGTCCTCCCCTAAAATATTCACTGGCTTCTGGGCAAGATGCCAGACACTCGTGTGACCTCTGGAACCTCCTCTGGCTTCCTCTTCCTCACCTCCTCCAGTTAAGTCCGCCAGGTACTGTCAACTCACCTAATAAAATGGCTCTTAATTCTCTCTTGGAAAGGCCTCCAGGCCCTGCCCTGACTTTCCCCGCCCACTGCCACTATCTAAGGTTAGGCTCTTGGAAACACTTTGCTCCCACCTCTCACTCCACTGAGCAATTACCAACACGTGATACATGCTCACAACTATCTGTTGAATGAGCCAATGCAGTAAAATATTCATAAGCTCAGCACTTTCGCCATGTGATCAGCAGTCTGAGGTAGCCCATCTCCAAATCAAACATTTCCCCTACTGGGGTGACAGCACTTAAGGGCTAAAATATGGTAAGGTTTTAGTTTGCCTTTTTAAAGTCACGCTCACTGAGGTTTAATTTACACAGAGTAAGAATCACCCCTTTTAAAAAGTATCATTCTGTGAGCTTTGAGACAACCATAATCAAGGTGTTTCTATCATTTTAAAAGTTCTTTTGTTCCCTTTTGCAGTCAACCTCTCATCTGTTTTCTGTCACTAGTAAGTTTTTATACTGACAGTCCATTCTTTTTTAGGCTGACTATCGTGCCATTGTATGGTATCCTACAGTTTCGCCATTCACCAGTTAAAGGGCATTTGAACTGTTTCCAGTTTTTGTCAATTATAAATCATGTCGCTATGAACATTCACATATAGATTTTAAATGAGCATACAATTTCATGACAAGATTTTGCTTTTTACAAATGACCGCATTTTCAAAGACCTGCGGGAAAAGATTCCTTTGAAAGAGGGACTGTCCTCGACCCCTATTCTTCAGTCTTCCCACCCTGCCTCTGTAATTGGTTTTTAAACGGTAGTAACGTTAAACCTCCCAAGAAGATTTGCAGAGAATGTTTTTGGGGTGGAGTGGGAGAGGGTGGATGGGAGTTCTCACTTGCTCCTCTGAATGTGAGCCCCAGGGCTGTTTCACATTCACCGTGGGCAGCGTTTGATCTTCTGGTCCCACAGGGCACGGTGCTGGCTCTGCGGATGTGCACACTCAGGCAAAAACCTGCAGAGCCAGCCAATTGGGCCGTTATTTGGTTCATATAACTTGCTAAAATCTCACGGAATGTACAGCGTGCCATTGTTTTCGTAAGTCCCTTTCATGACTTTGTTAGCTGGCTAATTCAGAGCAGACTAGCCTGTTTTCCCCGCTGGAAGAAAAGACGTCCCTCAAAGGCAGCTATTTAACCGTGACCATGGCTGCAGCCATCTTGAGCACAAAGCGAACGCAGCCTCGCTGGCCCGTCTCCCACGAGGTCCCAACGCCGGCCCGCGCGCTTATTCTTGGCGCTGGAATTCGCATAATTACTCCTCTTTTAATCTGCTGGGTGACCTAATGTAGCCCGGGCCGGCTGCAGGAAGCGGCCTTGCTGAGATCTGAGCCTTGGGCAGCCTGTCTTATCTGTAGGGCCCTCTCACAAGGAGCATTTCGGAGAATTAACCCCACAGAGGACTGATTGCCAAGGAGCCCCGGACTCGGGAGCTGCTCATGCGCGCTGGGTGGTGGGAACGCGGGGGCGGGGGTGGGGGGTGGGGGGGGGGGTGAGGGGAACAAGCCGTCGGAGGGTTCCGATCCCCACTCAGGAAAGCAGCTCCAGCCCTCTCCCTTCTCCTAGCCTGCGAAGGAGCTCAGAAACCGCAAATCATTTCAGAAAAGCTCGCAAGTGGTTCCAGCAAGAATCCACCCAGGCTGACTACAAAAGAAAGGATATTTGTTCACTAGGAGGCTAGCCCGGGACAAAAGGCTGCATTCCGTCCTGACACTTGCTAACTGCGGTCGCCTGGAGAGCAGGCCTTTGTCCACAGGCGGGCATTGTGCTGTTTATAGCCTCGCCACGAAAATGGGCTTGCCTACATCTTGGCTAATTTGAAAAACAGTCATCCCGATTTTCTTTTCTGCTTCCTGGCTTTGTTTTCCGATTTATCTTTCTTAAGGGCATTTTAAAATGAAAAATCTATAATTAACATTTCTCTTATAAGAAAACTCACCCAGCTCTGCCCAATCATCACCTCCCCTAAAAAAAATGTGTTTTTAAACCATTCCCAGCAAAGAGATGTTTTATTAAAATGACTGTAAGGCTTGTGTGTGAAGAAGCATCTACAAAGAATCTTCAGTCTAAAAGGAAAATAGATATATAAAGGGGGAGAAGATAGGAAATAAATTTGTAAAATTTAGTGTATGGTGGGGGGCAACTCTTGACGCTTAAAGAAGTAGCCCCAAGAAAAAGAAAAGAAAAAAAATAGTGAAAATGAAAGTAAGTTTCACAGGTTCAAGAAGGCGTTACAAAAGTGAAAGCATAATGGATGGTATGCATCCAGCTGCAGGGGTGTTGAGGTACAATCTTTTGAAGTAATGTGATGGGTGGGCAGTTATTAGCTCTCACATCCTTGGTCTTAATGTCTGAGACACATCATCTTCCAATCAATATGGCACTTTTATGGTCAAGAGTGATAGATGAAGAATCCCTTACCGCTTGGTATAAAAAAACTTTCCCCTCCAGCCTATCACAGGTATAGATGATCCTTAAAATGTTCAAAGGACATTCACCCATTCCCTGATTTTGTAGCTGTGAGAAGACAGAAGCCATAGAGAGAAGGTGCAAAGTCCAAAGTCACACAGAGGTAGACCTTTCTCCCCTCTCTGTGGGTTCTTAGGGGTTGTGTAATCTGGAGTCCACTATGCGAATGTTATTCTGGGAAGGTTAACACACTGAGCTATTATCATTTATTAACATTTTAAAGACTTTTTTAATGTTTATTTATTTTGAGAGAGAGAAAGAGAGAGTAGGGGAGGGGCAGAGAGAGAGGGAGACGTAGAATCTGAAGCAGGCTCCAGGCTCTGAGCTGCCAGCACAGAACCCAACGCATGGCTCCAACTCACGAACTGCAAGAGCAGGAGATCATGACCTGAGCTGAAGTTGGATGCTTCACTGACCGAACAAAACAGGCACCCTCATTTAGTCACATTTTAGTACATTTTATCAAATGTTCTAGTAGTTGCCAGACACAGGTCTAAGAAAGTAGACACTAAATAAATATGTTGTAATGGGGGTAAAAATATGACAAAAATCAAATGGGGCAGTGAGTAAGTAAAGAAGCCCAGAATATAAACTCTTCTTCACAATTTTGCCTAGGGCTATTTCCTCCAAAAGCTATTTCCTGTTTAAAAAAAAAAAAAAAAGTTTTTATCTCCAGTAAGGTATGCTAGGTACGCAGAGGAAAATTCCAGAGCTGTACACAACTTATGAAAGTCACTAACAACTAAAGAGCAGGAGAAAGGTGGAGGCACTGTGGAGGTTTCTGCTTTCCAACCTGGAAGAAGTGGTTTCTTTTGGGTACAGTGAAAAAGACAATTTTATGTGGTTACTGAAAAGGACCTCATGATTGCACAAAACAGCTAAAACCAGACTTTTAAGATGATTTTAAACATGAGCTACTGTGGGGAAAAAATGTGGGGAGAAGGGAAGGCTCGGAAAACAAGGAAAAAGTTGAGAAAGGGAAAACTGGGGTGCCTGGGTGGCTCAGATGGTTAAGCCTCTGACTTAGGTCATGATCTCATGGCTGGTGAGTTCAAGCCCCTCATCTGGCTCTGTGCTAACAGCTGGGAGCCTGGAGCTGGCTTCAGATTCTGTCTCCTTCTCTTTCTGCCCCTCCACCGTTTGTGTGCGCTCGCTCTCGCTCTCTCTCTCTCTCTCTTAAATATAAATAAACATTAAAAAGTTTTTTTAAAAGAAAAGAAAAAACAAAACTCCTCTCTAACAGTCAGAATTAAAGAGACAGAAACAGTGGAGAGCAAGATTCCAAAAATCCCCTGGCTACTTTGGAGCTGCTCTAATTTTCTTAGCACATCCAAACATGGTATTCAGCTGGTGGGTCTAGGTGCAGTTGGGAGGCCCCAGCAGGAAGTGAAAGAACCGCCAATAGCCCTGGGGCTTCTCAGCCATGCATGGTTCCCTCCATTCTGGGCACAGAGGAGCTACTTGTAGCCTAGCAACCGCGGACTGGTCCCCTTTCATGCCGTATTAATTCGCTTCGATACAAACTGCACAGAGTGTTAGGAGGACACAGAGTACAAACTGGACAGAAGTGAATTTTGGATTCATTCTCTACCCAGCTCTCTCTGCCACAATACTGCAGCCCCAGCACCACCCAATCCCCCACTGCCTTGGCTCCCCCAGGCACAAGGAGAGGGAGCCAGTCCCAGATCTCATACCTGGGCACTGGGAAAACCCAGTGAGGATGGTTAGAAAGCCTCCCATGGGAAAGAGAAGGCATTTGAAGACAGAGACCTGGGCCTGTGGTTCTCCACAGAATGAGAAGAGCTGTCTTTTGGCCACGTCTGGCTGCTTCTACCACTGAGAGAACTCTCAGAGATCAGCCCACCCCCATTATGTGGCCCATAAAAATGTGCTCCCTTGAATCTTGTTTTTTGGGCTGATAAGTCTCCAGAAGGGGACTCTACACAAGGCAATGACTTTTACGTAGAATTTCTACTTTTCAACGTGCCTAAGAGGTATTAAGTATACCAGGTTATCCAGAGAAGTAACAGCTCTGAGTCAGGAGGGGCCAAACTGCATCCCAGTTTATCTACAACTATCTCACCTCCCTTGATTATTTTCAGTCACCCTCCAAAGTCACTAGGCTCCAGCAGGCACCATTTACAAGGCCTTCATCACATGGACTGGTCAGCCAGGCTTGAGAGGGCAACCAAGTCTGAGAAATGCTAGGATGAGCCTGCACTGGCCCAAGAAGCGTGACACGTGGGTCAATTTAGACCTGGAGGTCAAAGGCCTCCATGAACATGCCTTTGGAGCTTCTGTACCCAAAGAAACAAATGGAAATATCCCACATTTGCCCCACAAATCCCCAAACTGCCCCCTCCAAACCAGGGGCAAAGTGAGAAATAAAAAAAAAACAAAACAACAAATGTGAGGCATCCAGGAGAAGCACAGGGACATCATTTATAAAGCCCCGACCAGATTCAGACAAGGTTGGGAGCAAAGAGTGACCTTCGGAACACCTCAACAGGTCCTTGGAAAAAAGTACCCTTGAGCCACTAAGAGCGGTCCCATCACGTCTCACTGCTGGGGAAGGCAAGGAGAGCCTAGCAAGCAGAAGCCACCAAGAACCCGCATATCTCTTCTTACCCAACTTAGAATGGCCGATATTCATGAACGTGATGTGACAGCTTAAATAATATTAAAACAGATCATTCTAGAATCTATGTTTAACTTAGAATTCATCACTGGATTATCTTAAAGGCTTGGACACTGTCAAAGAAAAACCAAGTTACTGGAGTAAGGGAAGGGTCTGTGCTTGCTAAGCCCAGCCTGAGCCTACAGTGGGGGACAGCCCATTTCTGAAACATGACATGGTGGCTTTTAAAAGGCAGCTATGATTTACACACTGCCTAATTCCAGGGCACATTTTTTACATCATGGCCAAGTCAAATCATAGTCCTGCGAATAGCACCCCCCTATTGTTTTGCAGCATACAATCTGCATAAAAACAAAGGTGGACGTGTTCAGGAGGGACACAGGCATCATTTATAAAGCTCTTTTGTACTCTGACACAGCAGCCATACTGGTTTAGGACTGTACATTTGTTGCAGTGAAACTACAGTTCAGACGTAGCCTGGGTATGAGAGAGGAAAAAATAATACCCACCTCCCTTCCAACAAACTTTATTACGACTACCTCAAGTGACTAAGTGATTCTAATAGAGCTTTCTCTTCTCTCTTCCATCCTCTGGTCTAAAGAGAGAAGAAATGCCAAAAATGGGGCAGGCACAGGCACACAAAACAGCAATAGGCCTAAATACCCCCAAACCATGATACTGCCCTTACAATAATGAGGTTGGAATGTGGCTCCCAGGAGGCAAGCACCTTAAAACTTAACATACGCCATTTCTCCTAAAACTTAAGGATATTTATGTTGTCATCAATCCAAGAAACTGTGACAAATCAAAGTTCTCTCTTCTGCCATAGCAGGTACCAGATTTCAATTCTCAAAAAGAAAATAAAGCAAACATATATACACAAACACACCCAAGAAGATGGTGTGGGGAAGGGAGAAGGAAAAAGCATCTTTTCTTTCTGCTCAGAAGGATACCACTGTTTCCAGGTGTTGCCTATTTAGAAGCATTGAATGTCAGCCCCACTGAAAAGCAGCGTATTCCCACAGCTCACAGTCCTAGATTCGCCACCACATAGGAGAGGGGCTGTTGGAAAGGAAAGCCGACCCAGAAAAGCTCAGGAAGCCTTCAGTCCTCCACCGAAGATAAACACAGGCTCACAATTCATTATCTACCATCCCCAAATCCAAAACACTCTGAAAACTGAAAAATTTCCAGTCATTTGGTGGCAAATCAAACCTGACCTCATCTGGTGGCAAAACGTGAGCTGCACTACATAAGATCATTTGTAGTCTGTTTATCTCACTTTGTGTGAATACTCTTACGTTTCACTGATGAAATAATGAGCTTGAGTACGGAGTACTGACCCTAGACCCCTCTGAGGATGTTTTTATATATATGTACCCGATTACCTTCCTAAAAAAATTCTGAATTTAAAAACCCATCTGGCCCCGAGGGTTTCAGATAAGAGGAAAAAGACTGTAGACCTATAATAGGATGACGACGTAAGACCTCTACAAAAGTTACTGAAGGCCTGAGAGAGTCAGATTACCCCCTGGTTGTTCCAACGTGAGAAGCTTCCTACACAGGCCAGACTGCAGCATTATTTGGCAACACTGTGTTAAAAAAGGGAAGTCGATTACGCAGTGTCCTAATTACAAATTAAATCCTGGTTTCCTACCTTCACATATTCCAGGGTTGGGTCCAGAAGATGCTGATCCCTGAAAAGAGAAAATGGTAAGTATGAGAACTGAGAACAATGCATTCTTGCACTGAGTAAAACGTATCCAACATTAATTCCCCCTATTCATTCAGATTATTAAGATGGGCCCACCTCCCCAGCAATACTCCCAGCAGACAGATAAGGAAGTTAGAACAAATACAGATTCCTTTCATGGTGTGTGTTGGGGGTAGGGGTAGATGGTAGGACACCACCATAATTTCTGTTTAGAAGCTCCAAGTGCTTTATCACATTCAGGCTCCAAATGTTAGACTTCCATGTAGTGAGTCTACTTTCACTCGAGCATAAAAATTAGCCTAGAAATCTGAAGGAAAGAACACGGAGGATAGAGGTGGGTGTAAAGCAGGACTGGATGCCCAAATGAGGGGTACTTTGGATCAGACAGCTGTATCATGCTCACTTTGACAGAAGAAAATGGAGACTGAGGTGGGCCCAGTGGCTATCCAAGGTCACCTAGCACCAAGGGGAGAGGATGGAGTCTGTATACCCAGCTTTCTAGACCACATTTGCCTTTTTTTTATTGCTGTCTCCATTACCCACCCACCCCTGGTGTCAAGCAGAGAAATCCACCCCATTTTCTTTGGCACCCAAGTATTCTTCTCTCCCAACCTAATGTCTGCTCGTGTCTGTCATAATATGACGCTGGAATTGACCAGACAGTGAAAAGTAAACAACAGCAGGTGGCCCTAAGGAGGCTGACTTCTTACAGAAAGAAGAAAATCTGACTAGGCCAAAGGAGAGGAGGGGGAGACGTGAGAGTGGCCATTTTCAGTGCTTGCAGAGTTATAATGAGGCGGCCCCTCAACAGAAGGTGTGAAAAGACAGCTGCCTTCAGAGTCTTAAACTTCAGAAACTCAACACATCCTCACAGAGACAGCATCATTTTGAAAGGACAGAATGGCTGTGAAGCATGTAAGAGTAGTCTTCTCAAGGGAGTGGGCCTTAGTGTGAGGGTGAGGGTCTCTCAGAAGCCCTACTGATAAGCAGCTTCCTCCACAAGGGTTGGCTCAACCCCCAAACCCGTGGGCTGTGACACTTCCCTGGCAGTGGAGAGACCTCGAAAGATGGCAGCACTTCTTCCCAGGACAAGAGAGAAGGTCACTGCCGGAGCACAAGGAGTCCCAACCCCACAGCTCAGGGATACCACTCCCAAAGCCATGCTTGGCCTGGTTTGACCATCCATTCGGGACTACGCCCAGGGCACCTGCACAGAGGCAGCGTGGCATCTGAGATGCCCCTTTCCACGTCAGTGGATTAGGTTCTGGAATGAGTCCCTTTGCAGGGCCAAAAGATCTGAGAACAGCATAAGCTCTCTGTCCCTGGGTGCATTCCCATTAAAGAGGGCTATAAACCTTAAAACTCTTTGCCTTCAAGTTCATTTATCCAGCATCCAGAGTCCATCCGCTGTGCCAGGTCGTCACTTCTCCTGCCACATGCTCTGGACACCATCTCAATGTCACCAGGCTTTACATCCATGGAACCATCTGGCTAGGGACTCAAAATTTTGTCCACAGCACTTGGGCTGTGCTCCCTTTTAAGTTCTTGAACCCCTGTTTTTCTACTGAACTAACATTTCAGGCATATAGCCATCTAGTCTTAGGTTAGTCATTTGGCCCAGAGGTCTGGCCTTGTGAGGGCAGAAAGATGTTAGAACTACTGAAATGCTGTTCTCTTCAAATTTTATTTTTAAGTACACTTAAAAATGTGTGTTATGGGGGCACCTGGGTGACCGAGTCAGTTGAGCATTTGACTCCGGCTCAGGTCATGATCTCGCGATTTGCCCACTCCTGTATGGTGGGCAAATGGGACTGAGGCTCAAGGTGAGAGAGAAAGGGGGGCGTGTGATGGCTCAGTCAGTTAAGCGTCCGACTCTGGCTCCGGTCAAGATCTCACGGTTCTTGAGTTCGAGCCCCACATCAGGCTCTGTGCTGATGGCTTGGAGCCTGCAGCCTGCTTCGGATTCTGTGTCTTCCTCTCTCTCTGACCCTCCCCCACTTGTGCTTTGTCTCTCAAACACAAATAAACACAGAAAAAAAAATTTTTAGTGTATGTTATGTACATTTATACATACATGTCTTCATGCATGGATAAATAGTATAGGTATGGGCAGTTGAAGTCAATGGTTCCCATATGTTTTTGGTCTCAGGATCTCTTCACACTCCAAATTATTGAGGACCCCAAAGAGCTTTTGTTTATGTGGGTTATATGTACTGATTACTGATATTAGAAATTAAACAGAAATTTTCAAAATACTAATATTAAAAAAATAAACTTATATAAACAATTTTATTACAAAGAGATATGTTTTCGTAACAAAAATTTAGTGAGACGAATGACACTGTCTCACATTTTTGCAAATCTTTTTCATGTCTGGCTTATAGGGCAGCTGAATTCTCATATCTACTTCTCTATTCAGTATGTTGTGATAGGTCTTGGATTAGAAAAAAGTCCATCCTCACATAGATACGTAACTGGAGAAGGGAGTGGTATTTCATTTCCAGATACTTATGGCTATTCTTGATACCATACCAAAACTCAACAAGTGGTAATTTCTAAATGATCAGTTGTAACGCGGTATCTTAAACCATGTCTGTTACTCTTTTGCGTCTTGCACCTTGATTGGGCCTTTTATCCATGTGTGATTCTGTAGCCACTGTTCTGGAAAATACTGGTTCACTGAGTTATGCAGTTATTCTAAGTTTTGACACATTTCATTAGAATATAAAAAAAGAATCACATTTGTTAATATCATCACTGATCTCATCAGAACTTATAAAGCCTTGGGAAATATCAAGCTCATGGAGGAGGATATAAGTTTTCCAAACTTCTAACTTTCACTTGAAAGTTTGAATTTTTTCACTGGCAGCTTACACTGTCAAATATTTTCCTTGAGCTTCATTTCATTCATTTTGGAGAATGTATTTGCCAAATACCGAGACCATATAGTCATGGTTTGCCATTTTAACTCTCCTTTTTTAGTGCTCAAATGTCATCCTTTTCGTAAATTCTTTTTAGCATTTTGTCCAGGATCTGCTCTTCTCACCAGATTTAGCTGTAAAATCCTTTTCCTTTCACCTCTGAAAGTTGAAAAGTTCCTCTCTTCCTTTCTCTAGACACATATCTGAAAACTCTCTGAGCTGGTTCTCTCAGAAAAGATCCTTCTAACTGTCTCAGGCAGAAATGGGGTGACCAACGGGCCAGGCCAGGCACTGTGCCCGGGTGGCTCCTGAAGCCATGCTGATCAGCAAGACCCGCACTCAGAGACAAGACCGCCTAGGGGCATAGCAGCCTGTGCGCTCCCATCCAGGGAGCCTGGGGTGCTCTCCAAAATGCCCCCCACCTTAGATGAACCTCGTTCCTCTTTGATCCTTTACTGTACACTTCTCTGGGCACAAGACAAGAAACTGGAGGCTCTGGTGAGGGATAAAACTCAAGGTCCCTCTTGACCCTGCCCCCAACTGAACTCTGCTAAGGGAGCCTTGTTCATTCTGCTTCAAGAGCAGAGGGGAATCCAAATGTCCTCAGATTCTAGTTCTGGGCTCCTGGGGTGCCCTCGAGAATCCTCATGTTCTCTGTCTCCTTTTTAGAGAGGCAAGGAGGGGACACAAGGAGATATAATGAAACCAAGTAGGTGTGTTACAAATCCAAAGGCTTTAAAAATCATTGCCTTGAACTAAATTAAAATGATGTTTATAAGCAGAAGTGCTGTGTCTCCTTTCTCAGCCAGTCACATCATCCCGGCTAACCAAAGATAGGAGCTAGAAAACATAGCAGTTGGCCCTGTAGCCCCAGCCTCTAATTTGAAATAGAATATCCAATTATTCATACAAGTCTGTGCAGCAAACACTCCTTAAGCCACAGATTTATATTCTCTGACAGAGATCACTAGAAAACAAACAGAGGGACTTGGCAATATGAATGAAAAGTTTTTTTTTATTTTATTTTGCTTTTGCACATTATGAATCCCACCCATGTGAATCCATGATGTCGTGTGCATCTCTCCTTACACCTGGTGAGGCTGGCAGGCGCCCATGGGCCCTCTGTCAGGCATGCTGCCCCGCAGGGCACGGTCCACAGACCGCAGGAAAGCAGCAGAATGAAACTGGACTCTCTTGTTATTTTGTTCTCAAGTTTATTAAGTTTTGAATAACATCACTATGTTTACGCCAGTTAAATTATTCTCTCCAGCACCCTGTTTTCCTAAGTTCAGACTGAGGGATGTGTGGTCAGAAGTCACAGAAATGGGGTCTTTCCTATTTCAGTTTGTTTCTCATCAGTAACCAGGTTCAGAGTTCCTCCCTCTTAAGAGGACACTTGACCTACAGGTAAGCTATTTGGAGTTACTCAACTATCTTGAGTAAGTATGTAAGCAAAATTTCACTACCACAGATCTTTTCTGAGTGCTTGGCATACAGATGAGAAACGAAGCACCCTACATCTGTCTTAAATTATAAAATGCTTTAAATGAATGAATGTTTTGACTTCTTTAAATATTACAGAATAAATTGATGGCTAACAGTGTTGCCAAACAAATGTCCTTTTGGAAATAACATAAAGAGGAATCATTTGTAATAAGACGATTCTTTCATGCAGTGGAGGGATGAGAGAAACTAGATCCAACTGTTCCCAACTGAGTAGAAAAAAGGCTCCACACACACCAGTAATCTGCAGAGTTGGCTCCCCTCCTTGGTGCACACGGCATGGTATTTGCATTCTGGTTCATTCTATCATGTATTTATTTGTATACAGTTCCTCCTCTACTAGGAGACACTTCATTCCCAGTATCTCCATAGTTCTTGCATCCATCCTACCAACATTATCAAGCATCTACAATATGCTGTGCTGTAGGCCAGACAATGGAAACAGAAGAACCAAAGACTAAGGCCCTGCTCCCAGAGAGGCTGCAATCAAGTGGCAAAGACAGATGAACAGACCCAGCACAACTCAAGTTAAGTTTCAGTGGGAAGGAAATACCATGAAGGGGCCTTTCAGGCAACCTTTGAGCTAAGGTTTGAGGACCGGGTAGAGACTCATCGGGTAAAGAAGCTGTGAGGTAGGTGGTGATGAGAAATGCCCAGGAAACAGCAGAAGCATGTGCAAACACATGGGGACATGGGACAATGTGGCATACCTGGGGAACCACAGCATTCAGGAGTAATTCCGCTCTGGTCCAGGCCACCATCATCTATCGCCTGGACCCCTGCAATGCCTTCCCGGCTCCACTGTCTCCACAGGAGCCAGCATGATCCTTACCAAAATCAAAATCCTCTAATAATTCCCATCCAATCACAAGAAAAACCCTAGAGTCCTTACCAGGGCCTCTGAGGCTCTCTTTGGCATGGTCCCCACCAGCTCCCCAACCTCACTCTGGCGCACAGAATTCTAAAGATATCTTCCAACAAGATTCCCCACCCCCACCCTGAAAGTCAACCAAACAGTAATCTCAGTATTGCTGTGAAGGGATTTTGCACATGTAAGCCCCAAGTCAGCTGACATTACGATCTGGCAACGATCCAAATGGACCAGACATGCAAAGTGAGGGGGCCTGGACATGAAGGACCCTGTTACCAGGGTGACATTACAACATGGCCTGTGACAAGGCCCATGGCACGGAACCCTGGGTGGCCAATACATGGGAGCCGTCCCCTGAAGACAGCCAGGAAGCAGAGATCTCAGTCCTACCATCACAGGGAACGGAGTTCTGCCAACAACCTGAATGACTGTGGAAGCAGATTCTTCCCAGAGCCTCAGATGAGAACACAGCTGCTGACATCTTGGGTTTGAGACCTGTAAGCAAGAACCCAGCTGAGCTCTGTGGGACTTCTGTCCTACAGGAACTATGAGGCAATAAACAGGCATTAAGGCACCAAATTAGTGGCAATTTGTTACTCAGCAAAAGCATACTAATACATTCCACTCATTCCAGCCAGGTCATATTGACTTTTCTTTCTGGCACTCAAACATGCCAAGCTGGTCCCTGCCTCTGTGGCTTGGCATTTACTGTTCCTTTGCCTAGAACATTCTCCCTGCAGTTCTCAAAGGCTCACTCCCTCCTATCACTCAGGTCTCTGCTCAAATAACACCTCCTCAGAGAAGCTTTCCTTAAACACCTATCTAAATGAGTACTGCTGCTACCCTCTATCACCTTATCTGACATTATTCTTTCCCATATTATCTGATATCGCATGAAATATTTATTTGCTCAGGTCTTTCTTATGGAATATAATCCTACAAGACTGAGACTTTCTCTGCTTTACTCACCTTGATATCCCCTGTGCTCTGCACACAGCAGTTGCCCAGTAACCATTTGCTGAATTAATGAATAAAAGAACAAGTAACAGAAGCACAGGGTTGGGGAAGCTCAGGAGTGGTGGGGGGTTGGAGATCAGGATGAAGAAGAGGCAGTGCCAGAGCATAAGGTGTTTGGAGGCCATGTAAACATGTCTAGACTTATGAAAGCAATGGGATTTGTTGACAAATCTTAAGCTGCAGAATAACCAGAGATTTGTGTTTTAGAAAAATCCCCCTGCACTGGTGTGGAAAACAGATTCGTGGGGGGCAAGACAGAGTCAGGAAAACCAAAGGAGATGCTGGAGCAGTCTGGGTGAGAGAGGGCAAGGCCTGGACTACAGGAACAGAGGAAGCAGGGACGGTGTATAGATTAAGGAGACTTTTTTTAAAACAATTTTTTAAATGTTTATTTATTTTTGAGAGAGACAGAGAGACAGTGCGAGGAGAGGAGGTGCTGAAAGAGAGACAGACACAACCCAAAGCAGGCTCCAGGCTCTGAGCTGTCAGCAGAGGCCGAGGTGGGGATTGAACTCATGAACCTGAGCTGAAAAGTCAGCCGCTTAATCTAATCCACTGAGCCACCCAGGTGCCCCAGGAGAGTTTTCTAAGTGACAATAGGTGGTAAATGACTGGATTCAGTGGGTCAAAGGGAAAAGAGAGGTAAGGGAACTCACTAAATTCTTTCTAAGGGAACTAAGTAGTTGGTGCCTAGCACACCTCAATACACTCATTAGGAATGAATTAGCATGGTGCCTGCATCTGACTCTTGGTTTTAGCTCAGGTTATGATCCCAGGATTGTAGGATCAAGCCCCATGGTGAGCTCCGTGCTGAGCGTGGGGCCTGCCCAAGATTCTCAGTTTTTCTCTCTCTCTAAAATAAAAAACTTAAAAGAATTAAAAAAAGAAAAAAGAATAAACTAACAAACACCTTTTTCAAGCACAAGAAGAACTTTCAAGGTTACTGGGATCTGCATAAGAATTAGCCCCATTACCACCTATTGTCCATGGTTCTCAGTGCAGTATGATTGCTGGCATTCAGCTACTGAAGGTTTCAGATGAGCTCCCTTCCTTTTCAACTGTTAAATAAGTTACTTTCAGTGGAGTCTTTCACATCTTTCAAGTTATGAACACACAAATCTTTCCCATAAACTACGAAATATAACAAACATTTAAGGGATCCCTTCACACCAACAAAAATAGTTAACTCAAGAGGGAAACACAGAGAACTAGGTGGCTATTAGATACTAGCCAAGAATACCTGTTTTACATAATTTTACATAATTCTTTGGTCTTCTCCATCAGTCCCACCCCAGAGGGCAACCACTGCTTGTTTCTGTCTTTTTCAGGGGGCTGTAAGCTCCATGAGGGTAAGGGCTATTTGTGTCTTGCTCACCAATGTATACTATGCCCTTTGAGTCATATTTGTCACAGAGCAGCCAATTAATCAATAAACAAGGGCAAGAATGGACAAATAAAAATATAAATCACCAAAACCCACCTTTGTATATAGTCCAAATAAGGCCTCAGGAAATCAGAAATTTCTACTACAGGGCTTTCATTTGCTTAATATGGTAGACCAGATATTCCAAAAACTAGACGACGAATTAAAGTATGAATGTATTTTCAAATGCATTGGTGACGTCACAAGAAAGATAAAGCCTCAAGAAGCACAGACATGAACAAAACAGATACAGAAACAGAGAACACGTCAAAAACACAAAACATGGACAACAGCAGGGTAAGGAGCAGGGCAGGGAGGATGAGTCTCGGGTCTGCAGAGGTGAACAGCTCACCATAGAGCCATGCACAATGTGCGAGCCGTCAGAATGCGACTAACACTACCTCTGCATAAGGAATGTTCAAAAATAAATAAGAATTAAGAAGGTAGCATGCTCTCTAGCAAAGGGAACCAAGAAGGAAACCTACTGTCCCCACTACAAATTCTGATGGTGAAAAAAAATAACAGCAGCAGTAACAGTCTCCCCTAAGAGCTTGTAGCCACAGATCAGCTGTCTTGTCAGCTGGGATTCAAATTTATACTGCTCTGCTTGGACAGAGAAGCCAAAACTGAGAAATTAAAGTGTTTGAGTTGGTGGTGCCACTAGTAAGGAAACAGCATAGATACTTTCTGGGGGGAAACTTTATCAACAGAATGCCATTCAGGATATCCACGAATGTGGTTAAACATAAATTTCCCTTCAGAAATAACCATCTGCACAAGGAAGCAAGCCCCAATCACTGAAGTCGGCAGAAACAACAACAGACTGAGATGCTCGAAGACCTCAGATATTAGAATACCAGACATAGGCTACAGAATAGCGATGTATGATAAATTTTTTTTAAGTTTATTTATTTATTTTGAGAGAGAGAGAGAACACAAGCAGGGAAAGAAGAGAGAAAGAGGGAGAGAGAGAGTAGCCCAAGCAGGTTCCATACTGTCAGCACAGAGCATGACATGGGGCTTGAACTCATAAAAACTGTGAGATCATGACCTGAGCAGAAATAAAGAGTTGGACACTTAACCACCTGAGCCACCCAGGTGCCCCTAACAATGTATGATAAATTTTTTAAAAAGTAAAAGATGGAATCAAAAAGTGATCTAAGAATAAACAGGTGGTTATAAAAATTTAAAAAACAGATTATAATATATACATATAATCTGCTACATAGCAGATTAAACATGGCTAAAGAAAATATGACAAATATATAAAGAAACTATATGAAACACAGCACAGAGAGAAAAGGTGACAGAAAATATAAAAGAGATGTTGAAGGTAGAATGGGAAGGTTAATTACATTTAACCTGAACTCTACAAGAAGAAAATCCGAGAGAAAGAGCAATAGTCAGGGAAATAAATAATGATGGGAAATCTTCAAAATAAATGAAAGATACCCATTCTCAGATTCAGGCATCCCGGTGCATCCTAAGCAGTATAAACAAAAACAAAGTCTCACCTACACACATTGCAATGAAAACACAGACCGTCAAGAACAGAGAGAAGATGGTGAAAGCATCTGGAGAGCAAAGGAAGGTTTTGCCCTCAGAGCAATGACGATGAGGCTGACAGCCTGTTTTCATCAGCCGTAGAGGAAAGAGAGGAGCTCAAAATTTTCTGCCCAGTGAAACTACCAAGTATAAGGGTGAAGAAAGACAATATTAGATAAATGAAAGCAGAGAACACCGTTTAGGAAGAATGAAATGGATGCCCAAAGAACAGCCTAAGATCTAAGAATGAGTGTTGCCCAAAGTAACTAGTAAACATATAGGTAGCTCCAAACCAGCACTAGTGGGATAAAATGAGATGAATATATAATTTGTGGAGGTAAAAAAATATATATATAAAGTGCTGGCAAAGATGTGGAGAAGTTGGAACCCATATGCATGGTTGGTAGGAATGTCAATGGTACCACTGCTAGGAAAAACAGTGTGGAGGTTCCTTTAAAAATTCAAAATAGAACTGCAGTATGATCCAGCAATTCCACTTCTGCGTAGACACCCAGGAGGACTAAAAGAAGGATTTCGAAGAGATATTTGTGCACACATGTTCTCAGCAG